>NC_092048.1:28075157-28691177 GCF_003086295.3 Arachis hypogaea
AACCCTAGCCAAGGCTTTTATATTGATTGATTGTCATTCACTCTTGCTTGATTTCAATTTCTTGTGTCCCTTAGTTTCATTATTAATTGTTCATTGCTCTTATGCAAGCTTGTTTACATTTCTCGCATTCAATCTCAAACACAAAGAGAATTCCTAGCCAATGATGTGCACCTTAGGGCAACTCCTAGGGAGAACGACCCGAGACTAATACTCTCGGTTATTAATTTGAATTGTGGACACACTTTCTTTGTTTGATGCGTTATAGTTTGCTGGTTTAGACTATACACACGACATAATCCCATTGGAGAATTCTATACCGACAAAATATAGCTCATCAGCTGCAGAGTGAAGCTGGATGGGGGATTATTCATTCACACTTTCATTCACATTAGTTAGGTTTTAGATGTAGTTTTCTAGAGAGAGAGGCTCTCTCCTCTCTCTAGGTTTTAGGGTTTCTTTTAGTTCTTCTCAATTTCAGATTTCTATCTTAGTTTAATTAGTTTTCTTCTACTCTTACTTGTTTTAGCACTTTAATTATCTACTTATCTTATTGATTCCTTTATTTTGCCCATTTAGTTTATGAACTCTTATGTTACTTTCAATTCCCTTTTAATGCAATTTTATGTTTCATGTTTATGGCTTCTTTCTTCGTTTGTTGTTATTCATCCCTTGCAATTGGTTGTTTAGATTTTATTATCTCTTATTAATTTTCTATGTTTTTATGTTATGCCTTCCAAGTGTTCGATAAAATGCTTCGTAGGATTTTAAATTAGATTTTTGGTATTCTTAACTTGGATTGATCAATTAGCGACTCTTGAATTATCAGAATTCCTTTGTTGATTGGTGATTGAGACTTGCTAGTTGGCTTAGGTTTCACTAAATGTAGTCTTTGATTAGGACTTGTGAACTTAAGTTGATTTTTGCTCACTTGACTTTCCTTCATTGTTAGAGGTTAACTAAATAAGAGCAAAAGGCAATTACCATCACAAGTGACTATGATAATGGGGATAGGAATTCCAATTATCAATCCTTGCTAAGACTTTCCTTAGTTGTTATTTTATTTCCTTGTTATTTACATTACTTATCTCTTATCACAAAAAACATACTTTTTCCATAACCAATAATAAACATACTTCCCTACAATTCCTTGAGAGACGACCCGAGGTTTAATACGTTGGTTAATTTTATTAGGTTTGCTTTAGTGACAAACAAATTAAATTTTGATTGATGTTTAATTGTCGGTTTAGACTATACTTGCAACGCGATAATTTTTGTGAAATCTTTACCGACATTTTTCCTCTGTCAAGATGCAACGAGTCGACTCCACTTGCTCCAGGTTGAGATCTGAGATTCTGTTGACCTTTCGATGCAAGTTGTGACTGGGCACTTAAACTCTTCGGATTCCCCCAATGAGATGAAATTGATTGAATGATAAATGATTATGAATATATGCATAGACTCTTGGGATCCATGCTTAGGGACTGTCCAGGGTTTGCTATCGAATATGTCGGGTTGGCTTGATAACCAACAGATGAGACTCATCAGTCATATGGCAGGCATATATCATTTGCATTTGTGTGTATTGTTTGGGTATGAATCTTGTTTTTGGTTTTCCTACTTGAGTAATTACATCTATCTGCTATTTGATCTAATTTCTCTATCTATACTCTCTATTTGTGTATTCTTTGAATTATTTTGTCTGTGCTTAAAGATCTGAGAGATCCCTCATGCTGGCGGTGGTGACGCTGAGGGTTGTTTCTGATACGTGGTGATGGAGGTTGAGGCAGGATGGACTAGGTGTGCCTTATTACTCAAATTATGCATTAGTTGGATAGGAGTGAGCGATGTAAGTTGGGTAGGAAGTCCTTAGGCACGTCGTTGGTCCTTTTTATTTCTTTAAACTACTCACATTACTGATTTTAAACTAAAGGAGTTTCTTTACGACTTTTCAAAGTAAGTTTTTTTCACAAAATTTTTGCAAAAAGGTTATTTCAAGGATAAACTATTTTATAATGAAATTAATTCTATTTGCAAGTATCTCTTTGCTTTGATGGTATTTCCTTCTTTATTGAGAACCTGCGAGGACGATGTTCTCACCCCCTACAGATTTTTTTTAATGACAGATTCAGGAAACTTTGGCGCAAAGCCGTGATTGATCTACAAAGCATTATTTATATATGTGTTGTATTTTTTGTTGTTGGTTTAGTTGAGATTTTACCCCTCGTCATTTATTATTTTGAGTTTTTAGAGGGGCAGGACTTGTATTTTGAGGATGGAATGAATAACGGTATATATATGTATTATATTTAGGGGTGGAAATAGGCCAGACCAGGCCAGACTTTGCTCTTAGCAGGCATGGCATGTTATGTAGTTAATTGGCCTGAGCCTGGCTTGCAGCCTGCTATAGGCTTTTTTTAAAGTACTAAACCTGGTTTGCAATTCAGCCTGGTCTGGCCTGAAACCTATTAAAAAGCCTGATAATTTTTATTCTTACAAAAATAAAAATATTATTTAAAAAAATTATTTTTAAATAAACATATTTATATGTAATATGTCATATTTAATATTTATAAAAAAATTTAAACCTTAAAGTATTTAAAATATACAAAACTATTTATAATTATGTATTAACAGGCCTAGGCAGGCCTGACAGGTTAATAAGGCTAATTAATGAGGCCTGACCTATTAACATAATAAAACTTTTATAAGAGTCTGAGCTGGGCTTATTTTATAACAGGTCAGGCCAAACACAGGCCAGTCTGCAGGCTCCTGGCAGACTGCCTAGCCTGTTTCCGCCCCTAATTATATTATATGATTATACTTATGTGTTTACATGGTTTAAAAAAAAATCTTTTCTTTTTCATAGTTAAAAATTCGGTTTATATTCATGAAGGTTCAATATTAAATAAATATAGTATGAAATTAAAGGAGTAGAGGTAGGTGACACTTGGACTTTTAGTGCGATAATGAGGAGCTAAACGTTAAGGTGTTATATTGTTTGAACTCAATATACAGCTTGATGAATAACACCTGCGACCGAGTTTGAAAATATATTGAAAATATTTTTTGCATGGACGCTTCATCGGTGACTTACTTCGTCTGAAACTGAATGAACTCACCAAATACTGATTCGGGGATGCCTATACAAAATATATGCCACCCTCTTTAATATTTGAGGATTTATCTTTTCACAAATCACACCTTTAAGGTATTCAAAAGACAATGTAAATGGAAACAACAATATCAGACGAATTTTCACATATAAATCTTACACCTTCAGATGTTTGTAACAAAATCTGCTCATAATAATATATTCTCAATGCAGTTCTATCATCTATTTTAATTTCTTCTCTCGCTGTAACCTATTTTCACTCATTTGAAATACAAGCAACAGAAAAAAAACAGATGAAAAGAGATTGTGCGGACTCAAGACGATGAAAAATGAGTTGCAATAACTGAACGCTAGTGAGTATATATATGCATTTAAATTAGATCATCTGATTTATGAATACCAATTTTTTTATTTTTTTATTTTTGACACAAGTAGTACCCAAGATTTTGTGATTTTTTTTTAAAAAGAATTTTAACACCCACTAATCAGACTATTCGATTTGAACTTCTGCGTTTGGAAAAATTAAAAATTTGCCAACGACATAATCGAATGGTCTAATTTTTGCATCCAAAAATTTTATAACCTTGCAATAAAGAAAAATAGACGGTCCAATTTATACTACAGAAAACACACTCAAATTGTATGATCCGATTTTATTATAAACATTTAAAAGAAAATTTTCAACCACACCATAAAAAATACACACATATTCCAGTATCCAAACATAACTCAAATCTGTATTCCAATATTCAAAAAAATCAACCTATAAATTAATGCCTAAATTTTACCTAATTTATATTTTATAAGAAATTTTAAATTTTAAAAAATTATTTATTTTTATATTTTTTTAAATTAAATATATATATATATATATATATAGAGGGCAAATCACTGTATTAAACCAAGAGAAGAAAAAATTTACACAAATAAGTCAAATAAAAAACTGCTTCATGAATCTACCAATAGCCATTTTTATGTAGTTCGAATTTACTCAATTCGAACTCCATTTACGTATAATTCGAATCATATTGATTCGAATTATACACACACGCACACACACACTAATTCGAATCAGCCTGATTCGAATTACACACATACAGTAATTCGAATCAGGGTGATTCAAATTACACCCTGATTTATTAAAAAATAATAATTTAAAAATTAAAAAATATATATTTTATTTCATGCATTAAAAAAAGCTAACAAAATATTTAATTACGAGACTTCTTTAAAATATTAATGAGCTATCAATTCGAATTCCATACAATACACTTTTGTCCATTTTTAATAGCTCATAAATATTTTTTAATAAATTTTTTTAATAAATTTATTTAAATTATACTACAAAAAATATTTTATTCTATGCAAAATAATTTTAAAAAAATGGCTTAAAAAATGTTAGGAATACTATAAAAATTTGTAATGTTCTAATGACTTAGGTAAATACATGCATGTACTCAAATTTTAAATAAAGTACTCTACATAGTCAATAATAATTTAGAAATTAAAGAAAATATTTTATTCCATATAAAACAATTAAAAAATATATTTTATTTATTTTTCCACACATATTTTCTGTCATTATATTGTCATTAGAATCCTCATATATTTCTAATTTCTCAACCTAACCTTCACAAATTCTAACACAATCTTCATATAATTTTACTTGAGATATGTGTCTCATTTTTTGTGATTTGTATAAGTGAGTCAATATATATAAATGGGTAATAGACGTATCAGTACAAGTTTTATTATTGACTAATGATAACTCTATTTATATTAATATAGAGAGTAAATCAAATAAATATTTAAATTATTGGTCTCTAAAATTTGAAAAAAAATATTATTCTTCGTTATAAATATGTTTATTATAATTTTTTTTAATTTTTAAAAGCTGTTTTACCAAACACAATTATAGTACTTGTGCTTATTAAAAGCTATTTTTAATGTGATTTTACCAAACGCAAGTGCTGTAACTTTTAAAAAGTCGTCTTTTAAAAGACAGCTTTCATAAGCTACTCTTAAAAAATAAAAGCTTTACCAACTCAAGCCTTATTCAAATTATACATTGAGCAATTCGAATTTTATACAATACTCTTCTATCCATTCTTGATAGCTCATGAATATTTTTTAATAAATTTATTTAAATTATACCACAAAAACATATTTTATTGTATGTAAAATAATTTAAAAAATATTTTTTAAGCTATTTTTTTAAAATTATTTTGCATAGAATAAAATATTTTTTATAATATAATTTAAATAAATTAATTAAAAAATTTTATTAGAATTTGTTACGAGAAGGGAGTAATTCGAATCAATATGATTCGAACTTCCCCTTGTCACGTGATGCATGTAATTCGAATTTAGTTCGAATTATGGTTGTCTAATTCGACCCTACTTGATTCGAATTACTTGTACGTTTGGGTTGGTCATAATTCGATCTAGATTGATTCGAATTATGAAAAAATATAATTCGAATTTAGTTGATTCGAATTACATTATAGTGTATTCTGTTTGATTGATGAATGAATGAAATTCTTGTTTGGCTGATTTATCAATCTTCCCTTCGCATATATGTGTTTTTTACCCTATCTTTTAGATTTCATATCTATAGCAACCATTGTTGTTTTAGTCGTTCAGAAAACCCTAAAACTAAAAATCCCCTCTTTCGGTGCCGCTCACTCTTCTTACTTCTCGGACCGGCGTCCATCCTCTATGCCGCGACGACGGAGCTAGACTACTCGCCATTGGCGCTCATCCTCTTTTCTTTCTCGCTTTTCCTCTTCCTTATTTGCCGATTTCTCTTGCTCGGCGTTTCTCGACAGCCTCCTTCATCGTTGCCTGGCCCTCGTGCCGCCGTGATGCCTCTATTCTAGCCCCTGCTTCCCATTCGCGTTAGGATTCCCGTTCATCGTCCTCTGTTCTCGCGCGGGGCTGCCTGGTATCCTCTGTTCTCGTGCTGTGGTGCTGTCTAGTGCTGCATTTTGCGTTCTTCGTGCTACAATTTGCATTTTGCTTCGCTTCTGTACTGCCTAGTTATTTTTGTTAATTTTCTGTTAGTTTTTATTAATTTTTGTTAAGTTTTGTTAATTTTCTGTTATTTTTTACTTTTTATTAATTTTCTGTTAATTTTTGTTACTTTTTATTAATTTTCTGTTAATTTTGTTACTTTTTTGTTTTTGGTATCCGATTTTGATTAAATAATGTGGATATTGGATCGATCAAATGATTTTAGTTTTGACCATATTCCATCGGTGAACACCCCTAAAATAACCATTAAAAGAAAAAGATTCTTCCCACTTCACTGGGTTTCGTAAACAACAATTAGATATTTAATGATGTTTTTACGCGTCTTGAGAGATTGCGACTTTTGCAGCTATTTTAAATGTAAATGGAATAAAGAAAAATTATTGAAGTCAAGTCTATATGATGCTTTCCACATCCAAATCAAACTCGGAAGTAGGAATAATCTCCCTTTGCATATTCTATATAGTAAGCACTAGGAAGCTTACAAAGCTTACAGCATTTGAATCTTCTGCACACGAACAATATGTATTAAGTCAATACTTATTCTAAAGAAAATG
This sequence comes from Arachis hypogaea, assembly GCF_003086295.3. Taxonomy (NCBI): domain Eukaryota; kingdom Viridiplantae; phylum Streptophyta; class Magnoliopsida; order Fabales; family Fabaceae; genus Arachis; species Arachis hypogaea. The sequence continues at coordinate 28,081,857 of NC_092048.1, forward strand.
GGATCTTATATCAATCAGATTCAAAATCCTGGTCTCGATTCAGGCTTCAATTGCATTCAAACAAATGGAATTATATCGTTTACTTAGTATATACATGGAGGGAGATAAAGACATTATCCCTGCTCCATCAAACATTTTCATGGACCAGCAATGAACTTATCATCAATTGTGAATGAAGTGAGAAATTGTTACACATCTACCATGGGTCAGAGAAGATTTTTTTATCCATTATAAATGTAAAATGTTCATCACAAAATTTATGTATGAACTTCGTATAATTAATAACGGGTCCTATTTACAATCTTTAATGGTTAATCTATGAAATATACTTGGGTGGTTCCTCCAATCAGGATTATAGGTCTTAGAGAATGGATCATTGTGAGACTTATCTATGAAATGTATGTACTTGCTCCATAGAAGAATATTTATACTCAATGCCCTTACCTTAAAGTAGCCCATTACTCATACTATAGGAATTTTCTTGAGAACTCACCGCTACACTTGCATTCTTCCTAGGTATTGAGTAATTACATTTATTTGTTGAGACAAGACTTTATTCTAAGCCAAGATGGTATCCAAAACATCTAACTCTATGACTCATTTTTTCATTGATCTTTCAGAGGAATAGAGATATTGATTGTTGGCTACCATCTCAATTAATTCCCATACTTCATCAGTAGTCTTCTTCATATGCAAGGAACTTCCGGCCGAATTATCCAAAGAAATCCGAGAGGCGGGAGTAATCCCATCATAAAATATCTGTAACTAGACCTAAACAGGACACATATCCGCAGGACACTTTCTGAGCATCTCTTTGTACCTCTCCCAAACTTCATAGAGAGCTCTCCTTCATGCTAGTATGCTACCTAAAGGTCTGAACATTTCTGAGCTTAGTCAATCTCTGAGTTTGGAAGAACTTATTTAGGAACTTAGTAACCAATTCCTCTCATGTAGCTATGCTCTCCTTACAGTGATTATCTAGCTACTGCTTAGCCCGGTCTTTCATAGCAAAAGGAAAGAGTAAAAGTCTGTAAACTTCAGTCGAGATGCCATTTGTCTTGACAGTGTCACAGATTTGCAGAAAATTAGAGATAAATAATTAGAATTTTCCTGTGGCCTCCCACTGAATTGGCAATTTTATTGCACCAAAGTAACAAGCTGAGGCTTCAATTCAAAATTGTTGGCATTGATGGTAGGTGTCACAATGCTGCTTCCACAACTCCCTGGATTAGGAGTAGTGACAGAACTAAGAGTCCTCCTAGGTGGAGGAACATTGGCGTCGTTGTTCTCTGCCATGCCTTGCTAAAAATCTTCCTCAACCATTTCTTCAACTTCTTCTTCAACTCTTTGATTTTTAGCTTGTTTTCTTTGTTGGCAAAGAGTTCTTTCAATCTTAGAAAAAATTGAAGAGGTTCTTTATCCCTGTTATTTTGCGTAAACAAAAACAACAAAGAAATTAAATTGGAATTTCCTTCACAATGCCGAAGGGAATTCCAAAGGGAGAATAAAACGAAAACAGTAAATAAAAAAAATTAAAAAGGTGTAATCTAGGTAATCAATTGATTGGAAGTTTGTTAACCACAATTAATCCCCAACAACGGCACAAAAAACTTGATGTGGATTTTACAAACCACAGAACATCGGTAAGTGCACCGGGTCGTATCAAGTAATAACTCACGGTGAGATGAGTGTCGATCCCACGAGGATTAACGGATTAAGCAAGCAAAATCAATCGATTAATCTAGTCAGACTAGCAAATTAAGGTTTTGAATAAACAGCAAGTAAACAAGTGCAAAACAGAAGCAAGAACAAAGCAACAGTAAGTGTGAAAAAGATGTATGATTAAGAAAGTTAAGGTTTCAGAGATATTAGAATGTCTGGATTAACACTTTTCACTTTCTACCTTAATCATGCATTGATTCTTTTATGGCAAATCATTAGTAATTAAACCCCAATCTTTTGGTGATTCAATTTCTCTTTTACCTAATTAAACGCTAATCCCTTAGTCACTTAATCAAGAAAAGAGTTACGCACGTCTTTGATTTATAAAGTCACACAATTTATAAGAATTTAACCTAGTTGATTTTATATCACTTATCAATCTAGTTTCAAAACTTATGAATTATGAGAAACGACTTTCAAGATTAATTTAATTAATTAACTTTTTTAAGAGATTAAGAAAATTCAAGTCAGAGAAGAATTTTTTTTCAACACATTCAAACCCTTTAAGATGAAGAATGAAAATATTTTTTTAAGAAGAAATCAGTTGCATTAATTAGAGGTAGAAAAATTATTGCATTAATCCATAGAACTAATAGAGCTCCTAATCTTAACCGAGGAGAATTAGAAACTCATGTTCGTCCTTCAAATCCTTAAGAAATTAAAACTGCAAAAGTGTCGAAGAAGAAGAAGTCCTCCACAAAGTGTCTAACTTCTCCTTAAATACTAACCCTAATTTAAATTCAAATTCAAATCAAAATAAAATCAAAATTCAAATAGAATCAAATTTATCTAATTAATGATTGCCTCTAGCATAAATTTCAATCTTTATCTCCTTGTAATTCTCAATTAAGGCTGAAATTAGTGGATTTTGAGTTGAGCCTTGAATTGAAACACTGGGAGGAGCATCAAAGTGCATGGCTTGTATCATGTTATACATGATGTACATCTTTGGCTTGGAATGCATTCTTTTGGGATCACGTACAATGTGAATTAGGCTACATTGTACATGAGGCAATTTCATCTAAGTTTTGGCCTTCCATTGTTCTTTACATTATACGTGAAATTTCATTTGTGCGTACGCACGATGACAGAGGAAAATCGTCGGTTCAAAATTTTCACAAAAATAATCTCGTCGAAGTATAGATCTAAACCAATAGATAACACTCAATTAAAGTTTAATTTGTTGTCCCTTAAGTCAACCCAATAAAAACTGGGAGCATTTAAATCTCAGGTCGTCTCTCAAGGAATTGCAGAAAAGTGTGCATATTATTGGTTATGAAAGTTTTGGGGGTTTTTAGAATGATGAACGGAAAATATAAATTGCAAGAAAGTAAAGTTAACAACTAAGATAATATAAATGCTAAAAGACACTCATGGTAAGGATTAAGAATCAAGGTTTCCTATCTAGATCATTGACCACAACATGGTAATTACAAAGGATTAATTTCACTTAGTTATCCTCTAACATCGGAGGGTAAAGTCAAGTAGATATAATTGATCCTAAAACCAACTAACAACCCTAAATTACTAATCACATTGTACATCAATGACATCAAGGCACCTAAGTCCTCAATCTCAAGGCAAAAGTGCTAAAATCTACTCTAAAACCAAACCCAGCATTTTATCAAACACTTGGAAGGTATAAAATGAAATCATGGTAAAATAACAAGAATTATAAAATCTAAGACTAACAATTGCAATATAACAATAACAACAATTAAAGAAAACAATAATGATCATGAAAACATAAATTGCATTAAAGAGAATCATATTAACAAGAGTTCATAAAACTAGAAGTAACAAAATAGAGAAATTAACAAGAGAACTAAGAGAATTGAGGCAATTCAATAAGGAAAAGTAGATGAAACTAGATCAAAATAAGAATTAAAACCTAAATCTAAAATGGATTTAACCTAAATCTACCCTAATTCTAGAGAGAAGAGAGAGCTTCTCTCTCTAGAATATAACCTAAAATATGATTCTAAACTAAACCTAATTGCTCTCTCCTTGATCCTCCTTAAGAAGTTCATGAAATACTTTATAAATGAGTTGGATTTGGGTCCAAAAATCGCCAGCCACGTTTTCTTTAAGTGAGTCATGTGCTTCGTGTCACGCGTACGCGGAAGGCATGTGTACGCGCAACATGACGAAATCTCAGATCACGCATACGCCCAAGGCATGCATACATGCAACTAGGCAGAATTCCGAAACTTCATTTCTTCGTGAATTCTCCACTTTTACATGCTTTTTCTTCATTTCTTCAATCCAATATTTGTCTTCTAAGCCTGAAATCACTTAACAAACACATCAAGGCATCAATTGGAATTAAAGTAAATTAAATTTGGCAAATTAAGGGTTTAAAAAACATATTTTCAATCTTAAGTGCGAATTAGGAAGAATTCATAAAATTATACTATTTCTAAATATAGAAAAAGTTGATAAAACCCACCAAATTTGATATAAGATAAACCATAAAATTGTGGTTTATCAATCTCCTCACACTTAAACAATAGCATGTCCTCTTGCTAAACCAAAGAGAGACAAGAAAGGGATATCAATATTTATTCAATGTAAATTACCTATATGCAATCTATCTACATGCATGCAACTACTTTGTCAAAATAAATCAATTACCAAGAATATATATATAAACATAAGGACTAAAGCAATTACAACTAAGTCAAATCCAATAATTGAATTGAGTTCTTGAAAAGAATTTACAACTTGTAAGATAAGAATAATAACATGTAGAAACATAGAATTGAGCAATCGAACCCTTCACCGGATGTGTATACGCTCTAATTGCTCAAGTGTATAGGGTTGATTCACTCAATTCTCTTCTAATCATGATTTCTAAGATTTGTTTTTCATCTAATAATCAACAATTATTCAATGCATGCATACGAATATCATGAAGACTTATCCAAAGGTTATAATGGGACTAGGATCAAAATAAATATGCATATGGTCAAATGAGTTTAAAATTTAAATCTTTGATTAACATAAACTTTCGCCTAACATATATAACAACCTATACAATTCTCTTCTTAAGCTTTTATTAACTAATTGTGTGTTTACCTTCAACAAGTTTATATATTTGTCGTCATAAAATTTTTGTATTTATCTTCAAAATTTATGCGTTTACTTCTTTTGTTTCACTTTAAAAATTCGTGTGTTCATCTTAAAATAATGATGTGTTTATCGTTATAAAAATTTTTATATTTAACATAAAAAAACTTTATGTTTATAATAAAAATTTCTCTATTTATTGTCATACTTTTTTTTTTGTATTTTTTTCTCTTATTTGTTTCCCTTTTTTTTATAAAATTTTTAAAAATATAAAAAATAACAAACAAATAACGAAGATACAAAAAAAGAAGACACAGAAGAACAAGAAAAATTAGAAGACGCAGGACAAGAAGACACAGAAAAAACAAGAGAAAAAAGAAGACAACACAAAAGAGGAAGAAGGAGAAAAAAATGGTGTGTAATCTATGTTAAAAAAAAAAAATACAGATATAATAAAATTAAACTTAATTAAATTTAATTATTAAAATGATTTATTCGTACAAAATTTCTCTTAAAAATAATACTAGTTACATCATAGTGTTTGACAGAACTTTTTAAGGGGAAATCACAATTTTTGCAAACAAAAAATCTAATTCCAATGAAATAATATCTAAATAAAAGGGTTATGCTAAATTAAAACAATATATTAGGTAATTAATAATTTTTTTGAATAATATGAACAATCACCAATCAAATTAAAATACACTATACTTTCAAATTATCCACCTAAATCTTAATATTAGAATAACCATCCGCACACCTAGTGAAATGAATATCCAATATATCCACTATTAACATTGTTTAGTATTTTCATTGTCTACCTATACTTTTAGATATGCAGTTGTCACCTTCCAATAATAACAAAAGATTAACACCGAACCTTCAGCGAAGTTTAATTACCCCACAAAAAAATCACAAAAGTTTGAAATTTGTCAAAACTTTGATTTTGGAATTTCATGAATGTTTTTTCTTTCGTTTAATTAGGAGAATAAATTATTATTTTTTATTATAAAATTTTTTTAAACGTTCATAATTTTAATTATAAAAATTATATACTGAGTCATCAATGCTCATCTAAGATTGGAATAGTTTTATAATTTTGGTTATAAGTGTTGAATTTGTTTGCATATTTTAAAATAAAATCATCAGTACTCAAAAATTTTTTAGTAAAATGTTTTATTTTATTCTATTAAAAAATTATTTTGACAAAAAGAACAATTTTGACGTATATTATATCAATAATTTAATCAAACATATTAATTAGACCAGTTTATTCAAAACCTAAAGTTTCTCCGTTGATGTCAAACTAGTAATTACCTAGTTTTTTCCTTTAAAATAGCTTTCCTTCTATCACTATATAATATAGCGGTGCCAATAACTAAGTATATAGTATATACTACTCAATGAAGATCAATCCTTCTTTCTGGACTATCATTGCTTACACATTAGTTATTGCCACTCCCTTCTTTCATCATGAATCCAATGCAATGAACACTTCCATCATTACCCCAAACCAATGCCTCGGTGACGGCAAGACCATAGTTTCCAAAGATAAAGGAACCTTTGAACTTGGCTTCTTCACAAAATCCAACAAACGCTACCTTGGAATTTGGTACGCCAACATCACAATCCAAACCATTGTGTGGGTGGCGAACGGTGCCGACCCCATCAACGATTATTCCCCTGTTACCCCTCCCATTTTAGAACTTAAAAGCACTGGAAGCTTGGTTCTTACTCACAAGAACGTTCTTGTATGGCAAACAATGAGCAGTTCCCCGGCAACCGCAGTGCGGAATCCGGTGGCGGAGCTTCTTGATTCCGGCAATCTTGTGATAAGAGAGGAGAATGATACAAACCCACAACGCTATTTGTGGCAGAGCTTTGACTACCCTTCAAATACAATGTTGGCAGGGATGAAACTGGGATGGGACATTAGAAGAAATTTCAACAGGAAGATCACAGCCTGGAAGAGTGATGATAATCCAGAACCAGGTAATGTTACATATACAATAATTGATTTTTGTGACTCGTAATAAATATGTATTCGTTTTTATCTCATATTGTCCAAAGTAATTTTTGGGTACTTTTACTTCGAAAATTGTTGGATAAAATTTTCGATTATAAACCCTACCTAAAGACAACTGGATGTGAATCTTTTTTTTTTTTTAAATAAAAAATTCTTTGAATCAAAATGTTTAATCTTTGGAATTTTTTTCAAAATCAATTTAGATATTTATTTTATCTAATATTAAATGTTTAATTTTTTTTATTATTATGTTAATATTACATAGAATGAACTAATAATAAAGATAAAAGCATAAAATATTATAAACTTTTAGGATACTAAACTAAATGAAAAATTTCAGTTAAAACTAGTCATAACAACTACATACTAAACACGTATTCAACAGAAAACTGATTTTTGAATTTTTAAAACAGTAAAATTAGAGGTTACAAAATGTAGTGCTTCAACTAAAATTTAGACAGAATTAAGGAAGATATAATAAAATATTATATTATATATAAATATATATATATATATATATATATATATATATATTAAAAATTAATTTTCTTTTTATTTTAATAATTTTTTAAAATTGATATTTTTTTTAGAAAACAGTATCAATTTACCCATGTTGACTAGTTCTGATTCTCATGACTATAATTCAACTAGGGCTAGCAATCGGCCAAATAGAATAGAATAGCATTTAAATTTTATATTAATTTTATTTACAAATTTAAATTCTCTCTAAATCCTATTCAAATAAATTGAGTTAAGTCGGATATCTACGAATAAAATTAGTATTATCGACCCTAGATCAATTCCTAGAATTTCCATAAAATTACCATATTTCCCTGTCATACAGTGTAGTATTTAATATTAAAAGAGAAACATTAAGAATTAATATTTTAAATTAATATTTTAATTTTATATTGTCAAGATTTATAATTTAAAATCTAATATAAAAATTTTTGTTAATAAGTACTAATAAAAAATAATAAATTTTATTAATTATACAGACTTTTTTTTATAAAAAAGTTTAGAAAATTAATTAAAGTGTAATCAATTTAGAGTTAATTAGTTAAAAAATAATTTTTATTTTTTATTTTAAAATTTGAAAAATTAAAATAATAGGACGTTTATTTTTTTTTATAGACTTGTTTTTCTTGGCTCTAAGTTAATTACCCCTAGTTGGTTGGGATGGTTTTTGTATTGAAATTGATTGCACATTACAGGTGACTTTTCTTGGAGTGTTATGCGGTACAGCTACCCTGAAGTGTATATGACGAAGAGAACAAGAAAGATGTACAGAATTGGACCCTGGAACGGCTTGCGTTTCAGTGGCATGCCAGAACTGAGATCCAATCCAATCTTTAATTTCAACTTCGTCTCCACTGCTGAAGAAGTTTACTACACATGGACCCTCAAGGACCCTTCTCTAACAACCATCGCAGTGCTTAACCAGAGCGCGGGCGGCCGCCCTCGCTACGTTTGGTCGGAGGCCGATAAATCCTGGAGGACTTATTCAACTTTGCCAGGGGACTATTGTGATACCTATGGACTGTGTGGTCCTAATGGATATTGTAGCATAACTTCATCACCAGTGTGTGAGTGTTTGAAAGGGTTTAAGCCCAAGTTTCCCAAAAAGTGGAACTCAATGGATTGGTCCCAAGGATGTGAAAGAAACCATCCAATAAGGTGCAATAGTAATGGTACCAATGAGGATGGTGATGGGTTTGTGCTTTTGCAGAGATTGAAAGTGCCAGATACTGAATATACTTTGGTGTATAAGGATATTGATTTGAATAAATGTAGAGCCATTTGCTTGGAAAATTGTTCATGCATGGCTTATACAAACTCAGATATAAGAGCAGGTGGTCAAGGCTGTGTCATGTGGTTTCATGATTTAATTGATATCAAACTGTTTCCTGATGGTGGACAGGACCTATACGTCCGACTGCGTGCTTCTGAATTGGGTAAATAATATTTCACTCACTTGAAATTCATGCATGCTTCTAATTTTTTTTAAGTTAATAATTAAATTAATCTCTAAAAGATAGAATTTTTTTTAAAGTTATCCTTAAAAAATTTTTTTCAATTCTTTAAAAATTATAAATTAATCATATTTATCTTTCAATCACTCTATTAACAATTAATATCAACGATATTAATTATGTGAAATGTTAATTGATAACATAAATCATATTTAACATGTTTAATTAGACATTTATTAAATATATTTATAAAAATTTATTAATTTAGTCAATTTTTTCAATTACATAAACCCTATTTCAAATATGACCTAACAACTAAATTAATAGATTTTCATAAATATATATAATCAGCGTCAAATTAAATATGTCAGGTGTAATATATATCATCAGTTAAAATTTTATATCATCAATTATTGACAAAATTATTAATGAAATTATTGAAAAATAAATATGATTAATTCGTAATTCTCAAAAGATTTATTTGATTAATAAAATCTTTCAAGAACAAATGTAAAAAATATCCTATATTTTAAGAATTAATTTAACTATTAACTTCTTTTTTTTATTTAAAAAATGTTTATTTTGTCTAAGATACTTGCTTGCCTCATGATCGTTAAACTAGGACTCTTAAACTATTACTTTTAAATACTCAGTCAACACTAAATTTTAAATATTAATAAATATAAAAATGAAATATTAATAAAATGTGTTGGTTCATAATATTTTTCTTAATTTATTAATATAAAATATTTGAAAAATACTAAAAAAAATCAGTTTAAAGTGGTCTAAAATTACTTTATTTTATATTTATTAATTAATTACTACTATAATAATTGAGTAATATGCAGATATAATAAATATGTAATTGTTATAGATATTACATTAGATAATTTTAAATTATTATCTCCTAATATTATTGTTATTAATAATTCAAGTTTGAATAAAATCAAGAAGAGTGTTAGAGGTTTAGCAGATTTTGTAATTTGTAACTATCAATTAATTATTGTTAGTATTTTTAATAGTATGAAATTATATTTAATGGTGTAAAATTACTCATTTTTTTTAGTGATTAAGTACCAGACAGATTTTAATAAAAGTGCTAGCCCCATAAACTTTTTCTAAAATCAATAAATTCATACACATTTTCATGTATTCTTGTAAACTTTTGAATTTATTATTTTTATTCACATACGGTTTCTAATTTGTCGAAAGATATAATTTCACAAGAAATATTTTTAATTAGACTTATAAAATGAAGAAATATTATTAAAATTTTAATGTATTTTAATTTTTAGCATCATAAATTCATTATTTATTAGAGAAAAAATGAATATAAGTAATTTTTTTGTCTAATTGTGAATATATAATGGAATTTTATAATTACTTTCATTATGAAATTTTCTTGAAATCCACGAGTTTAAGTAAACGGTCTTTGATCCACCACGGTTTGGAAAATTGAAAGCTAGTCTTTAGAATGAAATTTCAAATTTTGACCCTAATATTGTCTTTTTAAGTGTGAAAATTCAAAGCTAGTCTTTAGAACGGAATTTCAAGTTTTGACCCATAGCTTATTTGTTTTGATCAAATTCAACCATGAAGGTGCTGATGAGCATAGACAAAAGAGAATGAAAATAATAGTTGGAACCACAATTGCCGCAGCAATTATTTCGGTAACTACTTATTCTGCCTACAGATTCAGGAAAAAAATTGCAGGTAAAATTATTCACTTTACTCATAGGTCTTTAAAAATGCTTGCATCAATTCTATATACAATCTTACAAATGATATTTCTGCTTTCAGCGAATTCCCGTATCACACTAAAGAAATAATCATTCAGTATTAGCCATTAATTAGAAATTAGTATCAACTCTTATATTAATTATATTAGTATATTTACACAACATGAAACTTTTTCATACTAACTGTTAGGTCGTCCTTGCGCTAATATATTTTTAAAGAATAAAGTATAATTTTTGTTTCTAAAATTTATCAAAATTTTAATTTTATTTTTAAATTTTAATTTGTTTTAATTTTATTCAAAAATTTTTTACTTGCATCAAATCTATTGTGATGTTAATAACGTCTAAATCATTAACAGACATAAATAATGTAGTAAGTAGTGTCTATAGTGTGATAAGATAGTGTTTGAGTGGAATAACATTTCTTTAATATTTTTTATCTTTTTATTAGAAAAGATAAAGACTAAAAACTCCGATCTAAACCCCAAATTCTTATTTGGTGTCTTCTTCTCTATTCTCTTTAAAAACAAAAAAGAAGACAGCATTAGAAACGCTCCATAACAAAGTCATTAATCATGTAAAAAAAAAAACAGAGCATGCAAAACCCAGCAAAGCCCCAAAACCTCAGTTATACATTTCAAATTCAACAATCAAATATAAGAAAAAAGATAAAATATATTTTTTAGTTTCCGAAATTTGTCAAAAATTTTAAAAATATTTTTAAATTTTAATTTATTTTAATTTTATTTCAAAAATTTTTAATTTGTGTAAAATATATCCCGACAACTAAATTTTTAAAAAATTTAAAACCAATCTAATAATAATACATAAAAAATATGTTTAATTTATTTGTATTGAGAATTGTCTTTAAAAAATTGTTATTAAATTGGTCTTAAATTTTTAAAAATTTAATCACTAGAATATATTTGATGCAAATAAAATGTTTTTAAAATAAACTTAAAACAAAATAAAATTTAAAAATATTTTTTTAAACTTATAATATACTTTAAAGAAAAAAAAAAAATATACTTTACCCTACCAAATAAAAAAACACTAACTCACACAATGCAAGTTTAGAGACCGAATGAAGTGATGACACAAACTGAATAAACAAAAACGACCTTGTAATGAATGGCGCCTCCGTTCTCTTGTCGATGCCAATGGCATCTCGCTCGTTCTCGCCGTTGCTCTCTGTTCTTTCCTCGACGTCAAAGGCTTTGTCTCCCTCGCTCTCTGTTCTCTCGCCGACGTCTCCCCAGCTCATTCTTTAACGGCATCGACTCCTTCCCACAATGCTCTTTGTTTTGGCGTTGAAACTTGAAACACACTCTTCTCTTGCAGTTTCTTTGTCACTAAGAAGAGAAAAAAATGACACTTTATTTTGACAACATAATACAAATGGTTTATTGGATTAAGTGAATGGGTTATGCTAAGTAACCAATACTATGGTGTCTATTATCTCTAACTTATTAAAAAAATAAATAGATAATATTTAATAAATTTTAAATATTTTATTTTTATTTTATATATTTTATTTTTTATTATAAAAAAAGTGTTAGATAATTTAAGCATCATAATAAAAGACATCATAAAATTTACCATTGAATTAACAGTATTTGACATTTCATTCTATTGCCACATTAGTGATACTGCTTGTCATGTTACTAATGTCCATCGATGATTTAGAAGTTATTAACACTAGGAGTAGATTTTATGCAAATAAAAAAATTTTAGAATAAAATTGAGACAAATTAAAATTTGAGAATAAAATTAAAATTTTTAGCAAATTTCAGGAATAACAAGTATACTTCTTCCATTTTTAAATCATGCATTGAAATATAGGCCAAATGACATTTTAATCCTTGTATTTCATAATGTTGTTGATGACTTTTTCGTAATTTTCAGAAAAGTCATCGAAGATAGAAGATAATTATGAAAGTTATGTAGATGATTTGGATCTTCCATTGCTTAATTATTCAGCAATTATGGTTGCTAGTAATAACTTCTCAGTGAAGAATAAGATTGGAGAAGGTGGTTTTGGACCAGTATATTTGGTAATTCGAACTTAGTTCCTATACTCACTTTAAACAAAAAAAAAAAAGGAAAATATTATTATTATTACTCATATGAATGTGATTTTGCAGGGAAAATTAGCAAATGAACAAGAAGTTGCTATAAAGAGACTATCAAAGAGTTCAATACAAGGATTTTCTGAGTTCATAAATGAAGTTAAACTAATTGCAAAACTTCAACATCGAAATCTTGTAAAACTTATTGGTTGTTGCATTCAAGGACAAGAGAAGATGCTAGTTTATGAATACATGACCAACGGTAGCTTAGATTACTTCATTTTCGGTATGGAACATCATAAATACTAAGATTTACTATTCACAATATTTAAGAGTATATCGAGTATAACTTCATAAGCTTATTGATTTCCTTGGATAATATAGATCATAGCAAAGGAAAATTGCTAAACTGGCAAAAGCGCAATCACATAATAGGTGGAATTGCTAGAGGCCTTATGTATCTTCATCAAGATTCTCGATTGAGGATTGTACATAGAGATCTCAAAGCAAGTAATATTTTACTTGATGATAATTTAAGTTCAAAAATATCAGATTTTGGAATGGCTAGACCTTTTAGAGGAGAGCAAAACGAAGAAAGTACAAATAAAATTGTTGGAACTTTGTGAGTGTCTAATTAACTGTATACATCATTTTGTTTATCATGATAATCATTGTATTTTAACATTTTGAATGATTTTTTTACAGTGGATACATGGCACCAGAGTATCTCCTTGATGGATTATTTTCGGTAAAATCTGATGTTTACAGTTTTGGCGTTTTATTGCTAGAGATTATAAGTGGGAAAAAGAATAGAAGATCCCATGCAAAGCAATCATCCCTTAACCTCATTGATCATGTAGGTACTCTTCATGTTTTATATATGTATATATATATCAATGCATGACAAAATTTAACACAATATGATTCTTAATCTTACTAACTTCTTTATGATTAATTCAGACATGGGCACTGTGGAAAATGGGCAATGCTTTCCAAATAATTGACCCAAACATTGAAGACTCATGCATTGAATCTGAAGTATTGCGTTTCATCCATATTGCTCTATTGTGCGTACAACATTGTCCAGAAGATAGACCTAATATGACCTCAGTAGTTCTAATGTTAAGTAGTGAGATGGAATTGGATCAGCCTAAAGAGCCTGGTTTTTTCACTAGGAGGGAAAATGTTGAAGCAAATTCATGCACAAGTTACCCAAGTTCAAATAATGAAATTAGCATAACCTTATTAACTGGCAGGTAAAAACCAAAGTTATAAAATAATGTATGTATATATGGCTAGGATCAAAGTGTATCTAACTTTAAGAAATTGTTATGTCACATCTTTTTATTTGTATAATTCTTACAAAATTCACTATATTGAATTAAAAATATATTTTTTTATTGATTATATATCTATATAAGATTTTGTCCAAAACAAATGTTAGACATGATAGTCCTTACCCATATAATGTGGCCTATTAACTTAGTGATGTATCTATTAGGGTGTACACATATAAATTGTTATGCGGATTAGGACCAATTGGTCCCTATCATTTAATCCCATTTCAAACAACTATTTACATGTGGGGAAGTTCTATGGTGTGGATGGAAAAAAAAATCTACACCTGTGGATATTATGTGGCAAGCTTTTTAGATGAACACGTTTTAGTTGGTCATAGTCACAAATTTAGCTGATGGGACATTAGGTCAGGGAAAAACAGTGATTTTACAGTTGTACTGCACATTGTAGAAAAGTTAATAAGTGTAATTAGATGCTAATTATTTTTAGGCTGTTGGAGCTATTGGGCAAGTTTTATTTTTTTCTATGTATGTGGCCATGAGTGGGTTTTGGGCTTAGGTCACAATTTTTTATGTAAGTGTGCAGAAAAAAATTTTCTTATTGATAAAAATTAGACAAAAAGATAGCTTTAAAAAGAAAATGGGCTAAAAATTTTTTGGATTTGTCTAGGTTAACCGGTTTTTTAATTTTCAAGGAATGTGGCTAAGTTTTGTTATGGTGTTCTCGTAAGATGGAAGGGATTATATATTGTTAAATGGAAAAAGAAAACAAAAGGATGTAGTGTATTGTTCTGATATTTAACCTAAAAAATTAAATAAATAAAGAAATATGTGACTATGTTACTAATAAGAGAGTAAAATTATATTTAAGATAGAAAAATAATATTTTTATAATTTTTTGAATGTTATCCTTTATTAGTGTGTTGTTAGTAATTATTTATATAGCATAAATTTGCATAGTTTCAGTGAACTATAAAAATAGAGAATTTCTTTTAAACATTACGTATCTCATATTAATAATGTAAATGAAATTGTTATGAGTATGTAATTTATTATAATATTTATGAAAGGCCTTAAAAAAATAAATACAGATATTTAACACTTTTTCTCGTTTATATTTTTATTCATCCGAATAAAGATATGAGTTTGTAAATTTTTTTCTTATTGTTCTTATTTTTATTAATGTTTTTAATATTAACAGTTACTATATTATTGTGAACAGTAGTAGACACTCGCATGAAATGTGGGTGCAAGTCGTGTGGGGATGTATCTTACAAGGATGGTATATAAAATGGGTTTATAATGAATTAGGATCAGATTTGAGAGAAGCTTAGCCACATTTCTTGGAAATTAAAAAATCGGTTAACCCAAACAAGTCCAAAAAATTTTTAGCCCAGTTTCTTATTAATGCTATTTTTGATTAATTTTTATCCACAAAAAAGCTTTTTTCTGCACACTTGCATAAAAAATTGTGACCAAGCCCAAAACCCACTCATGGCCACATACACAGAAAAGAATAAAACTTACCTAATAGTCCCAATAGCCCAAAAATAATTAGCATCTAATTACACTTATTAACTTTTCTACAATGTGCAGTACAACTGTAAAATTGCTGCTTCTCCCTGACCTAGTGTCCCATCAGCTGAATTTGTGACTATGGCCAATCAAAACGTATTCATTTAAGAAGCTTGTCACATAATATCTACATGTGTGAATTTTTTTTCCATCCACACCATAGAACTTATCTTACATGTGTGTATACGGACCACTTCAGTAAGTTCCATTAAGAAGACACGAGGAGGAATGAATGCGTCTAATATTTATTCTAAAGAAGGGGCCTAATCTATCATTTTTGAAATGTTAAGATGTGCTTAGTTCTTTGAAATAATTGGATATATTAGAATTGACATTTTTCATTTAGTTTTTCTTTGTTTCCTCTTCTTTCCCTTCAAAATTTTTAATATTTTTCATTTCTCGTCCAATTTGCAAGCATTTCAACAATGGCATTTGGAAATTTTAGCTGAACTCCATTTGGAAATTTTTCTTTTACATTGCTACTCTTATTTCTTGTTTAATTTGATAGGAATAAAATACACAACTTTTTACTTGAAAAAAAAAAAGAACAATACCCACTCACTAAAATAATAACAACAGTGAACACACGCCAATGTAACAAAAAAAATTTTGCACAGAAAATAAAAAAATAGAAATAAGAACCCCAAAAATTTTAACATTGAAACTCCCTCCATATAAGAGATAAAAACCACACATCAACCATACTAAGAAATTAGTTTTAATATGACTTTTATTAATATTTAAAAAAGATTATCAAATCATATTAAAATGTTACCTACGTATATTAGTAATATTTTAACAAATGTTAAATATACTCTGTTATTAAAGAGTTTTACTAACATTTTTCTAAAGATTTAATAACATTTAGTAAAAATATTACAAAAGATATTCTATGGTAATATTATGAAAAATGTTATAATAAACCATTCATGATAACACTTAAAGAAATATTATAATAGATCTTTTTTGTAACACTTAGAAAAATGTTACCATAGATAATTTTTGTAACATCTAGAAAAATGTTACAATAGATATTTTTTTGTAACACTTAAAAAAATATTACAATAGATATTTTATGTGACACTTAAAAAATGTTACAATAAGTCGTTCTAATAACACTTTAAAAAATGTTACAATAGATATTCTATAGCAATAATCTAATAAATGTTACAAAAGATTTTCTTTGCTAACAATGAAAAAATATTACAATAGATCTTTAGTAACATTTAAATGCACAAAATATTGAATTAAAATCTTTTTCTTTAATTACATATTCTACACCCACTTTACAAATTAAACCCAAGATATTTAAACATTAAAATTGGTCCAATAAATTAATTTTTCTATTTCTTCAATATGCTTACATGATTAAATACAAAATTATGTATAATATGTCTATATGGATAATCTAATTATGTATGGAGCTATCATTTATGACCTGAGGATGAATTGTTGAAGTAGATGAACCAGTAAACTTTTGTTGGAGAAACAGGTACATATCCTGCACGCACCCCTCTACCGTACCATAGATATAATTTACTCTTGGTCGATAAGACTATCTTTCTGAATAAGAAGCAAGTCCACGAAAAACACAGTGACCAATGTAATTTACCTCAGAAAACCCCATCCACTTTGCTTTTGGTGATCGAATCACATCACAACTTATCAAAATCTAATTATTCATAAGATTAACTTGTCAGAGAGAATAATTTGCCATCATATTTCAATCACATAACTAATTACTCATTTTGTTGTTACTACTACTTTTTGTTACATTCTTGGATCAATATATATGAATAGCTAAGACGAATTGAACTGAGCTAATTAAACCAGAATATGTACTACTAACCTTTGCAAGAAGCTTAGACTCATTTGCAAGTTCCAACAAGGTTTCTCATCTAGATTTGATTCAATCATTGCTAGCTTTGAAGAAAACTAAATCATATCCAGCGGGAGCTGGCCAGCTAAAGTTTCCAAAAGTACTCGCCTTTCCACAGCTTGCACCTCTTGGCTGTAGCATACCCCTTCTTTATTCATTTGATAAATAGAGAAACTTATAGTATAAACTAAGCCACCAAAAGGTAAATTAAGAAAGCTTGAGATTTTTGAATCCAGCCCGAATACCTTTGATTCTCTTGTTTGAAAGTGAAGAAGCGTAGTTCTCTGCCATCTTCAGACTTCACCACCATCCTGTACAGCTGATAATTTGAACTAGATCAAGCTCAGCTGATAATAATTTTTAGTGTTAAAACCAACAAGTACCAAGAAAGAACCCGATACAAGTTCGAGAAATTAAACCATCTAGGGGATTAGGACTATGATCATGTGAGAGAGAAAAACTTACTTAAGCTCTCATAAGGTGTTAGTGGCTTGTACTTAAAGTTAAAAACCTGTGTCACATTGTCAAAATTTAGATGCTGAACAACAAAGTTTCATTGTGAATAGTTCATTCTATAATTGAAATTTGTGACTGTGATCTTGATCCTCCAGTACTCTTTGTATTGGAGCTTGACATGCTAGCGCACTCGAATTGGACACATATGGCTTGTACATTGAACTAGAGGTGGATTCAAAGATCTGCTTGGTGGTGAAACGACTAACGCTAAATGCAGAGACTTTGGACTTCGAAAACAAATTGAAAAGGATACATCAGAAGAAGAAGAGATCAAATAATTCTTGACAATAATGCATAAAATCAAGTACAACATATAATCTAACACATGCATTCACTTATTAAGATATAGATAAGAAAATCCTACTTGTTTTGAAGCTCAAATGGTTGCTGAAATGAGGATTGACGGTGGCGGCAACAAGCAGAATTTGGGGAGCAGTCCAGCAGTGTTTTATAACTTACATGTAAGAGTAAAAATATAAATACTTAATCACAAATGAGCCTAGAAAATGGAATCACGAATGAGCAGTCCAAAAGTGATCTTGTTTGTGCTTAAAAAAAGGATAAAAAAAAAAATGAAACATTACTTAAATCATCATGCTTATATTACTATTTATTCTTTATTTCTTATAATTATTATCAGTTGAGCTTGATTTGGTTCACATTACCCTTTAGTTCAACTTTCAAGCAAGAGGATCAAAGGTACCGAAGCTTAGTTTAGTTAGTAGGTTCAACTTAAATTTATACTATAAGTCTCTCTATTTACATAATACACACAATAAAATAAAAATCTTGCGATGAGAATAAGAAAAGGGTTACTATATTTACCGACAAACAATGTAGAGATCATTGTTCGATAGCTCACTAACTAGTGTAGATTTTCTCTGACAAGTATGTAATAAAGGCATTTAGTGATGGTTCTAACTTCTAAATGCAACAAATAGCAAAAACAAATAAACTTAGACCACTTACAGCATTTGTATAGCTAATAACAGCAACAGTAGAATCATTATACTATATTTGCATGAGGATAAGAAAAGGGTTACTAACACCAATTCTCAACCTCTTCTATACTAACAAGTAACAATACAATTTACAGATCATGATTTTTTCTATCATTGTTTAATTAACAATTCAGGGCTTTTTAGAAGCCAAATCAAAGTAATGCTGAACAATGTACAATACAATAAATAATGGCTTCTTAGCGCTTTTTTATCATAAAATTAGAAGCTCTTTTCTACTAGCAATAACAGAATAACTCAATCAGGCGTGAATCATGACTGCAGATCATTCTTTTTCTAATCAGTTAATTTGGTAAAAATGTACATTTGATTGAATTTTTGCATAAGTACAGAAACAACAAGACTAAAAATCCCTTTAAGGATCTTTGCATTAAGGTATTAAAAATAATGATATGAATAATTGATGAATCAAATAATTCTATTGAAATAGTAATAATATTGTTACCAAATTTTGCTAATCAACCTTGTATATATCTGCAGAACAAGACAAATCTGCTGGTATAACTGAATCAAATCCAATTATACACAAAATTGACAAATTTCAGCCTATATCTCCTGGTACACACAATAGTCGTAACATGTCACATCATATCCAAGTGATGCTTCTTTGTTCTAGTTACTAACTACTAACACTTTGCTTTCTAGTGCAAAAAATTGCTACGATAACTAAATGAATTTGGGAAATGAAGCGAGGAAAGAAAAAGGAGTACCTTAGCAGTTGGAGATGCAATTCTGGAATCATTAGTGTCTTGCTCGAGACTCCCGAACTTGAATTGAGCAGATCTTAACATTAGAAATTTAATCAATTCATGACCAACAGATCTTAACAAGTATATACAAAATGCTTAAGAAGATTTCAAGAATAATAATGAAGCAGTGAAATTAGAGAAGAAAGAACACGAAAGGAGGTTCTTCTTCTCCTTCTCCGTCAGACTCACCTTAAAATAGAGAGAAACAAATCTTAGATATGATCGAGAGAGAAAAATAGAGTTTGTTAAAACAAGAGAGAGATTCAAGGAGCGGAGTGCGAGCGAGATTGAAAGCATGATCGAGATCGAGATCAAGAGCGCGAGTAAATTTGAGAGCAAGAGTTCGAAAGAGAGCAAGATTTGGAGTGAAATTGATTCTCTGCGCTAGCAGGTTTTTCAATCTTTCTTCTGTCCCAGCCGTTAGGTTAGGTCTCCAATTTTGATTTTCAAAGAAGGGGATGTTCATTTATTTTCATGTCAATAGGAATAGGTAATACTTTTTAAGTTTTTTTTTTTAAAATACATGTATTTACTAACATTTCATTATAAATGTTACTTTATATATAATTTTATAATAATTACTAATACTTTAACAAATGTTAAGAGATAAATGTTACTAAATATTTAAAATGTAGTAGTGATAAAAAAAATAAAGTATAAAAAAATTATGAATTACTACACAAAATGTGTACAAGCCAATCAATCAATCATCAAAGTTTATAAATAAAAATAAGAAGACAAAAAATCCACAAAATAGAGCTGTTATTAGGTGACTTATAATTTCAATATATACCTCATCTCTAAAATTTGAATGATCAAAATGAAGAATCAAGTGCCCTAAACACTCTTTTCAAATTTGAGCTCAATTAAATACTAACAAATCTGTAGTAGCCAATTTACAGTGATGACTTTGTGTATGTATATAATAGCTTTCTCTTTTTTCTTCTTTGAAGTGATTAGTTGGTTTTACTAATTAGACCTTTCTCACTTAACCCTAATGTAATCTCATCCATTCACTCTCAACTTAAAGTAATTATGGACTTGGATGCCAACACTTGTGTTCTTTCTTCACATATAAAGGGAGCCCAAAAGCCAACAAATCTTCTCATCACGACTCTCTGGAGGTAACTTTCAATCCATTGATTAAGCAACAAGTTCAATTAGGTTTAAGACAACTCATACATTCCATTTAGCTATATCAAAGTCTCCTTTGTTACATAGGATGCTCTGTTAGTCACGTCATGCTTTTCTATTAACGAAGCAGGTCTCTAATTACGCTGGACATTTTTGACACACTTTTAAATTTTTTGATAGTATTTTTGTTGATAACAAAAATTGAAAATATTTTTGGTAACGCCAAGACAATAAGTACATTTTCGGTAGTTCATCTTTTTGTTTTCTTACACAACATACACACAGTCACTCACACACACTATTACCGATTCTATATTCCACTTTCTGAGTTTAACGCAAGATTTGAACCTGGTATAGCTTTCTTGGTGGCCAATAAATTATCCACTATGCCATTGCCTCAGCTGCCATCATGATTTAAACAGTCAACACTTAGTTTGACCTCTAAAATTTGAAGTCGAATTTAAATTGACTTCTTAAAATTTTAATTGACTTAAATTGAACTCCTTAAATTTACAATGGTAACCTGCATTAGTCCCTGAACTCATATATGTTAACATCATGCTAATTTAACATATTAATTTGTCATTTTGAATAAAACAAAAGATTTTTTTTTTGTATTGGTGCCCACTCTTCAATGAAATAATGTGATTTTATACGAAACTTTTATTTCTCATCTAGTAATGATCATAAAACAAGATGCTTTTAAAACCATTCATATGATACTAAGTCATTTCGTTAAAGATTAGGCGCTAATATAAAATGGCATCATTTTATTTTTATCCAGCATGACAAGTTAACATGTCAAATCAACACGCTATTAATAAAGATCAGTTCAAAAGCTAATACAAGTTATGATTGTAAATTTGAGAGTCCAATTTAGGTTAATTAAAATTTTAGGGATCAATTTGAGTATTAACTCGTATCTAAAACATATGAGTCACACATGCAATAACGCATAGACTAAACTGCCTAACCTGTAAACCTGATGACCGGATACAAAGACAGACTATCGTTTTGTTTCTTGATCTTGAAAGGCACTTTCTCGTTTTGTTACCCTTTCATCCTCTTTCCTTTTCATTTTTCTTTTCTCTAAACGCCCATTTTAAGGTTCTTTAGATCCATGACCAAAAACTTTAAGGTTCACGGATCCCTTTCTCGGCCTTTCTACACACATTTTGGTCAATACTTGGATTAAGGGCCCATTTTTCTACTTACCATTCTCTCGTAGTACGGGGAAGAAGTACACTTTAAAGTACACCTAATTTCCTGACAAAAAACAATACACCTAATCAGACCTGACAAAAAAAGTACACCTAAGTAGGGTGTGTAACCAACTGAATAGTTGGCCCATTATAGGAGCCCAAATTGATCAGAGTCAAACACAACGGTCTATAATTCGAACCAAAATAATTATTCCACAATTCCATAATCCGTAGCTGGTTTGACGATCCCCAATTCCCAAATCCCAATAATTGTAAAACAAAACAAAACTGAGCATTCTGGTGGTTTACGATCTTAGACATGTATGTACATTATGGTATGAGAAAAAAAATACTTACCAATTTAACAAATCCCATGTTAGTTGATTTTGTTATCACCGCATTAAGAACGACATGCAAGTAGACATTTCAAAACATTCATTACAAAATTTTAAAATGTACATATATTGCCGAAATATACAATAAATTATTACGTTTTCGGTGGGTACCAAATAAAAGACTTGTTTCTTCTACTTGGGGGCGTTAGAACAGTTAGGCAAATAAGCTAGCCCTGGGTACTTTTCATATAGAAGGCGAGCTTGTTGCGATGATAAAAAAAATTAATTATTTAATCAATGATTGCTCAATGACCTTGACATTTAATTAATGCATATTAGAAAGTGAGGGAAGAAAAATGTGAATCATTATGATTGGTAGTTATTAAATTAAAATAATACAAGGAATTCTTAGGGTCATTCTGGTAGGTGCTTTCCAGATAAAATTTATCTATATGGATGTTGAATTTTTTTTGTACTTTTGCTTTATTTTATTATCCGTTATCCTAAATGTTATGTATATATGGTAATTTGTTATTGGTTTTCTTCTCCTTTTAAAGACGCTACTAATAGCGTGATGGAGAGGAACATGTTTTGTTTGATAATAATTTCTTTTTTCCCGCTTGCTCTTATAGCAAGTTTACGTAGAATAAGGATATAGTTTTTATGGTATTTATTTATCGGAAATATTTGGTAACTAAAGAAAATTAGACAAAAATAGTCATAAGTTATCTTATTTAGTATTTATTAAGACAATTAATGAATACTAAATAAGACAAATTTTAGCTGTTTTTTTTTGTCTCCCTAGCATTTAATAAATGTAAGACAATTTCAATCATTTTAATTCATTTTTAGTTTTGAATAATATCATAGATTTTGACTTATGTAGGTTAAAAAAATTAGGTGTATATTATAATACCTATTATTACGGTAGTTATAATGATTGGCAACACTTAAAATTAAATGTGCTGCTACAATTAAAATACAGTAATGCTAGAAAGGCAAAAAATAGTTGAAACTTATTTTATTTAGTATTTATTAATTGTTGTAATAATTAATAAATATTAAATAAGACAATTTATAACTTTTTTTTTGTTAATTTTTTTTGGTTATTAAATATTTTTATTACAATAATATTTTTTATTATATAATAATATTTTTTAATTTAAAAAATTTAGTCACATAACTACCATAATTATAAATACCATAAAATCCAGCTAAAAAATATATACATATTTTTCTTTATATTGCGGAATTATATAAGAGGAGTGCTAGGGGCCAGCAACTTTTGTGATTTGTAACCATCAAATAGCTATCAATCATGATTTTAATGGTGTGAAATTTCATCCAATGATTCACTTTTCTTTGCTGATTACATGCTGGCCAAAATTTGAAAAAGTTGCTGGTCCCTAGACTTTTCTATTATATAATTAAATGTCTAGATAAAACGTTTTCGTTTGATGATAAGTTGTTTGGAGAACTTTGACAAAAGCTTTTCTCTTTTAACTAGACTAAGTTAAATGGGGACTGATGTGAACACTTCAACAGCCAAGAGAAACAATAATTATGTGCATAATTATATATATGAAGAACAATTCAACACTACATTATTAATTACTAGACGATTGAAGATTCAATTTTTTTTTTCTCAATACGATTTAGTATAAATTATAATCCAATGTAGGTATTAGGGTGGTTGCTGTCTTAAAGTAGAATATGCCTCAACAACAAACAGAAATTGAGCATATTTTTTCTGCTATCACCGGTGGGTATGACACATTGAAAGCACCATAATCAATATAAAACGCCGACCAAGTTGAATAAAATCCAATGGAAGGAAACAAACATAAATCACATAAATCTCTGTCATCAGCCACTGCACATTTTCAAATTTAAATTAAAATTTTCTTAATCTTGTATTTTGTCCCCTCTTCATCATTGACTCAAAAATAAAACATAAAAATAAAAAATATATATATAAAATGATAATTATTTTTATATTAGAACAAGAAAAGAACAAGGAGTGGGAATACTAAAACATTGCAGATATACGGTTGGAGATGCTCTAATTAGTTGAATATATATAATCTTTTAAAAACACATTCTCCTTTTTTATTATCCATTCAAAGGGTAGCACAAAATTCAACGCAAAATTAATAATATCATAAGCAAGACATAACCAGATGGCGTTTGTGGGACTAATAATTTGGGTACAAGATACTCGTATCTTTAAGCCCATTATTATTGCATATATATTATTTATGGAGGTAAATGCTTCTATGAAAAAGACCTCGTTTGAAAATGTTATTGTTATATATTTAATTGAATTATTTAACAATTTATAATATTATTTTTATAATTTTATAATTTATAATATCATCTTCACATAAAATTTTTATTACTTTTATTTATTTACGGTCCAAAAGATGGAGCTGCTTAGTTTATTGACATTGGGATTGGTATTTGTTATCAATACCTTTCTTTTATTATTATTATTAGTAATAGGTTTAACTATTTTATTAGTCTTGATAGTTTTACTATATTTATAATTAAGTTCTTATATTTTTTTAATTAAATTCTTACACTATTTTTAATTTTGTAATTAGATCTTTTTTATATAAAAAATATTAAAATTAATAAAATATTTCTCCCAAAAAATATGTGGTTAAAGATCTAAATAAATTTGTAATTATAGATACTTTTAATCTGCCAAAAAATATTCAAATAATTCTAATATTATTTTACACTAAAAAGAATCTAATTACAAAATTAAAAGAAGTATAGGGCTCAATTAAAAAATAAATATAAAGACCTAATTAAAAATTTGATAAAATTATAGAAACTAATAAAATTATTAAATATTATTATTATTATTATTATTATTATTATTATTATTATTATTATTATTATTCAACTAGATAAATTTTCGTGATCGATAAGACGAAGTCAATTTTATGATTGTAGAAGATCGAAGGAGGGATTGTCGAAAGAAGAATTTGAAAAGAATTCAAATTCAACGAAGTAGTTACTTATAAACCAACAATTTGCAGAGGAATTGAGGTGGTTTCGACAACATGATGCTCGAAAGAGATTCGATTACTAATCTTTTCAATTAACGAAAAGATCAATTTTTAAAATTGGCGAACAAGGGGTATGAGATTGTTATCAGACATGTATTTTGTGAGAACAATTATTTTTGAGTCTGTTTTCAGATCGACATGTGACAGCAAATAATTGGTAGAAGATGTCTATATAAGTAAAGTGGCAAGTGACGAACAAAGGATTGAATTTTTTTTTTAAAAAACACACTCTCATAAACTCTCACATCCTAATGACTTTTTGAGATTTTATCTTGAGAATTTATTTTTTGGATGTTTCTTTCCATCTTCTTTGCATTCTCCTTACAAATTTCTTATTTTATATTTATGCAATTTACTTTCTGTTATATCAAAATTAATATTTTTGACAAGTTATTATTGAACTTTTCGATAAGCTAATGTTCAAAAAGTTTGAACTTTGATCAGGTTCCAATTGCCAAAAATATCGCTGATCAAGTTACAAGTACATGTTAGAACGACTTTAGAAGCAGTTATGTATTCAGAGTTTCAAGTGCAAATTAGAACTCCTTTAAAAGCAGTTATATACTCAGTAACATACTCTATTGAAGTCATAATTGTATAAGTGTGTCTATAGGAACAAGTCTTTTAGAAGCCTGAAGCCATTCTTGGCAATTGTTAGATATAATTGTAATTTTTAATTATTATTATTCTCTATAAATAAGAGTTTTAGAATCAGAATAAAGAGTTAGAATCATTTGGCAGAGTACTCTAAACATCCTAATGCCACTCTAACACAAATAGATTTATAGAGAAAAATCAAATATTTCTTCCACCTTTCCTTTTAGTTTTCATTTACATCTTGTATCTTTCTTTTCAGTTTTTGTACCTTTACTTTCAGTTATTATTTACATCTTTTATTTATATCTTATACTTTTTTTTCGTTTTTTTTTCCTTCTTTTACTTTTCCTTTTATCTTATTCAGTAGTTTTTTTTTTTTGTCTTTTTCTTTTTTTTTTCTTTTTTTTATTTTAAATATTTTTGATTGATGATATTGTCTTTGACTTGAAAACCCACAATATTTGATAGTTGATCATTTACATCGACGACTTGTAAAAAATCTACATAACAAATTGACATGTTTGGTGGGATAGTTTTTGAGAAATTGTTTCAAAATTTTTTTTATTTTGATATGATATTGATTTAGTGCATGCAACTTCATAGTGAAAAAATTATCAATATGTCTGAAAAAACTTCAAACAGTAATTTAGAGTCCACATCAAACAATAATGTTCCTATAGTTGTAATACAAATTTGTGTGAGTTTAACATCTCATGTTGAAGGAAATATTCAGAACGCTGGAAACGGTTCTAGGGATGCTGCAATTAATAATGCAATCACTGGGGGTAGTGAATGTAACCCACGTCCTCGAGTTTCTCCAACGCAAGTTTAAATGTCGGTAACTATAAATTGGCCTCCTTTTCATCTTTTTCCAGGTTATACCGCACCCATGGGTAGTTTTGCGCATACAGTTAGATTTGAAAATGCGCCAGCTGCGGTTAATAATTGACCAAGTTTTCTCATTCTGAGATGAGTCGAGATTATCACATTGGTTCGATGTCGAACAATTCAGGGCCTTTGGCAGCTTTTCAACAACATATCAATGAGAGCCATCATGATTTAGTCAATTTGTTAACTCAACAAATGACTACCATTTTGAATTCTATAATCCCTGATAATAAAACAAAATATGAGCGTTTGTCTAGGCAAGTCGAATGAATTGCTCGAATTATTGATTATGATAAAGCAAGCGTAACTTTATCATCAAAATTTTAGGATAGATCTTGAATATTTAAGTATTGATCAAGAAAATTTACATATTAACCTTGGCGAACAAGAACATAGGCTTCATGTAGTTTGACGTAATTAAAATGCTAATGATGTGTTGAACAGAATCTGTGATAATTAGCATGGAGATTATTATCAAATGACTAGGATTGTCAAAAATGTTCTTAATCAAGTAGGTATTAACGTGGAGTTTATAAATCGACCTTATTTTATGTTAGCTTTTTCTGCTAAAGTTCAGATGGCTAAAGTGCCAAGAGGTGTGAAAAATTCTAAAATAGTTACCAAGTTTGCTGGAAAAATAGGGGAATCAATTGTAGAATATATTAGTCAATATTTGGTCAAACTCGAAAATTTAACAAACAATGAAGATTTGAAAATGATTTTTTTTCCTTGACAAAAAATGCCTTTACTTGGTTTTTAAATTTAAGACCCAATTCAGTTTTAATATGGGCTCAATTGAAAAATGCTTTTCATAGTCAATTCTATAGAGGAGAATTGGTAGTAACTCTAATAAACTTGTTTGCTTTGAAAAGAAATGATGATGAATAGATAAATGAAAATATTATTCGATTAAAAAAATACTCGCAATCGATGTTATGTGTCAATTTTCGAAAATGAGATTGTCAAAGTAGCAATTAAAAGTCTTGGCTTTAATATACATCGAAAGTTAGTCAATGTACATATTTTTGATTTAGCCTATTTAACTGAAAGAGTTCGATAGATTGAGAAAATAAGAGAAGAAAAAAAAAAGAAAAAGAAATAGTTGAATATGAATTTGTCAAAAACAATATTCAATAATGATAAGTACTTATGCTTTTGTCCTTGTCAAAAACATGAATACTTGGGTATTTGTTATGTCGAAGATCATTTTTCTTCAACAAATTAAAAGAAAATACGATTGAGACTTAGAATCATCTTTATCCATTTTATTATCCTTGATTCTTCAATAATGATGTAATATTTCACTAAACATTTTGTCATACACTGTATGAAAATATTTGTGGAAGTCTATACAAAATAACAAAGAAAGTTGATCAAATAATTATTTGAAATTGGTTGTCAAATTAATCAAGGAAAAAAAATTTTGACAAAGAAGAGCGGGTGATATTTGATGATGAAAACAGTTATTAGAGAAATAGTTGATGTCTTAAAGTTCGTCGAAAATATTTAATAATAAATACTTAGAAGCCCTTTGTTATATCAAAATAATATTTTTGATAAATTATTATTAAACTCTTCCACAAACCAATGTTTGGCAAATTTAAACTTAGATCAGTTTCCAATTTTTTTGTTATTGGATGCTGCTAAAAACTTAATTTATTTAGATCACATGTTTCATGGAATAGTGATGAATAGTGAATTGATTCAATATATAGAATTGAGTGGAATAGATTATACAGCACAACTCTATTAATTATAAATAAATCTAGGGCTATTAGGTTAGGTGAAACCTTGGAGGCAGGTTTCAATAAAGTAGAACATTGCATTTATTTAACTTGTTAAACTTTCATGCTTATATCACTTTCAGCTAGTTACTTCATCTATTATAATTAATTACGATAATCTGTATTGACAGGAACATAAGCACTATATGATAAAAATTTATTTAAAAAAAAAAAAGAGCATTATGTCGTAGAAGAATATATCTTTAATAATGATTGATATAGAGATAAAGAAGGAGGTAATTTCTAAGTTTGATATAATACAATTTTAGAGTAATAATGCGGTGAGTTTGGAATTTGTGGGATCGGAAAGTGCTTCTGGAGGTTTATTAATAATGTGAGATGTTATGATGTTTAGGTTGAGTATTTGTTATAAAGGAGAGGATTGTTGTGTATAGAAGGGGAATTGACAAACAATAATTTTATTTGTGCTATTTGCTTGGTGTATGGTGCGCATACAAGGGAAGAGAAGCTTGTTGTGTGGGAAGAGTTGCGATTTTTTATCGGAAATATGTCAGGTTCCTCTTTGCTACATGGGTGTCTTTAATGAGGTTGTGCAGTTGGAAGAAAGAAAAGGTGCTAGTGTGTTAACAGCTTTATCGAACTGGTGGATACAGAGATGAATGATCATAAGTTTACGTGGTTCAGGGGGTCAATCGTGTAGTCAAATTAATAGAATATTGGTGAGTTTGGTTTCATTGTTATCATTTGGAGCACTTGGTTGAAAAGAGATGACAGAATTTTCAGGAATAGAAAATCAGGTGTTGTAGGAGTAGTTAACAGGTCGATTAAGAGTTAGAAAGAGTGGAGTGATATTTGATCTTTTGGGTTGTTGATGGCTTTTATCGAAGATGATTATAAATTAGTTTATTTTATCTGTTTAATACTTTTCTGTTGAGACGTTGATGCTCCACCTTGTTGTGTTGAACTTTTTATTTAAAAAAAAAAATTAAACATTATTCTCCTATTTATTCATGAAGAAATATAATCATTCTAATTACTAAAAATCATCATGGTTAGTGGGATGAATCAGAATACCTGTCAACATTGGCATGCAACAAGTTTAAATTTTTTTAATAAATTAATGATGTATTATTACTTATAAAATGTTATGCTTTAATTAGTTGTAAGTGGTCCAGAAACATTGGAGACAAAAGGGAGCAATATAAGGCATATGAGTGGTTGTGGCTTATCCCTATTCACTCATTTATTTATATGCTTATATATCGTTCCATTCTTAGACCATCAACTTCTCTCATTGGTTACAAACAAGGAAAGTTAGTTTAATTAATTATCATTATTTATTATTATATTATGATGTTAGATTTATGTAGCTATCAATGCTATAGAACAGCCATGTCCAGTTGATATCAGCATTTGCTAGATGTTAGGAAAACATTAGGCAAAAACTACTCTAATAATACTTTCTTAATTAAAATCTTTGAAACAGGATAATGAAAACTATTATTGGTACTACTATTATATTTTAATTTGGATCAAATTAATGAGAGAAGGAAGAAACATGTTGATTATTACGCTATGGTGGTGTATCATGCTCTTGAAACATGGCACCACATGGCACATATTAATTCAAGTATATCCTAAGAATTTAATTTTAATACTCATTTAAACAATTGTTCAATCATATCCATTTATTTGGATGATTATTTTGTATTTAATTATTAAAAATAATTATTTTTTTCTGATATAATAATATATAATTAAATACATTATATATTAATTTTTTTTACAGTTAGTATATTAAAATTAAATTTATATTTAAATTGTTTGAAAATATTATGATTGGCCAGAGAGAAGAAAAAAGAACGACAAATCATAATAGTATTTGAGGTACTAATCTATGGATCACATCAAACATGGCACCACACTGATTATATATACATAGAAATGCATATTGCTTGCCTTCTAGAAAGTTTGATAATTTGATTAGTAGAAACAAAACACCACAAAGCATATTAAAACCCTTGAGAGAAAAGAAATTGTTAACTTAAAAAAATAAATAAAATATAAAAATAATATTAAATGGTATTCTTATTTCATGCTTGTGGTATGTCTGAATATTCTATCAACAAATTTAAACAACAACAGCAAATGGTGATTTGGGTCAAACTAATCATATAAAACTAATTCCAAAATATTAAAAAAATTAAGTGCATGTCATGTACCACATGATCACTAAATTAATGCATGGATAATTTATTTAGGGGACACATATTGTTTCATACGTTGAATTAATTAATCTCCTCAGTTTTGTAGCACCCTGCTGGTAGGGTTGGTTCAGGATTTAGGGTAGCCCTCTTTGCACAAACATTAATAATTTCATTAAACTAACTATTTTTTCCTTAAAAAATTAAATTAATAAAAAATTATATAAATAATTATACTTTTAATACATTTTTTTTTGTTTTATACTACTTTTTTTGGAAGAGTACTAACTAACAAGAATCAAATTTTGACTTTTTAATTATAAAAATTATAATACTATATCATAAAATAATTTTACTCAAAAATTAAAATTGAAAATTAAAAAATACATAATAATTATATTTTTAACAAATAAAAAAACCCTTATTTTCTCCAATAATTACTTCATGTCAGAAAAGACTTATTATCATTGGATGAGAAAAAAATTTCCTTATTATAAACAAAAATAGAAATTTTAAATAAAAAAAAATTAGTGTCTAACACAGAACTAAATAAAGTCAGAAATAATAAGATATAAAACATCAACCAAAAAAAAGAAAAGGATAACACGAGGTGTTAAAAGTGGCTAGTTCACCCTCTCTTTAAAATGTAAGTTTATTCTGTTTTATGGTAGATTGACAGGCGACAAACTAATCTGTTTAATATATTTTTTTAAAAAAATAGTAAAATTAATTAAAATTAATCTATTAAAAAATAAAAATAAAGATTTGATCATAATTTAATAAAAATAAAAAATAATTAAATTATCATATAATTTTTTTCACATTTTTTAAAATTTTTTATGTTAATGAATTATTTATCATAATATCTATTCTCAAATTACTGCAAAGATTACTAAAAGAATAACAGTTTTAACTTAATTTTTAAATAAGAAATAATTTTGAACGAACAACAATATTTACAATATAACATAAAAATAAAAACATAGTTTTGTGATAGAAACAAACTAATCATATATATATATATATATATATATATGGGTTGCAAAAATAAAATAAATAAAGAAACAATAGAAAATAAATTAAATAAAAATTAACAAAAAAGAATAAAATTTGAAAGAAGTGCAAAAAGTGTGTTTGAAAATTGTAATTTTTAATTTTCGTATATATACATACATATATATATATATATATATATATATATATATATATATATATATATATATATATATATATATATATATATATATATATATATATATATATATATATTATTGTATTACTCACTAATTGTAATACTCGCTACTCTTTAGTTTGGCAAGTCAGTTTGGTAGACTTGTTCCATCGTAGCACACTTAATTTTTTTTTCCCTTTTATCTTTATTCTCTAATTTTCTCTTGTTTCACAAATGGATTTTCGAAGTCCATATAAACAAAGTGGTTTAAAGTTAAAAGTTAGTCTAAAAAGAAATCAAAAGAGTTGATAAAACCTAGTAAATAATAATTACAAAAATAATTATCAAACTTGATATTGTTTTTTCTTTTGAGTAAACTATTTTGTGAATGGAAAAAACTGGTAAAACTATTCAACCACAATTTAAATATTTGTTTCTTAAACAAAATTATCTCTTAAAAAAGATTTATTTAAAATTTGAGTAAATAAATAAATAAATTCGTGAATGTGAATGTGAATGCATAGGATAGAAATTAATTGGAACAATAATAGGAAACAAAGGAGCAGTTGGAACTGCACTTGATGAGTTGAAAGGGCTTTGCGTGGGCCAGAGAGACCCCGTTTATAGGGGGCCCCACAAAGGAAACCAAGCAAAGATGCTCACGTGCGCCCGTGGCCCCTTCTCTTCAGATTCAACAAACTCATGACACATACTCTTTCTCTTTACCAATAATCTTGTCTACTTTTGTGTATGAAATATACTTAAACACAAATTCTATTTTGTTTTCCTGAAATTTAAAACTGTTATTCCACGTTATTATTTGATAATTTTTTATTATATGAAAAAAAGTAGCATATAAGAGTAATAATGTTACTCTAAGATGTTCAGTATTTAGACATAATAGCTTGTAATAAAAGAATACTGTATTATTTGTAGAAAAAAGTAACGTAATGGATGAAAGGGATATTGCAAATTAAATATCAAAATATATAATGGTGAAAGGTGAATGGATGGCGCACGTGCGTGTGTCTCGAGAGTGTGGGTGGTGTGGTGTGGTGTCACGTGCGGGTGAGGGTGAGGGTGACAGCCCCATTGTGTGGCTCCGCAACCACCCTACCACCGTCGCCTTCGCTTCATCCTTTGTGAGCATTTCCACGTGAATTATTTCCTGTTTGCCACTCTTTGCATACTCTTTAATTGGAGAAACAGAGAAACACACACACTACTCTATGCACATATATAGCTACCTACTTATTATTATTATTATTATTATTATTATTATTATTATTATTATTATTATGTAATAGAAGAACAATATATATCTTAAGTTGTTCTATATATTTAGGTTTTCTTTAAGTTGCTTTATTGAAAATGTTTTATGTTGTCCCCAATAAGCGCATCTTAGTTGGTTCTCAATTTATAGAAGTAGTATAAAATTGCTCTTTTCATCCTTGCGATTTTTTTTCTTTTTTTTTTGCTTAATGTTGCAAGTTGAATATGTTCATTTTTTCTATAGATATATAAAAATCATAAGTAAATATCCATTTTTTTTTTTACATTTTTTAGATTTATCACTTGATTAAATTGAATCATCATTCTTATAAAAGGTTTTAGTGTAAATAATGATAAAGCTAAGGATAGTTAAAGTTGGTTACAGTGTGTATTATAGTTTGCTAGTGTGTTGTTGTGCTCTCTCTCGTATGTATATATATGAAGCAATGCAGTAGAATTGTAAGTGCATTAAGTACACAAACTCTTTCTTCAAATGCAAATAACTTAGTTTTTCATCTATGCCCTATGTTCTACTCTTGCTTATAACATGATATCAAGAACCTCAAGTACTTGAAATTTTTTTTTTCGATTTCTTCCTTCAAAATCTTCAACCACATTGCATTCATCACGGCTAGATCTTCATCAACTAATAAGCGACCACTTGTTCAATATCCAAAAAGCTTGATGAAAATAACTTCAATATGTAGAGATACCATGCATGGCTCATGATTCAAACTATTAGTTTGGAATGATGATTCCAAAATTCCACCTGGTTTTAATTTCTTCAAACTCTGCGATCCAAATCTGTTGCAATCTCCGATACAAGAAAGTTGTTGGATACTATCAAATTAGTAGCGGAATAAATTTAACGGTATAAATTTTATCGGTAATTATTTATTGGCAAATTTTTTTCGTCCGCCGCTAATTAACGGCGGATATAAACTTTTAATTAGAAAAATTCTGAAACTTATTACGGTCGAATTTTTTTCTAATAAATCTAACAATAATATATTATTTATTATTAATAATTAAATTAATAGTATTAAAATATATTTATCATAAATCCAATCACAAATTCAGTCCCTTCTCAATTTATTTTTGCTGCTTTAGCACTATCTCTTTGGCATGACCGTTTGAGTCACCCGAAAACATCTGTTTTAAACTCTCTTAGAAGAATAAATTTATTGAATGTCATCCAATTAAAGACACTCGTATTTGTCATTCTTGTCCTCTTAGAAAACATATTAAGTTGCCATTTTATGCTTCAAATTACGGGTATAATCGGTTCGGTTTGGTTCAATTTTGGACCGAAAACTAACCGAACCGACCTGTTCGGTTCTACACTAATATCAACCGTTCGGTTTGCTGCTGTCTGGACAACCGAACCGAACTGAACCGAACCACCAATAGCAGTTTGGTTCGGTCAGTTTTTTCGATTTTTTGAAACCTAATATTCAGAATTTAAATTACCATAAAATCAAGTTTAAAACCATCAATAAACTAGAATAACAAGAGTATATCACATCCAAATTCAATACAAATTCAACTTGTCCCAACAATTAAACATAAAACAAAGACAATTAAAAATGTCTAGCAAACAACAACAACAAACACATTTTAAAACATACTAAAAACCTAAACAGCCACTTTAAACCAAATAAAAACCAAGCAGCCATGTTCTCTTCCGTTGAAGAACGTACCACGGACTCAACATTTTCACCCCCAACTTCAGGCGTCCGTTCATTGGGCACCTCATTGCTTGTTGGCTGCACACACACACATATATATATACAGAACAATGAAAAATTAGCATTTTAACTCATCAACAGCACCAAAAGTATTATTTGCAGCAACAAATTTAGCATTCAAAACCACAGCAGCTCATATATATGCAGCCATATATATTAAGAACATATTAATTATATGCAGCCATATATATTGAAACATATTAATTATATACAGAACAAAACCACAGCAGCTCATAAGCAATTAACAGAATTTAAAGCCAATTAACAGAAATCTACTAAGACATAAGCAGCTCATACACAACTAGCTAGTTTATTTGCATCATTTAATACTCACTAACTGCCATACATTAACAGTTTGGTCGTTTGCAATTTTCACCCAGCTGTTGAAGTAGTTATATTTGTTTTTTTAATACTCACTAACTGCCATACATTATTTTGAGATAATTCAACACAAATCTACTAAGAGTCTAAGACATAAGCAGCTCATACACAGCTCATAAACAAAACCAAAGCAGCTCATAAACAGAACCATAAGTAATTCATTTTTAAAGCCAATCAACAGAATTTAAATGACCATACACATCCAGAGACAGCTACCCATATATATTCAAAAAGACACTAAAAGGCAAAACCATTTTATTCAAAGTTTCTAACAAAGTAAACCTTTTCTTTCTCAAACATTTCTATCCAATCAGACTACACATTTCAAACTACAAGCACATGCCCTTTATAGAATATACAAACTTGAAACTTCTAAGAAACAAGTTCGTTTTCCATGATTATAAATGTCAAAATAAACAAATGTAATAAGAGGGCAAAAGTATTACTTCCTGATGCTAATCCAATAATTATTGCAAAAACATGGTCTTTCTTTCATTAATCACAAAACAATCCTTCCAATCAAAACCCTATAAATCACAAAACAGATTCCACAAAAAACGCATTTTTCAAACTTTTTATAATCAGAAGGAAAAAGAAGTTCAACCATAAATCTCTAATACTCACTAATAGTATTGCATAAATAAGCCCTTTTATCGCAACTCAAGCAATCCAATCAAATCCTATAAATCACACAAACCTCAACAACCACAAAACACTCTTTTCAACCCAGAATTACATATCTGAACCAAAAACAATTAAAAGAAAAACATATTTTGAGATTTTGAAAAAATATATGGTGAATTTGTTGACAATATATACATTAATTACTGTAAAAAAAATTATAACCAAGGATAAATTCTAACCTCTGAAGAAGACATTGTTCAGCTGCTTTTTGCAGGAGATGGCTCGGTGAGACGGTGACTGGAGTGCTGCTAGAGTTGGACTGCTCGGCCATTGTCGTCTTGCTCGGCGATGGACTGCTGTTCGGCGAATGGATTGCTGCTCGGCGACAGACTGGATTGGAGTGCTGCTCGGCTTTGGCTTTGCTGCGACGGCAACCCTGCGACGACGATGAATGAACGACTTCGAGCGACGATAGGCGACTTCCTTGACGGCGGACAGCACTCTCTGGCTCCCTCAGGCTCTCCTTCTCTCAAGCATGGAGGTCGGAGGTGGAACCGTGGAAGAATGGGAGATAGAAGTGTTTTGTGGGTGACTGGGTTTAGGGTTCGCCTGAAAGGAGAAGAAGAAAGTTAGGGTTATGCCGTTGTGGGCTTGTGGCTGATTGGCTTTGGCCCTTTTATACCTAGGTTAAAGGGC
Organism: Arachis hypogaea; assembly: GCF_003086295.3. Lineage (NCBI taxonomy): Eukaryota > Viridiplantae > Streptophyta > Magnoliopsida > Fabales > Fabaceae > Arachis > Arachis hypogaea. Next base: position 28,118,565 of record NC_092048.1, read on the forward strand.
AGCTTAGTAAGAACACACGCTACTGAACCCTCACTCTGCGGTTCGGTTCGGTTCGGTTCCAGCAAAGGCAACTGAAAACCGAACCGAATTGATCGGTTTAGTTCAAAAAAACCAAAAAAACCAGTTTTTTCGGTTGTTGTAAAATTCGTTTCGGTTCTGTGATAATTTTCGGTCCGGTTCGGTAACTTATACCTCTACTTCAAATTCTAGCACTATTATGCCATTTGATATTATACATAGTGACCTTTGGACGTCACCTATTTTGAGTTCATCGGGTCATAGATATTATGTCCTGTTTGTGGATGAGTATTCAAAATTTTTGTGGACATTTCCTTTATTGCAAAAATCACAAACCTTTTTCACATTTTTTGATTTAAAGACTTTTATTCGAAACCAGTTTGAGCGGGCCATAAAGAGTATATAATGTGATAATGGCACAGAATTTGATAATGGTCCCTTTTGAGACTTTTGTAAAGCAACTAGGATTTCGTTTCTCTTTCATGTCCTCATACATCCCCTCAAAATGGGAAAGCCGAAAGACAAATCCGTATGATTAACAATATTATTCGTACCTTATTGGCCCATCCTTCCCTTCCTCCTTCCTTTTGGCATCATGCTTTGCAAATGACAATTTACCTTCTCAATATTCTTCCTCATAAACTATTACATTATGAATCTCCTCTTCGCATTCTTTATCAAAAGGATCCGTCTTATTCCCATTTTTGGGTGTTTATGTTATCCTCTTATTCCCTCTACAATCATAAATAAACTTCAACCCTAGTCAACTCCTTGTATATTTTGGGGTATCCTTCACATCATCATGGGTATAAATACCTTGATTTGTCATTTAAAAATATTATCATTAGCCGTTACGTCTTATTTGATGAGACACAATTTTTCTTTGCAAAGGTACATACTCCTCAAAATTATACTTATCGATTTTTGGACGATAGCCCATCTCCCTACGTAGTCCATCATCTCACTACTCCAGCAAACTCCCGGGTCGCACCCCTTCCTACCTCTCCTGAGCCCATCTTACCGAGCCCAACTTCTACTTCCACTCTCCCACCTATCTCTCTTCTTCGCCCAACTCTAGTCTCTCAATCTAGTCTACCCACATGACCTGTTACTAGGAGTCAACATAGAATTTCTAAGCCTAAGAAGTCTTTCAACCTTCTTGCATTAGTGTCTAAATCCCCTCTATCCCGTAATCCTGTGTCTGCTCTTCGTGACCCGAATTGAAAATTGGCTATGGATGATGAATATAATTCTCTTATTGAGAATAAGACGTGGGAGTTAGTGTCCCATCCTCCAAATGTTAATGTCATTCGGTCTATGTAGATTTTTACTCATAAAGAAAAATCTGATGGTTCTTTTGAGAGGCATAAAGCTCGTCTTGTAGGTGACGGTAAAACTCAACAAGTGGGTGTGGATTGTGGTGAGACGTTTAGCCTGGTAGTCAAACCGGTGACTATTCGCACGATTCTCAGTTTGGCTCTTTTTAAGCCTTGGCCGAGTCATCAACTTGATGTCAAAAACGCTTTCTTACACGGCGAACTCAAGAAAACTGTTTACATGTATCAACTTTTGGGGTATCGGGATCCTGATAAATCTGATCATGAGTGTTTACTGAAGAAATCTCTTTATGGGCTGAAATAGACTCCGAGAGCTTGGTATAAGAGATTTACTGACTATATCCATACTCTTGGGTTTTCTCACAATACTTCAGATCATTCTTTGTTTATTTATCGCAACGGTACTTTTCTGACTTATCTTTTATTGTACGTCGATGATATTATTTTGACTGCTTTCTTCGATGAGCTCCATCAATCTATCATATCTCTTCTTAGCTCAGAATTTGCTGTGAAGGACTTGGGCCTGTTGAGCTATTTCCTGGGCATTACTGTCACTCATCATAGAAGTGGTTTATTTTTATCTTAAAAGAAACATGTTGCTGAAATAATGGATCGAGTCGGCATGTCATCATGTAAGCCATCTCCTACTCCGATTGATATAAAACCGAAGCTCGGTGCTACTACTAACGAACCTTTTGAGGATCCATCTCTTTATAGGAGTCTTGCAGGGGAAATTCAACACCTTACATTCACAAGGTCCGATATTACTTCTGCGATGCAACAAGTATGCTTATTCATGCATGACCCGCGGGAGTAACACATGCACGCTCTTAAGCGCATTTTGCGCTACATTTATGGTACTATGGACTTTGGTCTTCATCTTTATCCATCTTCCACATCCACTTTTATTTCATATACCGATGTTGATTGGGGTGGGTGCCCCGATACACGTCGTTCAACATCTGGTTATTGTGTCTTTTTGGGTGATAACTTGATCTCTTGGTCTGCTAAACGTCAAGCTACTTTATCTCGTTCTAGTGCAAAGGTCGAATATCGAAGGGTTGCCAATGTGGTTTCTGAGTCATGTTGGTTGCGAAACTTGCTGTTGGAACTTCATTGTCCTATTCAGAAGGCTACACTGATGTATTGTGACGATGTTAGTGCCATATATCTTGCTGGTAATCCTGTTCAGCATCAACTCATTAAGCATATTGAGATGGATATACATTTTGTACGGGAAAAGGTGGCTCGTGGCTAGGTTCGTGTGTTACATGTCCCCTCACGCTATCAGATTGCAGATATATTCACCAAGGGTCTTCCATAGGTGTTATTTGAAGATTTTCGGGATAGTCTCAACATTCAGCGACCTCCTACTTCGACTGTGAGGATGTGTTAGAATATATGATAAATATATTTTGACATATTGTGTTTATCATCTTTGTTAAGTGTATATTTAGTTTTCTGATTTATAGCCTCCCTAATTATAGCCTAATTATACTCTTGTATTTGGTGTATATAAACAGATTATTCTAATGAAATGAGTAAGGGATTAATCTCTTTCAGATAGTTATTGACAGATTTAACCGACGATAAATCCGATGGTAAATTTAAATTTAAATTTTAAAAAAATATTTAAAATTTAATATATAATTTAAAATATTAAAATTTAATAATTTTTAAACTAACAAAATTTAAAGTTTTACAATTACTTATAATAATTTGTTTATAATTTTTAGTTAAAAATTTACAAACAAATTTAAATATCAAAATTTAATATTAAAACAAAAAAAAAAAGAGAATTTAATTAAGTAAAAAAATCAAACTTAAAATGTACTAAACTCTCAATTTAATTTTAAAAAAATTTTCAATTTAATTTTATTCTATACATAAACTCACTTATATTTGTACAAGTCTAACATACTTCAAATACAATCAGCAAAACCTATAAGTATCTACAATTCTATCTACAATTATAAGAGCTATACATATATGGAATATGGATTAAATATATTTACAATAATAAATACAATTCCAAAAAAGTAACATACATTTTATTAATAGAATAAGAAAAATAAAATCACAACAAAAAATCGAATACAAATTTTTAACAAACAATCTTCGATATTCTTCACTTGACTTGACTCCAAGAGTAATTAATAACCATACAATCTAAGAGTAATAACCAAAGATGTAACTGCGTGCCACCCAGCATTGCTGGTAATTGCAACACCTGCCTTTGCTACGCCTTTTTCACCGTCAAAAGAGAAAAACTGAAGTACCCTTGAATGTGAATCATGAGTTAGTGTGGTGGCTATTCAATGTTCATCTATGTACAAGATAAAAATTGATGTCTCATCTAAAATAAAGACAGAACATCATTGTTAGCTAAAAATTACCCAGTCTTTATATACCCTCAAGATCAAAACATTATTGCTTGACCATTTGAAGCATGCACAACTTGATAAAAATACTCTAATACAAAAACATAATAGATAAAGTAAAAATTTCATATTTCTCTCAAGATATTTAATTATTCCAGATTTAACATTATGCCTATATATAAAAAACAGAACCACCAATTTTACATTTAAACAAGCGGACATTCGTAATTTAGAGTGAATAAAACATAGCAACTGCAATATATATTAGATATATTAAACATTGAAAAAGGAAAAGTCTAGGGGACCAGCAACTTTTATGTTTTTTGGCCAGCACTTAACCATCAAAACAAAAGTGAGTGATTTTTCACCATTAGATATAATCTCACACTATTAAAAATACTATTGATGGCCAATTGATGGTTACAAAACACCAAAATTACTGGCCCCCTAGCATTTCTCATTGAAAAATATATGATGATAAAATTCAAATTAAAGTAACATAAAATACTTATGTAATACATATTCATAGCTCTTCATGAATCAAGAGAGCAGACAACTATTTATATGGCTTCTTCCACAAGATTCCAATCTTCTTAAGTATGTTACCATATTTCTTTCTCTGAAAATCTTCTCATACAATTCCAAATAACTAACGTGTATTTTAATAATAGACAAAGTATTATTCCATCCAAACTTTGATAACTTGCAAATCAACATGCATCTTGATAATATGTATACTTTTATTATATTGCAATTGTTTTACAAATTTTTTATATCTTTTTTTGTGGCTTCTATGAATGTAAATTTCATCATTCTTTTTCTTTTTTTTAATAATAATTAAAATAAAATTAAATATCACAAATTTTATAAGCACTACTAGATAGAGTGATAGACCCTAATTTAACTTAGTACTTAGAGAAATTATCCTAATTATTAAGGTTAGGGTTTAACAAATGCTAACAATGTCAAAAGAAAAATAGAAGAAGGAAGGGAAGAAGACATACTTGGATGAAAGAGGAAGGGTAGTATGTAACACCCTACCACATAGAATCTTATGCTCAAGTCGTAATGCAGAAGTGGCGAGGTATTACGACCTCTAAAAAAAAAACGTATATAGATATAGTTGAAGGAAATGCATAACTAGGAGCCTTGAAGAGAAGAAACTTAAGCAAGACCGCAAAATGAAAAATGCAAGGTACGAAGATCGAAACGAGAAGAAAGCTATATGTACATATATAGGACAGAATTCCAAAATACAGATAATCAAGCTCTTAACTCGACCTGCGAAGCAAAGATCGGCCAGAGTATACACACAGATATATATATATATATATATATATACAACCCAAAATCATCCCAGAAACATAAACAGAACACCTGTCTCTCCAAAAGTCTACTCAAATATGTGTGTGTGTGTACATAACTATAAAATAAGACATAGAGTTTCCAATGACTCTAACTTCGCTTGCACAGGAACTTCAGAAACTCAGTGAGCTGTCTCTCATTCTTGCATATGAAAAATAGCAATATTGTATAGAATGAGAACCGGGGGTTCTCAGTATGGTTAAGGTGCCCACATACATAATATATAAGGCCCTGGAAAAGTCAGAGACATTCCTATAACTTCGACACTCAGATTTAAAATTTAAATATTAACAAAATTGGAGACCATAAGCAGGGTAATTTGTCTAAGGTTCTTAATCATAACTTAATTCTAACTTAATCTAACTAATTCCCTCAGCTTCTTGCCTTCTTCCCATCCTCCAAAACTCCACTACACAGACAAACAATACAGACAAAGCAAACACAAACAGAGTACAGTTATTGTAGGTAGCAAGTATGACAAATAGCATATTGATTCACAAATGCAAACCAAATTAATGCACAAGCAAATAAAACAAGCATATGCATATGATGTATGTCTATCGTACTGGCCGTGAGCTCAAATGTCGACTACTTTGCCAAAACCCGACACACTCGGTAGCTAACCCGGATATCGTCTCTCTAACATGCCTCTACACTCTTGGGATATAGTGCCCGTCACACTCTCAAGATATAGTATCCACCACACTCATGGGATATACTGCCCGTCGCATTTTCTGAGATAAAGTGTTCCCACACTCTTGGGATATAGTGCCTGCCACGCTTTCTGGATATAGTGTCTGCCACACTCATGAGATATAGTGCCCGACTCACATTCCAGGGTAAAATGCTCCCACACTCTTGGTATATAGCGCCCGCCACGCTCTTGGGATATAGTGCCCGACACACTTTACAACAGAGAGAAAACTCAAACATACTCATCATCAACATTCTCAATCAGACCTTATTTATCAAATTCATTATAATTTATTCATCCATTCATTCATTAACTTATATATGTGGTGCACGAATTGTAAATCACACTTTTCACAACTCATACCACTAACTAGCAAGTGCACTGGGTCGTCCAAGTAATACCTTACGTGAGTAAGGGTCGATCCCACGGAGATTGTTGGCTTGAAGCAAGCTATGGTTATTTTGTAACTCTTAGTTAGGATATCAATTATAATTATCAGTTGACTTGAAAATGAACAAGAGAGCATGGATTAAATAATACTTATTATGCAGTAATGGAGAATATGTTGGAGTTTTGGAGATGCTTTGTCTTCTGAATCTCTTCTTTCCCCCTTGTCTTCTTCTTCACGCACGCAAGGTTCCTCCTATGGCAAGATGTGTGTTGTGGATCACCATTGTCAATGGCTACCATCCGTCCTCTCAGTGAAAATGGTCCAGGTGCGCTGTCACCGCACGGCTAATCATCTGTCGGTTCTCACTCATGCTGGAATAGGATCCATTGATCCTTTTGCGTCTGTCACTACGCCCAACCCTTGTGAGTTTGAAGCTCGTCACATTCATTCAATCCCTGAATCCTACTCGGAATACCACAGACAAGGTTTAGACTTTCCGGATTCTCAAGAATGCTGCCAATGGATTCTAGCTTATACCACGAAGATTCTGATTAAGGAATCCAAGAGATACTCATTCAATCGAAGGTAGAACGGAAGTGGTTGTCAGGCACGCGTTCATAGGTTGAGAATGGTAATGAGTGTCACGAATCATCACATCCATCATATTGAAGTATGAATGAACATCTTAGATAGAAACAAGAGTGTTTGAATAGAAAACAGAAATAATTGCATTAATTCATCGAGACATAGCAGAGCTCCTCACCCCCAACAATGGAGTTTAGAGACTCATGCCATCAAAGAGTACAAAGTTCAGATCTTGTCATGATGCAAAATAAATCTCTAAAAGTTGTTTAAATACTAAACTAGTAACCTAGGTTTACAGAAAATGAATAAGCTATGATAGATAGTGCAGAAATCCACTTCTGGGGCCCACTTGGTGTGTGCTGGGGCTGAGACTTGAGCTTTACACGTGCCTAGGCTGTTTCTGGAGTTAAACGCCAGGTTGTAACCTGTTTTGGGCGTTTAACTCCAACTTGTAACCTGTTTCTGGCGTTTAACGCCAGAATGCAGCATGGAACTGGCGTTGAACGCCAGTTTACGTCATTTATCCTTGAGCAAAGTATGGACTATTATATATTGCTGGAAAGCCCTGGATGTCTACTTTCTAACGCAATTAAGAGCGCACCATTTAGACTTTTGTAGCTCCAGAAAATCCATTCCGAGTGCAGGGAGGTCAGAATCCAACAGCATCTGCAGTCCTTTTTCAGCCTGAATCAAATTTTTGCTCAGCTCCCTTAATTTCAGCCAGAAAATACCTGAAATCACAGAAAAATACAAAAACTCGTAGTAAAGTCCAGAAATATAAATTTTGCCTAGAAACTAATAAAAATATACTAAAAACTAACTAAAACATACTAAAAACTACATGAAATTACCCTCAAAAAGCGTATAAAATATCCGCTCATCACAACACCAAACTTAAACTATTGCTTGTCCCCAAGCAACTAGACAAATAAAATAGGATGAAAAGAAATCAAGAAGCAATAATATCTCAGAGTTTTAAGTGAAGCTCAGATTCTAATCGGATGAGCGGGGCTAGTAGCTTTTTGCTTCCGAACAGTTTTGGCATCTCACTTTATCCTTTGAAATTCAGAATGATTGGCATCCATAGGAACTCATAATTCAGATAGTATTATTGATTCTCCTAGTTTAGTATGTTGATTCTTGAACACAGCTACTTTATGAGTCTTGGCCGTGGCCCTAAGCACTTTGTTTTCCAGTATTACCACCAGATACATAAATGCCACAGACACATAACTGGGTGAACCTTTTTAGATTGTGACTTAGCTTTGCTAAAGTCCCCAATTAGAGGTGTCCAAAGTTCTTAAGCACACTCTGTTTTTGCTTTGGACCTTGACTTTAACCGCTCAGTCTCAAGTTTTCACTTGACACCTTCACGCCACAAGCACATGGTTAGGGACAGCGTGGTTTAGCCACTTAGGCCAGGATTTTATTCCTTTAGGCCCTCCTATCCACTGATGCTCAAAGTCTTGGATCCTTTTTACCCTTGCCTTTTGGTTTTAAGGGCTATTGGCTTTTTCTACTGCTCCTTCTCTCTTCTCTCTTTTTTTTTTGCTGCTTTTTCTTGCTTTAAGAACCAATTTCATAATTTTTCAGATCATCAATAACATTTCTCTTGCTCATCATTCTTTCAGGAGCCAACAATTTTAACATTCATAAAATTCAATATAAAAAACATGCACTGTTCATGCATTCATTCAGAAGACAAAAAGCATTGCCTCCACATATAATTAATTAGAATTTTCCTTATTAAAAACTCGAAAAAAAAATATTGCCTCCTTATTCTAAAAATCTGCTATTTTATTCATGTTTGATGATGATGAGAAAAATAAATTATAGCTTAATTGGAGATAAAATCAAAATATAGATACTAATTACTACTACTCATATATAACTTCTAAGGTAAATTTCTAATAAGAACAATTATCACAGAGTTAAGGCTAAGATTAGAACTCAACAACCTTGAATTTGGGATGTGGATGCCTCTTTAGTCTGTGGAGTGTTTGGCCCTTCAAGAGATAGCTTCTGACGCTTCAATTCCTTCAGTTCACGCCCTTGCTCTTCTTGTTCTCTAAGCAGTTTGCAGAGTATGCTGTTTTGATTTTTCTGTTCTTCCTTCAGTTGATCCACAGCTTCTTGCAACTTGGTGACAGATGCTTCAAGGCGCTCCCGGTATTCAATTTGAGGGATTTCCAGGAAGAACTCCTGTTCTCTCCTCTTGATGGGGTCGTCCTGCACTTGTTGTCCTTCTATAGACTTTTTGGTGATTGGTAGCTCAACTGGGATGTACTCATCTACTCCCATTTTTTCCCAGCATCTTTACATAACAGAGAGACCAAGCTTGGGTAAGCCAATCTGGCATCTTTGGAGTTCTTGTTCGTAATTTTGTAAAGCTCACAAGCAATCAGCTGATGAACTTCCACTTCTTTTTTCAGCATAATGCAATGAATCATTACTGCTCTTTTGATGGTGACTTCAGAGCGGTTGCTAGTGGGCAGTATAGAGCACCCAATGAAGTCCAGCCAGCCTCTGGCGACTGGTTTGAGATCTCCTCTTTTGAGTTGGTTTGGGGCACCCTTTGTGTTGGTTGTCTATTTGGCTCCAGGGAGACATATGTCCTCTAGGATTTTGTCCAAGCTCAGGTTTGATCTCATCATTCTCCTATTAAAGGAGTCTGGGTCATCTTGCAGTTGAGGCAGTTTGAAGATCTCCTTTATTTTGTCAGGGTGGGTGTGAACAATCTTCCCTCTGACCAGAGTTCTATAGTCATAGAATGCGGTTCCCGCTATTCTCTGCCTGTTCGTCTGCCACAGATTTACATAGAATTCCTGAACCATGTTTCTTCTCACCTTTGTTTCAGGATTAGCTAGGACTTTCCAGCTCCTGTTTCGAATTTGCTCTTGGATCTCCGGGTATTCATCTTCTCTTAGATCGAATTTAACTTTTGGGATCACTGACCTTAGACCCATTATTTTGTAGTAATGGTCTGAATATTTTTTGGTTAAGAACTTTCCTTGATTCCAAAGTGGTTTTGGAATATTCTCTTTCTTGCCTCTTGAGTTGGTTTGTTTTCCCTTAGGAGCCATGATCTTAGTGGGTATTGGCTTAGTGATCACGGATAGACACACCAAACTTAGAGGTTTGCTTGTCCTCAAGCAAAAGAAAGGAAAGAAGTGGGAGATGAGGAGAGCCAAGCCGAATTGTGAAGGTGGGGGGAAGGCCGAACTAGGATTTAAAGGGAGCGGGTGGGTTTTCGAAATTTTTGAAGAAGATATGATAAAAGATATGATTTGTAAAAGATAAGTATGATAGGAAAAGGATGCACTTTAAAATTTAAAAGATATGAATATTATGAAAGATATTTGAGAGAGATAGCTTTGTTTTGAAAAAAATGTTGTGAAGATTTGAAAAAGATATTGATGAGTTGAAAAGATTTTAGAGGGAAAAGAGATAGATTTGTTTTGAAAAGGATTTGAAAAGAATTTGAAGTGGATTAAAGAAAAAAGGCTTTATGAATTAAGATACATTTGATATCTTTTGAAAAAGGATTTGAAAATTTAGGATTTGTAAAAAAAAAAAAAATCATGAATTGAAACATGAAAATTGAAAAAAAATTGAAGTGAAAACGAAATTGTCTATTCCCCACAATCCTGGTGTTAAACGCCCAACTGCTGCATGTTTTGGGCATTTAACGCCCAATTGGTGCTTGGTCTGGGCGTTTAACACCCAGCTGTTGCTTCTAGCTGGCGTTAAACGCCAGAAACTCCTTTGTTACTGGGCATTTTTCTGAACGCCTAGAAGTTGCTTCTTTCTGGCATTTAACGCCCAGATGGCTATCTCTACTGGCGTTAAACGCCCAGTAGATGCTCCTTTTGGGCGTTTAACGCCCAATTGTGCCTCTTACTGGCGTTTTCTTGCCAGTGAGCTCCTTTTTCCTGTTTTGTGCTCTGAATCCTTCTGTGACCTTGTGAACTTATGCAATTGATTCTTTACCTTATTAATATTGAACTTATATAATTTAAAAATAAATAAAATAAAGAATAGAATAAAATAAAATAATAGAAAGAGTTTTGCTAATGGCTGGGTTGCCTCCTAGCAAGCGCTTCTTTATTGTCTTTAGCTGGACCTTGCTGAGCTTTTCAATCTAGCCTCAGCCTTGAGCATTCTTGCTCAACATTGCCTTCAAGATAATGCTTGATTCTCTGTCCATTAACAATGAACTTCTTATTAGAATCAATGTCTTAAAGCTCCACATAGCCATATGGTGACACACTTGTAATCACATATGGTCCCCTCCACTGGGATTTCAGTTTCTCGGGGAATAGCCTGAGCCTAGAGTTAAACAGCAGAACCTTCTGTCCTGGTTCAAAGACTCTAGATGACAGCTTTCTGTCATGCCATCTTTTTTCTTTCTCTTTGTAAAACTTGGCATTTTCGAAAGCAGTGAGTCTGAATTCCTCTAGCTCATTCAGCTGGAGCAATCATTTTTCTCCAGCTAATTTAGCATCAAAGTTTAGGAATCTGGTTGTCCAGTAGGCTTTGTATTCCAGTTCCACGGGCAGGTGACAGGCCTTACCATACACAAGCTGGTATGGAGAGGTCCCTATAGGAGTCTTGAATGCTGTTCTGTAGGCCCACAAAGCATCATCCAAGCTTCTTGCCCAATCCTTTCTACGGGTACTTATAGTCCGTTCCAGGATTCTTTTCAGTTCTCTGTTAGAGACTTCAGCTTGCCCATTTGTCTGTGGATGATATGGAGTTGCCACTTTGTGGCTAATTCCATACCGGACCATGGCAGAGTAAAGCTGTTTGTTGCAGAAGTGGGTGCCCCCATCACTGATTAGTACTCTAGGGACACCAAACCTGCTGAAGATATGTTTCTGGAGGAACTTCAGCACTATCTTAGTATCATTAGTGGGTGTGGCAACGGCCTCTACCCATTTGGATACATAGTCAACTGCCACCAGAATATAAGTGTTTGAGTATGATGGTGGGAAAGGCCCCATGAAGTCAATATCCCATACATCAAACAACTCAATCTCCAAGATCCCTTATTGCGGCATGGCGTAACCATGAGGCAGATTACCAGCTCTCTAGCAACTGTCACAGTTACGTACAAACTCTCGGAATCTCTATAAAGGGTAGGCCAGTAGAAACCACATTAGAGGACCTTGGTGGCTGTTCGCTCACCTCCGAAATGACCTCCATATTGTGACCCATGGCAATGCCATAAGATCTTCTGTGCTTCTTCTCTAGGCACACACCTACGGATTATTCCGTCTGCACATCTCTTAAAGAGATAGGGTTCATCCCACAAGTAGTACTTTGCATCAGTAATTAATTTTTTCTTTTGTTGGCTACTGTACTCCTTGGGTATGAACCTTGCAGCTTTATAGTTTACAATGTCTGCAAACCATGGTGTTTCCTGAATGGCGAACAAATGCTTTTCCGAAAAGGTTTCAGAGATCTCAATAGAGGGAAAAGACACCCCTTCTATTGGCTCTATCCTGGACAGATGATCAGCCACTTGGTTTTCTGTCCCTTTTCTGTCTCTTATTTCTATATCAAACTCTTACAGAAGCAACACCCATCTTATGAGCCTGGGTTTTGAATCTTGCTTTGTAAGTAGATATTTAAGAGCAGCATGGTCAGTGTACACAATCACTTTTGATCCTACCAAGTATGATCTAAACTTGTCAATGGCATAAACCACTGCAAGCAATTCTTTTTCTGTGGTTGTGTAATTTTTCTGGGCATCATTCAAAATACGGCTGGCATAATAAATGACATGCAGAAGCTTGTCATGCCTCTGCCCCAGTACTGCACCAATGGCATGGTCACTAGCATCACACATTAGTTCAAATGGTAATGTCCAGTATGGTGCAGAAATAATTGGTGCTGTGACCAGCTTAGCTTTTAGAGTTTTAAATGCCTGCATACACTCTGTGTCAAACACAAATGGCGTGTCAGCAGCTAGCAGATTGCTCAGAGGTTTTGCGATTTTTGAAAAATCCTTTATAAACCTCCTATAGAATCCTGCATGCCCTTTAAAGTTTTTGATTGCCTTAACATTGACAGGTGGTGGTAATTTTTCAATTACTTCCACTTTAGCTTGATCCACCTCTATCCCCTTGTTTGAAATTTTATGCCCAAGGACAATCCTTTCAGTCACCATAAAGTGACATTTTTCCCAGTTCAAAACCAGGTTAGTCTCTTGGCATCTTTTCAGAACTAGTGTCAGGTGATCAAGACAGGAGCTAAATGAGTCTCCATATACTGAGAATTCATCCATGAAGACTTCCAGAAAATTTTCCACCATATCATAGAAAATAGAGAGCATGCATCTCTGAAAGGTTGCAGGTGCATTACACAGCCCAAATGGCATCCTTCTGTAGGCAAATACTCCAGATGGACATGTGAATGCTGTTTTCTCTTGATCCTGGGGATCTACTGCAATTTGGTTGTAACCTGAATAACCATCCAAAAAGCAGTAATAATCATGACCTGCTAGTCTTTCTAGCATCTGATCTATGAATGGTAAAGGAAAATGATCCTTTCTGGTGGCTGTATTGAGCCTTCTATAGTCAATACACATGAGCCACCCTGTAACTGTTCTTGTAGGAACCAGTTCATTTTTTTCATTATGAACCACTGTCATGCCTCTCTTTTTGGGGACAACTTGGACATGGCTCACCCAGGGGCTATCAAAAATAGGATAAATAATCCCAGCCTCCAGTAACTTGGTGACCTCTTTCTGCACCACTTTCTTCATGGCTGGATTTAACCGCCTCTGTGGTTGAACCACTGGCTTAGCATCATCCTCCAATAGGATCTTGTGCATGCATCTAGCTGGACTTATGCCCTTAAGGTCACTTATGGACCACCCAAGAGCTGTCTTGTATATCCTTAGCACTTGAAGTAGTGATTCCTCTTCCTGTGGATTTAAAGCAGAGCTTATGATCACTGGAAAAGTGTCACCTTCTCCTAGAAATGCATATTTTAGGGATGGTGGTAATGGTTTGAGCTCGGGTTTAGGAGGTTTTTTCTCTTCCTGAGGAAGTTTCAGAGGCTCTTTCAATTCCTCTGAATCCTCTATATCAGGTTGAACATCTTTAAAGATGTCTTCCAGCTCTAATTCGAGACTCTCAGCCATGCTGATCTCCTCTACCAAGGAGTCAATAAGATCAACTTTCATGCAGTCTTTTGGTGTGTCTGGATGCTGCATGGCTTTGACAGCATTCAACTTAAACTCATCCTCATTGACTCTCAGGGTTACTTCCCCCTTTTGGACATCAATGAGAGTTCGTCCAGTTGCTAGGAAAGGTCTTCCTAGAATGAGAGTAGCACTACAAAGTCAGTGGGAAAGGCGAATGGCCCAACCCTGACAATCATGTCTTCAATCACGCCTGATGGGTATTTAATGGATCCATCAGCAAGTTGGAGACATATCCGAGTTGGTTTGACTTCTTCAGTTAAACCAAGCTTTCTGATAGTGGATGCAGGTATTAGGTTGATTCTTGCCCCAAGATCACATAAAGCTGTCTTGGTGCAATCACCCTCTAATATACATGGTATCATAAAGCTCCCGGGATCCTTAAGCTTTTCTGGGAAGCTTTTCAGAATGACTGTACTGCATTCTTCAGTGAGGAAAACTCTTTCAGTGTCTCTCCAATCCTTCTTATGACTCAAGATCTCTTTCATGAACTTGGCATAAGAAGGTATTTGCTCAAGTGCCTCTGCAAACGGAATCTTTATTTCAAGAGTCTTGAGATAGTCTGCAAAGCGAGCAAATTGCTTATCCTGCTCCTCCTGGCGGAATTTTTGAGGATAAGGTATCTTGGCTTTGTATTCCTCAACCTTGGTTGATGCAGGTTTATTTCCTATAGAAGTGGTTGGAGAAGCCTTTTTAGAGGGGTTGTTATCAGCACTTGTGTGTGTCTGATCCCTCACTGGCATTTGAATGCCAGGGTTGGAAGCTTGATTGGCGTTGGACGCCAACTTCCTACCTGTTTCTGGCGTTTGAACGCCAGAACTAAGCTTTCATTGGGCATTTGACGCCAGCTCCTTGCCTGTTCCTGGCGTTTGAACGCCAGAACTACGCGTGGGTTGGGTGTTTAACGCCAACCTTACATCCTTTTCTGGCGTTTGAACGCCAGAGTTGTTCCTCTCTGGGCCCTTACTGTCCTCAGAGAGATCTTGGATAATATTTTGCTCATCCTCTGTCAGTTGTTCTTTTCTTGGCTTTCTACTGCTCTGAAGTGAGGTATTTAATGTTTTCCCACTTCTTAATTGAACTGCCTGACACTCTTCTGTTATCTGCTTTGATAACTACTGTTTTGTCTGATTCAATTGTGCCTCCATATTTTTATTAGTATTTTTAGTGTCTTGTAGCATCTCCTTGAATTCTGCTAGCTGTTTTGTTAGAAAGCACAATTGTTGATTGAGTTCAGCAACTTGTTTTGGAGGACCAAGTTCAGTAGACACTGCTTTGGCTTCTTCTTTTGTGGAGGACCCATTACTTATGTACAGATGCTGGTTTCTAGCAACTATATCAATAAGCTCTTGAGCCTCTTCAATAGTTTTTCTCATGTGTATAGATCTACCAGCTGAGTGGTCTAGGGACATCTGAGCTCCTTCTGCAAGCCAATAGTAGAAGATGTCTAATTGCACCCACTCCGAAAATATTTCTGAGGGGCATTTCCTTAGCATCCCTCTATACCTCTCCTAGGCATTATAAAGGGATTCATCATCCTCTTGTTTAAAGCCTTGGATGTCCAGCCTTAGCTGTGTCATCCTTTTTGGAGGGAAATATTGATTCAGGAATTTGTCTGATAACTGTTTCCATGTCCTTATGCTTGCTGTGGGTTGGTTATTTAACCACCTTTTGGCTTGATCTTTTACAGCAAACGAAAACAGTAACAGCCTGTATACATCCTGATCTACCTCCTTGTCACATACTGTGTCAGCAATTTGCAAGAATTGTGCCAGAAACTTAGTAGGTTCTTCCTGTGGAAGACTGGAATACTGGCAGTTTTGCTGCACCATGACAATGAGCTAAGGATTTAGCTCAAAACTGCCTGCTTTGATGGAGGGTATACAGATATTACTCCCATATGCAGCAGTAGTGGGATTAGCATATGATCCCAGAGTCTTTCTGGACTGTTCATTTCCACTTAGATCCATGATGGATAAAATGGAATTGATATGAATTATAAAGAAGATATATTTTTGTTTTTATTTTATTGAAGTAAGACAAACCAAATTATTAAGATAAATAAAAATAATACGATAAAATAAAATAAAATAATTAGAAATTTAAAATGTAAATTTCGAAAACCAAAGGAAAAATAAATTTGAAAATGAGACTAACTGCTTAATTGAGAAGATTTGAAAAACTCTGTATATGATTTTTGAAAAAGATTTTAAATTTTGAAAGGATTTGATTCTAAAATAAAAATATGAATTTTTAAAAGTAATTTTTGAAAATTAAATTTAAAATAAAGAGAAAAGATATTTTTGAATTTAATGAGGAAAGAGAAAAATAATAAAATGACACAGGATTTAAAGTTTTTAGATCTAATGCTCCTTATTTTCGAAAATTTTGGAGGAAAAACACCAATGAACACCAAACTTAAAAATTTTAAGATCAAAACACAAGGAAGACTCAAGAACACTCTGAAGACTCACAAGAACAACAAGAACATGAAGAAAGGACACCAAACTTGAAATTTTTAGAAAATCAAAATAAAATTTTTGAAAACTAAAGAAAAGTTAACAGGAGAACATCAAACTTAAAGTTTGGCAAAAAATTTATTCAAAGAAAAATTATTTTTGAAAAAGTTTTAAAAAGAAGATAGCCAATTACCAAGAACATAAGCACAACACTCTAGCCAATTGAGCTATAAATTTAACGTGTTTTAACAAGGTATTTAATAAATAAGAAATTTTTTTGAAACTAAAAATTTGAAAAAGCACAAGAAAAACAAGAAAAAACACAAAACAAGACAAACCAAAGATCAAACAAGGAAAATAAACAAGAACAACTTGAAGATTAAGAAAGAACAATGAACACAAATTCGAAAATTTAAAAGAAAATAAAAAAATGTAATTGACACCAAACTTAAAATATGAAACTAAACTCAAACAGAAAAACTCAATTATTAGTTTATAAAATTTTCATCTAATTTAAAAAGAAAAAATAAGTATTAAAAAAAAAGAAATTTCAACAAAAAACAATAATAGAAGACTATAAACCAAAAAGAAAAATTTTCCTAATCTAAGAAACAAAATAAACCGTCAGTTGTCCAAACTCGAACAATCCCCGGCAACGGCGCCAAAAACATGGTGCACGAATTGTAAATCACACTTTTCATAACTCGTACCACTAACCAGCAAGTGCACTGGGTCGTCCAAGTAATACCTTACGTGAGTAAGGGTCGATCCCACGGAGATTGTTGGCTTGAAGCAAGCTATGGTTATTTTGTAACTCTTAGTCAGGATATCAATTGTAATTATCAGTTGACTTGCAAATGAACAAGAGAGCATGGATTAAATAATACTTATTATGCAGTAATGGAGAATATGTCGGAGTTTTGGAGATGCTTTATCTTCTGAATCTCTGCTTTCCCCCTTGTCTTCTTCTTCACGCACGCAAGGTTCCTCCTATGGCAAGCTGTGTGTTGGTGGATCACCGTTGTCAATGGCTACCATCTGTCCTCTCAGTGAAAATGGTCCAGGTGCGCTGTCACCGCACAGCTAATCATCTGTCGGTTCTCACTCATGCTGGAATAGGATCCATTGATCCTTTTGCGTCTGTCACACGCCCAACCCTTGTGAGTTTGAAGCTCGTCACAGTCATTCAATCCCTGAATCCTACTCGGAATACCACAGACAAAGTTTAAACTTTCCAGATTCTCAAGAATGCTGCCAATGAATTCTAGCTTATACCACGAAGATTCTGATTAAGGAATCCAAGAGATACTCATTCAATCGAAGGTAGAATGGAAGTGGTTGTCAGCCACGCGTTCATAGGTTGAGAATGGTGATGAGTGTCACGGATCATCACATCCATCATATTGAAGTGCGAATGAACATCTTAGATAGAAACAAGCGTGTTTGAATAGAAAACAG
The DNA here is from genome assembly GCF_003086295.3 of Arachis hypogaea. NCBI lineage: Eukaryota > Viridiplantae > Streptophyta > Magnoliopsida > Fabales > Fabaceae > Arachis > Arachis hypogaea. The sequence goes on from NC_092048.1 coordinate 28,136,463, forward strand.
AAATAATTGCATTAATTCATCGAGACACAGCAGAGCTCCTTGGTGCACGAAATTGTGATCATCAACAATGGCGCCAAATACTTAGAGCTCTCAAACGTGAATCACATTTTGTCACAATTCCGCACAACTAACCAGCAAGTGCACTGGGTCGTCCAAGTAATACCTTACGTGAGTAAGGGTCGATCCCACGGAGACTGTTGGCTTGAAGCAAGCTATGGTCATCTTGTAAATCTCAGTCAGGCAGATTCAAATGGTTATGGAGGATTGATAATTAAAAATAAATAAAACATAAAATAAAGATAGAGATAGAGATACTTATGTAATTCATTGGTAGGAATTTCAAATAAGCGTATGAAGATGCTTTGTTCCTCTTGAACCTCTGCTTTCCTATTGCCTTCTTCCAATCATTCATACTCCTTTCCATGGCAAGCTTTATGTTGGGCATCACCGTTGTCTATGGCTACTTCCCGTCCTCTCAGTGAAAATGTTCTACGCACACTGTCACCGCACGGCTAATCATCTTTCGGTTCTCGATCATGTTGGAATAGGATCCATTGATCCTTTTGCGTCTGTCACACGCCCAACACTCGCGAGTTTGAAGCTCGTCACAGTCATCCCTTCCCAGATCCTACTCAGAATACCACATACAAGGTTTTGACGTTCCGGATCTCAGGAATGGCCGCCAATAATTCTAGCCTATACCACAAAGGTTCTAATCTTAGATTAGAAACCCACGAGATACACATTCAAGCTTGTTTGCATGTAGAACGGAAGTGGTTGCCAGGCACGCGTTTATAGGTGAGAATGGTGATGAGTGTCACATAATCATCACATTCATCATGTTCTTGGGTGCGAATGAATATCTTGGAGAAGAAATAGACTTGATTTGAATAGAAAAACAATAGTACTTTGCATTAATTCATGAAGAACAGCAGAGCTCCACACCTTAATCTATGGTGTGTAGAAACTCCACCGTTGAAAATACATAAGAACAAAAGGGTCTAGGCATGGCCGTGAGGCCAGCCCCCAAACGTGAAAAGGTCTATCAAAGTCTTTTTTGTAAAAGTATCTTTGTAAAAGTATGAAAATACAATAGCAAAAGGTCCTATTTATAGAAAACTAGTAGCCTAGGGTTACAGAAATAGGTAATTAATGCAGAAATCTTTTTCCGCGCCCACTTGGTGTGTGCTTGGGTTGAGAATTGAGGCTTTCATGTGTAGAGACTTTTCTTGGAGTTAAATGCCAGCTTTTGTGCCATTTTGGGCATTTAACTCCAGCTTTTGTGCCAGTTCTAGCGTTTTGACGCCAGAATTCTTAAGCTGACTTGGAACACCGGTTTGGGCCATCAAATCTTGGGCAAAGTATGAACTATTATATATTGCTAGAAATCCCAGGATGTCTACTTTTCAACGCAATTGAGAGCACACCAATTGGGCTTCTGTAGCTCCAGAAAATCCACTTCGAGTGCAGGGAGATCAGAATCCAACAGCATCTGCAGTCCTTTTTCAGCATCTGAATCAGATTTTTGCTCAGGTCCCTCAATTTCAGCCAGAAAATACCTGAAATCACAGAAAAACATACAAACTCATAGTAAAGTCAAGAAATATTATTTTTATTTAAAAACTAATAAAAACATAATAAAAACTAACTAAAATATACTAAAAACATACTAAAAATAATGCCAAAAAGTGTATAAATTATCCGCTCATCACAACACCAAACTTAAATTGTTGCTTGTCCCCAAGCAACTGAAAATAAAATAGGATAAAAAGAAGAGAATATACAATGAATTCCAAAAACATCTATGAAGATCAGTATTAATTAGACGAGCGGGGCTTTTAGCTATTTGCTTCTGAATAGTTTTGGCATCTTACTTTATCCTTTGAAGTTCAGAATGATTGGCTTCTATAGGAACTCAGAATCCAGATAGTGTTATTGATTCTCCTAGTTAAGTATGTTGATTCTTGAACACAGCTACTTTATGAGTCTTAGCCGTGACTCAAAGCATTTTGTTTTCCAGTATTACCACCAGATACATAAATGCCACAGACACATAACTGGGTGAACCTTTTCAGATTGTGACTCAGCTTTGCTAGAGTCCCCAATTAGAGGTGTCCAGAGCTCTTAAGCACACTCCTTTTGCTTTTGGACCACGACTTTAACCGCTCAGTCTCAAGTTTTCACTTGACACCTTTACGCCACAAGCACATGGTTAGGGACAACTTGGTTTAGCCGCTTAGGCCAGGAATTTATTCCTGTGGGCCCTCCTATCCATTGATGCTCAAAGCCTTGGATCCTTTTTATTTTACCCTTGCCTTTTGGTTTAAAGGGCTATTGGCTTTTTCTGCTTGCTTTTTCTTTTTTTCTTTCTTTCTCTTTTTTTTTTCTTTTTTTTTTGCATTTTTTTCGCATATATATATTTTTTCTGCAAGCTTTTCACTGCTTTTTCTTGCTTCAAGAATCAATTTTATGATTTTTCAGATTATCAAATAACATTTCTCCTTTTCCATCATTCTTTCAAGAGCCAACAATTTTAACATTCATGAATCAAAAAATTCAAAAAATATGCACTGTTCAAGCATTCATTCAGAAAAACAATAGTATTGTCACCACATCAAAATAACTAAACTGTTTTAAAATTTGAAATTCATGCACTTCTTTTTCTTTTTAATTAAAAACATTTTTTATTTAAGAAAGGTGATGGATTTATTTTCATAGCTTCAAGGCATAGACACTAAGACACTAATGATCATGTAATAAAGACACAAACATAGATAAACATAAAGCATAATTTTTGAAAAACAGAGAAATAAAGAACAAGGAAATTAAAGAACGGGTCTACCTTAGTGATGACGGCTAGTTCTTCCTCTTGAAGATCTTATGGAGTGCTTGAGCTCCTCAATGTCTCTTCCTTGCCTTTGTTGCTCCTCTCTCATGACTCTTTGGTCTTCTCTAATTTCATGGAGGAGGATGGAATGCTCTTGGTGCTCCACCCTTAGTTGTCCCATGTTGGAACTTAATTCTCCTAGGGGGTGTTGATTTGCTCCCAATAGTTTTGTGGAGGAAAATGCAACCCTTGAGGCATCTCAGGGATTTCATGGTGAGGAATTTCCTCATGTCCATGAGTGGGATCTCTTGTTTGCTCCATCCTTTTTTTAGTGATGGGCTTATCCTCATCAATGAGGATGTCTTCCTCTATGTCAATTCCAGCTGAATTGCAGAGGTGACAAATGAGATGAGGGAAGGCTAACCTTGCCAAAGTATAGGACTTATCTGCCACCTTGTAGAGTTCTTGGGATATAACTTCATGAACTTCTACTTCCTCCCTAATCATGATGCTATGGATCATGATAGCCCGGTCTATAGTAACTTCAGACCGGTTGCTAGTGGGAATGATTGAGCGTTGGATGAACTCCAACCATCCCCTAGCTACGGGCTTGAGGTCATGCCTTCTTAGTTGAACTGGCTTCCCTCTTGAATCTCTTTTCCATTGAGCGCCCTCTTCACAGATGTCTATGAGGACTTGGTCCAATCTTTGATCAAAGTTGACCCTTCTAGTGTAGGGGTGTGCATCTCCTTGCATCATGGGCAAGTTGAATGCCAACCTTACATTCTCTGGACTAAAATCTAAGCATTTTCCCCGAACCATTGTAAGCCAATTCTTTGGGTCCGGGTTCACACTTTGATCATGGTTCTTGGTGATCCATGCATTGGCATAGAACTCTTGAACCCTTAAAATTCTGACTTGTTGAATGGGGTTGGTGAGAACTTCCCAACCTCTTCTTCAAATCTCATGTCGGATCTTCGGATATTCACCCTTTTTGAGTTTGAAAGGAACCTCGGGGATCACCTTCTTCTGGGCTACAACTTTGTAGAAGTGGTCTTGGTGCACCCTTGAGATGAATCTCTCCATCTCCCATGACTCGGAGGTGGAAGCTTTTGCCTTCCCTTTCCTCTTTCTAGAGGTTTCTCCGGCCTTAGGTGCCATAAATGGTTATGGAAAAACAAAAAGCAACGTTTTTACCACACCAAACTTAGAAGGTTTGCTCATCCTCGAGCAAAATAAGAAAGAAGAGAGTAGAAGAAGAAGAAATAGAGGAGATAGATGGGGCTTAGTATTTCGGCCAAGGGGGAGAAGTAGTGTGTATGTTGTGTGAAAATGAAGGAGTGAAGATGGGTTTATATATGAGTGGAGATGGGGGTATGGTTCGGCTATTATGGGTGAGTTTGGGTGTTAAAGTGGTTTAAATTTGAATGGTGAGGTAGGTGGGGTTTTATGAAGGATGGATGTGAGTGGTGAAGAGAATGGTGGGATTTGATAGGTGAGGGGTTTTGGGAAAAAGGTATTGAGGTGATTGGTGAATGGGTGAAGAAGAGAGAGAGATGTGGGGTAGGTGGGGATCCTGTGGGGTCCACAGATCCTGAGGTGTCAAGGATATCTCATCCCTGCACCAAGTCGCATGCAAAAATGCCCCTTTTTGCCAATCCTGGCGTTAAACGCCAGGCTGCTGCCCATTTCTGGCATTTAACGCCAGCTTCTTGCCCATTCCTGGTGTTAAACACCAGTCTGGTACCCATTTCTGGCGTTAAACGCCCAGAATGGTGCCAGACTGGGCGTTTAGCGCCCATTCTGCTACCCTTACTGGCATTTAAACGCCAGTAAGTTTCTCCTCCAGGGTGTTTTATTTTTTTATTCTGTTTTTCAGTCTGTTTTTGCTTTTTCAATTATTTTTGTGACTTCACATGATCATCAACCTACAGAAAACATAAAATAACAAAAGAAAATAGAAATTTAACATAGATAATTAAAGATTGGGTTGCCTCCCAACAAGCGCTTCTTTAATGTCTATAGCTTGACAGTGGGCTCTCATGGAGCCTCACAGATGTTCAGAGCAATGTTGGAACCTCCCAACACCAAACTTAGAGTTTGAATGTGGGGGTTCAACACCAAACTTAAAGTTTGGTTGTGGCCTCCCAACACCAAACTTAGAGTTTGACTGTAGGGGCTCTGTCTGACTCTGTATTGAGAGAATCTCTTCATGCTTCCTCTCCATGGTTACAGAGGGATATCCTTGAGCTTTAAACACAAGTGAGTCTTCATTCACTTGAATGATCAATTCTCCTCTGTCAACATCAATTACAGCTTTTGCTGTGGCTAGGAAGGGTCTGCCAAGGATGATGGATTCATCTACACATATCCCAGTCTCTAGGATTATGAAATCAGCAGGGATGTAGTGGTCTTCAACCTTTACCAAGACATCCTCTACAAGTCCATAAGCCTATTTCTTTGAATTGTCTGCCATCTCTAGTGAGATTCTTGCAGCTTGTACCTCAATGATCCCTAACTTCTCCATTACAGAGGGAGGCATGATGTTTATACTTGATCCTAGGTCACACAGAGCCTTCTCAAAGGTCATGGTGCCTATGGTACAAGGTATTGAGAACTTCCCAGGATCTTGTCTCTTCAGAGGTAATTTCTGCCTAGTCAAGTCATCCAGTTCTTTAGTGAGCAATGGAGGTTCACTCTCCCAAGTCTCATTACCAAATAACTTGGCGTTTAGCTTCATGATTGCTCCAAGGTACTTAACAACTTGCTCTTCAGTAACATCTTCATCCTCTTCAGAGGAAGAATACTCATCAGAGCTCATGAATGGCAGGAGTAAATTCAATGGAATCTCTATGGTCTCTGTGTGAGCCTCAGATTCCCATGGTTTCTCATCAGGGAATTCCATGGAGGCCAGTGGACGTCCATTGAGATCTTCCTCAGTGGAGATCACTGCCTCTTCCTCCTCTCTAGGTTCGGCCATGTGAGACGTGTTTATGGCCTTGCACTCTCTCTTTGGATTCTCCTCTGTATTGCTTGGGACAGTACTAGGAGGGAGTTCAGTAACTTTCTTACTCAGCTGACCCACTTGTGCCTCCAAATTTCTAATGGAGGACCTTGTTTCAGTCATGAAACTTTGAGTGGTTTTAATTAGATTAGAGACTATGGTTGATAAGTCAGAGTGGCTCTACTTAGAATCCTCTGTCTGTTGCTGAGAAGATGATGGAAAAGGCTTGCTATTGCTAAACCTGTTTCTTCCACCATTATTGTTATTGAAGCCTTGTTGAGGCCTCTGTTGGTCCTTCCATGAGAGATTTGGATGATTTCTCCATGAAGGATTATAGGTGTTTCTATAGGAATCTCCCATGTAATTCACCTCTTCCATTGCTGGGTTCTCATGATCATAAGCTTCTTCTTCAGGGGAAGCTTCCTTAGTACTGCCCGGTGCAGCTTGCATTCCAGACAGACTTTGAGAAATCATATTGACTTGCTGAGTCAATATTTTATTCTGAGCCAATATGGCATTCAGAGTATCAATCTCAAGAACTCCTTTCTTCTTATTTGTCCCATTATTCACAGGGTTTCTTTCAGAAGTGTACATGAATTGGTTATTTGCAACCATCTCAATGAGTTCCTGAGCTTCTGTAGGCATCTTCTTCAGATGAAGAGATCCTCCAGCAAAGCTGTCCAATGACATCTTGGACAGTTCAGACAGACCATCATAGAAGATACCTATGATGCTCCATTCTGAAAGTATGTCAGAAGGACACCTTCTGATCAATTGCTTGTATCTTTCCCAAGCTTCATAGAGGGATTCTCCTTCCTTCTGTCTGAAGGTTTGGACTTCTACTCTAAGCTTGCTCAATTTTTGAGGTGGAAAGAACTTTGCCAAGAAGGCATTGACTAGCTTTTTCCAAGAGTTCAGGCTTTCTTTGTGTTGTGAATCCAACCATGTCCTAGCTCTGTCTCTTACAGCAAAAGGGAAGAGCATAAGTCTGTAGACCTCAGGGTCAACCCCATTGGTCTTGACAGTGTCACAGATTTGGAAGAATTCAGCTAAGAACTGATGAGGATCTTCCAATAGAAGTCCATGAAACTTGCAATTCTGTTGCATTAGAGAAACTAATTGAGGCTTAAGCTCAAAGTTGTTTGCTCCAATGGCAGGGATTGAGATGTTTCTCCCATAGAAGTCGGGAGTAGGTGCAGTAAAGTCACCAAGCACCTTCCTTGCATTGTTGGCATTGTTGTTTTCGGTTGCCATGGCTTCTTCCTCCTTGAAGAGCTCTGTTAGGCCCTCTAGAGAGAGTTGTGCTTTAGCTTCTCTTAGCTTTCTCTTCAAGGTCCTTTCAGGTTCAGGATCAGCTTTAACAAGGATGCCTTTGTCTTTGCTCCTGCTCATATGAAAGAGAAGAGAACAAGAAAGTATGGAATCCTCTATGTTACAGTATAGAGATTTCTTGAAGTGTCAGAGGAAAAGAAGAATAGAAGGAGAAGGTAGAAAGAGAAGAATTCGAACTTATCAAGAGGGATAGAGTTCGAATTGTTGATAGTGGAGGAGTGTTAGTCCTTAAATAGAAGGAGGTGAGAAGAGGGGAAGAATTTTTGAAATTAAAGTAAAAGATTTTGAAATAATTAAAAGAAATTTTGAAAATTTGATTGATGATTTTCGAAAATTAAAATTGGGAAAGAAATTAAGTGATTTTTGAAAAAGATTTTGAAATTAGAAATAAAAAAGATATGATTGAAAATTAATTTTTGAAAAAGATGTGATTGAAAAGATATGATTGAGAAGATATGATTGAAGATCAATTTTTAAAAAGAAGGTTTTAAAATTAAAGTTGATTACTTGACTAACAAGAAATTAGAAGATATGATTCTAGAATTTAAAATTTGATCCTTTCTTAATAGGCAAGTAACAACTTGAAAATTTTGAATTAAATTACTAATTGTAGCAAGGATTTTCAAAAATAGTAAAAAAATAAAAAAAATGGAAAGAAATTGATTTTGAAGAGACATGATTGAAAAGATATGATTTGAAAAAGATTTGATTTTGAAGAATTATGAAGATTTGAAAAAAATTTGGATTAAAAACAAAATCTTCCCTCTAATGTCATCCTGGCGTTAAACGCCCAGAATGGATGCCATTCTGGGCGTTTAACGCCCAAAATGCTACCTTTTTGGGCGTTAAACGCCCAGCCAGGTTCCTTGGCTGGCGTTTAAACGCCAGTTTTCCTTCTTCACTGGGCGTTTTGGACGCCCAGCTTTTTCTGTTTAATTCCTCTGCTGAAGGTTCTGAATCTTCAATTCTCTGTATTATTGACTTGAAAAGACACAATTTTGAAAATATTTTTGGATTTTTAATGATGAGAATCAATAAAAAATGCAACTAAGATCAAATAAACAATGCATGCAAGACACCAAACTTAGAAGTTTGTATACTAAGGACTATAACAATTTGAAAATGCTGTAAGAAATAACAAAACACACAAAACAAGAGAATTTAAAGATCAGAACTAGGAAATCATCAAGAACAACTTGAAGATCAATGAAGAACATATTACATATATTCGAAAAATGCAAGAAGAAGAAAGACATGCAATTGACACCAAACTTAAAAATTAGACACTAGACTCAAACAAGAGACATAAAAATATTTTTGATTTTATGATTTTAATTTTTTTTTATTTTTCGAAAATTATATGGAAAAGAGAATAAAGAGATTCAAAACTTTTAATAAGAATTCCAGGAATCATGCAATATTAGTCTAAAGCTTCAGTTTAAAAAGATTAGACATGGCTAGCCAAGCTTCAGCAGGACATTACATTCAGCAACTAAATTGATGAGAATCAATCAGCTTTTGAGATGATAAGAACATCGCCTTGAAACTCTAAAATTCATTCTTAAAAATTCTGAAAAATAAAAAGAAAAGTACTTAATCTAAGCAACAAGATGAACCGTCAGTTGTCCAAACTCGAACAATCCCCGGCAACGGCGCCAAAAACTTGGTGCACGAAATTGTGATCATCAACAATGGCGCCAAAGACTTGGAGCTCTCAAACGTGAATCACACTTTGTCACAATTCCGCACAACTAACCAGCAAGTGCACTGGGTCGTCCAAGTAATACCTTACGTGAGTAAGGGTCGATCCCACGGAGACTGTCGGCTTGAAGCAAGCTATGGTCATCTTGTAAATCTCAGTCAGGCAGATTCAAATGGTTATGAAGGATTGATAATTAAAGATAAATAAAACATAAAATAAAGATAGAGATAGAGATACTTATGTAATTCATTGGTAGGAATTCAGATAAGCGTATGAAGATGCTTTGTTCTTCCTGAACCTCTGCTTTCCTATTGCCTTCTTCCAATCATTCATACTCCTTTCCATGGCAAGCTTTATGTTGGGCATCACCGTTATCAATGGCTACTTCCCGTCCTCTCAGTGAAAATGTTCTACGCACGCTGTCACCACACGGCTAATCATCTGTCGGTTCTCGATCATGTTGGAATAGGATCCATTGATCCTTTTGCATCTGTCACACGCCCAACACTCGCGAGTTTGAAGCTCGTCACAGTCATCCCTTCCCAGATCCTACTCAGAATAACACAGACAAGGTTTAGACATTCCGGATCTCAGGAATGACCGCCAATAATTCTAGCCTATACCACGAAGGTTCTAATCTTAGATTAGAAACCCAAGAGATATAGATTCAAGCTTGTTTGCATGTAGAACAGAAGTGGTTGTCAGGCACGCGTTCATAGGTGAGAATGGTGATGAGTGTCACATAATCATCACATTCATCATGTTCTTGGGTGCGAATGAATATCTTGGAGAAGAAATAGACTTGATTTGAATAGAAAAACAATAGTACTTTGCATTAATTCATGAAGAACAGCAGAGCTCCACACCTTAATCTATGGTGTGTAGAAACTCCACCGTTGAAAATAAATAAGAACAAAAGGGTCTAGGCATGGCCGTGAGGCCAGCCCCCAAACGTGAAAAGGTCTATCAAAGTCTTTTTTGTAAAAATATCTTTGTAAAAGTATGAAAATACAATAGCAAAAGGTCCTATTTATAGAAAACTAGTAGCCTAGGGTTACAGAAATAGGTAATTAATGCAGAAATCTTTTTCCGGGCCCACTTGGTGTGTGCTTGGGCTGAGCATTGAGGCTTTCATGTGTAGAGACTTTTTTTGGAGTTAAACACCAGCTTTTGTGCCAGTTTGGGCATTTAACTCCAGCTTTTGTGCCAGTTCTGGCATTTTGACGCCAGAATTCTTAAGCTGACTTGGAATGCTAATTTGGGCCATCAAATCTTGAGCAAAGTATAGACTATTATATATTGCTGGAAAGCCCAGGATGTCTACTTTCAAACGCAATTAAGAGCGTACAAATTGGGATTCTGTAGCTCCAGAAAATCCACTTCGAGTGCAGGGAGGTCAGAATCCAACAGCATCTGCAGTCCTTTTTCAGCCTCTGAATCAGATTTTTGCTCAGGTCCCTCAATTTCAGCCAGAAAATACCTGAAATCACAGAAAAACACACAAACTCATAGTAAAGTCTAGAAATATGATTTTTATTTAACAGAGCCAATACTTTCAACCAAGGTTACGCAAATAACAGAGTCATAATTGTTTCCAATTCAACAAATACAAAACCAAAGGTGTGAAAAAAAGTGGACATTAAATTCTAAATTGTCTATGATTATAGTCGTAATTGTTTCCCAAAATGAAAACAACTCTATTTTGACAAATAACCACCTAAACCTATTGATACTAAGCAACAAAAACACTTCTTTCTTGATGGCTTGAGTCCTGGAGTTGGAACAATCGGAGGGGGCATGTTGAAGTAAGATTAGCAGAAGGGTTTGTTATAACAAAGTACTACACTTAGCATTGTAACTACTCGTGCTAAGAAACTACAATAATTGCCTACTAAACACACACAAGAAGAAGGAGACGAAGTGTTGAGTTTTAGAGAAAAGAAGAACAAGAAGTGTCATTGATCAAATAACACATAATCTCAATATTTTCATTACCTGTTGCACATGAAACGATGACTTTTTTGTTTTACTGGGTGCCAAACACCAAAACGATGTCGTTCCTTTGATCCAACGTGGCAGTGGTTATGCCATATTAATAGTCCCATTATTGACTCGTTGTTGGAAAGGGGCTCAAAGACTGCATGTCCAGAGCTCAATCTAGAGGGGATTTAAAATAGTGTAATTTGAACCTCAGGGGTCAAAATGGTGCAGGGAACCAATCTAGGAACTACTTTGGGGATATATTCCTTTAGAAGGTTTGAAGTTCAAAGTTGATGATCAAATGAATAGAATCTTCACAAGAACAATCACTGAAGAAGAAGTTAAGAGAGTTGTTTTCTCTGTTTACTCCTTGTCAACCCTAGGTGAGGATGGCTTCATAGCAAAGTTTTTCTACTTTTATTGAAAGATTATCAAGCAAGATGTCATTCAAGCTGCTATAAGTTTAATCTTTAAAGGTAAAATACTTCATTCCCTAATCATACCCAAATTTTCTTGATTCCTAAGGTTACAAGTGGTGACTCAATAACTAAGATTCGTCCTATTAGTCTGAGCAAAGTTTTCTGTAAGGTTATATCTAAAATTTTAGTTCATCGTATACAGTTTTGTATGATTAAGGTTTTAAGTATGAATCAGAGTGATTTCATTAAGGACAGGCTGATAAGTGATAACGTTCTTATGACTCACAAGTTTATACACTTTTGGAAGAACAAGAGACAAAATGCCCTAAAGTTGGATTTGAGTAAAGCTTATAACTGAGTTAGATGGAATGTTGTATGGGAGATGCTCAAAAGGTTGGGTTTCTATCATAAATAGATTGGTTGGATGTAGAAGTGTATGTCTACGATATGCCACTCTGTTCTTGTGGATAGTTTCTTTCACAGGTTTTTTAAGCCTACTAGGAGTCTTCTCTAAGGTGATCCCATTTCTCCTATCTTTTTCTAATTTGTGTAGAAGATTTATCCCATTATTCTACATAGGAGAATAAAGACAAGATATTTTAGTGTCAGATTACTAGCCTAAACAAGTCTTCAATCTTTTTTAGTCGTAACACTTTGATTGATATGAACAACAAGCTTGTGAGGGTATTGCAAGTTTCACATGTTGATTTCCAAGACAAATACTAAGCCCTTCTTGTGATTGTGAATAAGTAAAAAAAAGTCACATTTATTAATAAAGTTATTTATTAACAATATTCAAAGAAAAAATGTGTTTTTGCCAGGATCAACGAGATAACGAAAGGAAGCTTCAGCGAATAAAGTGGGACATGACTGATTCATTGATTACAAAGTCTTCAAATATAAGTACTTTCTCTTTTTTTCCTTTATGAATGGTCAAACTGGCTATAATCCTTCTTGGTCTTGGAGAAGCATGCTTGAAGGCAGAAATATGATTAAGAAAGGTGTTAAATGAAAAATTAATAGTGATTCTCAGGTTTGTATCTACAAAAATGTTTGGAATAACAACAAGGTGAAGATTCAGAGAGATTCATTTAACAGCTCAAACTAGAGTTTTATTTGGATCAATTAATTAATGCTACTTGATAGTAATTGAAATGAATGTCTAATTCATAACACCTCAGCTATGGTGGCTCAACTCATAATTTTACATACTCCCAGAATTCAAGGACATGATAAACTTATTTAGGGTAAGGAGAAAAGATGTGCTTATAATGTCAATTCTGGATAGCAAATCAGCTTTTAGTTCTTCCACCCACCTTAGGAGTACCTTCCAAAAAATTCCACAATAAAAAACTAGGGTGCTTAATCTAGTAGCTGAAATTTAGTTATTCCTTCGAAAGGTAGTGCATAATGGTATCCTTGCGAGAGAGAATTTCCAAATCATAATCCAAACAATGTCATCAATTTGCCCTAAATGCAATATGAAGGAGGAAAAAATCTTGAATTGTTTACTAAAATGACCTCATTCAACTCGAATATAGTTTGAATCTGGAATCACTAACTCACCCGATGTCTTCGACGAGCTCTGAAAAGGATGATCTCTAATTCTTGTATCAGACTCTCTGATAACAGTGGCTCACGAAGGAGATGTGTAGTAGTGATGATTTTCTAGAAAATATGGAGAAGTATGAATCTCAAAGTCTTCAAAAATAAAGATATCTCAAGCTCAAAGGTTGTCTTAGCTGCAACCAATGCAAAGAATGAATTTTGTGGAGTTGCTCTATGATAATAGCTTCTTCTCTTTTCCGTTTTTTTTTTAACTTTTTTTTATCTATTTTGTTTTAGTTGATTATGTATTTTTTATTTGAAGAATTTCTTTTTTTTTCTTTGTTATTATAAACCAACTATTTTATTATTCAAGTAATAAAAAAATTTTATTTAAAAAAAGTAAATAATGTTTTCATTTTAACTGACTAATATTATTTTCAAATGAGTTCAAATTTTATAAGAAAAATCAATTAGAATCTTTTTTTTTCTTGTTATATTAGTAAAATTATTAGAAGACACAAAAAAATTAACATTATTAAAAAATCATACTATATATTTACAATTCATTAAAAATAACCATATATTTGCCATCATATAAATATTCAGAGTACTTTGTGTATATAAATTTTTTTCAAAAACAAAAATAACAGTTTAAAAGTTAGTGCAATGCAAAACAATAAAAAATAAAAATATCAAACTACAAGGAATCCAAGCTTCTAGAGAAAGCAACCAATACATAGTTTTTTAAATTTATTGTAGTCAAATTTTTTAAATTTAAATATAATATCAACTGTTAAAAATAGTCTTGAAAAGATGTATTCAAGGTACATTAACTATAGTTAATTGTAGTTAAATCTTTTTCAAATTATCTACAAAAATTAAGATATTATTTAATTCTCACTTCTTCCCTTTATTAATTTTTTCATTTTAGTGAAGCTTAATCCTCATTATTATATCAAGCTTTTGCAACTTACATTTTTTTTAAAAATAAAAATTGACATTAAAACCCTATTTATTTAAAATATATGTTTTTTATATTGACTTCAATTTATCATATAGATAGAGTAATTTACTTAAAGAAATTAAATGGAGATGAAAACTATTAGATTGTCCTAATTCTAAATGAACAACATTTTTATCCTTTACTTTTTAATATAAATCATTGCCTTAATCCTAGTTTTAATAAAAAAATATATAAAACCGGCAAAGAAACAACAATTAATGTCTTAATCAAAAACCATGGTTAAGTGACAGTGTGTGCACAGGATATTGTGGGCCAAAAGTCGGTTTTAAGCAAAAAAGAGTAAAACATAAGTCCTGATTTACGTTGTTCTAGGCCAAAACCCATGTATATCCAACGATTCATGTGTGTATACATATAACTATAATAGAGTAAATATGGATATTCTGTAATTATAATTAAATTGTTTGTATAATTATTTTGTGAAAAATATTAAAATTTTAAATTAAAAATTTAAAATTTTTTAAAGTATTCAATATATGTACAAAACTAACTCAGAAGTTAAATCATCGATATAATATTCTAAATTGTATTGTATTGGTTTGACTTTTTTAAATTTATTAATTTAAAACTTAGATGTATATAATTTAAATTAACGATTTAATTCAATCGAATATAAATAAATACACTCTTATTATTATGCTTATATAGTTAATTATGTTTATATATTTGATTTTGAAAAAAAATTTAATAATTTAAAATTTTTAAATTAAAAATTTAATAATTTAAAATTTTAAATATATTTAAGATATATACAAAAACCAACTCTAGACTTAATATATCGATAGGTTTTAATTTGGATTGTGTTGTGTTAGTTTGATTTTTATTTTTTTATTTTATTTAATTTTATTCAAATAATTTAAAATTTTAAAATTACAAAATTTTTAATTTAAAATTTAGATGAATATGTTTTTAAAATTTTAAATTATTTAAATAATATTAGATAAAATAAAAAATCAAATCATTGTATATCTTAAATTAGGGGTGTGCATGGGTCGGGTGAAATTGGATTTGATGTGACCTAAATTCGGTCCGAAATATATACCGAATCTATTTATTAGACCCGAACCTGACCCTAGACCCGATGAAACCTATACACTTTCGGGCCACGATTATACCGGGTAAAAACTGGGCCGTTAACACTACATTACCTTGATACCTTCTTATAAGCTAGCATGTGAAAATATCCAAATTTCGAAGACTCTAACCATTATTTAATATGGTAAAATTTACTTAGAAAAATATAACAAGAACCAACTCTTCTCTAAAATTAAAGCATAACCATAATCAATACTAATATTATCTAATAACACCAAATATTTAAATCAGTATAAATAACACAATATTATACATTAGTCTAAAATCTTATGCATTTTAAACATAAAACATTAACTTATAGTCTTATAATAACTAATAGCACAAAATATTAAGGTTTACAATACTTAAATTTCACATAAGAATAGCCATCATCCATCACTAATAACACAAAATATTAATTGTGTATGATGACCGGGCCACCGGATCGACTTCGAGTAACCCGAGCCATGACCCGGACTCGACCCGAAATAATGACCAAGTTTATTTTTGAGATCTTTACTCGACCCTAGATCCGGTGAAATCACACCAAAATAATCTCTAAAATATTTGAGATCGAACCGAATCTTCAGATCGGACCGGACTTGCACACCCCTATCTTAAATACACTGGATTAATTTTTTTTTCGGCTTTATGCCAAGTGTACAGCACTCTAGATATATATATTTACACAGATGTAACATATTTGCACCTAGGATATTTTTTTAAAATGTTACGTACTAACGTACATATTTCGGGTGCACCATTCATAATTTCTATGTTTATTTACTTTTTATTCTGTGTACACAAAATGTGAAATGACAATATAAAAATATAAATATTTTATGTATACATTATTACACATTTTAGTAAAAAAAATATTTAAATAATTTAAATAAAAAAAACTGTTCAGTCTAACCACGCATGCGCATACATTATATTATAACTACCTCATGCTCAATATAAGAATTGACCAGCATTAAATGTATATAAATATATTTTTTATACATCGTATTGACTCATCATATTTTATGGAGTGATCCAATATTAACATTTTCACAAAATAATTACACAAACAATTTAATCAATAATTACAGCATAGTGAGAATACCCATATTTATTCTATTTTAGTTATATGCATACACATACATTCTCCGGATATAGTGTCATTTGACCATAGTTTTTTATTGACACACATAAATAGTTGTTTCTTTCACTACAAGAGAATCGGTAATTTGTGACAATTTTTTAATAGATTTGTGGTGATTTTAAACCGTCACAAAATAATATACTGACGGTTTCAAAAACGTCGGGAGTTAAAAGTGAAAATTTGATTTTGCGAAAATTTTTACAAATAGCTGGCACAACTGTCGCAAATCAGATAATTAATTTGCGGCAGTTGCAGAACCACTGCTATTTCGGTAAGTGGATTTTAAACCACAGACTTATTTAGGTTTTTTTTTTTTTAAAATGCGATGGTTTTGAATTGCCGCAAGTTCTCACAAGAGTTTAAAAAAAAACTGATTAACTACTCAAATAGTTTATACCATTTCTCTTTACTATAACATATTTTCTTTACATCATATTTATTAAACTTGAGATATTAACATAAAAAAACACTAAATAAACAATAGATAGATTACACCAGTCCAATCCCGTGTGATTTATATAAAAAAATAAACGAGAAAAACATTGTCCTTTTAAAATTAGGACAAGTTAGTAATTTTTAATTCCATGTGATTTTTCTAAGTAAATTTGATGTAGGAGCATATATCTTTATATTTGTATCGTTAAATAAAGTAGTATAGTTTAGCATATATTATTATATTGTGTTATGAGTTAGCCCCAAATCATCCGAGTCATGAAGGTTCCCCCTCTCCTACTAGTATAAATATGCATATGTACCCCTTTTACTTATGAGGTTGAGTTGATTGACTTATATATTAAATAACCTGTGTACTTATTTTTCTCTAGGCTCTTTGAGAGTAAGAGGTGCATCCTTAGCTTATTAGCCAACCAAGGTGGGTTCTTGGCTATTTTCACCATAGTGGGGTTGTTAACCTCGCTAAGATTGGTGAACCAAGCGACGTTCCAGTGTTAGTTTGGTATCAGAGCAAGGTTGGACCTCGACTTACTCCAGTAAAATTTTATTTCATTCCTGGGTACGGTCTTCAGTGCGGATCTCTCACTGTTGGTATGAGTCATCGTCAGTACAGATTATTTGTTGCAAAGTTTCGGGTAATATTGTCTTTGCTCTTCTTTTGGTGCCATTTCTGCTGGTGATTACCTTAGTTCATTCCCATCATTATCATCATTGGTGCATTTCTACCATCATTGGTGCATTCCTATCATCATTGTGTATCATCATCATCATCATCACAACATCGACACCCAAGCATCAGTCTCATTGTATAGTAGTAAAACATGGCTCCAAAGCGTAGAACTACTCAAGAGATTGAAATGGAGGAGTTACGCCATCAAGTTAAGGAGTTACAAGAGCAACTTGTAAAATATGAAGCTGCTCAAAATAATCATGGCAAGCAGAGTGATGACAGTCCTTCTAGTGAAGAAGATAATGCCAATCCATTTCATTATTCTTCTTCGTCTGAAGATTTGTCAACACGAAGAGCACGACACAACACGACTCACAAAGCTAAAGACTTAGGAATCAAAATTGATATTCCTAAGTTTGAAGGGAGACTCTAACCAGATGATTTCATCGATTGCCTTTGCACAATGGAAAGATTGTTCAAGTTAAAAGACATTCCAGATGACAAGCGCGTGAAGCTTGTAGCAATCAAGTTGAAGAAGCACGTATCAGTATGGTGGGAGAATCTCAAGCGTCTGCGAAAAAGAGAAGGAAGAAGAAAGATCAAGACATGGGATAAAATGTGTCATGAGCTCAAGCGCAAGCCTGAACATTATAGACAAGATACCTTCATCAAATTTCATAATTTGAGGCAAAAGTCATTATCTGCAGAAGAATATACAATGGACTTCGAAAAGTTGCTTATGAAGTGTGACATTCAAGAGCCTGAAGAACAAACAATTGATTGTTATCTTGGAGGACTAAACACAGAAATTTCTGATGTTGTTCAGCTGCAACCATATTGGAGCTTGGATGATGTCATAAAGCTGTCATTAAAGATTGAAAAGCAAAGAACACAAAGGAATAACACTCAATCGCCAAAGGAAAGAGAAGTCATCATTGATGTTTAACAAGAAATGAAGACATGATCTTTTAAAAGCAACAAGAAACGTGGATCATTAGGTAAGAAATGCTTCAAATGTCAAGGTTTTGGGCATATTGCTGCTGATTGTCCAAACAGAAGAGTTATCACTCTTGTTGAAGAAAAGGTTAACGAAGAACCAATCCAGAAGCAAGAGGAGGAATGTGAGGTTGACTATGCTATTGAAGAAGTTCTAGCCGATTGTGGAGAAGCTTTAGTAGTTTATCGAAACTCAAATACTGCAAGGGTAATAGAAGACGAGAGTTGGCGACGGCACAACATCTTTCACACAAGATGCACTATTGAAGAGAAGGTTTGCAAGGTTATCATAGACAACGGAAGTTGTGAAAATGTTGTCTCAAATTATATGGTAGACAAACTGAAGCTTCCAACCGAGTTACATCCTCATCCTTACAAGTTGAATTGGTTAAAAAAGGAACATGAAGTTAAAGTCACAAAGCGATGTTTAGGCCAATTTCATTTGGGAAGTAAATACAAAGATAAAGTATGGTGTGACGTCATCCTGATGGACGCGTGTCACTTATTATTAGGACGTCCTTGGCAATATGATCATCGAACTATTCATGATGATTTCAAAAATACATACTTCTTTATCAAAGATGGCAAGAAAATCGTATTAACTCCGTTACAACATGTAGATGGTCAAAAGAATCAAGCTGAGCTATGCCTTTTCACATCGTTCAAGACCAGACGCACTCACCAATGGAATCTTTCTCCAATACAAGATGAGCCTTTTTCAACCCAGGGAGGATAATGCAAGAGCTCTTTCCAACCCAAGGAGAATGATGCAGGAGCACATATATTTACATTTGTGTCGTTAATTAAAGTAGTCTAGTTTAGCATATATTATTATATTGTGTTATGAGTTTCTCCCAAATCGTCCGAGTCATGAAGGTTCCCCCTCCCCTACTAGTATAAATATGCATATGTACCCCTTTTACTTATGAGGTTGAGTTGATTGACTTATATATTAAATAACCTTTGTGCTTATTTTTCTCTAGGCTCTTTGATAGTAAGAGGTGCATCCTTGGCTTAGCTAACCAAAATAAATTCTTGACTATTTTCATCATAGTGGGGTTGTTAACCTCACCAAGATTGGTGACCCAAGCAACATCCCGGTGTCAAAATTACTTTCGTATATATGTTAGAGAATTAGTTTTAAATATAATTATGTATATAAAAGAAAAAAAACTTGCAAATTTTCAAATCTTAATTTTATAGATATAATTTTTTGTCAACAATGTAAATAATCCACCGAAAAATAAAGAAACCGAAACTATTATATAAAATTAGAACTAATTTTATTAGCCATGTTTTTCATGACAATATGTGTTTCGAAATATATGGTTTCTAATTATTATTATTATTATTATTATTATTATTATTTGTAATTTATTATAATATTACAAATATAATTGAAGTTTATAAGTCCACAGTGTTTTTATAGCATTTTATAAATATTAAATAAATACATATATGTGTACGCGCGCGTGCGTGTGTATGTTTATTAGTTAAAAATAATTAATTTTGAAAAAGGAAGTTATTGGGAAGTCAGCGGACATGTGCTCTCGAAAGGAAGCTTGTATCGAGGAAGACATTTTGATATTAACATGAAGCTTGACTATTATAGTTTGTCGAAGAGGTAAATCGAGGACTTCAAGTTTCAAAGGTTGCTTTTTAAGACATTACATTATAAAGTAGAAGAAGCGGAAACAGTTACGCACGTTTTCAATAAATGCGGGAGTTACACTTTGATCTAATTGGTTGAAGATGGCTATAAGTAGGAGAAGGCTCGAGGACATAGGAGTTAGAACTTCGTTTCATAAATTACTCACGCACACTCACATCCCAGTGACTTACTGAGTCTGTTTCGAGTTAATTTTCTGTAGGGTTCCTTCCACTTATTTTTACTTTTCATTTACATTTTCTGCAAACTTTACTTTCCTTGCAAATTTATCTTTCAAGCAACATTTAATTTCCTTGTTCAAATTTATATTCTCGCATTGTTATTTTCGAATTCAAAGTCATTTGATCTAATCGAAGGCATTTTATTGCTTTATTTAAATTCAATGCAAACCATTTCAAATTCAGTCAAGTTTATTTTCAAATTTTTTATGTTTTTGGTCTTTTCCTTAAATCTCGCCTAATTTGAGGGTCTTTGATGTACTTTTAGAAAACTGGTACTCGCAAATGAGGAGTAGGTTTTGCTCCTAAATCATTAGATATCGAACCACCATCGATTTGCTAAAAATCGAGAAAACAAATTGGCACGCCCAGTGGGACAGTTTTAAATTTAAGTTTATCAAATGATTTTGGTGTTGCTTAGTGTATGCAATTAAAAAGTGGAAGAATAATTTGCATGGCTGATGAAGTTTCGAATATGAATGGTGGTTCGTCCATAAATGATAGCACACCAGTAGTTGTACAACCTTCGGACGGTGCTTCACATTTGTGAGTTCTACATCGAATGCTTCCAATTCAATAACAGTATTTCGACAACGTGTAGAGGAAAGTTATCATGATCTGGTCTATTTATTGACCCAGCAAATGACCACAATTTTGAATCCTATGATGGCTAATCACGAATTGAAATTTGATCGTCTTGAAAGGTAGATCGAGAAAATTGATCGAATCGTTGATTATGATGAAGGAGAAAGGCAGAATGCCAAAGGGAATAATGAGGGTTTTGAAAATTTATTTCAAAATGAAAATAATATTTTTAGAAACAGAGAAAATCCTCAATTAATTCCTCGTGGTCAAAATGCAGATGATGTTCTGGCTCGATTACGTGCTAATCAAGTCGGTGAATGTTACAAGGTTACGAGAATTGTACAAGATGTTCTAAATAGGATTGGATTCAATATAAGATTCATAAATCGTCCCCAATTTGTGTCAACTTTTCCTCATAATGTTCAAATGGCTGAAGTGCTAAGAGGAATGAAAAATCCTAAGATAATTACAAAGTTTGCAGGAGAAGTTGGGGAATCAACTACCGAACATGTTGTCCGATATTTGGTTAAGATTGGAAATTGGTGCACGAAATTGTGATCTCAACGGTGCCAACAACTTGGTATGTACGATCGTAATCTCAACTCTTTTTCACAACTCTGCACAACTAACCAGCAAGTGCACTGGGTCGTCCAAGTAATAAACCTTACGTGAGTAAGGGTCGATCTCATGGAGATTGTCGGCTTGAAGCAAGCTATGGTCATCCTTGTAAATCTCAGTCAGGTGGATTCAAATGGTTATAAGGTTTTTGATAATTAAAATATAAATAAAATATAAAATAAGATAGAAATACTTATGTAATTCATTGGTGGGAATTTCATATAAGCGTATAGAGATACTTTGATGCTTCTGAACCTCTGCTTTCCTATTGCCTTCTTCCAACCATGCGTTACCTCCTTCCATGGCAAGCTGTAAGATCCTCTCGGATGAAAACAAATCCATATGCGCTGTCACCGCACGGCTAATCATCTGTTGGTTCCCGCTAGCGTCGGAATAAGACCATTGTCCTTTTGCACACTGTCACTTGTGCCCCACATTCGTAGGTTTGAAGCTCGTCACAGTCATCCATTCCCAGATCCTACTTGGAATACCACAGACAAGGTTTAGACTTTTCGGATCCCAGGAATGGCTGCCAATAATTCTAGCCTATACCACGAAGGTTCTAATCTTAGATTAGAAACCCAAGAGAATATACTCCAGCTGTCGTCCACTGACTACGTTGAACATCATGTAGATCGCTTTGTGGTTGTCAGGCACGCGACCTTGGCTAAGCGAGTAACGAAGATTGGGTGATTTTCACGGGTCACCCCTTCATTCTGACTTAACTGAATTAAAAACGAGAGCATATCTTGGAGAAGAAGTAGGCGTGAATTGAATAGAAAATAGTAGTAATTGCATTAATTCATGAAGAACAGCAGAGCTCCACACCTTAATCTCTGGGGTGTAGAAACTCCACCGTAGAAAATACATAAGTGAAAGGTCTAGGCATGGCCGTGAGGCCAGCCTCTCAAACGTGTACAATAGTCTATAGATAGTCAAAAGAGCTAAAAATGATCCAAAGATATAAAATAAATCTCTAAAATTAGTTTTTATACTAAACTAGTAACTAGGATTTACAGAAAATGAGTAACTAAGTGCAGATAGTGCAGAAATCTACTTCCGGAGCCCACTTGGTGTGTGCTTGGGCTGAGCATTGAGTTTTACACGTGCATAGGCTGTTCCTGGAGTTAAACGCCAGCTTTGGTGCCAGTTTTAACTCCAATTCTGGTGCCAGTTTGGGCGTTTTACGCCAAGATGTTTTAGGCTGATTTTGAACGCCAGTTTGGGCCATTAAATCTCGGGAAAAGTATGGACTATTATATATTGCTGGAAAGCCCAGGATGTATACTTTTTAACGCAATTGAGAGCACACCAATTGGACTTCTGTAGCTCAAGAAAATCCACTTCGAGTGCAGGGAGGTCAGAATCCAACAGCATCTGCAGTCCTTTTTCAGCCTCTGAATCAGATTTTTGCTCAGGTCCCTCAATTTCAGCCAGAAAATACCTGAAATCACAGAAATACACACAAACTTATAGTAAAGTCCAGAAATGTAATTTTTGAATAAAAACTAATAAAAATATAATAAAAAGTAACTAAAACATACTAAAAACTATGTAAAAACAATGCCAAAAAGGGTATAAATTATCCACTCATCACAATACCAAACTTAAATTGTTGCTTGTCCCCAAGCAACTAAAAACAAAATAAGATAAAAAGAAGAGAACATACAATGAATTCTAAACTTATCAATGAAGATTAGTTTTAATTAGATGAGCGGGACTTGTAGCCTTTTTGCTTCTGAACAGTTTTGGCATCTCACTTTATCCTTTGAAGTTCAGAATGATTGGCATCTACAGGAACTTAGAATTCAGATAGTGTTATTGATTCTCCTATTTCAGTATGTTGATTCTTGAATACAGCTACTTTATGAGTCTTGGCCGTGACTCCAAGCATTTTGTTTTCCAGTATTACCACCGGATACATAAATGCCACAGACACATAACTGGGTGAACCTTTTTAGATTGTGACTAAGCTTTGCTAAAGTCCCCAGTTAGAGGTGTCCAGAGCTCTTAAGCACACTCTTTTTGCTTTGGACCACGACTTTAACCACTCAGTCTCAAGCTTTTCACTTGACACCTTCACGCCACAAGCACATGGTTAGGGACAGCTTGGTTTAGCTGCTTAGACCAGGATTTTATTCCTTTGGGCCCTCCTATCCATTAATGCTCAAAGCCTTGGATCCTTTTTATTACCCTTACCCTTTGGTTTAAAGGGCTATTGGCTTTTTCTGCTTGTTTTTTCTTTTTTCTTTTTCTTTCTTTTTTTTCGCCATTTTTTTCTGCAAGCTTTGTGTTCACTGCTTTTTCTTACTTCAAGAATCAATTTTATGATTTTTTAGATTATCAATAACATTTCTCCTTTTTCATCATTCTTTCAAGATCCAACAATTTTAACATTCATAAACAACAAATTCAAAAATATGCACTGTTCAAGCATTCATTCAGAAAACAAGAGGTATTGCCACCACATCAAAATAATTAAACTAATTTCAAGATAGAATTTGAAATCATGCACTTCTTGTTCTTTTGCAATTAAAAACATTTTTCATTTAAGAAAGGTGATGGATTTATAGGACATTCATAGCTTTAAGGCATAGATACTAGACACTAATGATCATGTAATAAAGACACAAACATAGACAAACATAAAGCATAGTAAACGAAAAACAAAAAATAAAGAACAAGGAAATTAAAGAACGGGTCCACCTTAGTGATGACGGCTAGTTCTTCCTCTTGAAGATCTTATGGAGTGCTTTAGCTCCTCTATGTCTCTTCCTTGCCTTTGTTGCTCCTCCCTCATGGCTCTTTGGTCTTCTCTAATTTCATGGAAGAGGATGGAATGCTCTTGGTGCTCCACCCTTAGTTTTGTGGAGGAAAGTACATCCCTTGAGGCATCTCAGGGATTTCATGATGAGGAACTTCCTCATACTCTTGTTGAGGTCCATGAGTGGGCTCTCTTGTTTTCTCCATCCTTTTCTTAGTGATGGGCTTGTCCTCTTCAATGAGGGTGTCTCCCTCTATGACAATTCCAGCTGAATTGCAAAGGTGACAAATGAGATGAGAGAAGGCTAACCTTGCCAAAGTGGAGGGCTTATCCGCCACCTTGTAGAGTTCTAGGGAAATGATCTCATGAACTTCTACTTCCTCTCCATTCATGATACTATGGATCATGATACTCCGGTCTACAGTAACTTCAGACCAATTGTTAGTAGGAATTATAGAGCATTGGATAAACTCCAACCATCCCCTAGCCACGGGTTTGAGGTCAAGCCTTCTTAGTTGAGCCGGCTTGCCTCTTGAATCTCTCTTCCATTGGGCGCCTTCCATACAAATGTCCCTAAGGACTTGGTCCAACCTTTGATCAAAGTTGACCCTTCTAGTGAAAGGGTGAGGATCTCCTTGTATCATTGGCAAGTTAAATGCCAACCTCACATTTTCCAGACTAAAATCCAAGTATTTCCCCCGAACCATTGTGAGCCAATTCTTTGGGTTCGGGTTCACACTTTGGTCATGGTTCTTAGTAATCCATGCATTGGCATAGAACTCTTGAACCATTAAGATCCCGACTTGTTGAATGGGGTTGGTGAGAATTTCCCAACCTCTTCTTCGAATCTCATGTCGGATCTCCGGATATTCACTCTTTTTTAGCTTAAAGGGGACCTCGGGGATCACCTTTTTCTTGGCCACAACTTTATAGAAGTGGTCTTGGTGGACCTTTGAGATGAATCTCTCCATCTCCCATGACTCAGAGGTGGAAGCAATTGCCTTCTCTTTCCTCTTTCTAGAGGTTTCTCCGGCCTTAGGTGCCATTAATGGTTATGGAAAAACAAAAAGCTTTAGCTTTTCCCACACCAAACTTAAGGAGTAGAAGAAGAAGAAATGGAGGAAATAGAGGGAGGTGAGTGGTTCGGCCAAGGGGGTAGTAGTGTGTATGTTGTGTGAAGATGAAGGTGGTACGGAGGGGTATTTATAGGGTAAAGGAGAAAGGGTATTCGGCCATGTGTGGGTGGGTTTAGGAGGAAAATGGTTTGAATTTGAATGGTGAGGTAGGTGGGGTTTAATGATGGATGGATGTGAGTGGTGAAGAGAATATGGGGAAAAGGGTAAAATTTGATAGGTGAAGGGTATTTGGGGAAGAGGTTTTGATGGGATTGGTCAATGGTGTTTGGGGAAGAGTGTTATGGAAAGGTGTGAAGAGGAGAGAAGAAGAGGTGGGGTAGGTGGGGATTCTGTGGGTCCACAGATCTTGAGGTATCAAGGAATTTGAGTCCCTGCACCATTCTGGCGTTTAAACGCCCATTCTGTGCCAATTTTAGCATTTAACGCCAGCTCTGCTACCTTTCCTAGCGTTAAACGCCAGTCCTGTTACCTTTCTTGGCGTTAAACGCCAGTCCTGCTACTCTGCTACCCTTTTCTGGCGTTAAACGCCAGCCAGACGCCAGACAGCCCTTTCTGGCGTTAAACGCCCAGAGTGCTGCCCATTCTGGCGTTTAACGCTCAGAATACTGCCAGGCTGGGCGTTAAACGCCAGTAAGCCTGTCCTCTATGGTGTGCTATTTTTAATGCTATTTTTATTCTGTTTTTGATTTTTCAGTTGTTTTTGTGACTTCACATGATCATCAACCTAAAGAAAACATAAAATAACTATGGAAAATAAATAAATATAATCAAATAACATTGGGTTGCCTCCCAACAAGCGCTTCTTTAATGTCAATAGCTTGACAGTGAGCTCTTAGAGAGCTTCACAGAGACTCAGAGCTTAATGGTGGCCTCCCAACACCAAACTTAGAAGTTGAGTGTGGGGGCTCCGTTTGACTCTGTATTGAGAGAAGCTTTTCATGCTTCCTCTCCATGGTTACAGAAGAAGATCCTTGAGCCTTAAACACAAGGTAGTCCTCATTCAATTGAAGGACTAGCTGTCCTCTGTCCACATCAATCACAGCTCTTGCTGTGGCTAGGAAGAGTCTTCCAAGGATGATGGATTCATCCTCTTCATTCCCAGTATCTAGGATTATAAAATCAGCAGGGATGTATAGGCCTTCAACCTTCACTAAGAGATCCTCTACAAGTCCATAAGCCTGTTTCCTTGAATTGTCTGCCATCTCTAGTGAGATTCTTGCAGCTTGCACCTCAAAGATCCCTAGTTTCTCCATTACAGAGAGGGTCATGAGGTTTATACTTGATCCCAGGTCACACAGAGTCTTCTCAAAGGTCATGGTGCCTATGGTACAAGGTATTAAGAACTTTCCAGGATCCTGTTTCTTCTGAGGTAATTTCAGTTGAACCAGATCATTTAGTTCATTGATGAGCAATAGAGGTTCATCCTCCCAAGTCTCATTACCAAATAGCTTGGCATTCAGCTTCATGATTGCTCCTAGATACTGAGCAACTTACTCTTCAATAATATCTTCATCCTCTTCAGAGGAAGAATACTCATCAGAGCTCATGAATGGCAACAGTAAGTTTAGTGGAATCTCTATGGTCTGTATATGAGCCTCAGATTCCTTTGGTTCTTCATTAGGGAACTCCTTGGAGGCCAGTGGATGTCCATTGAGGTCTTCCTCACTGGAAATCACTGCCTTTTCCTCCTCCATGCATTCGGCCATGTTGGTTATATTTATGGCCTTGCACTCTCTTTTTGGATTCTCTTCTGTATTACTTGGGAGAGTACTAGGAGGGAGTTCAGTAACTTTTTTACTCAGCTGACCCACTTGTGCCTCTAAATTTCTAATGGAGGACCTTGCTTCAGTCATGAAGCTGAGAGTGGTCTTAGATAGATCAGAGACTACAGTTGCTAAGTCAGAGTGGCTCTGCTTAGAATTCTCTGTCTGTTGCTGAGAAGATGATGGAAAAGGTTTGTTATTGCCAAACCGTGCTCTCCCACCATTATTATTATTGAAGCCTTGATTAGGCTTCTATTGATCCTTCCATGAGAGATTAGGATGATTCCTCCATGAAGGATTATAAGTGTTTCCATAGGATTCTCCCATGTAATTCACCTCTTTCATTGCAGGATTCTCAGGGTCATAGGCTTCTTCTTCAGAGGAAGCTTCCTTAGTATTGCCTAATGCAGCTTGCATTCCAAACAGTCTCTGAGAAATTATATTGACCTGCTGAGTCAATATTTTGTTCTGAGCCAATATGGCATTCAGAGTATCAATCTCAAGAACTCCTTTCTTCTGAGTTGTCCCATTATTTACAGGATTCCTTTCAGAAGTGTACATGAACTGGTTATTTGCAACCATTTCAATGAGTTCCTGGGCTTCTTGCAGTCGTCTTCTTTAGATGAAGAGATCCTTCAGCAGAGTGATCCAATGACATCTTGGACAATTCAGACAGACCATCATAGAATATACATATGATGCTCCATTCTGAAAACATGTCAGAAGGACACCGTCTGATCAATTGCTTGTATCTTTCCCAAGCTTCATAGAGGGATTCACCTTCCTTCTGTCTAAAGGTTTGGACTTCCACTCTAAGCTTGCTCAACTTTTGAGGTGGAAAGAATTTGGCCAAGAAAGCATTGACCAACTTCTCCCAAGAGTTCAGGCTATCTTTAGGTTGTGAGTCCAACCATGTCCTAGCTCTGTCTCTTACAGCAAAGGGAAAAAGCATAAGTCTGTAGACCTCGGGATTAACCCCATTAGTCTTAACAGTGTCACAGATTTACAAGAATTCAGCTAAGAACTGATGAGGATCTTCTAGTGGAAGTCCATGAAACTTGCAATTCTACTGCATTAGAGAAAGTAATTGAGGCTTAAGCTCAAAGTTGTTTGCTCCAATTGCAGGAATTGAGATGCTCCTTCCACAGAAGTCAGAAGAGGGTGCAATAAAGTTACCAAGCATCTTCCTTGTATCTCCACCATTGTTGTTATTTTTGGCCATATCTACTTCTTTTTCGAAAATTTCAGTAAGGTCCTCTCCAAAGTGTTGTGCTTTAGCTTCTCTTAGCTTCCTCTTTAGAGTCCTTTTGGGTTCAGGATCAGCTTCAATAAGAATGTCTTTATCCTTGTTTCTCCTCATATGAAAAACAAGATAACAGAGAAGAAGAGGAATCCTCTATGTCATAGTATAGAGATTCCTTTATGTGACTAGAAGAATAGAAGAGTAGAATGAAGAAGAGAGAAGATGAAGAATTCGAACACAGAGAGAGGGAGAGGGTTCAAATTTTTAAGAAGAAGAGAAGTGTTAGTAAATAAATAAATAAATAGAAAGAGATGAGAGGAAGAAGAATTTGAATTTTAAATTAAAATAAAAGGAAAATATTTTTGTTTTTATTTTAATTATTGGTTAGTATTCGAAAATTAAAAAGAAGAAATAAAATAAAATTTGAAAACTAAATAAATTAATTAATTTAAAAGATTTTTGAAAAAGTGGTTAGTGATTTTCGAAAATTGGAGAGAGAAAAGTAGTTAGGTGGTTTTGAAAAAGATATGATTGAAATAGAAAACTTTTAAAATCAAACAAAAAGTCAAGTAGTTAATTGAAAAAGATTTGAAAATCAATTTTAAAAAGATGAGAAGTTAGAAAAAGATTTTGAAATTAAATTTTAAAAAAGACATGATTGAAATTTATTTTGAAAAAGATTTGAATTAGAAATTAAAAAGATTTGATTTTTGAAATTGAAGTTGATTACTTGACTAACAAGAAACTAAAAGATATGATTTTAGAATTTAAATATTGATCCCTTCTTAATAGGCAAGTAACAACTTGAATTTTTTTTTGAATCTAAATATTAATTGTTAGCTTTAATTATGAAATAAAAATAGGAAGAAGATTTTTAAAATCAAAGTTTTAAAGTTTTCGAAAATATATACAAAAATGAAAAAGATTTGATTTTTGAAAAAGATTTGAAAAAGATTTGAAAAAGATAGAATTTTTTAATTGAAATTTTGACTTTACTAACAAGAAACAACTAAATTTTAAAACTTTATGACTAAATCAATTCAAATTTTCGAAATTTATGAGCAAATAAGCAAAAGGTTTTTTTTTTTTAATTTTTAATAAGGAGAGAGAAAAACATAAAAATGATGCAAAGCACAAGAAATTAAGATCAAAACTAATAATGCATGCAAGAACACTTTGAAGATCATGATGAACATCAAGAACATAATTTTGAAAAATTTTTAAGACAAGAAAAACATGCAAGACACCAAACTTAATTTTTTTTAAACTTTAGACACTAATAATTCAAGAATGCATATGAAAAACAAGAAAAGACACCAAACAAGAAAATGCAAAGATCAAACAAGGAAATATGCAAGAATAACTTGAAGATTATGAAGAACTCAATGCATGTATTTTTTGAAAATTTTAAGAAATATAAAATTTTTGGTTTTTATGGTTTTGTAACTTTTTTTTGGATTTTTCGAAAATTATTTTTGAAAAAGAAAATAAAGGAATCCAAAATTTTTAATAAGAATTCTAGGAATTATGTAATGTTAGTCTAAAGCTTCGGTCCAAAATTTTAGACATGACTTAATAGCCAGCCAAGCTTTATGTGAAAGCTTCGGTCCAAAAGATTAGACATGGCCAGATGGCCAGCCAAGCTTCAGTAGAGCATTACATACAACAGCTAAATTGATGAGAAATCCAAAGAAGCTCTTCTAGAGATAAGTGGAAACCTCAGTCCAAAAGATTAGACATGGCTTAGCAGCTAGCCAGGCTTCACATATCATCTAAAACTCTAGAATTCATTCTTAAAAATTCTGAAGAACATAGAATAATTTATTTATTTTATTTATTATTTTTTTTTGAAAATTTTCGAAAATAAATAAAAATTAAAAATCTTAAACATAAAATAAAAGTACCTAATCTGAGCAACAAGATGAACCGTCAGTTGTCCAAACTCGAACAATCCCCGGCAACGGCGCCAAAAACTTGGTGCACGAAATTGTGATCTCAACGGCGCCAACAACTTGGTACGCACGATCGTAATCTCAACTCTTTTTCACAACTCCGCACAACTAACCAGCAAGTGCACTGGGTCGTCCAAGTAATAAACCTTACGTGAGTAAGGGTCGATCCCACGGAGATTGTCGGCTTGAAGCAAGCTATGGTCATCATTGTAAATCTCAGTCAGGCGGATTCAAATGGTTATAAGGTTTTGATAATTAAAATATAAATAAAATATAAAATAAGATAGAAATACTTATGTAATTCATTGGTGGGAATTTGATATAAGCATATAGAGATACTTTGTTGCTTCTGAACCTCTGCTTTCCTATTGCCTTCTTCCAACCATGCGTTACCTCCTTCCATGGCAAGCAGTAAGATCCTCTCAGATGAAAACAAATCCATATGCACTGTCACCACACGACTAATCATCTGTCGGTTCCTGCTAGCGTAAGAATAAGACCATTGTCCTTTTGCACACTGTCACTTGTGCCCCACATTTGCAGGTTTGAAGCTCGTCACAGTCATCCCTTCCCAGATCCTACTCGGAATACCACAGATAAGGTTTAGACTTTCCAGATCCCAGGAATGGCTGCCAATAATTCTAGCCTATACCACGAAGGTTCTAATCTTAGATTAGAAACCCAAGAGAATATACTCCAGCTGTCGTCCACTGACTACGTTGAACATCATGTAGATCGCTTTGTGGTTGTCAGGCACGCGACCTTGGCTAAGCGAGTAACGAAGATTGGGTGATTGTCACGGATCACCCCTTCATTCTGACTTAACTAAATTAAGAACGAGAGCATATCTTGGAGAAGAAGTAGGCGTGAATTGAATAGAAAACAGTAGTAATTACATTAATTCATGAAGAACAGCAGAGCTCCACACCTTAATCTCTGGGGTGTAGAAACTCCACCGTAGAAAATACATAAGTGACAGGTCTAGGCATGGCCGTGAGGCCAGCCTCTCAAACGTGTACAATAGTCTATAGATGGTCAAAAGACCTAAAAATGATCCAAAGATATAAAATAAATCTCTAAAAATAGTTTTTATACTAAACTAGTAACTAGGGTTTACAGAAAATGAGTAACTAAGTGCAGATAGTGCAGAAATCTACTTCCGGGGCCCACTTGGTGTGTGCTTGGGCTGAGCATTGAGCTTTACACGTGCATAGGCTATTTCTGGAGTTAAATGCCAGCTTTGCTGCCAGTTTTAACTCCAATTCTAGTGCCAGTTTGGGCGTTTTATGCTAAGATGTTTTAAGCTGACTTTGAACGCCAATTTGGGCCATTAAATCTCAGGCAAAGTATGGACTATTATATAATGCTGGAAAGCCCAGGATGTATACTTTTCAACGCAATTGAGAGCGCGCTAATTGGACTTCTGTAGCTCCAGAAAATCCACTTCGAGTGCAGGGAGGTCAGAATCCAACAGCATCTGCAGTCCTTTTTCAGCCTCTGAATCAGATTTTTGCTCAGGTCCCTCAATTTCAGCCAGAAAATACCTGAAATCACAGAAAAATACACAAACTCATAGTAAAGTCTAGAAATGTGATTTTTGAATAAAAACTAATAAAAATATAATAAAAAGTAACTAAAACATACTAAAAACTATGCAAAAACAATGCCAAAAAGGGTATAAATTATCCGCTCATCAGAAATTTAGCCAATGATAAAAATTTGAAAATGAAGTTTTTTTCGTCTTTGTTAACGAAGAATGCATTTACTTGGTTTTCGAATCTTAGACTGAATTCGATAACAACATGGGCTCAGTTAGAAACTGCTTTTCATGCCCAATTCTATCGGGGTGAAATGAATGTAGCAATTACTGATCTAGTGGCTTTGAAATGTGAAGATGGTGAAACCATTGATGATTATATGTTTCGTTTCAAAAACGCTAGGAGCAGGTGCTATGTGTCTCTCCCTGAAAGTGAAGTGGTAAAAATAGCAGTTATGGGATTAGGGTTTTATATACGACGAAAGTTGCTTAATGTTCATATACCTAACTTGGCTCATTTGGCTGAGAGAGTTCGTCAGGTTGAAATTCTAAGGAAAGAAAAAGAAAAATATAAGAATGATGAAAGGAGGTTGAAGAGTAAACCTTTTTCTTGAAAAGAGAAAGTCTCTTATGTGGCAATTGAGTCCTCCGATGAGGAGCTCGAATGAGAAGTCTCTTATAGGAAATGCCTACCTTATGTTTGTTCTTTACTAAAGAAAATCCCTATCAATGAGAAGTCGAATGATTCAAAACTGAAAAGTGGAAAGAGATATAGTTTTGATATTTCAAAATCTAATCAGATTTCGATGTGTTGCATAAAGATAAACAGTTAATTTTACCTGAAGGTAGAACTTTGCTTTCGGTAAAAGATTTAAAAAGGGAAACCTTATTGTAAGTTTCATCAAGCAACTAGTCATTCGACTAACAATTGTATTTGTTTCAGGGATTTAATACAAAAGGCTATTGACAACACCCAAAAGCATAGGTTTGGATTTTCACACTAAAAATAGAATTTGTCCGTTGCAAGTATAGTCCAAACTCAACAATTGAACATCAATCAAATGTTAAATTGAATTCAAAACAAATAAGCCGAGAGTAATTAAACCTCAGGTCGTTCTCCCTAGGATGCAATTGGAAGTGTTGCTCTTTCGGTTGTAGAGGCAAAAAGGGATTTTGAATCAAAGAACTAAAGATTAAATGAACTAAGAAATAAAAGAACTAAGCAATGATCAAAATTGGGAATTAATGAAAGCAAAGGTAAATAGGATCAAAACTAGTGAAAATGCTATAAGTGCATGAAAAGAGCCTTGACTTGAGAATGAGGATCCAAGGAATCCTATCATCACCATAACCACAACTATGATAATTATGATGAATCAATCTCGCCTAGTTAACCCCTAACATCGAGGAGTAAGCCAAGCAAGCATAATTGACCTTAATCTATAAGTCCTATTAACTTACCAAACTAGTTGATAAAAGGCTAGCGTCAATAGAAACAAGAGTCAACTAACTACTCAAGAATTATCACTAAATGTCGGACATTATGACTCTAGTATCCTAGGAACTCAAATCCCAAGACAAGGTGTGAAAATCCTCTCAAATTCTAAAGTTGGAATTTTCACAAACACCTTGTGTGCATCAAAATAAAACATGGGAAATTGCAAGGAAAAATAGAAAACTATAACCAACTATCAACAATATCATCAAGAGACAATCCAACAAACATAAAAAAAACATGAAACATTAAATTCATCAATCAAAATTTCAAGAAACTCAAAATTTCAAATATGAACAAAGTAACTTGAACCAAAGGAAATTGAAGATAAAGACAATGTAATTAAAGAGGAATTAAAGAGTACTTACAATTAAAGAAGCAAAATCCAAAATCAAAGCTTGCTATAAAATGCTACAATAGAAATGGAAATGAAACCCTAGGAGAGCATTCTACTATCTACACTACTCCTACTCTTAATACTATGAAATTAAACTATCTAAGTGAGCTCCCTTGATATGTATTGAATTCCCTTTCATATAGCATCCAAATTCAGCCTTCAAGCCTTCCAAAATAGGCCAAAAGCCTCCAAAATTCGCGCAGCACATGTTTCATTAATGAAATCATGTGCAGGTTCCAATGCGTACGCACAGATGTGTGCGTACGCACACTTGGCTGAAATTTAACCTATGCGTACGCACATGTGCTTGTGCGCACGCACGCTTACTTGTGCGCACGCACACTTCGCTGTGTGTGCTTTTCCTTGTTTTCTTCATGTTTTCTCCCTTGTACATGCTTTCTTCCACTTTTGGCTTTCTATTCTTGCCTCCAAAGCCTAAAATTACTCAATGAACATGTCATGACATCAAATGGAATAAAAGTGGAATTAAATTGCTCATTTCAAGCACAAAAATGCATGTTTTCACATTTAGGATCAAATTGAGGACAAAACACAAAAGTATGCTATTTTGGTGCTTAAGTGTGAGTTCGTGTGCTAGAATCCATCCAAATTGAGTCAAAATATATCATCAAATAAGGACTCATCAATTTCCCCACACTTAAACGATAACATGTCCTCATGCTAAACCAACAAGGAGAATGATCAAAAAGGGGTAATCAACTTATTAAATGCAACTACCTATATGCATGCAAGTATGTATATACTATCCATACCTATATATCTATCTATAGTATCTATATGAAATTGGTGAAAGCAAACAATCAAATTTCCAAGCAAGTATAGACAAATAGGGCTAAGCAAGGAAATAATTCAATGCAATCAAAAATTTAGAGAATTGATTTAACTCATCAAAATGAAGCAACTTGCAAGAATACATGATAAGAGGCATGGAAACATAGAGTTGAGTAATTGAACCCTCACTAGATGTGTATACACTCTAAGCACTCGGTGTCTAAGGATTTGATCACTCAAGTCTCCTCCTAATCATGCTTTTAAGATTTTGCTTTTCATCTAACAATCAACAAGTAATTGATGCATGAATGCAATTATCATGAGGACTTATTAGGGTTGTAATGGGGTTAGGGTTAAGGTGGGATAGATATGGCTAAGTGGACTAAAGAATTAGATCTTTGATTAGCTCAAGTATCTCACTCAACCTATATCAACCAAATCACAAAAATGCATTCTAACCACCCACTACTTCTTTTCACACACATTCATGCCTTAGTTTCTATTCAAAACACATATGCATTTCTTATTCATTTTTTCATCATTTTTTTTCTTTTTCTTTGGGATAACTTTTGTCCCCTCTTATTATTATATTTTTTTTATTTCATTTTTTTCTATTTCTTTTTTTCTTTTTCTATGACAAATGCATATGGTTAAAGCAAATTGACACATGAATGTGCACCCATTTTTCCCACATTTTTAATGAATATCCAAAACAAAATTTGTCTCTACCAATGCTTCCCAAAGATTCTCCCACACTTAAATAACACACACACCTCAACCTAAGATAATCAAAGATGCAATTCAAGGTTATTCATAGTTTTCCGCCTAAGTTTGTGATGTGCTAATATCAAGAACAATGGGATAATTAAAGCATAGGGGTTTAACAATGGTAAATGCAAAGGGTAGGCTATATGGGTAAAGTAAGCTTTTATCAAAGATGGCCTCAATCATGCTCAATGTAATTCAAAACATCAATCATTGGAAATAAAGAATCAAACAAAACCAAGATTACAATCATAGAAGAGATATATCACACAATGAACAATATTAGTGGTTAAAAGGTGTAACCACTCAATATAGCTCAAAAACTCACAAGGTATTTGTTCTTTACTTTCTTCTATGTTCCACAAAAATTCATTCAAGCAAGTGTAAAAATAATTTTTCAAATCAATTCAATAGAAGCCCTTGAAATAAAATTCTTTGAAAATCCTTGTTGTTTTTCACCAAAAGTTATTTTCTATATGTATGTATGATGTTGTGATGGATGCAATTTTTCTAAATTTTCCTAGTTCTCTTCCTAATTTTTAACAATGCAAAAACTAACATGAACAATTAAGACGAAATTAAACTAGGTGCTATACTATTCACATCATCCAATCACAACTTCTAGCTATAAACTATATACCATGCAAAAATGCATAATGCAATAACTATATATAAGCTATGATATATATACCAAAAGAAAATGCAATGCAATGGTCAAAAACACTCCAAATATCTACAAGAAACATAATATAAGAAAACAAAATAAAGTGCAAAGTGTTCAGAAAATAAAGTTTACACCCCAAAATGACGAATCCTCCCTCACACTTAAGCATTGCACGGTCCTCCGTGCACGAACACGATCCGGGGAGAATGTCTCTCAAGAGCTCCACCTTCGGTTGGCGGATGCGGGGGCTTGGGTTGTGTAGAATTGCCAAGTCCAATGCATGCTCTGTAAGACCCAGAACCTCTGAAAAGTCCTATTATGATCAAGTCTCAAATCATATAGTTATTTACAGCCTTAATTTCAGAAATTATTTTATTAAAGATAATTAAGGCAAGTTTTGATTTATTGAATTTGAGATGAATTATAATTATTATCCAATTTTACAATTATTGGATTATTTTCTATATTTAAATTATAAAGTTGATAGTTATGAAATAATAGAGATTTTACATGATTTGGATTAGATAAGTAATATTTTAAATATTAATGTTGTTATTTTGGAAAATAGAGTAATTAATTATATTATTTCTAATTTTTAGATTTGGGCATTTTATTGAAAATAATTTGTAAAGTTGAGGAGCAAATAGTATTTTCCTATATATGATTACTGTTGGATTTAATTTGGGTTTTAATTACCATATTATCCCTATTTTTATGTGAAATTACTATATTGCCCCTAACCCTAAGTTTCGAAAATGAAACCCTAATCCTTGTAACCCAGCAGCCACCACCCCAACCCCCTTCAGTAACACAAACAGCAGCACACGGTTTCCTTTCCTCTTTCTCCATGAAAGGAAAGGAACAGAAGCCAAAAATCAGAGAGAAATAGAGACTGAG
This sequence comes from Arachis hypogaea, assembly GCF_003086295.3. NCBI lineage: Eukaryota > Viridiplantae > Streptophyta > Magnoliopsida > Fabales > Fabaceae > Arachis > Arachis hypogaea. The sequence goes on from NC_092048.1 coordinate 28,173,134, forward strand.
TCGCGGAAGAAGGGAAGAGGAGAGGAAGACCTGCGCCGGCGTGCTGGTCTCACTGCCGCCGTCGTCTGACCGAGGAAGGGGAAGGGAGTCGCGCCTCTCTGTCTCGCCGCCGCTGAACTCGCGCACAGGAAGAGAGGAGATGCGTGAAAGGGAGCCACTGCGGGGAAGCCATCGCCGCCTGCCACCATCGCCGAGCGTGGGACCGCCGTCCTCCTTATCGCCGACCAGCCTGTCTCGTCGCCGCCGTCGAACCCGTCCCTTGCCGCCGCCGTTGAAGCTGCGAACAGAGAAGAGGGAAAGGGATGAGTCGTGAGGAAGCAACGCTGCCCTTCCATCGCCGCTGCTGCCACGGTTGTGGTTGAGGGTATCCCCGTCGCCGTGGGTGGTTCCACCGTCCTTGCTGCCGTGCCGTCAGAGTCTGCCGCCATGGCCGCCGGTCTCCTAGTTGCTGCTGTGGTTGGGGGTCTGCTGTGTATGGTCGCCGGAAAACCTTTTTGCCACCGGAGCTGCCCTGAAACACCATCGGAGTCTGACAGCGCCGCTGCCGGAGTTCTGAGGCCACCTGAACCACTGCCAGAGGTTCTGGCTACTTCTGCTGTCGCCGGAAAAGTTGCCGGTAAGGGTTTCATTTGAGGTTTCTGCCTTTTTGGTTTTCGAGATGGTTTTGATGCTGTGCGGTTTTTCTAGTTGATCCACCGGAGTTTCTGGCCGCCGCCGGAGTTGTTGCTGCCGCCGGTTCGAAATCGCAGCTGCTTCGTGTTGTTATTCCGGTAAGAAATTATGTTTCGAAAAGTCTCGCGTTAGTTTTCGGTTGTGTTGGTTAATGAATATGAGTTTTGGTAACGTGGGGTCGAGTCCTGATTATTATATGTTGCGACTAGAGTTGCTATGGTTATTGCAAAAGTGGCTGGGAGCTGAGGTTTTGGTTGCCGTTAGTTCGGGTTGAGGCGGAAAGGACTCTGTGAGGCGTTTGGGTTATGGAATTGCGTTTTGAGGTAGGGGCGCTTTCCAAAAACTATATTCTTATATATTGGAATTATTACATATGGATACTGTTATGAGATATTGTGTATTTGGTGATTGTGTCTGCCTTATGTGTCATTTGATTGACTCGAGTGATTATGGATGTTGGTTTGGTTGAATTGTTGTGCGGCTTTGTGAAATGTAATGTTTTGAAGTTGATTCTTTAAAAGATTTGAAATCTGATTTTAATCCGTTGAGAATTGGTTTGGATTGAGTCAATTATTTTGATGATGTGAAAAATAGAATATACTCTTGAATTCAGCATGGCTTGCTTTAAATGATCTGGTTTTTGATAAATGATTGTTACTGAACCGTTTCTTTAAAGCTTTGGAAATGAGTTTATTCGGCTGATAATGATTTGATTTTTGAAACGGTTTCCTTGAAATACGGAATTGAGATGACTGTTGGATTTGGCTTGCCTTGAACTGATTTTGGAATTCGGGCTGTTGGAAAAGGGTTGTGGGATGGTTTTGTTGGGACCCGAACCGGGTGGCAAAGTCCAAGTTTTAGGGGAGATGCTGCCGGAATTTCTATAAAATCTGAGTCTTTATTAAAATGTTGTTTGGAAAAAAATGATGAGTTAAAGACTTCTACTATTTTAATTGAATTATCAAGAAAAGGATGATCCATGCTTTTGAAATGAATTATTAAAGAGGAAATTGTGATTTAGTCTTGCTTCGTAAGAAAGGCATTGTATCTCTTTCAGGAGAAAGTTAATTAGGTGAAACTTATGTTTTAAAGATGTTTTAAATGTGACAAGGGTAATGCCTTTGAATTTGACTCGAGGGTTTCAATTAGAGGAGTTTCAATGACTTTGAAAGAACCTAAATGTCTATTGACAAGTTTCATTTTGAAATGTTTTGAGAAAGGTTTTAAGTACTTTTTGAATCCTGAACTTTTGCAAGACAAACAATTTTGAACAAGTTGAAACGCTTTAGAATTTGTCATGGGGGTTGAAGCTGGTTTTGCCTAAGTAAAGGAAACGGCTTTGAAGGAAATAAATGATTACGTGACTCGGTTTGGCTTAGATCTTATTTTATTACTCAAATCGGAAAGCCAAGGTTTTAATGATTTTAAATGAATTTGGCAAAATGAGTTATGCTATTCTCCCCTAAGGACTTGGGACTTTGCCGAGAAACTTTTGTTACAAAAATCCCATTGTTGGATGGGTGATTTTGAATGTTTCAAAAGGAATCTTTAACTTTCCATGGTTTTGGAAGTTTTGGAAAGAGGAAGCCGAGAGTGGCTTATTTTAAAAAGGGAATTTTCCTTGAGTAAAAGTGGCTTATGAGCCTGAGATAATTTAAGAAATGAGATCTTTAAAGTCAAGGCTGAAAAGAGTTGAAACTTGATTTCAAAGTGAAATGAATTAAGAAAATGATTTATGGCTTAAATGCCGATTTCATGAATTTGATGATTTTGAATGTGGAAGTGCTGTTTTGTTGAGAGCCGGAATGGCTGTGTATGATTATACATATTGATTGGTTCTGGATTGAACCGTGAGCCGGAATAGCTGTGTATGATATGGATATTGGCTGGTTCTGGAATGAACCGTGAGTCGGATGGCTGAGATGGATGTTGATCCATGGATGAGATTGAATGCATGTTTATGCTGAATCATTGATAAATGTGAATGTTGCACTTCCACTATCGGAGATGAGAGTTTCCCTGGGAGGAAGCAGTGGCTAGCCACCACGTGCTCCAGGTTGAGACTCGAAGCTCTTTTGACCCTATGTCGTAAGTGTGGCCGGGCACTGTGAAAGCCCGGATGAGCTCGCCCCCGTGAATATACACTAGTGAGGGTGTTGGATATGGATCATGATTATGATCAAGTTTATATTGAGTATAACTCGAGTTGGGGATGCGCGACAGAGGGACAGTCCAATGGTTAGCTACCAGGACTTGTCGGGTTGGCTCTATAACCGACAGATGATATCATCAGCCACTAGGGACAGACATGCATCATATGCATCTATGTGACATTGCTTGGGTGTGCATATTATACTTGGTTTGCCTATGTGATTAATTGCTAATTGTTCTACTTGCAATAACTGTTTGTTTGTGCTTGCATCTTCCTATTTGTGTTTGCTACTGGGACTCTGTTGGACTGTGGTGATTGGTTGTTGGTTGGATTTGTTTGGGCCTAGGGCCGTGGTTGGAATGAGATGAATCGATGGTTGGTTTTGGTTTTGTGTTTCTGGTTCGAAAAAGTGTGAAAGGCTATTTGGTTCAGCATGGTTAAACCTTTTTGAAAGGCTTTTGAGTTTTTGAGAATTGAACGGTTCCTCTTTTAGAAAAGATTTCCGACTTTACTTTTATTGTAAACCGTTGTTTTTGAAAAGAGGCATAAGACGGTTATTAATCACTGGTACGGTTTATCTTCACGTATCCTATTACAGTAATTCCCAAAAACCCTCTACTGAGAACCCTTTCGAGGATGATGTTCTCACCCCCCCTACATTTTTCCCCTTTCAGGATATGGGCGCAGAAGTCACGAAGAGTTTATTTGTATTGTTGTTGAGATGCTTTGTATTGCCTTAGTTATTATTTATTGTACCCTCGCCTTTATCTTGATATATTCTGTAAGAGGGATAGGAATTGTATTGGTTAATGCTTGTAATATGATATAATATATATATATATATATATATATATATATATATATATATATATGGATGTATCCTTTATGAGTTTTTTGTAAGTTGTATGGTATCTATGGATGTATGTTATCGGATGAAAGCATTTTTGGGAGCGGTATTGCGGTTTAAAGTTTTAAACAGGCTCATATTTTAGTATTAAATAATATAAAAGTCGTCGTAATGCCCGAACTATCAGAGTCGCGCAGCCGGAAGTGTGAGCTTTGGTAGTTAGGGTGTTACATGCTCGGTATCTCCATCCTCAGTGTCCTTATCCTCTCCCGACTCCTTGCCTTTATGTCTCATCCTCAAAAAGAATGAATAAAGTATAATTAGGAATCATATGGCAAGTAGCACGAAAAGGTAAAGGAGAGAGTAAATAAGCATTTAATTGAAAAATTTTACATAGTAGTGTGGTATGATTGAGAGATAAGCCATGTGTGTATTCCAAGTGTGCACGCGGTTAGAATACACACAACGGCCAGTTAAAATGGCATCCACACAATCAAAATTTAAGCATGAGTTCCTGAGGTTATTCACACTAAAAATAGGTTTGAATTTTCACACTAAAAATAGGATTGACGTTGCAAGTATATTCCAAACCCAACAATTGAACATTAATCAAATGTTAAATTCAATTCAAAACAAATGAACCGAGAGTCTTTCAACCTCGGGTCGTTCTCCCTACGATGCAATTGGAAGTGTTGCTCTTTCGGTTGTAGAGGCAAAAGGGTGGTTTCCAAATCAAAGAACGAAAGATTAAAAGAACTAAGAAATCAAAGAACTAAAGAATGAGCAAAATTGTAATTAATGCAAGTAAAGAGAAGATGAGATCAAAACTAGTGAAAATGCTAAAAATGCGACGAAAGCCTTTACTTGGGAATGAGAGTCTAAGAATCCTATCATTACCATAACCACAACTATGGTAATTATGATGAGTCAATCCCGCCTAGTCAACCCCTAACATCGAGGAGTAAGTCAAGCAAGCATAATTGACCTTAATCCATAAATCCTAGCTAACTTACCAAACTAGTCGATAAAAGGCTAGCTTTAATGGAAACAAGAGTCAACTAACTCTCTAAGAATTATCACTAAATGTCGGACATTATGACTCTAGTAGGAACTCAAATCCCAAGTCAAGGTGGGAAAATCTACTCAAAACTTAAGATTGGCATTTTCACAAACACCTTGTGTGCATAAAAGTAAACATGGAAAATTGTAAAGTAAAATAGAAAACTATAACCAACTATCAACAAAACCAAGCATAAACAAACAATCAAACATAAAGGAAGCATGAAACATAAAATTCATTGATCAAAACTTCAAGAAACACAAAATTACAAATATGAACAAAGTAACTTGAACCAAAGAGAATGAAAATAAAGACAATGTAATTAAAGGGGAAATTGAAAGTACTTACAATTAAGGAAGCAAAATCAAAGATCAAAGCTTGCTATAAAATGCTACAATGGAAATTGATAAACCCTAGGAGAGCTCTCTACTCTACTCCTACTCCTACTCCTAATTATGCTTTCTACCTAATCAAAACTAAAACTACAACCTAATGCCTTCATATGTGTTGCATTCCCCTTCATATAGCATCCAAAATCAGCATCCAAGCCTTCCAAAATGGCCCAAGAGGCCTTAGAATTCGAGAAACATGTGCTTCATTAATGAAATCACGTGCAGGGACCTGTGCGGACGCACAGATGTGTGCGTCCGCACACTTGGCTGAATATTGACCTGTGCGTACGCATATGTGCTTGTGCGCACGCACACATGAAAATTCTTTCTTTTGCGCATGCACGCTTACTTGTGCGCACACACACTTCGCTGTGCGTGCTTTTCCTTGTTTTCTTCATGTTTTCTCTTTTGTACATGCTTTCTTCCACTTTTGGCTACCCATTCTTGCCTCCAAGGCCTGAAATCACTCAACGTACATGTCATGGCATCAAATGGAATAAAAGTAGAATTAAATTTCCCATTTCAAGCACAAAATTGTATGTTTTCACATTTAGGATCAAATTGGGGACAAAACACAAAAGTATGCTATTTTGGTGCTTAAGTGTGAGTTCATGTGCTAGAATCCATCCAAATTGAGTCAAAATATATCATCAAATATGGACTCATCAATTCCCCTACACTTAAACGATAGCATGTTCTCATGCTAAACCAACAAGGAAAACAATCAAGAGGGGTAATCAACTTATTAAATGCAACTACCTATATGCATGCAAGTATGTATACTATCCATACGTACCCATATATCTATCTATAGTATCTATATGAAATTGGTGAAAACAAACAATCAAATTCCCAAGCAAGTATAGACAAGTAGGGCTAAGCAGGGAAGTAATCCAATGCATCCAAAAATCTAAAGAATTGATTCAATTCATCAAAATGAAGCAACTTACAAGAATTCATAATAAGAGATATGGAAACATAGAATTAAGTAATTGAACCCTCACTAGGTGTGTATACACTCTAATCACTCGGTGTCTAGGGTCAATTCACTCAAGTCTTCTCTAATCATGCTTTCTAGGAATTTCTTTTCATCTAACAATCGACAAGTAATTGATGCATGAATGCAATTATCATGAGGGCTTAATAGGGTTGTACTGGGTTAGGGTTAAGGTGGGATAGATATGGCTAAGTGGACTAAATTGATTGAATCCTTGATTAGTTTAAGTATCCAACTCAACCTATATCAACCAAATAAAAAAAAATGCAATCCTAACCTTCCATAATTTCTTTTTCACAACATTCATGTATGCTTTATCATCCACATCACATATGCATTTTTTATTCATTTTCCTTCACTTAGGGGTAACTTTCATCCCCTTTTTCATGATGATGTTTTTTTTTTTGAAAGTAAAATGCATATGGTTTTAGTAGTTCATACATGAATGTTCCCCTTTTCCAAAATTTTCAATGAAATACCCAAAAATGCACAATTTCATTTACTACCAATATTTCCCAAAATTTCTCCACACTTGAATGATACATACTCCTCAACCTAAGCTAATCAAGGATACAATTCCAAGGTAAATTCATGGTTTTTCACTTAAGGTTGTAATGTGGTGATATTACAAACAATAGGGTCAATAAGGCTCAAAGGGGTTAACAATGGTAGTTGCAAAGGGTAGGCCATATGGGTGAAGTAAGCCTTTATCAAAGATGGCCTCAATCATGCTAAATGCAATTCAAAATATTAATCATTGGAAATAAAGAATCAAGCAAAACCGAGATTACAATCATAGAAGAGATATAACACTCAATGAACAAAATTAGTGGTTAAAAATGTGTAACCACTCATTAAAGCTCAAAAACTCACAAGGCATTTGTTCTTTACTCTTCTATGTTCCATAAAATTTCATTCAAGCAAGCTTGAAAACAATTTTATCAATCAATTCAATAGAACGCCCTAAAACAAAATTCTTGGAAAATTCTTGTTGTTTTTCACCAAAATTATTTCATATATGTATGTATGTTGTGACGGATCCAAATTTTTTTCAAAATTTTCTAGTTCCCAAAATTTCCTAGTTCTTCCCCTAATTTTCAATAAGCAAAAAAAATAACATGAACAATTAGGACAAAATTGAACTAGGTGCTATACTATTCATATCATCCAATCACAACTTTTATCTATAAAATATATACTAAGAAAAGATGCAAAATGCAATAACTATGGATGAACTAAGATGTATATATATATATACAAGAAGAAAGTGCAATGCAACAATAAAAAACACTCCAAATATCTACAAGAAACATAATAAAAAAGGAAACAAAAACAAAGTGCAAAGTGTTCGGAAAAGAAAGTTTACACCCCAAAATGGCGAATCCTCCCCCACACTTAAGCGTTGTACGGTCCTCCGTGCACAAACACAATCCGAGGAGAATGGCTCTGAAGTGCTCCACCTTTAGCTGGCGGATGCGGGGGCTTGGGTTGTGTGAAAATTGCCAAGTCCAATGTATGCTTGGCATTTCCATCCTCGGTTTCCTCCTCCTCTCCTGGCTTCTTGCCTTTATGTCTCATCCTCGAAAAGAATGAATAAAGTATAATTAGAACTCATATTCAAGTAGCACAAAAAGGTAAAGGAGAGAGAAATTAAGCATCTAATTGAGGAAGTTGCATAGTGGTGTGGTATGATAATAAAACTCGAGCCGTGTGTGTATTCTAATGATGCTCGCGGTTAGAATACACACAACGGCCAGTTAAAACGACATCCACGCAATGAAAAAGTAAGCATGAGTTCCTCAACTAAATGGCCTAAGATGCAAGCAATGAATGAGCATCAATTAAGCACATGCAAACTTAGGCAACTACAACAAAAGTGAATTGAATGTAAGAATTATGGGATATTGAAGTTGTGCAAGTAAAAGTACAAAATTGATATAAAATAGCACAACAAACAATAACCAATGCAATGATGAAGAGAAATTACCTATTCATCCTTAAGAATAAGGCAATAATCACATGGAAAGGTGCTTGCTACAAAAAGTGACAAGTCTTGATAAGAATCAAGTCAAGTCAACTCAAACAAATGCAAAGCATTAACAAGGAGAAAATACATTGTGATGTGATTATATTGACTTAAAAGCCATGATGAACAAGCAATTCCATTCAATTCACTAAATTCAATATGTACTTGTTAAAATTTTCACCAAAGATGAAGTCAAATGTCACTTTTCATATCAATTTGGTGCTAGCAACTCAAAGCATTAAACAAGTACATTATTGAAATTTCAATCCAAAACAACATTATCATCGTTCAAAAGTACACAATTCTTAATTAGAATGCCAAACAAGGATATAGTCCAATACACATGGTCATGACAACATATGCATTAAACAAAAAGTTCATTTAGGCATTATGTCAAACACATGGGGTGCAGTGCACAAATACATCAAAGTCAAGCAAAAATTCAAACATCAACAACCCATAACTTAAAAATTGAACACTTGCAATGCAACAAGCAAGCAACCAGTTGAAGCAAAACTCAAGCTAGATTATCAAAACTAAATAAAGAAGATAAAAATTAAGCAAGTAAATAAACAAGACAAAGAAGAGTAAAACAAGAAAATTGAAAAGTTGAAGAAAAGAGAAGAAATGGATAGCTAACAGTGGAACTTGTGTTAGCCACTGCGAAGCTCACGGCGGCGGAGCTTCGCCGGAGAAGAGAAGAAAGAGAGAAGAAAAAGAAGAAAGAAAGAAGAGAGAAGAAGAAAGAAGAAGAAAAGAGAAGAGAGAGGGACGGTGGTGGTGGTGGCTCCGGCGGTGGTCGGACGACAACATGGTGGTCGCTAGAAGGATGGAGTGAGGTTGGTTAGGGAGGTAAAAGAAGAAAGAAGAAAAGAAGAAAAAGGGGTGAGGAGTGGCACAACAGGGCACCCTTCATCATTATTGCCCAGACCGTGACCCGTGCGTACGCACAAAGGTGTGTGCGTACGCACACCAGCAAAATCTGGGGGTGTTCCTATGCACAAGACGTGCGAGCACTGCTGGCAGAGAGGGTATCAAGATGTGTGTGTGCGCACACGTGTTCCTATGCACAAGACGTGCGAGCACTGCTGGCAAAGAGGGTATCAAGATGTGTGCGTGCGCACAAGTGTGTGCGCACGCACAGAACACTCTTTTTTTTTTAACAGGGAAAAATGACCATGTGTGCGTACGCACCAGATAATGTGCGCGCGCACATAATGAAAATGTTGGCGGGTGCGCGTGCATAGAGGGTTCGAGCACTGCGAACAGAGCATTCTACAATGTGTGTGCGTACGCACACTTCTGTGCGCCCGCACAGGTGGGGAAAAACAGGGGAAGTGTGCATACGCACGAGGCTGTGCGCCTGCACAGAACTCTATTTCTGCAACATTTTTAAAGCCTCTAAGGCACCAACCATGATATCAAACAAAGTTTTTCAAGCCCAAAATACATCATTCATCAAAAACACATGATCAAACATAAAATGCAACTAACTTAAACCTAGAATGCAATCAAATTATGCTAATCCAAGAGACAAAATTCAATAAACAAAGACTAAAAGAAAGAAAGGTTGGAAGGATGTTACCATGGTGGGGTGTCTCCCACCTAGCACTTTGGTTTTTAGTCCTCAAGTTGGACTTTTGGTTGGAGCTCACATCAAGGCGGCTTGTGCTTCCATCCATCCTTGAGTTTCTAACCATGCTTGCTCTTCAAAAATCCTCCGGGATCCCACACAAGGTACATCAAGCTCTCAAGCAACCTGAAGAATCAATTGGGATCCAAAATTGTTGGTTGTAAAGATGTATGTCTGGATCCCACACTTTGGTTTCTCTATCATCCTCTTGTTGACTTTCACTTGTGCCCTTGGATGAACAACCTCTCCAAGCACCTTTGAAGTACCCAATCGAACCTTGTGATCTTCCCAATTGGACCTTGCACCATTCATGCTTCGAATTTCCTTGGAACCCAACACCCAATCTTTCACCATGTAACACTCCAAGAAGCACCTTTAGTTGATAATCTGTTTTCAAGAGATCAAATTGATGCGGGCCAGATGAGCGGATAATTTATACGCTTTTTGGCATTGTTTTTAGTATGTTTTTAATATATTTTAGTTAGTTTTTATTATGTTTTTATTAGTTTTTAAATAAAATTCACTTTTCTGGACTTTACTATGAGTTTGTGTATTTTTCTGTGATTTTAGGTATTTTCTGGCTGAAATTGAAGGACCTGAGCGAAAATCTGATTCAGAGGCTGAAAAAGGACTGCAGATGCTGTTGGATTCTGACCTCCCTGCATTCAAAGTGGATTTTCTGGAGCTATAAAAGCCCAATTGGCGCGCTCTCAATTGCGTTGGAAAGTAAACTTCCTGGGCTTTCCAGCAATATATAATAGTCCATACTTTTCCCGAGATTTGATGGCCCAAACTGGCATTCCAAGTCAGCTCAAGAATTCTGGCGTTTAACTCCAAAACTGGCACAAAAGCTGGAGTTAAACGCCCAAACTGGCACAAAAGCTGGCGTTTAACTCCAAGAAAATTCTCTACACATGGAAGAGAGTATGAATGATTGGAAGAAGGCAATAGAAAAGCAGAGGTTCAGGAGGAACAAAGCATCTTCATACGCTTATCTGAAATTCCAACCGAAGAATTACATAAGTATCTCTATCTTTATTTTATGTTTTATTTACCTTTTAATTATCAATTCTCCATAACCATTTGAATCCGCCTGACTGAGATTTACAAGGTGACTATAGCTTGCTTCAAGTCGACAATCTCCGTGGGATCGACCCTTACTCACGTAAGGTTTATTACTTGGACGACCCAGTGCACTTGCTGGTTAGTTGTGCGGAGTTGTGATAAAGAGTTGAGATTACAATTGTGCGTACCATGATGATGGCGCCATTGATGATCACAATTTCGTGCACCAAGTTTTTGGCGCCGTTGTCGAGGATTGTTCGAGTTTGGACAACTGATGGTTCATCTTGTTGCTTAGATTAGGTACTTTTCAGAATTTTTAAGAATGAATTCTAGAGTTTCAAGGTGATGTTCTTAGCATCACAAAAGCTGATTGATTCTCATCAATTTAGCTGCTGAATGTAATGTCCTGCTGAAGCTTGGCCAAACATGTCTAATCTTTTTAGATTGAAGCTTTAGACTAACATTGCATGATTCCTGTAATTCTCATTAAAAGTTTTGATTCTCTTTATTTTCTTTTTCCATATAAGTTTCGAAAATCACAAAAAAAAAATTTATAAAACCATAAAAATCAAAAATATTTTATGTTTCTTGTTTGAGTCTAGTATCAATTTTTAGTCCTGCATGCATTGTTTGATTTGAGTTTCCTAAGATTAGTTGTATTTTGATTGTTTCTCATCATTAAAAATTCAAAAATATTTTCAAAATCGTGTCTTTTCAAGTCAATAATACAGAGAATTGAAGATTCAGAACATTCAGCAGAGGAATCAAACAGAAAAAGCTGGGCGTTCAAAACGCCCAGCGAAGAAGGAAAACTGGTGTTTAAACGCCAGCCAAGGTACCTGGCTGGGCGTTTAACGCCCAAAAAGGTAGAGTTTTGGGCGTTAAACGCCAGAATGGATGCCATTCTGGGCGTTTAACGCCAGGATGACACTAGAGGGAAGATTTTGTTTTTAATTTAGATTTTTTTCAAATCTTCATAATTTTTCAAAATTAAATCTTTTTCAAATCACATCTTTTCAATCATATCTCTTCAAAATCAATTTCTTTCTATTTTTTTATTTTCGAAAATCCATGTTATAATTAAAGATTTACTTCAAAATTTTCAAGTTGTTACTTGCCTATTAAGAAAGGATCAAATTTTAAATTTTAAGAATCATATCTTTTAATTTCTTGTTAGTCAAGTAATCAACTTTAATTTTAAAAACTTTATTTTTCTAAATTGATTTTCAATCATATCTTCTCAATCATATCTTCTCAATCACATCTTTTTCAAAATTAACTCTCAATCATATCTTTTTTATTTCTAATTTCAAAATCTTTTTCAAAAATCACTTAATTTCTTTCCCAATTTTAAATTTCGAAAATCATCAATCAAATTTTCAAAATTTCTTTTTAATTATTTCAAAATCTTTTACTTTAATTTTCGAAAATTCTTTCCCCTCTTCTCACATCCTTCTATTTAAAGGACTAACACCCTTCCTCAAGGTGCAATTCGAACTCTCTCCTTCTTTATATGTTCGAATTCTCTTCTATCTACCTCCTCCTTCTATTCTTCTTTTTCTCTGACACCTCAAAGAATCTCTATACTGTGACATAGAGGATTCCTTACTTTCTTGTTCTCTTCTCTTTCATATGAGCAGGAACAAAGATAAAGGCATACTTGTTCAAACTGATCCTGAACCTGAACCTGAAAGGACCTTGAAGAGAAAGCTAAGATAAGCTAAAGAACATCTCTCTTTAGAGGGCCTAATAGAGCTTTTCAAGGAAGAAGAAACCATGGCAGTCGAAAACAACAATGCCAACAATGCAAGGAAGGTACTTGGTGACTTTATTGCACCTACTCCCGACTTCTATGGGAGAAGCATCTCAATCCCTGCCATTGGAGCAAACAACTTTGAGCTTAAGCCTCAATTAGTTTCTCTAATGCAACAGAATTACAAGTTTCATGGACTTCCATTGGAAGATCCTCATCAGTTCTTAGCTGAATTCTTGCAAATCTGTGACACTGCCAAGACCAATGGGGTTGACCCTGAAGTCTACAGATTTATGCTTTTTCCTTTTGCTATAAGAGACAAAGCTAGGACATGGTTGGATTCACAACCTAAAGAAAGCCTGAACTCTTGGGAAAAGCTAGTCAATGCCTTCTTGGCAAAGTTCTTTCCACCTCAAAAATTGAGCAAGCTTAGAGTGGAAGTTCAAACCTTCAGACAGAAGAAAGGTGAATCCCTCTATGAAGCTTGGGAAAGATACAAGCAATTGATTAGAAGGTGCCCCTCTGACATGCTTTCTGAATGGAGCATCATAGAAATTTTCTATAATGGTCTGTCTGAACTATCCAAGATATCATTGGATAGCTCTGCTGGAGGATCACTTCATCTGAAGAAGACGCCTGCAGAAGCTCAAGAACTCATTGAAATGGTTGCAAATAACTAATTCATGTACACTTCTGAAAGGAATCCTGTGAATAATGGGATAGCTCAGAAGAAAGGAGCTCTTGAGATTGATACTCTGAATGCCATATTGGCTCAGAATAAAATATTGACCCAACAAGTCAATATGATTTCTCAGAATCTGTCTGAAATGCAAGCAGCAACAGACAGTACTAAGGAAGCTTCCTCTGAAAAAGAAGCTTATGATCCTGAGAACCCAGCAATGGAAGAGGTGAATTACATGGGAGAACCCTATGGAAACACCTATAATCCTTCATGGAGAAATCATCCAAATCTCTCATGGAAGGATCAGCAGAGACCTCAACAAGGTTTCAACAACAATAATGGTGGAAGAAATAGGTTTAGCAATAGCAAGCCTTTTCCATCATCTTCTCAGCAACAGACAGAGAATTCTAAGGAGAGCCACTCTGACTTAGCAACCATTGTCTCTGATCTAATCAAAACCACTCAAAGTTTCATGATTGAAACAAGGTCCTCCATTAGAAATTTGGAGGCACAAGTGGGTCAGCTGAGTAAGAAAATTACTGAACTCCCTCCTAGTACTCTCCCAAGTAATACAGAAGAGAATCCAAAGAGAGAGTGCAAGGCCATAAACACGTCTCACATGGCCGAACCTGGAGAGGAAGAAGAGGCAGTAATCTCCACTGAGGAAGACCTCAATGGACGTCCACTAACCTCCAAGGAGTTTCCTAATGAGGAACCATGGGAATCTGAGGCTCAGACTGAGACCATAGAGATTCCATTAAATTTACTTTTGCCATTCATGGGCTCTGATGAGTATTCTTCCTTTGAAGAGGATGAAGATGTTACTGAAGAGCAAGTTGCTAAGTACCTTGGAGTAATCATGAAGCTAAATGCCAGGTTGTTTGGTAATGAGACTTGGGAGGATGAACCTCCATTGCTCATCAAAGAACTGGATGACTTGACTAGGCAGAAATTACCTCTGAAGAGACAAGATCCTGGAAAGTTCTCAATACCTTGTACCGTAGGCACCATGACCTTTGAGAAGGCTCTGTATGACCTGGGATCAAGTATAAACCTTATGCCTCTCTCTGTAATAGAGAAGCTAGGGATCATTAAGGTACAAGCTGCAAGAATCTCACTGGAGATGGCAGACAATTCAAAGAAATAGGCTTATGGACTTGTAGAGGATGTCTTGGTAAAAGTTGAAGACCATTACATCCCTGCTGATTTCATAATTCTAGAGACTGGGAAGTGTATGGATGAATCCATCATCCTTGGCAGACCCTTCCTAGCCACAGCAAAAGCTGTGATTGATGTTGACAGAGGAGAATTGATCATTCAAGTGAATGAAGACTCCCTTGTGTTTAAAGCTCAAAGATATCCCTCTGTCACCATGGAGAGGAAGCATGAAGAGCTTCTCTCAATACAGAGTCAAACAGAGCCCCGACAGTCAAACTCTAAGTTTGGTGTTGGGAGGCCATAACCAAACTTTAAGTTTAGTGTTGAACCCCCACATTCAAACTCTAAGTTTGGAGTTGGGAGGTTCCAACATTGCTCTGAATATCTATAAAGCTCCATGAGAGCTATTGTCAAGCTATTGACATTAAAGAAGCGCTTGTTGGGAGGCAACCCAATTTTTACTTATCTATATTAAATTTCTATTTTCTTTTGTTATTTTATGTTTTTTATAGGTTGATGATCATATGAAGTCACAAAAAAAACAATTAAAAAATCAAAAACAGAAGGAAAAAAAGAATAAAAAACAGAACACCCTGAAGGAGAAACTTACTGGCGTTTAAACGCCAGAAATGGGCACCAGACTGGCGTTTAACGCCAGGAATAGGCAAGAAGCTGGCGTTAAACGCCATAAATGGGCAGCAGCCTGGCGTTTAACGCCAGGATTGGCAGCAAGGGGAGTTTTGCACGCCACATGGTGCAGGGATGAGAAATCCTTGACACCTCAGGATCTGTGGACCCCACAGGATCCCCACCTACCCCACCTCTCTCTCTCTTCTTCACCCATTCACCAATCACCTCAATACCTCTTCCCCAAAAACCCCTCACCTATCAAATCCCACCATTCTCTTCACCACTCACATCCATCCTTAATAAAACCCCACCTACCTCACCATTCAAATTCAAACCACTTTCCCACCCAAACCCACCCATAATGGCCGAACCATACCCCCCACTCCTATATAAACCCATCTTCACTCCTTCATTTTCACACAACCTAAACACCACTTCTCCCCCTTGGCCGAAACAAAGCCCCCTCCATCTCCTCTATTTCTTCTTCTTCTACTCTCTTCTTTCTTCTTTTGCTCGAGGACGAGCAACCTTATAAGTTTGGTGTGGTAATAGCTAAAGCTTTTTTTTTTCATAACCATTAATGGCACCAAAGAACGGAGAAACCTCTAGAAAGAGGAAAGAGAAGGCAAAAGCTTCCCCCTCCGAGTCATGGGAGATGGAGAGATTCCTCTCAAGGGTGCATCAAGACCACTTCTATGAAGTTGTGGCCAAGAAGAAGGTGATCCCCGAGGTCCCTTTTAAGCTCAAAAAGGGCGAATATCCGGAGATCCGACATGAGATCCGAAGAAGAGGTTGGGAAGTTCTCACTAACCCCATTCAACAAGTCGGAATCTTAATGGTTCAAGAGTTCTATGCCAATGCATGGATCACCAAGAACCATGATCAAAGTGTGAACCCGGATCCTAAGAATTGGCTTACAATGGTCCGAGGGAAATACTTAGACTTTAGTTCGGAAAATGTAAGGTTGGCATTCAATTTGCATATGATGCAAGGAGATGCACACCCATACATTAGAAGGGTCAACTTTGATCAAAGGTTGGACCAAGTCCTCATGGACATCTGTGAAGAGGGCGCTCAAAGGAAGAGTGATTCAAGAGGAAAGCCGGTTCAACTAAGAAGGCATGACCTCAAGCCCGTGGCTAGGGGATGGTTGGATTTCATCCAACGTTCAGTCATTCCTACTAGCAACCGGTCTGAAGTTACTATAGACCGGGCTATCATGATTCATAGCATCATGATTAGAGAAGAAGTAGAAGTTCATGAGGTTATATCCCAAGAACTCTACAAGGTGGCGGACAAGTCCTCCACTATGGCAAGGTTAGCCTTCCCTCATCTCATTTGTCACCTCTGCAATTCAGCTGGAATTGACATGGAAGAAGACATCTGGTATGCGAAATTGTTACTCTGAGGTTGTAAAATTTGTTGCTCGTTCTCTCCCTGGGAATGGCGCCAAAAATGGTGCACAATACCATAGTCCAAACATAACTTCACAACTTCGCACAACTAACCAGCAAGTGCACTGGGTCGTCCAAGTAATAAAACCTTACGTGAGTAAGGGTCGATCCCACGGAGATTGTTGGTATGAAGCAAGCTATGATCACCTTGTAAATCTCAGTCAGGCGGATATCAAATGGTTATGGAGTTTTCGAATAATAATAATAAATAAAATGAAAATAAAGATAGAAATACTTATGTAATTCATTGGTGAGAATTTCAGATAAGTGTATAGAGATGCTTTCGTTCTTCTGAACTTCTGCTTTCCTACTGTCTTCATCCAATCAGTCCTACTCCTTTCCATGGCAAACTTTATGTAAGGGCATCACAGTTGTCAATGGCTACATCTCATCCTCTCTGTGAAAATGGTCCGATGCGCTGTCACTGCATGGCTAATCATCTGGAGGCATCACCGTTGTCAATGGCTACATCCCATCCTCTCTGTGAAAATGGTCTGATGTGCTGTCACTGCATGGCTAATCATCTGGAGGTTCTCGATCATACTGGAATAGGATTTACTATCCTTTTGCGTCTGTCACTACGCCCAGCACTCGCGAGTTTGAAGTTCGTCATAGTCATTCAATCCCTGAATCCTACTCGGAATACTACAGACAAGATTTAGACTTTCTGGATTCTCATGAATGCCGCCATCAATCTAGCTTATACCACGAAGATTCTGATTAAGAGATCCAAGAGATACTCATTTAATCTAAGGTAGAACGGAAGTGGTTGTCAGGCACGCGTTCATAGGGAATGATGATGATTGTCACGTTCATCACATTTATGTTGAAGTGCGAATGAATATCTTAGAAGCGGAATAAGTTGAATTGAATAGAAAAACAGTAGTACTTTGCATTAATTCATGAGGAACAGCAGAGCTCCATACCTTAATCTATGGAGTGCAGAAACTCTACCGTTTGAAAATACTTAAGTGATAATGGTCTAGGCATGGCCGAATGTCCAGCCCCCATGAAAGTCTAAGATAGCATAAAACTGATCAAAGATGTAAATACAATAGTAAAAAGTCCTATTTATACTAAACTAGTTACTAGGGTTTACAGAAGTAAGTAATTGATGCATAAATCCACTTCCGGGGCCCACTTGGTGTGTGCCTGGGCTGAGCTTGAAGTTTACACGTGCAGAGGCTTCTTCTGGAGTTGAACGCCAAGTTGTAACGTGTTTTTGGCGTTCAACTCTGGTTCGTGACGTGTTTCTGGCGTTTAACTCCAGACTGCAGCGTAGAACTGGCGTTCAACGCCCATTTGCGTCGTCTAAACTTGGCCAAAGTATGGACTATTATATATTGCTGGAAATCCCTGGATGTCTACTTTCCAACGCAATTGGAAGCGCGCCATTTTAAGTTTTGTAGCTCCAGAAAATCCACTTTGAGTGCAGGGAGGTCAGAATCCAACAGCATCAGCAGTCCTTCTTCAACCTCTGATTCTGATTTTTGCTCAAGTCCCTCAATTTCAGCCAGAAAATACCTGAAATCACAGAAAAATACACAAACTCATAGTAAACTCCAGAAATGTGAATTTAACATAAAAACTAATAAAAACATTCCTAAAAGTAACTAGATTCTACTAAAAATATACTAAAAACAATGCCAAAAAGCGTATAAATTATCCGCTCATCACAACACCAAACTTAAATTGTTGCTTGTCCCCAAGCAACTGAAAATCAAATAGGATAAAAAGAAGAGAATATACTATAAATTCCAAACTATCAATGAAACATAGCTCCAATCAGATGAGCGGGACTTGTAGCTTTTTGCCTCTTGAATAGTTTTGGCATCTCACTTTATCCATTGAAGTTCAGAATGATTGGCATCTATAGGAACTCAGGGTTCAGATAGTGTTATTGATTCTCCTAGTTCAGTATGTTGATTCTTGAACACAGCTACTTTATGAGTCTTGGCCGTGGCCCTAAGCACTTTGTTTTCCAATATTACCACCGGATACATAAATGCCACAGACACATAATTGGGTAAACCTTTTCAGATTGTGACTCAGCTTTGCTAAAGTCCCCAATTAGAGGTGTTCAGGGTTCTTAAGCACACTCTGTTTTTTCTTTGGACCTTGACTTTAACCGCTCAGTCTCAAGTTTTCACTTGACACCTTCACGCCACAAGCACACGGTTAGGGACAGCTTGGTTTAGCCGCTTAGGCCAGGATTTTATTCCTTTAGGCCCTCCTATCCACTGATGCTCAAAGCCTTGGGATCCTTTTTCTTTACCCTTGCCTTTTGGTTTTAAGGGTTATTGGCTTTTTCTGCTTGCTTTTATTTTTCTTTCTTTTTTTCGCTATTTTTTTTTCTTTTTTTTTCTGCAAGCTTTGTTCTTTGCTGCTTTTTCTTGCTTCAAGAATCATTTTTATGATTTTTCAGATTATCAAATAACATGTCTCCTTGTCATCATTCTTTCAAGAGCCAACATATTTAACATTCATAAACAACAACTTCAAAAGACATATGCACTGTTCAAGCATTCATTCAGAAAACAAAAAGTATTGTCACCACATCAATATAATTAAACTAAGTTCAAGGATAAATTTGAAACTCATGTACTTCTTGTTCTTTTGATTTAAAAACATTTTTCCATTTAAGAGAGGTGATGGATTCATATTCACTACTTTAAGGCATAGACACTTAGACACTAATGATCATGTAATAAGGACACAAACATAGATAAACATTTAACATAAGAAAACGAAAAACAGAAAATTTAAGAACAAGGAATGAGTCCACCTTAGTGATGGTGGCGTTTCCTTCTTGAGGAACCAATGATATCCTTGAGCTCTTCTATGTCTCTTCCTTGTCTTTGTTGCTCCTCCCTCATTGCTTTTTGATCTTCTCTAATTTCATGGAGGATGATGGAGTGCTCTTGATGTTCCACCCTTAATTGTCCCATGTTGGAACTTAATTCTCCTAGGGAGGTGTTGATTTGCTCCCAAAAATTCTGCGGAGGAAAGTGCATCCCTTGAGGTATCTCAGGGATTTCTTGATGGTGAGCTTCCTCATGCATTTCGTGAGCTCCATGAGTGGGCTCTCTTGTTTGCTCCATCCTTTTCTTAGTGATGGGCTTTTCTTCCTCAATGGGAATGTCTCCTTCTATGGAAGCTCCAGCTGAGTAACATAGATGGCAAATAAGATGAGGAAAAGCTAGCCTTGCCAAGGGAGAGGGCTTTTCGGCTATTTTGTAGAGTTCAAGGGAGATGACTTCATGAACTTCTACTTCTTCTCCAATCATGATACTGTAGATCATGATGGCCCGGTCTATGGTAACTTCAGACCGGTTACTAGTGGGAATGATTGAGCGTTGGATGAACTCCAACCATCCTCTAGCCACAGGCTTAAGGTCCAGTCTTCTAAGTTGAACAGGTTTTCCTTTTGAGTCAATCTTCCATTGAGCTCCTTCCACACATATGTCCATGAGGATTTGGTCTAACCTTTGATCAAAGTTGACCCTTCTAGTGTAGGGGCGTGCATCTCCTTGCATCATAGGCAAGTTAAACACCAACCTCACATTTTCCGGACTAAAATCTAAGTAATTCCCCCGAACCATGGTAAGATAATTCTTTGGGTTCGGGTTCTTACTTTGATCATGGTTCCTAGTGATCCATGCATTAGCATAGAACTCTTGAACCATTAGGATGCCGACTTGTTGGATGGGGTTTGTTAGAACTTCCCAACCTCTTCTTTGGATTTCATGTCGGATCTCTGGATACTCATTTCTCTTGAGCTTGAAAGGGACCTCGGGGATCACCTTCTTCTTGGCCACAACATCATAGAAGTGGTCTTGATGATCTTTGGAGATGAATCTTTCCATCTCCCATGACTCGGAGGTGGAAGCTTTTGTCTTCCCTTTCCCTTTTCTAGAGGATTCTCCGGTCTTGGGTGCCATCAATGGTAATGGAAAAACAAAAAGCTTATGCTTTTACCACACCAAACTTAGAATATTGCTCGCCCTCGAGCAAGAGAAGAAAGAATAGATGAAGAAGAAGAAGAAAATATGGAGGAGAGGAGGGAGAGGTGTATTCGGCCAAGAAGGGGAAGAGAGGGTTGTGTTGTGTGAAAATGAGGAAGAATGGAGGGCTTTATATAGGGAGGGGAGGGGGTTTAGTTTCGGCCATATAGGGTGGGTTTGGGTGGGAAATTAATTTTGAATTTTGAAGGTAGGTGGAGTTTATGAGGTAGGTTTATGGGGAAGAGTGGGTGGATGTGAGTGGTGAAGTGGTGATAAGGAAGAGAGATTGAGGTGATTGGTGAAGAGTTTTGGGAAAGAGTGTTTATTGGGAAGAGAGGATGAACATTGAGAAGAGGAAAGAGAGTGAGTGGTGGTAGGTGGGGATCCTGTGGGGTCCACAGATGCTGAGTTGATCCTGTGGGGTCCACAGATCCTGAGGTGTCAAAGATTTGCATCCCTGCACCAATCAGGCATGTAAAATGCCTTTGCATGCAATTCTAGCATTTAAACGCCGAATTGATGCTTGTTCTGGGCGTTCAGCGCCCAGATGCAGCATATTTCTGGCGTTCAGCGCCAGCTCTTCCTCAGTGTGCATTTCTGGCGTCTGAACGCCAGGATGCTACTTGTTTCTGGCGTTCAACGCTAGATCCATGCTCTGTTCTGGCGTTGAATGCCAGTCATATGCTCCTTACTGGCGTTTAAACGCCAGTAAGATCCTCCTTTAGGGTGTGATTTTTCTTCTGCTGTTTTTTATTCTGTTTTTAATTTTTTGATTTATTTTGTGACTCCATATGATCATAAACCTAATAAAATATGAAATAACAATAAAAATAAATTAAAATTAGATAAATAAAAATTGGGTTGCCTCCCAACAAGCGCTTCTTTAATGTCAATAGCTTGACAGTGGGCTCTCATGGAGCCTCACAGATGTTCAGAGCATTGTTGAGACTTCCCAACACCAAACTTAGAGTTTGGATATGGGAGTTCAACACCAAACTTAGAGTTTGACTGTGGGGGCTCTGGTTGACTCTATTTGAGAGAAGCTTACTGTGCCTCTTTTCCATGTTTACAGAAGGATGTCCTTGAGTTTTAAACTCAAGGGAGTCCTCATTCAATTGAAGGACTAGTTCACCTCTGTCAACATCAATCACAGCTCTTGCTGTGGCTAGGAATGATCTTCCAAGGATGATGGATTCATCCTCATCCTTCCCAGTATCTAGGATTATGAAATCAGCAGGGATGTAAAGGCCTTCAACCTTTACTAATATGTCCTCTACTTGTCCATAAGCCTGTTTTCTGGAATTGTCTGCCATCTCTAATGAGATTTTAGCAGCTTGTACCTCAAAGATTCCCAGTTTCTCCATTACAGAGAGTGGCATGAGGTTTATTCCTGACCCCAGGTCACATAGAGCCTTCTCAAAGGTCATGGTGCCTATGGTACAAGGTATTAGGAACTTTCCAGGATCCTGTTTCTTCTGAGGCAATCTCAGTTGATCCAATGCATTTAGTTCATTAGTGAACAGGGGAGGTTCATCTCCCCAAGTCTCATTACCAAATAAATTGGCATTCAGCTTCATGATTGCACCAAGGAACTTGGCAACTTGTTCTTCAGTGACATCCTCATTCTCTTCAGAAGAGGAATACTCATCAGAACTCATGAATGGCATAAGGAGGTTCAATGGAATCTTTATGATCTCTAGATGAGTCTCAGATTCCTTTGATTCCTCAGAGGGAAACTCCTTATTGATCATTGGACGTCCCAGGAGGTCTTCCTCCTTGGGATTCACGTCCTCCCGTTCTTCCTTGGATTCGGCCATGATGGTTATATCAATGGCCTTGCACTCTCCTTTTGGATTTTCTTCTGTATTACTTGGGAGAGTACTAGGAGGGATTTCAGTGATCCTTTTACTCAGCTAGCCCACTTGTGCTTCCAAATTTCTAATGGAGGACCTTGTTTCATTCATGAAACTCACAGTGGCCTTAGATAGATCAGAGACTAAGTTTGCTAAATTAGAGGTATTTTGTTCAGAGTTCTCTGTCTGTTGCTGAGTGGATGATGGAAAAGGCTTGCTATTGCTAAACCTGCTTCTTCCACCATTATTAAAGCCTTGTTGAGGCTTTTGTTGATCCTTCCATGAGAGATTTAGGTGATTTCTCCATGAGGGATTATAGGTGTTTCCATAGGGTTCACCCATGTAATTTACCTCTGCTATTGCAGGGTTTTCAGGATCATAGGCTTCTTCTTCAGAAGATGCCTCTTGAGTATTGTTGGATGCAGCTTGCATTCCATTCAGACTCTGAGAAATCATATTGACTTGCTGAGTTAATATTTTGTTCTGAGCCAATATGGCATTCAGAGTATCAAGTTCAAGAACTCCCTTCTTCTGAGGCGTCCCATTACTCACAGGATTCCTCTCAGAAGTGTACATGAACTGGTTGTTAGCAACCATGTCAATGATTTCTTGAGCTTCTGCATGCATTTTCTTTAGGTGAATGGATCCACCTGCAGAAGTATCCAATGACATCTTAGCTAATTCAGACAGACCATCATAGAATATATCTAAGATGGTCCATTCTGAAAGCATGTCAGAAGGACACTTTTTGGTCAGTTGCTTGTATCTCTCCCAAGCTTCATAGAGGGATTCACCTTCTTTCTGTCTGAAGGTTTGAACATCCACTCTAAGCTTGCTAGCTTTTGAGGAGGAAAGAACTTGGCTAAGAAAGCCGTGACCAGCTTATCCCAAGAGTTCAGGCTATCTTTGGGTTGAGAGTCCAACCACACTCTAGCTCTGTCTCTTACAGCAAAAAGGAAAAGCATGAGACTGTAGACTTCAGGATCTACTCCATTGGTCTTAACAGTATCACAGATCTGCAAGAATTCAGTTAAGAACTGAAAGGGATCTTCAGATGGAAGTCCATGAAACTTGCAGTTTTGTTGCATCAGAGAAACTAATTGAGGTTTAAGCTCAAAATTGTTTGCTCCAATGGTAGGGATGGAGATGCTTCTTCCATGTAAATTGGAATTAGGTGCAGTAAAGTCACCAAGCATCCTCCTTGCATTATTATTATTTTTGGCTGCCATCTCCTCTTCCTGTTCAAAAATTTCTGTAAGGTTATCTCTGGATTGTTGTATTTTAGCTTTTCTTAGTTTTCTCTTCAGAGTCCTTTCAGGTTCAGGGTCTGCTTCAACAAGAATGTTCTTGTCCTTGCTCCTGCTCATATGAAAAAGAGGGAACAGAAAAATAATAATAATAATAGGGATCCTTTTTACCCAGGTATAGAGGTTCCCTTGTTGTTAGTAGAAGAAGAAAGAAGAATGTAATGTAAAGAAGGGAAGAAGAGAAAATTCGAACACAGATGGAAGAGGGGGTTCGAATTTGGGTGAGATGAAGTGTTAGTAGATGAATAAATAAATAGAAGGAGATGAGAGAAAAAGAGGATTTTCGAAAATAAAATTTTGAAAAGGGGTTAGTGATTTTCGAAAATTAGGAATGAAATCAAATTAAAATTAAAAATTGAAACAATTAGTTAATTAAAAAGAATTTTTGAAAAAGAGAGAAGGGATTTTCAAAAATTAGAGAGGGAAAAGTAGTTAGGTGGTTTTGAAAAAGATAAGAAACAAACAAAAATCAATATAGTTAGTTGAGAAAAGATTTGAAATTCAATTTTGAAAAGATAAGAAGATAAGAAGTTAGAAAAGATATTTTAAAAAAAGATAAGATAAAAGGATATTTTTGAAAAGATATGATTGAAATTAGTTTTGAAAAAGATTTGATTTTTAAAATCACAATTAATGACTTGACTCACAAGTAATCACAAGATATGATTCTAGAACTTAAAGTTTGAATCTTTCTTAACAAGCAAGTAACCAACTTGAAATTTTTGAATCAAAACATTAATTGTTGATGATATTTTCGAAAATTATGAAATAAAATTAAGAAAAAGATTTTTGAAAAACATTTTTAAAATTTTCAAAAATAGATAAGAAAAATGAAAAAGATTTTATTTTTGAAAAAGATTATGGAAAAGATAAGATTTTTAAATTGAAAATTTGATTTTACTCATAAGAAACAACTGAATTTTAAAAATTTTTGAAAAAGTCAATCCAAATTTTTGAAATTTATGAGAGAAAAAAGGAAAGATATTTTTTTTATTTTTGAATTTTTAATGATGAGAGAGAAAAACATGAAAAAGACTCAATGCATGAAAATTTTAGATCAAAACATGTGATGCATGCAAGAATGCTATGAATGTCAAGATGAACACCAAGAACACTTTGAAGATCATGATGAACATCAAGAACATATTTTTGAAAATTTTTATATGCAAAGAAAACATGCAAGACACCAAACTTAGAAATCTTTCATGTTCAGACACTATGAATGCAAAAATGCACATGAAAAACAAGAAAAGGCACAAAACAAGAAAACATCAAGATCAAACAAGAAGATTTACCAAGAACAACTTGAAGATCATGAAGAACACTATGAATGCATGAATTTTCGAAAAATGCAAGATGAACATGCAATTGACACCAAACTTAAAATCTGACTCAAGACTCAAACAAGAAACACAAAATATTTTTGATTTTATGATTTTATTAATTTTTTTTTTGGAATTTTCGAAAATTATATGAAAAAGAAAAAAATAAGGATTTCAAAATTTTTAATATGAATTCTAGGAATCTTCAATGTTAGTCTAAAGCTCCGGTCCAGGAATTAGACATGGCTCACTTGCCAGCGAAGCTTTCAGTGAAAGCTTCGGTCCAAGACACTAGACATGGCCAATGGCCAGCCAAGCATCAGCAATACAAGCAATTCCCTAACATGTGGAGGCCTCAATCCAAAAGAATTTAGACATGGCTCTACAGCCAGCCAGGCTTCAACATGCTTCATGAAACTCTAGAATTCATTCTTAAAAATTCTGAAGAACATAAAAAATAATAAAAAAAAATTTTCGAAAATAAAGGTAAAATTTTTGAAAGATTTTTGAAAACTTTTTGAAAACAAAATAAGAAGAAAATTACCTAATCTGAGCAACAGGATGAACCGTCAGTTGTCCAAACTCGAACAATCTCCGGCAACGGCGCCAAAAACTTGGTATGCGAAATTGTTACTCTGAGGTTGTAAAATTTGTTGCTCGTTCTCTCCCTGGGAATGGCGCCAAAAATGGTGCACAATACCATGGTCCAAACATAACTTCACAACTTCGCACAACTAACCAGCAAGTGCACTGGGTTGTCCAAGTAATAAAACCTTACGTGAGTAAGGGTCGATCCCACGGAGATTGTTGGTATGAAGCAAGCTATGGTCACCTTGTAAATCTCAGTCAGGTGGATATCAAATGGTTATGGAGTTTTCGAATAATAATAATAAATAAAATGAAAATAAAGATAGAAATACTTATGTAATTCATTGGTGAGAATTTCAGATAAGTGTATAGAGATGCTTTCGTTCTTCTGAACTTCTGCTTTCCTGCTGTCTTCATCCAATCAGTCCTACTCCTTTCCATGGCAAACTTTACGTAAGGGCATCACCGTTGTCAATGGCTACATCTCATCCTCTCTGTGAAAATGGTTCGATGCGCTGTCACTGCATGGCTAATCATCTGGAGGCATCACCGTTGTCAATGGCTACATCCCATCCTCTCTGTGAAAATGGTCCGATGTGCTGCCACTGCATGGCTAATCATCTGGAGGTTCTCGATCATACTGGAATAGGATTTACTATCCTTTTGCGTCTGTCACTACGCCCAGCACTCGCGAGTTTGAAGTTCGTCACAGTCATTTAATCCCTGAATTCTACTCGGAATACCACAGACAAGATTTAGACTTTCTGGATTCTCATGAATGCCGCCATCAATCTAGCTTATACCACGAAGATTCTGATTAAGAGATCCAAGAGATACTCATTCAATCTAAAGTTGAACGGAAGTGGTTGTCAGGCACGCGTTCATAGGGAATGATGATGATTGTCACGTTCATCACATTCATGTTGAAGTGCGAATGAATATCTTAGAAGCGGAATAAGTTGAATTGAATAGAAAAACAGTAGTACTTTGCATTAATTCATGAGGCACAGCAGAGCTCCATACCTTAATCTATGGAGTGCAGAAACTCTACCGTTTGAAAATACATAAGTGATAATGGTCCAGGCATGGCCGAATGGCCAGCCCCCATGAAAGTCTAAGATAGCATAAAACTGATCAAAGATGTAAATACAATAGTAAAAAGTCCTATTTATGCTAAACTAGTTACTAGGGTTTACAGAAGTAAGTAATTGATGCATAAATCCACTTTCGGGATCCACTTGGTGTGTGCTTGGGCTGAGCTTGAAGTTTACACGTGCAGAGGCTTCTTCTGGAGTTGAACGCCAAGTTGTAACATGTTTTTGGCGTTCAACTCTGGTTCGTGACGTGTTTCTGGCGTTTAACTCCAGACTGCAGCATAGAACTGGCGTTCAACGCCCATTTGCGTCGTCTAAACTCGGCCAAAGTATGGACTATTATATATTGCTGGAAAGCCCTGGATGTCTACTTTTCAACGAAATTGGAAGCGCGCCATTTTGAGTTCTGTAGCTCCAGAAAATCCACTTTGAGTGCAGGGAGGTCAGAATCCAACAGCATCAGCAGTCCTTCTTCAACCTCTGATTCTGATTTTTGCTCAAGTCCCTCAATTTCAGCCAGAAAATACCTGAAATCACAGAAAAATACACAAACTCATAGTAAAGTTCAGAAATGTGAATTTAACATAAAAACTAATAAAAATATCCCTAAAAGTAACTAGATTCTACTAAAAACATACTAAAAACAATGCCAAAAAGTGTATAAATTATCCGCTCATCAACATCCTCATTGATGAGGACAAGCCCATCACTAAGAAAAGGATGGAGCAAGTGAGAGAACCTCACCAAGAGCATGAGGAAACTCCTCATCATGAAATCCCTGAGATGCCTCAAGAGATGCATTTTCCTCCACAAAACTATTGGGAGCAAATCAACACCTCCCTAGGAGAATTAAGTTCCAACATGGGACAACTAAGGGTGGAGCACCAAGAGCACTCCATCCTCCTCCATGAAATTAGAGAAGACCAAAGAACCATGAGAGAGGAACAACAAAGGCAAGGAAGAGATATTGAGGAGCTCAAGCACTCCATAAGATCTTCAAGAGGAAGAACAAGCCGCCATCACTAAGGTAGACCCGTTCTTTAATTTCCTTGTTCTTTATTTTCCTGTTTTTCAAATTTTATGCTTATGTTATTTATGTTTGTGTCTTTATTACATGATCATTAGTGTCTAAGTGTCTATGCCTTAAAGCTATGAAAATGAATCCATCACCTTTCTTAAATGAAAAATGTTTTTAATTGAAAAAGAAAAAGAAGTGCATGAATTTCAAATTTTAAAACAGTCTAATTATCTTGATGTGGTGGCAATACTATTGTTTTTCTGAATGAATGCTTGAACAGTGCATATTTTTGAATTAGATTGTTTATGAATGTTAAAATTGTTGGCTCTTGAAAGAATGATGGGAAAAGGAGAAATGTTATCTGATGATCTGAAAAATCATAAAATTGATTCTTGAAGCAAGAAAAAGCAGTGAAAAGCTTGCAGAAAAAAAAAAGAGAAAAGAAAAAAAAAAGAAAAGCAAGCAGAAAAAGCCAATACCCCTTTAAACCAAAAGGCAAGGGTGATAAAAAGGATCCAAGGCTTTGAGCATCAGTGGATAGGAGGGCCCACAGGAATAAAATCCTGGCCTAAGCGGCTAAACCAAGCTGTCCCTTACCATGTGCTTGTGGCGTGAAGGTGTCAAGTGAAAACTTGAGACTGAGTGGTTAAAGTCGAGGTCCAAAGCAAAAAGAAGAGTGTGCTTAAGAACCCTGGACACCTCTAATTGGGGACTTTAGCAAAGCTGAGTCACAATCTGAAAAGGTTCACCCAATTATGTGTCTGTGGCATTTATGTATCCGGTGGTAATACTGAAAAACAAAGTGCTTAAGGCCACGGCCAAGACTCATAAAGTAGCTGTGTTCAAGAATCAACATACTTAACTAGGAGAATCAATAACACTATCTGGATTCTGAGTTCCTATAGATGCCAATCATTCTGAACTTCAAGGAAGAAAGTGAGATGCCAAAACTGTTCAGAAGCAAAAAGCTAAAAGCCCCGCTCATCTAATTAATACTGATCTTCATAGATGTTTTTGGAATTTATTGTATATTCTCTTCTTTTTTATTCTATTTGATTTTCAGTTGCTTGGGGACAAGCAACAATTTAAGTTTGGTGTTGTGATGAGCGGATAATTTATACGCTTTTTGGCATTGTTTTTAGTATGTTTTTAATATATTTTAGTTATTTTTTATTATGTTTTTATTAGTTTTTAAATAAAATTCACTTTTCTGGACTTTACTATGAGTTTGTGTGTTTTTTGTGATTTCAGGTATTTTCTGGCTGAAATTGAGGGACCTGAGCAAAAATCTGATTCAGAGGCTGAAAAAGGATTGCAGATGATGTTGGATTCTGACCTTTCTGCACTCAAAGTGGATTTTCTGGAGCTACAGAAGCCCAATTGGTGCGCTCTCAATTGCGTTGAAAATTAGACATCCTGGGCTTTCCAGCAATATATAATAGTTCATACTTTTCTCGAGATTTTATGGCCCAAACCGGCGTTCCAAGTCAGCTCAAGAATTCTGGCGTTTAACTCCAAAACTGGCATAAAAGCTGGAGTTAAACGCCCAAACTGGCACAAAAGCTGGCGTTTAACTCCAAGAAAAGTCTCTACACATGGAAGGGAGTATGAATGATTGGAAGAAGGCAATAGGAAAGCAGAGGTTCAGGAGGAACAAAGCATCTTCATACGCTTATCTGAAATTCCAACTGAAGAATTACATAAGTATCTCTATCTTTATTTTATGTTTTATTTACCTTTTAATTATCAATTCTCCATAACCATTTGAATCCGTCTGACTGAGATTTACAAGGTGACCATAGCTTACTTCAAGCCGACAATCTCCATGGGATCGACCCTTACCCACATAAGGTTTATTACTTAGACGACCCAGTGCACTTGCTGGTTAGTTGTGCGGAGTTGTGATAAAGAGTTGAGATTACAATTGTGCGTACCATGATGATGGTGCCATTGATGATCACAATTTCGTGCACCAGGGCCTATGAAGCTCATTGAGGATATTGTAACCCACTCAATTTGTCTTTGGGGTGGAGTTGTCATATCAAGCCCTTGCGTGGAAGCTTCCACTTCTTGGGTGATCACCTCTTCCTCACCCTCCTTTTCAAGATCTTCCATATCTTTCTCAAAATCAAGAGAAAAGGGATCTTCTAAATCATTGAGGGGGTTGACCAAGGTGGACAAAAAATCATTGATGATGCCATCCACTTCTTGACCAAACTCCCACAATTCTCCATTTACCTCTTTCGGTTCACTAGTTCTGCCTTCCTCTACTTGTGACTCAAGCCTCAATTCCACTTCTTCAATTTGAGACTCCATGTTCCCCTCCTTACTACACTCCTTAGTTGATCCTCCACCTTCTTCAAGGGAGATGTCTTGGATGGTTGAGCGTAGTGAGGCCAAGCGGTTCACCGCTTCGGCTATGGTAGCAATGAACTCCCCTTGCTTCTTTCGGAACCCTTTTCGCTCTTGAAAGAATGTTTGAAGGTCTTGTTGTTCTTGGGACAAGGGTTGGAGAACTTCACAATTTGATGGAAAATAAGGTTCAAAGATTGGGAGAAAGGTTGTATAGTAGGAAGGTGTATCATGTGGGTGAGGGTATTGAGGTGGTGTATAAGGGTGTGGTGGTTCATATGGTTGGTAACAAGGTGTATAGACATTTTGATCCCATGGAGGTGGATGGTGTGGTACTTGAAAGTTTGGTGGTTGAGGGTTGTGTATGTGGTATCTCTCATATCCTTGGGTTTGATAGTCATATAGGGGAGAGTGTGGCTCGTTGTAGTATGAGGGAGGTGTTTGCCATGAGTGTTGCTCATATATAATTGGTTCCTCTCTAAATTGGTTCTCCCACTCCATGAAGCAATCCCAATTTGGATTCATCATACCCTACAAAATACTCACAACCAAGCTCCAAGCAACAGGGATGATAGCTCATAGAGAAAGTAAGAAATAAAAACAAAGGACATCAATAAACAAGAAAAACAAAAACCTAAATATTAACAAAAAAAATAACCAAATAACCAAAAAGTAAACTATTTACAGTATCAACATATTCACAACAACCAAAAGTTAGCACTCAATTGCATCCCCGGCAACGGCGCCAAATTTGATGAAGAGAATTTTATCGTATGATTCGAAATCGATCATCAAAACAAGAATCAATTCATTGGTAGCATAGTCCAAACCAACAACGAATTCTCAAGATCAAATATTAAATCAAATACAAAATAACCGAGATCGAACAATAGGTTTGGATTTTCATACTAAAAATAGGATTGACGTTGCAAGTATAGTCCAAACCCAACAATTGAACATCAATCAACTGTTAAATTCAATTCAAAACAAATAAACCGAGAGTCTTTCAACATCAGATCGTTCTTCCCTAGGATGCAATTTAGAGTGTTTCTCTTTTGGTTGTTAAGGGGACAAAAGGGGTTTTGAATTAAAGAACGAAATATTAAAGAAACTAAGTAATCAAAGAACTAAAGAATGAGCAAAATTGTAATTAATGCAAGTAAAGAGAAGATGAGATCAAAACTAGTGAAAATGCTATAAATTCAATGAAAGCCTTTACTTGGGAATGAGAGTCTAAGAATCCTATCATTGCCATAACCACAACTATGGTAATTATGATGAGTCAATCTCGCCTTGTCAACCCCTAACATCGAGGAGTAAGCCAAGCAAGTATAATTGACCTTAATCCATAAGTCCTAGCTAACTTACCAAACTAGTCGATAAAAGGCTAGTGATGAATCCATAATTGACGATATATTTTGCTTTGATTTGAGTGGATCTTATCATATAAACTCACATTTATTCATCCAAATAGCATGCTTTTGTGTTTTTTCTCTAGATTGTGCCGAAAACATGCGTTTTTGTGCTTAAATTAGTTATTTTAATCCCACTTTTATGCCATTTGATATCATGACGTGTTTGATGAGTGATTCTAGGTCCTAAAGGCAAGTTTAGCAAGGCAAAAGTGGAAGGAAGCATGTACAAAGGGAGAAAACATGAAGAAAATAAAGGAGAAGCACACATTGGAGTGTGCGTGTGCACAACCTAGTGTGCATACGCACAAAAGCCACAAAACCATGTGTGCATACGCACAAGAAGAAAATCAGCATGTGTGCGGACGCACACACCTGTGCATCCGCACACGTCCCAGCACGTGAATCATTTATTGCAAATCGCTGAGGGCAATTTTTGGGCCTCCAGGGCCCAATTTTGGGACTTTCTGAAGCTGATTGGATGCTATATGAAGGAAGGCCTTACTCCATGTGAAGGGGGGAGAAATTAGGGTTAGTTTAGCATTATGTAGGTTGTTTTCTAGATAGAGAAGCTCCCCCTCTCTCTAGAATTAGGGTTCTTTAGTTTAATTTCTTGTAATTTCTACTTTTAATTCTTGTTTCTATTTACTTTTCCTTGTCATTTATTGTTATTACCTCTTTGCTCTTCTTCATCTCTCTTGTTATTTCCTTTGTTTTGTCATTTTTATGTTTTATGACACTCTATGTTAATTTTACTTTCAATTAATGTAATTTATATTTTCATGTCATTTATTGCTTTCTTTATTTGTTATTGCTATTTTCTTATTTTGGTAGCTTTAGAATTTATTTTAATGTATTTTTATATTATTTTATTCTCATGCACACCAAGTGTTTGATAAAATGCTTGGCTTAGTTTTTACTTAGTTTTTCTCCACTCTTGGCTTGAATTTGATTACTTTGGTGATCCTTGAGTCATTGATGTCCATTCTTGTTTGATATATTAGAGTAGTTAGTTGATTTGGTTTCCCTTGACTCTATGTGACCCCTTAGTGTTGACATAGGACTTAGGGATTGAAATTAACTATGCCTATTTGACTTATCTTCGATGTAAGGTTGACTAAGTAGGATTAACTCTTCATAATCATCATATGTTTGTGGTCAATGACCAGGATAGGTAGCTTTAGCCTTCAATTACTTACCAAGAGGTTTTTTGCATTTTAAGTTTCCTTTACCTGTATTTCATTGCTTTGACTTTTATTGCATTGACTTTTATTTGCTTTGATGTTTAATTTCTTGCATGTTTAATTTCCACACTCTTGGTTGAGAAATTGGATGTTTGGGTGAAATTGAGTTGTGGATGTCCATTCCGCATTGTGTGAGAATGGTTAATTGATTTGGTTTCCATTGACGCTAGTCTTTCACTAAGTAATTAGTGAGTTGAGTAGGACTTATGGATTGAGATCAATTACACTCTTTTGACTAATTCTCAAGGAGGATTGACTAATTTGGATTGATTCCACACAATTGCCATGTTTGTGGTCCACAACTAGGATAGGAAACCTAGATTACCCACTTCTTGCCAAGTGTCCTTTAATTGCGTTCTTTTCAATTCCATGCATGCTTGTTTCAATTTCTTGCTATTTACATTGCTTGCTTTCTTGCTTTCATTCCCAATCCCCCATGCTCTCCCTCATAGCCAATAATTGTACATTTCATTGCAACTCCCAGGGAGAACGACCCGGGAGCTAAATACTCTTAGTTTATATTTTGTGTTGGATTTGAATTTAACATTTGATTTGGGAATTAATTGTTGGTCTAGAATACACTTTCAACGACGAAATTTTATATTGTGAAAATCTAGACTAACGATAAATTCTTCTTATTAGCTAGCTTTAATGGAAACAAGAGTCAACTAACTCCCCAAGAATTGCTACTAAATGTCGGAAATTATGACTCTAGTATCCTAGGAACTCAAATCCCAATCCAAGGCGGGAAAATTTACTCAAAACTTAAGGTTGGCATTTTCACAAACACCTTGTGTGCATAAAAGTAAAACATGGAAAATTGCAAAGTAAATGGAAAACTATAACCAACTATCAACAAAACCAAGCATAAACAAACAATCAAACATAAAGGAAGCATGAAACATAAAATTCATTTATCAAAAACTTCAAGAAACACAAAATTACAAATATGAACAAAGTAACTTGAACCAAAGAGAATGAAAATAAAGACAATGCAATTAAAGGGGAAATTGAAAGTACTTACAATTAAGGAAGCAAAATCAAAGATCAAAGCTTGCTATAAAATGCTACAATGGAAATTGATAAACCCTAGGAGAGCTCTCTACTCTACTCCTACTCCTACTCCTAATTATGCTTTCTACCTAATAAAAACTAAAACTACAACATAATGCCTTCATATGTGTTGAATTTCCTTTCATATAGCATCCAAAATCAGCATCCAAGCCTTCCAAAATGGCCCAAGAGGCCTCAGAATTCGAGAAACACGTGCTTCATTAATGAAATCACGTGCAGGGACCTGTGCGGATGCACAGATATGTGCGTCCGCACACTTAACTGAATGTTGACCTGTGCGTACGCACAGGTGCTTGTGCGCACGCACACATGTAAATCCGTTCTTGTGCGTACGCACACTTCGCTGTGTGTGTTTTTTATTGTTTTCTTCATGTTTTCTCCCTTGTACATGCCTTCTTCTACTTTTTCCTAGCCAATCTTGTCAAAATGACCTAAAATCACTAGGGGTGAGCACGGGTAGCGGGTACCCGATTACCCGTTCGAACCCGAACTGAACCAATTAAATTGATTCTGAAACCAACGGGTAATCGGGTCCAACCCGAACCAAACCGATGGCTTTTTTTAGTGATTGGTTCGGGTATCGGTTTTGGGAGTGCGGAACCCGAACCAACCCGCGAAGCCGATCATATATTAATTAAATAAAAATATATATATATATATGGCTTTTTCATTAGACAATGATTATTCATTATTAATATGTTTAGATTTTAATGAGTTTAGTTTTTAATGTATTTGGTGTTTAACATGTTTGGATTATTTCGATTGATGTTACATGTTTATTGTACTTGTTGAATTTTTAAGATAAAAATTTGGTTTTTTTTTATGAATTTCAAAGTCAACGGGTACCCAATTACCCGAACCGAACCAATCTATTCTTAATCGGTTTGGTTTGGTTCGGGTACTTGTACAAAAAATGCAAATCCGAACCAAACCATACTAATTATATTTTGATCGGTTCGGTTCTAATTTTACCATAAACCCGAACCAAATCAACCCGTGCTCACCCCTAAAAATCACTCAACAAACATGTCATGACATCAAATGGAATAGAAGTGGAATTAAATTGCTCATTTCAAGCACAAAATTGCATGTTTTCGCATTTAGGATCAAATTGGGGACAAAACACAAAAGTATGCTATTTTGGTGCTTAAGTGTGAGTTCATGTGCTAGAATCCATCCAAATTGAGTCAAAATATATCATCAAATATGGACTCATTAATTTTCCACACTTAAACAATAGCATGTCCTCATGCTAAACCAACAAGAAAAATGATCAAATGGGCAATCAACTTATTAAATGCAACTATCTATATGCATGCAAGTATGTAATTACTATCTATAACTATATATCTATCTATAGTATCTATATGAAATTGGTGAAAACAAACAATCAATTTCCCAAGCAAGTATAAACAAATAGGGCTAAGCGAAGAATTAATTCAGTGCAAGCAAAGTCCAAAGAATTTATTCAAGTTTTAAAATGAAGCAACTTGCAAGAATGCATGATAAGAGAGGTGAAAACATAGAATTGAGTAATTGAACCCTCACTAGGTGTGTATACATTCTCATCTCTCAGTGTTTAGGGTTTCAATCACTCAAGTCTCCTCTAATCATCCTTTCAAGGAATTGATTTTTATCTAACAATTAACAAGTATTTGATTCATGAATGCAATTATCATGAGGACTTATTAGGGTTGTAATGGGGTTAGGGTCAAGGTGGGATAGATATGGCCAAGTGGACTAAATTGAATTGAATCCTTGATTAGTTTAAGTGTCACACTCAACCTATATCAATAAAATCACAAAAAATGCATTCTAACCACTCATTACTTCTTTTCACACACATTCATGCCTTAGTTTCCATTCAAAGCACATATGCATTTCTTATTCATTTTTTCTTTTTCTTTGGGGTAACTTTTGTCCCATCTTATTACTATATTTTTTTTTTCATTTCATATATATATTTTTTCTTTTCTATTTCTTTTTTCTAATGACAAATGCATATGGTTAAAGCAAATTGACACATGAATGTGCACCCATTTTCCAAATTTTTCAAGAATTATCCAAAGCAAAATTTTTCTCTACCAATGCTTCCCAAAATTTTTTTCACACTTAAATGACATACACATATCAACCTAAGCTAATCAAAGATGCAATTCAAGGTAATTCATGATTTTTCGCTTATAGTTGTGATGTGCTAATAATTAGAACAAAGGGGGTTAAAAAGCTCTAAAGGAGTTAACAAGGGTAGATACAAGGGTTAAGCTATATGGGTGAGTAAGTTTAATTCAAAGATGGCATCAATCATGCTAAAAGCATTCAAGACATCAAACATCGAAAATAAATAATCAAGCAAAACCAATATTACAATCGTAGAAGAGATATAGCACACAATGTACAAAATAGTGGTTAAAATATGCAACCACTCATTATAGGCTCAACAACTCACAAGGTATTTGTTCTTTCTCTCTTCTATGTTCCACAAAAATTCATTCAAGCAAGTTTAAAAATAATTTTTCAAATCAATTCAATAGAATGTCCTAAAAATAAAATTCTTGAAAATTTTTGTTATTTTTCACCAAAATTATTTCCTATATATATGTATATATGATGTGATGGATGCAATTTTCAAAATTTTTCTAGTTCTATTCCTAATTTTCAACATCGCAAAAAAATTAACATGAACAATTAGGACAAAATTGAACTAGGTGCTATACTATTCATATTAGCCAATCATAACCTCTATCTATAAAATATATACCATGCAAAAGATGCAAAATGCAATAGATATAAACTATGAATAGTCTAAGATATATGTACTAGAAGAAAATGTAATGCAACAATCAAAAACACTCCAAATATCTACAAGAAGCATAATAAAAGAAACGAAAATAAAGTGCCAAGTGTTCGAAAAAGAGAATTTATACCCCAAAATGACGAATCCTCCCCCACACTTAAGTGATTGCACGGTCCTCCGTGCATGAACACGATCCGGGGGAATGTCTCTCAAGAGCTCCACCTTCGGTCGGTGGATGCAGGGGCTTGGTTTGTGTGAAAATTGCCAAGTCCAATGCATTCTCGGCATCTCCATCCTCAGTTTCCTCCTCCTCTCCCGGCTCCTCGCCATTATGTCTCATCCTCGAAAAGAATGAATAAAGTATAATTAGGAATCATAGGGAAAGTAGCACAAAAAGATAAAGGAGAGAGTAAATAAGCATCTAATTGAAGAATTTTGCATAGTAGTTTGGTATGATTGAGAGATAAGCCATGTGTGTATTCCAAGTGTGCATGCAGTTAGAATACACACAACGGCCGGTTAAAATAGCATCCACACAATCAAAATTTAAGCATGAATTCCTCAATTAAATGGTCAAAGTTGCAAGCAATGAATGAGCATCAATTAAATACAAGCAAACTTAGGTAACTACAACAAGAGTGAATTGAATTTAGAAAATATGGGATATTGAAGGTGTGCAAGTGAAAGCGCAAAATTAATAAAATAGCACAACAAGCAATAACCAATTCAATGATGAAAAGAAAATTACTTATTCATCATTAGGAATAATCAAATAATCACATGGTTAAGGTGTTTGTTACAAAAAGGTGACTAACTTGATAGAATCAAGTTAAGTCAACTCAAACAAATACAAAGCATTAACAAGGAGCAAATACCTTGTTATGTGATTATATTGACTTAAAAACCATGATGAACAAGTAATTCAATTCAATTCACTAAATTTTAAATGCACTTGTTAAAAATTGCACCAAATAAGAGAAAAAAAGTCAATTTCTAAATCAATTTGGTGCTAGTAACTCAAGACAATGAACAAGTACATTATTGAAATTCCAATCCCAAAATAACATTATAATCATTCAAAAGTGCACAATTCTTAATTAGAATGCCAAACAAGGATATAGTCTAACACATATGGTCGCGACAACACATGCATTAAACAAAAAGTTCATTCAGGCATTTAAACAAACTCATGGTATGCGGTGCATATATTCATCAATTCAAGCCAAAATTTCAAGCATGAACAACCCATAAGTCAAAAAAAATGGAACACTTGCAATTCAACAAACAACAATTAAGCAAACTCAAGCTAGATTATCAAAACTAAATAAATAAGATAAAAATTAGCAAGTAAATAAACAAAACAAGGAAGAGTAAAACAAGAAAATTGAAAAGTTGGAGGGTGAAAAAGAAAGAGATAGGTAACAGTGGCACTCGTGATAGCCACTACGAGGCTCACGGTGATGGAATTTCGCCGAGAAGAGAAGAAAGAGAGAAGAAAAAGAAAGAATGAAGAAGAAATAAAAGTAACAAAAGGAGAAGAAGAAGAAGAAAAGAGAAGAAAGGGAAAGGGAGAGGGAGAAATGTGGTGGCGGTGGTGGTGGCTCCGGCAGCAGCGGTCGTACGGCGATGGTGGTGGTTGCCGGAAGGATGGGGCTGGGTGGGATGAGAGGGTAGAAGAAGAAAGAAGGAAAGAAGAAAAGGGATGAGGAGTGGTGCAACAGGGCACCCTTCCTCATTATTGCCCAAACCGCGACCCGTGCGTACGCACACCAGCAAAAATTCGGGGGCGTTCATAGGCACAAGACATGCGAGCGCTACTGGCAGAGAGGGTCTCAAGATGTGTGCGTGCGTACAGAGCTGTGCGCACGCACAGAACACTTTTTTTAAAGGCAAAATGACCATGTGTGCGTACGCACAAGTATTTGGGAATTCAGTCTTGGACTTTGCCTCTTGGTACATAATTGGGATTTGGGAACCCAAATCAACCTTTCAAGAGTGGTAAATACCAAACAATTCTCAAGTCTACCTATATTCATGTAACCAATTAATTATAGCATACGTACATTATAAATAAATAAGCTTTTGGGTGGGTTCGTGGAGATTCAGAATAAAGGAATGGTTTGTGTCTTTGTGACTTTGTGTAACATGGTATTGGTTAGGTGGTATTGTGTTGGTTTTCTTGTTAAGTTGAAACAAGAAATTATGAGCAACTAACCAAATCCATTATGTATGTTCATTGAGATAATGAGATTCAAGTTCCGTTGGACAGTTGGAGTGTTTTATTTTTATGCGACTGAATAATAATCAATAGTTAGCACATAGTTCATATAGTTAGTTGCTTCATTCAGGTTTTTGCTTATTTGCTTCATTGTTTGATAATTGATAATTTGATATAGTTGGTTTAGGAATGGTGAATTTGTGATTGAATTTGTTGTGATGATGTAATTGATACTTTAGTTTCATTAATTTGTTTGTTAATTATTTTTGTATATTGAGAAATTTTGAATTAGAAATTTGTCAGTTTATTAGTTGCGGGCTTGCTGTGGTTGCCTGGTAGAAATTAAGGAGATTAATTGATCAATTTTGTATTTATAATTTTATGCTGAACTTTTCAATTTGTGTAGAATTGTGAATTAATTTTATTAATTAATTAATTTAGGTTTATAATTTTATTTTATTAGTAATGGAGAAATATTTCAAAAGAACATCATTGGAGATTGGATCCCAAAATAATTCATCGACCTCTTCTAATAAGAGGAGGTTTTTAGAATTCGAAATAGAGAGTCTCATAGCAGATCCAGGACAACAACCAAAGATTTTAGGTTATCATCTGAATGACAGAGACAAAGTTAGATGTGCATATTTACAAAAAGGTCCTTGTCAACCAAGGACTCATGATTTTTCACAAACTGCTTGTGGTTCTTCTTTTTGAAGATTTAATCCTAATTGATTTGATGATTATGGCAATTGGTTAGAGTATAGTATATCAAAAGATGCTATTTTTTGTCTTTGTTGTTATCTTATTAAACCTGAGACTGAAGGTGACGATGCTTTTGTAACCAATGACTTTTCAAATTGGAAAAAAAAAGGAGAGATTACAAACTCATGTTGGGATTCATGATAGTGCTCATAATCAAGCTTGGATAAAATGTGAAGCACTTATGAAGCCAAAACAACACATTAGTACTGCTATTGAAAAATAATCTAAACAAGCTAAAAAGAATTATCAAATTTACTTGACAGCCACAATTGATTGTATTATATTTCTTTTGCGACAAGGATTGGCCATTCGTGGTAATGATGAGACAGATGATTCTGTTAATCAAGGAAATTTTTTGGAACTTCTAAACTTTCTTGCGCAACATAATAAAGAGATTGATCGTGCTTTCAAAAATGCTCGTGGGAATCTTAAACTAAGAGCTCCCTCAATTCAAAAAGATATTGTAAGAGCTGTTGCAAGTGAAGCGACAAAAGTTATTGTTAATGATCTTGGGGATGAATTGTTTACTGTTTTCGTTGATGAAGTCCGCGACATTTCTATTAAGGAGCAAATGTCAGTTTGTTAAGGTATGTGAATAAAGAAGGACAAGTTAGAGAGCATTTTCTTGGTCTTGTTCATGTTTCTAATACTAATGCTTTATCTCTAAAATTAGCATAGAAACATATAATTTAAGTTTATCAAGAGTACGTGGCCAAGGATATGATGGTGCAAGTAACATGCAAGAAGAATTTAATGGTTTGAAAACTTTGATATTGAAAGAAAATTCTTATGCTTTCTATGTATATTGCTTTGCCCACCAACTTCATTTAGCTCTTGTAACGGTTGCAAAAAACAAGTTAAAATTACTTTACTTTTTAATTTGTTAACCAATTTGTGCAATGTTGTTGGAGTTTCGTGTAAACGAAGAGATATGCTTTGTGATAATCAAATGACTAAGACAATTGAAGTATTACAAAGTAGAAAAATTTCTAGTAGACGTGGTTTGAATCAAGAAATAGCTTTGAAAAGAGCTGGAGACACTAGATGGGATTCACACTATGGAACTATACTTAGATTAATTTCTTTGTTTCCTTCTGTGGTCAATGTTCTTGAATATGTTGAGGAAGATGGAAATAATTCAGAACAAAGAGCTGAAGCATGTCATTTATTGAATGTCATTTAATCCTTTGAATTCATTTTTAACTTGCACTTGATGAAAAATATCTTGGGAGTTACTAATGAATTATCTCAAGC
Organism: Arachis hypogaea; assembly: GCF_003086295.3. Classification (NCBI taxonomy): domain Eukaryota; kingdom Viridiplantae; phylum Streptophyta; class Magnoliopsida; order Fabales; family Fabaceae; genus Arachis; species Arachis hypogaea. The sequence goes on from NC_092048.1 coordinate 28,213,954, forward strand.
GTTACAAAGGAATGATCAAGACATTGTAAATGTTATGACATTGGTTAAAGTGTCTAAGAAACGGTTGCAAACTATAAGAGATGATGGTCTCTTTTACTTGACGAAGTCTCATTGTTTTGTGACAAACATAATATACTGTTCCAAAAATGGATGATATATTTGTGTCACAAGGAAGATCAAGACGCAAAGCTCAAAAGATCTCAAATTTGCATCATTTTCAAGTTGAGATATTCTATCGAGTAGTTGACAGAACACTTCAAGAACTCAACAATCGTTTTACAGAGGTGAATACTGAATTGCTTCTTTGTATAGCTTGTCTAAATCCAAGAGACTCATTTTTTGCGTTAGATAAGGAGAAGTTGATCTAGTTAGCTCAATTTTATCCATTAGAATTTTCTTCTACTCAACTTTTGGCACTTGATAGTCAACTTGAGAACTTCATATTAGATGTGCGTTCTGATGATCGATTCTCAAACTTAAATGAGATTGGTGCTCTTTCTCAGAAATTGGTTGAGACTCGAAAAAATATTATTTATCTATTAGTGTTTCTTCTTTTGAAGTTAACTTTAGTTTTTCCTGTAATAACTGCATCAGTTGAAAGAACTTTTTCTGCTATGAACATCATAAAGAGTCGGTTCCGTAACCGTATGGAAGATGAATTTTTAAATAATTTTTTAGTGACATATATAGAAAGAGAGACATTTAATTATATTGACAATGAAAAGATTATTCAATCTTTTCAAAATATGAAACCTAGAAGAATGAAATTTTAAATTATTTATTATTTTAAATTAATATTTTATTTTTTAATTTGTTAGTTAAATAATTTGAGGAGTAATCATATTTTATAATACTATAGTATAATTATATAAATTATTAATATATTATATATTTTTTTTCTCACTGATAAAATTTTTTGGATCCATCACTGGGGTTAAGGTTAGTGAAACTAGGGTTTAAAATTGGAAATTTAGGGTTACGATAAAGTATTAATTTAAAATTAAATTTACTCAATATAATTAATTTTAAGAATATTATTTATTCTTCAAATTATAAATTATTTTTAGTTAAATACTTCTAATTTAAAAGTACAGATAAATAAATAAATTTTTCTTTTAATTTATAATATTAATCAAAATTTTTAATCATTCAATTTAAATTATATAAAACTTTTATTATTTTTAATTATTAAAACTTTAAATCTCTAATATGAAAATACCGAATTATTTAAAAAAGAATTATAAATTCTAATAGATTTTAAACTCGAAGTATCATAAATATCTAATTTAATTACTTTCTAAAAAAATAATTTTTTTTAATAAAATTATCAAATATAATAAATTATAAATAATTTAATATTTAATTTTCAAAAAACTCAGGTGGTTATATTGGGTACAATTTCACAAATTTATGTATTTTCTCTTTCTAAAATTTATTTATGTGCTTTTCATTGTTTTTTATTTTAAATACAATTTGTTATAACAAAAATTTAAAAAAAAAAAACCAACAAAAAAGTCTATAGATTGAAACACCGAAATTATGTGTTATTTATGTTTCATTTTTTTTTTCTCTTTAATGATAAACAGATAATTTTTTTTATGTTAAACACAAAAATTTTACAATCGAAACATAGGAAGAAAAAAAACACAAATTAAAAGTTTTGATTTTCTGTGTTTATGACAATATAATTCTATGTTTAGTTTAGGTATAACATATTATATCAGAATTCCATTCTTATACAAAATTTTATGTTTGTATAGTAAAATTTATGTGTTATATGTAGTTATGAATTTTTGTATTTTTTATTTTGTCTCTATAATTATTCTCTGTTTACCTTCACAAATTTTTCTATTTTCTTTTACTTAAATTTCTGAATTTTTATTATTATTTTTTATTTTAGGAACAAATTTTTTTTATAACAAATATTAAAAAAACACAATTTTTAATTTAGTATAAAAGTTCTTACAACAAATATTAGAAAAACACTTAAATTTCTGAAGCAAAAAGCATAAAGTTTTATATGAAAAAAACCCAAAATTAATTTTTTATTTATTTATTTTCATTTCTCCTCGCTCCTTGACTATGAACACAAAAATCTTTTTACGATAAATATATAAATTTTGAAAGAAAACCACAGAGTAATATATGAAGAAAACACATAAATTGTGTTTTGTGTTTATGGAAACATATTCTATATTTAGTTTTAGTAAGATATATATATGTCAGATTGAGTTCTTTCTTTTACAAAATTTTTTATTTTGTGTAACAAATATTTCTGTATTTTACATAGTTAAAACCTTTTTGTTTTTTATTTTTTTATTTAACTGTTTTGTGTGAAACTTTACAATTCTGTATGTTCAACTTCCCAAATTTATGTGTTTTTTATTATTGAAATTTCTGTATTTATTTTATTTTTTAATTTTATTGGCAAAATTTTTTCTAACAAATGTGGTGGAAAAACACAAATTCCTTTTAAGAAAAGCATAAAAATTTGTGGAAGAAAATATTCAATTATGTTTTTTTTCTCCTTTACTTTTTCTTTATTTTTTTTCTATTTCTCTTCGTTTTTTCAGTTTCTTTTGTTTTTGCCTTTTTGTTTTTTCCCTCTTGAGAAAAAAAGAAAAGTAAGAAGAGGAAATAAAAAAGCAAAATAGATAAAAAAATATATTAGCAACAAAAAAATAAAAAGAGAAGATAATTAAAAGAAGAAAAAAAATAAACATAATAGCAGCAGTAGACCAAAAAAAAGCAACGTGAAAAATAAGAAGAGGAAATAAAAAAGCAAAACAGATAAGAAAAAATAGCAAAAAAAAAAATAGAAGAGAAGATAATTAAAAAAAGAAAAAAAGATAAACCTAATAGCAGCAGCATGTCATGGTCTTGGACACACTCTAACGTTATCGTGCCGGCACTCGAACTTACTCAACCTCTTGAACTAAGATCAGGTCAGCCTAACTCTCAATACTTAGCAAGAAAGTTAAGAACACAAGAGAACACAAGAGAAAGGAAGCTTTACTAAAAAAATACTTTATTACTCAAGTGTTTGTTACAAATAAATGACTCACACATCCAAACTCTAACTCTCACCTCCTATTTATAGCCGTCCACCTTCTTAATGGATGGTTAGGATTAAATCTAATCAATAGTCCAGATTAATCATCCAGAACCTTCATTACAAATATCTATCCTACCACAACTTTCTAAATACTTCTAGATTATTCCATACTATTCTTCATACTTCTATATATATCAAGACTCTTCTAGAATACTCTATGACCTTCTAGAGTCTTCTAAAACTTTCTAAGGTATTATGGGGCCTTCTAAAATATTCTAGAACGTTTCGGAACCATCTAGAGCATTTTCAAACACTCTAGAAAACTATACAAATACTATTAAATCTAACATTCTAAAATTCATCGTGACATTCTCCTCCATCTAATGTGCAGACGTCCTCGTCGCATTCTATTCATGATAGCGCTCTAGGTGTTCTTGGAATTGTCACAAATCTTTATAAGCTTCCTAGCTAGCTTCAGTTATTGGGAGTACTTTCCACTTGATCAAGTATTAGATACTTGGTGGTATTCCTCTTTGTCGCACGACACGATTGGCTAAGATCTCTTCGATTTCTTTATCAAGGATCTAATCACCACAGGCGGAGCATGACTCGAGTCACCTCTACTCGGTTCATCTTGGTCTTCATGATATGGTTTAAGCATACTCACATGGAAGACCGGGTGGATCTTCATAGAGGGAGTGAGTTGTACTTTGTAAGAAACCTCTCCAACACGTCCAATAATCTCAAATGTCCCTTCGTATTTGCGGATTAAACCCTTATGAACCTTACGAAAGGCTTTGAATTGTTGTAGAAGAAGTTTAATCATTACCTTGTCTCCCACTTGATAGCTTGTATGCCTCTTCTTCTTATCTGCCCATTTCTTCATCCTATTTGCAGCTTTGTCGAGGTAAGAACGAGTGATATCTGCTTGTTTTTCCTATGACTTAATCATATGATAAGCTCCTGGGATCTTCCCTGAGTAAGAGGAAGAAAGAGAATGTGGTGTAAGCGGTTGTTGTCCGATCACAATCTCGAATGGACTCTTCCCTGTGGATTCGCTCCTTTGTAAATTGTATGAGAATTGAGCAATGTCGAGGAGTTTTGTCCAATCCTTCTGATTAGCGCTTACAAAATGCCTCAAGTAACCCTCGAGTAAGATATTCACTCTCTCAGTTTGCCCATCGGTTTGAGGATGAAAGCTCATTGAAAAATGAAGCTCCAACCGAAGCAGTTTGAATAGCTCTGTCCATAGTCGTCCTGTGAAGCATGGATCTCGATCACTAATGATACTCTTAGGCAATTCCCAGTATTTCACCACATTCTTGAAGAATAGTAGTCGTGCTGCTTCCTCTGCAGTGCAGTCAATAGGGGCAGGTATAAATGTGGCATACTTCAAAAATCAATCCACTACCACAAGAATAGATCCAAACCCCTCGGACTTCGGTAAGGCAGAGATGAAATCTAGAGAGACACTTTCCCACGGTCGCTCTGATGGACGCAAAGGTTCCAACAACCCACTTGGTGTCTTGTTTTCAATCTTATCTTGTTGGCACATAAGACAAGTCTTCATATAGCTCTCCACTTCATCTCTCATTTGAGGCCAATAATAAGAAGATTCAATGAGTGCCAAGGTCCTTTGCTGACCTTGGTGACCAGCCCATTTGGTGTTATGGCATTCTCTTACTAATTTTTTTCTTAGATTTTTCCATTTAGGGACGTACAGTCTTCTCCCTTTAGTGTAGAGAAGGTCATCTTCTAGCCAAAATCTTTTGGTCTTACCTTCTCTAGCCAACTCCACGAACTTCTTGGCTAATGGATCATGATGCAACCCAGCCTTGATGGTATGCACAATATCTCCTTCGACCATAGTTGTCAGAACCGAACCGGTCAGGCTACTGGGTCACTGGGTCACTGGTTGAACCGGTTAACCCGGTCCCACATAAGTAAAACGTATAAAATAGCTAAAAACTTAAAAATTAACAGTTAAAAAATATATCTCCAATAACATTTTAATAAACATTAAGTCTCAAATCCTAAAAATAAGTAGTAATACGAAAATAAACATAAAATTTAGTACTATTAGTCTATTACATGAACAACTCAATTTAACACAATGAAAATAACAATTCATGGATTATATCCAAGGAGTAACTTCAAAGTCTGGATATCTTTCTTCATCTGACAAATCTGGAGCTACATCCTGATTGGTTTCATTCTGATTTGCATTTTTCGCAGAAGTATTATTAGCTTCACCATCATCTCGATCATCTTCCAGATTCAATTCATCTAGCATTTCAATAATGTTTCACAAATCATAATCAATAATAAGGTAAAACATTTGGTTAAAGCATTACAAAATCATCCCTAACAACAACATACCCAAATCATCTAAAGTTGATTGAAGAGACATTTGCAAGATCATTCCGTAAAGCATCAACTTCTTCAGGACTAATCTCCAAGAATAATACACAACAACAATCCACTAACTACTAACAATAATATACAACAGCAACCAACAATGGATAATCAACAAACTGAACAGAAATAAAAAATAAATCAGGAAACAAGAGAGATCAAACACAAAAATATGAGGAAGTGTTCATGTTCTCATCTGCCCACATACAAAAATCAAACAGAAATCAAAGTATCAAACATATGTGAACAACCAACAATCTAAATTCTAACAGAAATCAAACAGAAACCAACATACATAATCAATCTACAATAATCAATTAAATTCAAAAAATTAAAAAATTAAAAATACTTACCTGGACGGCTGGACCCTGGACCTGGAGGGATGGAGCGACGAGCAGAGAAGAGGGAGAGCGGAGGTGGCGACTGACGACTGATGACCAGGAGGCAGTAGGCGACGATGGACCGTGGACGTGCTTCTTGGCGGTGGTGAGTGGCGCATTGCTCTGGATGCGGTGGTGAGGTGAGTGCCGCGCTGGTTGAACTGTTGAAGCTGAACGGGGCGACGAGGTTGCTGAAAGCCTGAAATTGAAGCAAAGTAGCAGACTCTCTATCTCTCAGCTCTCAGCTCTCATGGAGTCATGGTGCCATGGTGATGGTGGCCTCTCAAACCGTTTGGGAATGGGAAGGGAAAGTGGGAAACAGGGGATGGAGGCTAGGGTTACAGCGTTTCAGGAGCAGCTTTTGTTTTTTTTATAAAGAAACAACGTCGTTTCCAGCACAGAAACAAAAAAAAAATTTCAAACAGGTCCGGGTTAAACGAAACCCACCGGTTCACCAGTTCTGATCAAACCCGGCCGGTTCAATACGGGTCTTTCCGGTTCGACTCCTTGTTCGGTTAGATGCCTCACCCGGATCGGTTATGGCACCGGTTCGTCAGTTTTCCAGTCCGACCGGCCGGGTCGGTCGATTCTAACAACACTGCCTTCGACCATGGAAATGGCTACCAACTCAACCTTGCGGCTCAGCGCATCTGCTACTACATTAGTCTTGCCTGACTTGTATTCAATGAAATCAAACTCAGCTAAGAAATCTTGCCACCTAGCTTGTTTGGGGCTTAATTTCTTCCGAGTTTGGAAGTAGCTTGTAGCCACATTGTCTGTCTTGACGATGAAGTGTGAACCAAGCAAGTAGTGACGCCAAGTTCTCAGACAATGCACCACTATGGTCATCTCCTTCTCTTGGACGGTGTATTGCCTCTCTGTATCATTCAACTTGTGACTCTCAAAGGCAATAGGGTGTCCTTCTTGCATCAGAACCCCTCCATTGGCGTAGGCAGAAGCATCGATTTGGACTTCAAACACCTTTGAGTAGTCGGGCAGTGCTAGTACTGGTTCTTTTGTTATAGCAGCCTTCAACTCATCAAAGGTCTTTTGACACTTCTTTGACCATTCCCAAGAGTGATTCTTCTTAAGAAGATCAGTTAATGGTGCAGCCTTGGCGGAGTATTCTTTGATAAACCTCTGATAGTAATTAGTTAACCCAAGAAATGATCTCAATTCAGATACTTTGTTTAGCGGCTCCCATTCTTTGATAGCCTTCACATTTCTTTGATTCATGCCAAGAGTTTCATCTTTAATTATGTGTCCCAAGAAGTGGAATTCATCCTTTGCAAAGGAACACTTTTCCTTTTTCACATATAGATTATTCTCTCGCAAGATCTTAAACACGGTTCGTAAGTGTTCTACCTGTTCCTTCAAAGTATTGCTATAGACAACAATATCATCCAAGTAGACCACTACAAACCAATCAAGGTAAGGTCAAAAGATCTCGTTCATCAAGGTACAAAAGGTCGCAGGAGCATTGGTCAAGCCAAAAGGCATCACCAACAACTCATACGATCCATACCTCGTGACACACATGGTCTTAGGCTCATCACCATCAACAATCTTCACTTGGTGATATCCTGACCTCAAATCCAGTTTCGAGAACCACTTGGCTCTACCAGGTTGATCAAACAAATCGGCTATCAAAGGAATAGGGTATTTGTTCAAGATGGTTACCTTGTTAAGTGCTCGATAGTCGATGCATAGTCTCAACGAACCATCATGCTTCTTTTGGAACAAGACTGGTGTGCCATAAGGTGCCTTTGATGGACGAATGAACCCAGCATCTAGCAAATTCTTGAGTTGCTTCTTCAACTCTTCAAGTTCTAGCGGTGCCATCCTATAAGGTGTTGTGTAACACCCTACCACACAGAGTCGTATGCTTAAGTAATAAAATTGAGGTGGAGAGGTATTACGACCTCTAATATATATATAGTTGAAAACGTTTTATATCTAGGAGCCTTTGAAGGAAAGGGGAAAAACAAAAGTCGTAACGCTCACGTAAACGAAAAACTCGCGTACGAAGAAACGTAATATATATGTATATGAATAATAAAAAGAGTGTTAAAAATATAATTAACAAAGCTTCCAACTCGGTTCGCGAAGATAAACCGGCCAGAGCATATAAGTATATATATACATATATATGAGAGAATCCCAAAATAATCCAAAGTAGAAAAATGACAACCTGTTTCTCCGAGTCAACCTCTAAGAGGGACAAACATAAAATAAAAGGTGGAGAATCTATATACATATATAAATATAAACAAAAATACACCCCTGAGTCCTAAGAGTTCTTCGCTTCATCAGAGTCTCCAGAATACAGAGTAGTACTTCTCAACCTGCATCTGAAAAACCACGAAAGATGTATGGAGTGAGAACCGGGAGTTCTCAGTATGGTTAAAGTGCCCACATATATAATAAATAAGGTCCCGGGAAGGCTAGAGGTGATCCTAGAACTCCGATACTCAAATTATAAATCTTAAAGAAAGAAAGACGGAAACCATAAACAGGGGTAGTTATCTAAGGTTCTTAAGGTTCTAACTCAATCCTAACTTAATCTCTCAAATTACAATTCACTCACTCTCTCATAAAAATCTAACTCTACAATTCACCTTCTACCTCCTCCGACCCTCCAAATTTACCAATGCACAGACAAACAATACAAGCAAAGGCAAACACAATTAGAGTACAAATAATGCAAGTAGCAAGTATCACAATTAGGCATACTAATTCACATAGGCACTCCAAATTAATGCACAAACAAGCAAATCAAACATATGCACATGATGCATGCCTATTCTACGGCTGATGATATCATCTGTCAGTTATATAGCCAACCCAACACGTCCTGGTAGCTAACCATGGACAGAAACACCCATGTAGAGCAAGTGAGTTTGAGCTACAACCCCCTTACTACTACCCGCTTAACCAAGAGCCAGTGGAATAACCACTACTGCAGCTACTACCCAGGTGGGTGTTTAGAAGCTCAACCTGGAGCAAGTGGAATAATCTGCTACTACTGCTACTACCCAGGCGTCACAATCACTGACCTGGAACAAACAGGACGAACTACCATCCTTGCTACCTACCAGGTATCTCAAACATACATTCAAACAGTTTAAATCAAGCATCATCGTTATCAAATCTCAAACATTAACCTGGAGCAAGCGGGACAAACCACCATCCTTGCTACTACCCAGGTATCACAAACATACATTCATTCAAAGCTCCATAATTAAATTCATTTCTCATAACTCTTCTTCCCTATCTCATACCCAGAGCAAGTGGACATCGCCCCTGCCTACTACTCGAGGCCACAATCACTTTTTCACAAACACCTCAAACCTCAATTCCAAAACCTTTAAAAATCCCAACCCCTTTAAAACTTACCAAGACCTACCATAGTAACTCAAAACCAAACTCAACTACATCACATCAGTCCTCAATATACTAATTTACCATCTCCATCAAGTTTTCATTCCAACAACCCAAGTTCAACACAACTTCTTTAATATACATCATCATGATCATAACCAACAATTCAAGTTCAATATAACAATATACATACTCATCAATACCTATATCATCATACACTTCAAATATCATCTTTCCACCAACATCAACTTCCCTCATGACCAACAATCATCAATCAAACATAACACATCAACTAACATAATATGTATCAAACACAAGATTCAACTTATCCTAGGTCGTCTAGCCTAAGTTTTCACGACACCGTACATATTATATACGAGAAACCAAAACCATATCTTGGCCGATTTTTTCCCAAGCTCAAACATCTCAATTCAAGCCTCCAAGGTTCCAAATCAAGTGTTATAGGTTTCAGCCACCAAAATCTCCAATTCAAGTATTCCACTTCGCCAATTTGACTTCAATTTCACATATATACAACCTAATGCCATATAATTTCATATACATACAAATCTTTAATACCCTAATCTCATGAAATTGACAAATTAGAAGGAAATTAATGATTCCTTACCTTACTCACGGATTAATTGGACAAAACCCAATAATTATCCACCGCTAGAGTATCCCTAAACCATCAAAATCACCAAAATCACTCAATACTCACACCAAAACGTGAATTCAGAAAGGGGAAAAGAAACTGGGCACAATGTACAGAGTTTATTACTATTTTGTTCAGATAGAATTGAAGAGGGCTTTGAGACAAAGGCCTGGCCACTGACGGCTCGTCAATCAGAGCTCCGGATTGAAAGTTACGTGGATTTGAAGTTGAATTGAAATTGGAACCTAGGGTTTGCTAATGGGTTTCTTCCCCTTTCTGAAGTTTCCAGCGTGAAACATAATAAGGAAGAAAGAAGGGCTGTTTCCCTTTAAGTGAGGGTGAAATTGGAGTGGGCCTTGGGCCCGTTTTTGGGTCCAGTTTGCCCGGTTCGGTCTGTTTGATCTAATCTTATGCCAAATTTTTTAAAATTAGTGCCAAATTCTATATTTTAATTAATCCTATCTCATTAAAATATAAAATTCTATTTTCTAATTTATTTTATTAATAATTAATTTATTAACTAATTATTCACTAATTACTCGGGATTTACATGCTGAGGCAAGCAGCTTTGCTCCTGACTCCAATTCAATCTTGTGGTCCACCTTCCTTCTAGGTGGTAGTTATTTTGGCAACTTGAGAGGCATCATATCCTTATTTTTTTTAAGAACTTCTTTGATTTTGGGAGGAACGTATTCTCTTTCAGATGTTGAGCCCTCTTGTAATAGAGCCAAATATGTAATCTCTCCTTTCTTAAACCCTTTCTTGTGATAGCAGAAAGCATCGGTAGTCCTCCAGCTTTAGAGACTGTAGGGACCATGCATGGAGACCGTTTCTCCATGACGCATACTATGTCGTAGTATGGCATAGGTATTATATTTGCCTTCCTTTGTAAATCGAGCCCGATGACTATTTTGAAATCGTCCATGGGTGCTACTGAGAAATCCACAAGGCCCTTCCAAGAACCAAGAGTCATCTCAACCCCTTTTGCTACTCCCTTAAGGGGTTCACCCTTGGTATTCACGGGTTTGAACCAACCATTCTTTTCGGTGATCTTCAACCCAAGTCTCTTTGTTTCATCAGGCGTGATGAAGTTGTGTGTAGTACCAGTGTCGATCAAAGTCATGACGGGTTTTTCATTAATAAAGGCTTTTACATACGTCAAGCCTTTCTTTTCTACAGTGCTTGCCTCTTTGTCCTTCACAGAATTCATGAGTTGGACATATCCAACACACTCAGTTACTTGTGATTGAGCCTCTCGTTCCTCGGTGATAGATGCCAGAGTCCCTAACTTAGGACAGTCCTTCATTTGGTGTGGTCTCTTGCACACGAAGCATCCTCCTTTGGACATGAAATCCTTCTTCTTTTCCTCGTACTTTTTCTTTGAAGAGTATTTTCCTTCCTTAGTTGAGAAACTATTCCCCTTGTCTCTCCCACCTTTAGTAGAACTAGGCTTGGAATAAGACTTGAGTTTAGAGTCTCCGTTATGATATTCAGTGAGTGATTCGGCCACCATGATGACCTCGTCGATATCCTTAACATTTCTTCTTTGTAGTTCTTACTCTGCCCAACGTTGGAGTACATCAACGAAGAAGAACAATGCATCCTCTGATGCTAAGTTGGGGATTGGAAGCGTGAGAGTAGTGAACTCTTTTACATAGTTGCTAATCGTACTCTTGTGCTTCAACTCCCTTAACTTTTTCCTTGCTTCATAAACCATATTCTCAGGGAAGAATTTTTTTTTTCAACTCCCTTTTGAAAATTTTCCATGTGGATATGTTGCAAGTACCCTTCTCCATATCTACGTATTTTCTCCTCCACCACAAAGTAGCATTATCAGAAACGTAAAGAGCTGCAGTGCATACCTTTATTGCTTCTTCAACCACCCCTTGGCCTTCAAAGCACCTCTCCATTTGCCATAGAAAGTTCTCCACCTCTCAAGCATCCCTCATGCCCTTGAACTCCTTTGGCTTTGGGAGATCAATCTTTGTCGTCTCCCTTATAATGGTTGGTTAAGATTTTGCCTCCTCGAACCAAACTCGAACTTCAGCTTCAAGGAATTATCAAGCTTCTCTATGATTTGGAGCATGCTTTCTTTGAAAGCATCTAGTTCTCCTAATACGTGAGTCTCGAGGGTCTCCTTGTCATGTTCTATCCTTTAGAAGCACTCATCCATAGAGGATAGAACATTCTCCAATATAGAAACTCTCTCTTCTAAGAAGTTAGAGTCCTTACCTCTAGGCTTACTTGAAGAATGGGCCTTCTTGCCTCCCCATTGAGAAAGAATAGCGTCTCTTCCCCTTTGAGACTCAACATGATCCATAGCTAACTAGAAGTCATACCCACAAACCACTTGTGCTCCCTCTCGAACCTTGCTCTGATGCCAAATTGTCACGGCCTTGGACACACTCCAACACTATCGTGCCAGCACTCGGACTTACTCAACCTCTTGAGTTAAGGCCAAGTCAGCCTAACCCTTAACACTTAGCAAGAAAGCTAAGAACACAAGAGAACACAAGAAAAAAAAAGCTTTGGTGGAAAGAATACTTTATTGCTCAAGTGTTTGTTACAAATGACTCACACATGACTCACACACCCAAACTCTAACTCTCACCTCCTATTTATAGTCATTCACCTCCTTAATGGATAGTTAGGATTAAATCTAATCAATGGTTCAGATTAATCATCCAAAACCTTCATTACAAATATCTATCCTACCACAACTTTCTAAATACTTCTAGATTATTCCATACTACTCTTCATACTTTTATATAAATCAAGAATCTTCTAAAATACTGTATGACCTTCTAGAGTCTTCTAGAACTTTCTAAGGTATTTCGGGGCCTTCTAGGACATTCTAGAACGTTCCGAAATCATCTAGAACATTCTTAAATACTCTAGAAAACTATACAAACACTGTTAAATCTAATCTTCTAAAATTTATCATGACAAGCAGCAAACTAGAAAAAAAAAGGCAACATGAAATTTTCATGGTATAGACGACTTTTAATGGACTAATTAATAACTAAACTAAAATTATTTGATTACCAAAAAATTCGATTGAATTCCCATAGGGTTTTTTGAAATTTATGATTTTTATCATTTTAATATTTCAGATTTAAAATTTATTATAGTAATATTCGAAATTCAGTTTAAGTACTATATCAATCCCTAATCCTTTTGAACATTGAGTCAACCAATAGAATAATGTTGAACTAGTTCTGACTTGCTATGTTAGGAACAGGGCTAAATAATGTCATTTCATTTTAGCACTTAAATAAGATGAAAACAAGATTGTTTTAGAAAATGAAGAGAGATAAAATGATTTGTACATCATATAAACTCTTTTTTATCTTCTCGTTTTTATCTTGTTTAAGTGCCAAAATGAAAAACCTCGTTTAGTCCTATGTCTAACGTGACAAGTCAAAGCCAGCTCCACAGTTTGTTTACTAATTCAGTGATAGAAAGGGTCAAGGAACCAATATGGTGTCTAGAGCTAAATCTCAAAAATTAGTATAGTAAATTTTATACTTAAGAGACTAAAATAGTAAAACCTATAAATCTGATAAACTAATTTAAAGATTTAGTCTCAAATTTCTTATAAAAATAAATTACCATTTGTACACATAAAAGATTTGAACATTGACAAATGTACCCATCAAATAAGAAAACTAACATTGTATCCATAAAAGATAGATTCCGTGTGACAAAAGTACTAAAACCCTAATTTTTCGTTACTTTTTTAATAATCTCAAATTACTCTCTCTCTCTCTCCCTCCCTCCCTCCCTCCCTCCCTCCCTCTCTCTCTCTGCTACCGAAGCTCGCTTCTCTAGCAACGTTAACGATGCAAACACCTTTCTTCATCTCAGATGCGCTTCTTCCCTGACCCCAACACCACCCACCCCCTCCATCCTCCGCTCCTTCAACGACAAAAAACACCATCTCAAGCTCGTCAACAACCACAAAAAAAATTGACAATGACTTCTGCCTCAATTTCCTCTATGTCTCCCAAGACCACTGCGTGCAAGTTCCGATTCGGTGGCTTTGGTAGTGTCGCGTCACCCCCTCCTCCTCTGTCGGTTCAAGATTGGCGTCATCTACCTTCTCCTTTGCGATAACGTTGTCCTCGGCGCCGTTATTGGCTATGCGTCGCATGCCACCATGTTCCTCCAATTGCAGATCTAGAGTGTTTGTATCTTAGTTTGTTTGAGTGCTACCAAAGCTTGCTTTTTTCGTTGCATGCCATTGTGGATTACTCAAAGATTCGAATTTGAAAACACCCTAATTTTTGTTTTTCTGTGTTCTTAAATTTCTAGCCGAAAAATCAAAACCCTAAGACCTTTCTTTTGTTTTTATTTAAAGAATTGTTCATTTGAAATTGAAGCCCTGTGTTCAGTTGAATTAGTTGTTTCTGAGTGATTGTAGCTGCTCTACTATTTTAGAATTCGATACATGTGTAGCTCATTGGAATTTATTGTCTCTTTCTTTTTTTTTTTCTTTTCTTTTTTTTTTTTTGTTCTGCTAGATGACAGCAATGACCTCTGAGTAGCAGAAGAAAGGATGTTAAAGCTAAATGACAAGATTAATTTAAAAAATTTTTAATTTTATTAAAAAGTCAATCAAAAATTAAAATTCGAATATTTTTATCACATAAAATTCATCTTTAATAGATACAACGTTAATTTTTTTTGTTTGATAAATATATTTATCAACATTCACATATTTTATAGATATAAATAATAATTTTTTTTCTCATAAATATATCTTTACGTATATATAAATACATGAAGTACAATTGATTTATTATTTGACCAATTTTTTTGTGGACTTAAATTTAACCAGTTGCAGGTGGGGACTGGGGGGACTCTTAGCTTGTAGCATCTTGGATCAAACAAAAGAAAGAGTATGTGCATATTATAATTCAATCTTCAATGGTACGGCCACAAGTAAATGCTGACTCAATTAATAATAAGGACAACTTAAAGGAGGGTAAGGTGTGGGGAAGAAATATCATGAGTGACACGAGACTACTTAGATTATATTGGATCACTCCATGGACATGTCTCTTTCTTGTAAATAGTAGATCTCGAAAGATTAATATTATTAACAAAAACAATATAAAATGAATATATTGATTACAGAACGTCTTCTTTAATAAAATTTGTTTTCTCCCCATTCAATCATATTATATGTACATTAAAAAACAGTAATTAAATTAATTATTTATATAAAATATATATTAAAAATTATTTAAATAATATTTATATTGTGTTAGATAGAACTACTGCTTGTTGAACAGGTAAACATCTTTTCCAGACAAAATTTAACACATTACATATCTAACACTTGAATCTAAAATATTTAGAAGTAGAGTTTTAAGATAACAGGATTGTGAGATTTTTGAATCCATTAGTGATCCAGTCGATTAAAATTGGTAAAATTAAACAAAGTTGTTAGAAGCATGGTTGTATGTAGGGATATTTATATATAAACCATTGTCGATGTCGGTGGTCCTCTTCCATATATATTAATATCACATTCTTCCATCTAACAATTGCATGCATTGTCTTATATATTTGTATGAAAAGTTTGGTGTGTGTTGGTGTATAACAGCTTAACTATTTTACGACCGAGGGGGACTTATTATTATTATTATTATTATTTGCAACAAACCTTTCTACATTGGAAAAACTTGACAAAAGTCTGCGTAGTTATATTGAAGTCACAATGCATTAATTGGAGACATTTCAACATCACACTCAAGCTAAGATAGTAGACAGTAGTACTACCTAGAAACCACTTTAGAAAAAAAAAATGCTATTGCTAAATGTTGTTCCAAAATATCAAATCCTCGAATTTGATTAGGCCCGCCAAGTAATTAAATGCATACGTTTGACAATTAAAGCCACTAAAATTTATCAGTTTTTTAAATGTCGCAATTAAATGCTTTTATTTCACAATATAAATTATACGTAAATAATTTAATTATTTTTCTATAAAAAAATATATTAGTGAATAACCTTTTTTAAATATAAATCCAATAATATAAAAAATGGTTTAACATTGACTTTAACAAAATAATAATAATTTAATAACAACATGATAGTTTTGTTATATATAAATGTACATACACCAATATATTATAGATGTGACTGAAATCAATTTTGAATTGGTTAATTTACTCATTTATTTAAGTAAGTATTAAGTATTTAAATTTTATTTTATATATGCAGTAATTTATTAATTAATGATAAATTATTAAAAATTATAAAAAAAATTAATTATTGGGCTGCTGAACTGAACTATAGAATATACCATGTGAAATAAAACAAAATATATTATAGATGTAATTGCATGCTTTAAAAAAGAAAGAAATAAAATAGCCCTTAGCTAATGGCCCTTATCATTATGACTCAGATTTTAACCTTAGACTTGTTACACTAAAGGATGCTCTATACACTAACGTGTGTATTAATCAATCTTTTTCTTAATTTATCATATTATTAATGTATAAAATAATAATTAATATTTTACTTTGATTAAAATTTTAGTCGTTACATTTGACTTTGGTTTTACATATGCATCTCCACCAGAGACAAGTTGTTTAAATTCACACATCTTTCACAGAGAAATAAAATAGACACAATCAAAACACAAGAATTTAACATAGAAAACCTTAATTATTGGAGAAAAAAAAACCACGGCCATTGTCAAATGACAACCAAAGAATATCACTATGTGAAAAATTGTTACAACACATAGACTTCTTTCTCTCTAACACCGGCACCCCAGTACATCCACACTCTCAAAGTAAATATTTAACTACATCTCACAACACTACTCTCTAATCAAAGAGTATAGAGGAAAAGAAAAGTCAGATACAAGCTTTAAGTGTTTCTGACTGGTGCAAAAAATATGGAGAACTTAGCCTCATATTTATAACCTAGGCCACCCACTCCATTTGCTATCCTAAGCAATGTGGGACTAATTCAACTAAATCCTAACAATCTCCACCTTGATTGAAATAGTCACACATTTTCAGCTTCCATAGTCAACACCGACAATTCTTTGCTGCCATTGTCTATACCGACAATCATAGTTCAGAGAACTATCATACTCCACCATGAAAGTATACTCACTTGGAATTAGACCACTCCAAGCATTTCGTCTTGATACAAATCAAAACCTTGTTGAAAATTCATGGTGCAACTTCCAAATTGGCTTTTCCTGGAAGTTTTTCAGCCATCGACATAACTCCGCCACACACCTTGCATCTCAACGCCAACCAATGCTCGTGTGCAATTGTGGACCCGATTGCCACAACTTATCCTTATCCATGGCAGTGCGGCAATACCATGAGGATACTTCTTATCTTCTAGAGAACATCATCTTCTCTCATAGAGAGAACAATATTGCAAGTATCAGATTGAGAGTCTTTTTCTGAAACCGCATTACCTGGACAATTTCTCTTTACATGCCCAGGCTTTCCACATTTCCAGCATGTTACACTCCTTCCACGATTTCCTTTTCCATAATTGTCACTTCTAGCTACAAGCGCCAAATCTGATGAAGTGCTACCCTCATTTTTCATTCTTCTTTCTTCAGCAATGAGCTTACTGGCAACTTCTTCAAAATTCAGAGTTTCCTTCCCATACATTAAAACAGGTTTGATATACTCATAGGAAGAAGGAAGAGACAATATGAGCCTCAGTGCATTATCTTCATCATCAATTTTCACTCCAATTGCCTCTAATTCAGAGACAATACCATTGATAGCACTAAGATGGTCGGAGATTTTCACATTGTGATCCATGCGTAGATTATGGAACTGCTCCTTCAATAACAACCGATTTGAGATGCCCTTTACCTGATACAACCCTTCGAGTTTATCCCAAAGTTCCTTGGCTGTACATTTGCAAGAACATTCTTAGCCAAACACAGGCGAATAGCACTTGCAGCTCTCAAATCTAGTTCCTCCCATTCTTCATCCTTCATACCAGAGATCTTCTCCTTCAACGCCTTGTGCAAACCTGATTGTATCAACACATCCTTGACTTGTATTTGCCACAAGCCAAAATTGATTCTTCCATCAAATTTCTCTATTTCAAGCTTCACAGCACTTGAATACCCTGACATTGTTGCAACCGTATATTGGAATAGTATAACTCAACTGTAGACCGTGCACTAGGAAGGGTCCCCAGAAAAGAGAGGCGGGTCACAATGGACACACTTAAATACCAAGTCTTTCCTTAACCAGAACCTTTTCAAAGTCTTTCCTTAACCAGAACCTTTTCAAACTGCACTCTCACAGTGTCACACTGCCTTCCAGCAACAACAACAGCAACCAAAGATCAACCTCAAGCCACAGGACAAAATTCTTTTCTGATGTGGAAGGTCAGACTAGACTGCAACCACAGAGCATACTAAGAATAAATCCCATCGAACCGAAACTCTGATATCACATATTGGGAATAATACACCATTCCCCCTTAAGAAAATACCTTTCACAGAGAAATAAAATAGACACAATCACAACATAAGAATTTAACGTGGAAAACTCCAATTACTGGAGAAAAAAAACTACGGCCGTTGTCAAATGACAACCAAAGAATATCACTATGTGAAAATTGTTACAACGCATAGACTTCTTTCTCTCTAACACCGGCACCCTAGTACACCCACACTCTCAAAGCAAATATTTAACTACACCTCACAACACTCTCTAATCAAAGAGTATAGAGGAAAAGAAAAGTCAGATACAAGTTTTAAGTGTTTCCGACTGGTGCAAAAAATATGGAGAACTTAACCTCATATTTATAGCCTAGGCCACCCACTCCATTTGCTATCCTAAGTAATGTGGGACTAATTCAACCAAATCCTAACAATTTTGTGCATATATTTTCCACATTTTATGATCTTAATATGATGATGTATATGTCTCCTTTATTTTAATTTAATTAATGTAATTGGTGTTCAAACACCGGAATAATCAATTCTATCTAAACTATTAATTAACAATTAGAGTAGGTTATTGGACTTTACCTAATATGACTTGAAGCAAATTAGTGTATCATAAAAACAAGATTCTGATAAGATGATTTTTTCCTCTCATCCGTCATTCTCAAACCTAAACTTAACCAATAATGTCGCGACAACTTTTCCATAAAACATTTCACTCTATTTTATGTAGCATTTGCTGAAGAGAAAGCACAACTGTCCTCAGAATAAATAATCAATAGTTCCAATTGAACCACTGTTATTACACTCTATCTTATTAGTAGAAATTTGACTAATTCAATTTTTATTTTTGTTAATCAATAATAATGAACAAAAAATTAAATTTAAATACAAGATGTCATGACTATACAGTATATGAAGATATTCAAATGTGTCGTTGATCTTTATTATATAATTAAAATTAAGTGTTAAATTTACTGAAATACTAATATTTTTGGAACACTACTTAAACAATATATTTTTCATTTTGATGAAAATATATATAATATGGCACTATATTACCTACCGTTTTGAATTTGTCTTGAAATGTTTTCTTAGCTAGCTTTCATGAGAATGCACATACAGAACAGAAATGGAAAACTACAAACAGGACAGATACATGAGAGGCAAATGCTGCTTACACCAATTCAGGAACATAAAACCCAAAGTGATAGATGTACCACAACCTTATCTCCTTTCTCACACTTTGAAGTAATTTCAACTGCTTTCATGCTTTATTCTTCTCAGCCAAGCCACACTTTTGTCTCATTATTCTGACTTGTTCAAACCTCATATCCTTATTCTTTATTTTACCAACAAATATCTAGATTGGTTTTTAAAAAAATTTAAATCAAATACTTTATTTTTTAGAAGTACTTCAAATTACTATTTTTTGGATAATTTGATCTTTCGATCACTTTTAATCAAACTTTTAATGTGTGTTGAACAAATTATTAAATCTTAACTAATTTAATTCTTTGCACATCCATTTGAATATTTATTCTTCTTTTAGTTTGTTCTGACACTCACCGTCTCACCCCATGGAGACGCGTTTTTATTAACAATAACGTTAATTATTTTTACACTTGAAATTAATTTAATGTGTATTTCTATATAGTGATATATCCAGACTACACAAGATATATCAAAGGAGATACTAGTGAGTGACATAAATTTGGACCATATAATTAATACATATGGATAAGATTAAAAATTATTCAAAGGAAAAGTATGGGAGCCAATGGAATATTTGTACAATGTGTATAATGGAGATTTAGGGAGTATTAGAGATATAACTATTAGTGTTACCTTTTTCTAGTAACGTAAGTTTTTGGGATGAGTGGTATCATAATATAGTATTAAAGTTCTAGATACGAAATATCAAGAGTTCGATTCTTGGTGAACCCAAAATTACTTTAATATTATGGATGATGTTTATTTTGTACTCATATAATCCATTGTACACATTATACAAATAAGCTATTGATTCCTTTGCAGGACTCTATTATTAAAATTTGTATGTGACTTTGTATTTTAATTTTGATACTTTATGTAAGAGTTAACAACCTAGATTTTATCAAGGTAATTAATATCCAACTTAGTCTTTAAAATTCTCCGACATTCGCTAAAATAATTCTTAATTTTTGAAAATTAATTAAATTAATTCTTAAATTTGTAAATCGTGAATTTTGTTGGTCTTTAATTTAATATCCTTAACATAGTGCTAACATAAAATATTACTGTATTATTGTAATATTTTCAGCATTAAAGTGGCATGGCTAAGATTCTAATATAATTAAAAAGGTATTTAAATTAATTAATTTGACTTATTTTAGTCTCTTTACTAATATAAAACTAATTATTTAAAATAAGTCAAATTAACAAAATTAAGACACCTATATAATCATATTGAAATTTTAGTCATATCACCGTATTATTAGAAATGTCACGCTAATATTTTAACGTTTTATGTCAACAATGTATTAATTGAAATTGATGATTACTTTAAATTTTATCTTTTTAATTATACACTTTCTAAACTCTAATTTAGTATTATTCAACTTTGATCGAATTTAGTTAAAAAAAAATTTATATCTGTAGTATTTTTTTTTTTTGAAATAAAGAAGCTCCAAACAATAATGTGGAATGTAAAAAATAGGTACCAAAAAAAAACTAAAGAATAAATTATAAAATTCAACCCATAGTCATCTTTGACATTGCCATCAATAACTATACGAGTCAACACCACACCACTCAACCTGTAATATTTTTTTATTTTAAATATCTATCAAATTTAAAAGTAAAGACTCCAAGTGTATTAAATTGTTATAATTTAAGTATCTAAGAATAGTCCATGAAATGAGGTAATTTATTAAATGATTTCCCTTTAGAAACAAAATAGCTGCATATGATTGTTTGTTTGTTTGTTTGTTTTGGTAGAATATGCAGCAAACAAGGAAGAATTTACTGTGATTGCACTGTTGCAGTGATTCTTTCTTATCTTCTCTGCTCTCCCCTACCAACTCATCATCAAAATTCAATAAAAGCTGAGCAATGTCCTTGTTTTTATTTCTTTGACTAGTCCTATGTGCTATTTCACGGCTAGTTTTATGGCCTGAAAAACTGATTGAGTTTGTCCTTTGGTTGGTGCATAGTGGGGCACTGAGATCATACTCCATGAATTACACATTACAATTTGTTCTTATTTGCTGCCAGCAAATATTTGCTACTTTCAATTTTCTGTTTTCTTTTTCTTTTTTCTTTTTTTTTTATGGAATTGCTGAACAAAGCATCTTTAAATTTAAACACTTGAACACAACAAACTCCACTATTACTCCTGTTCATTTAATACTCATGCATGTATTTTCTTCTGATACATAAATGTGAACAGATTCATCATCGCTCATCCTATTAAAGTCAACGAATATTAAATGTTTATAGGCCAATTTTCTGGTAATTTTTAAAATTATGTCCAAATTGTTAAATTTAGTCTTGATATATAATTTTAGAATAAACTATTAATATAAGATCTATCAATATATGTGTATTGGGCAATTAATTTTCAGCATTACAGATAATACATTTTTTTTTATGAATCACCTATTAATAAGAACTATTTGTTAAAGAGACTCCCAAGAAGAGAGAATTTGGACTCATAGCCATCACAAGGGCTTCTCTTCCATCTTTCTTTTATTAATATTAGTTTCTAAACTTTTGAATTATAAAATACATCAATTCCTAAACTGCCAAAACGGACATTTTAACTAGTCTCTATTCCAACTACTAAAACTTATAAAAATTATCTAATTCTTCTCAAAATTTAAAAAACAAAGACTAACAGATTAATAAAATTTGAAAAACAAAAAAGTGGTTACTTAAATAAAATTTGGATATCAATTTAAAGTTTTATTTATCTTTTAGGAACAACAACACTCTATAAATACAAAATATCAACTAATATGTATTTATATATATTGATTTATATATTTAAAATATTATATTACTAAAAAAATTTATGAATATTAAATATATTTATAAATAAATACATAATAACTAATTTAGTAATTGAATTTTAGTGTCTATTGAGGAGTGCTAGGAGACCAGCACTTTTGTTAAATTTTGGCCAGCACTTAACCATCAAAAGAAAATTGAATGATTCTACATCATTAGATGCAATCTCACACCATTAAAAACATCATTGATGGCTAATTGATGGCTAAAAACCACAAAATCTGCTAGTCCCTAAACGTTCTCATATTTTTTATATCTATATATGATGATTGGTAATTGATGTTTAATGTTCAACCGAAAAATCTTTTTGATATCTTTTATAATGAATCATAGAAGAATAGTAGAGATTTATTAAAATTTATTATTTTTGGTTATTAGTTAGTTATCAATGTTTAAAAAGTATGAGATAAAATATATGATTAAATTATTAAATTAAAAAAATTAAATTAAAGAAATTGAGTAATAGTTAAAAATAATAAATTTTGATGGTTGTGAACAATTATCTTAACGAATTAATTAATTGCACTGTGATTTGTTAGTTGTCGGATTTAGATAGTGAAATAAGAGTAAGGGGAAAAAAGTTAGCTTGCTTTTTCCTGAAAACTAAAGAAAAAGATAGGAGTACACAATTTGAGGCCGTTATAGAAAAACAAGCCCCTCCATGAGTCCACGACACTTCACTTCAGTGAACAGCCATCATTGCTGCCTGCAATTAATCTAAGAAACCATATTCCAACACCCAAAAACCGTTTTCATGATTGATTGTGGAAAAAAAAAAAAGAGAAGAAAAGAAAAGATAATTTACTGGATAAAAATAAAGACCAACAGCTTTCTTTCAAACACGAATTGCTTTTTACAGTGGCTAGGTTCAGTTCACTATCCCAATTTATCACAAGAACTAGAACATAGAAATTAACCTAAAAAAAAGGTAATTAACCCCCTCTTTTTTTTTTTTTTTTTTTTTTGTCTTCCTTCCCTAACATGCCTACGGAAACAGTTCATGTGAACCGCCATGAAAAGCTACCAACCACGTAATAATTAACAATAACAATAACAACAATGTCCCCAAGTTGATTAGTTTTTGTTCAATTCTGATTATTGTTATTGATCCACTGCTTGTGGCCTGGAACCCATTTTGGACACTTGGGACTAAAGTAGGTTGAAGTTACCCTTGAGTTCAAAAGCTCCACAACAGGTGCAAATTTGACGCACCTTGGAGTCTTGTACTGATTTATGGAAGCGCCTAAGCTAATGGCATAGTCCATAAGCTTATCAAAAGTCCCCTGTTCGACGATCTTGATTTCCAGCGGCCCAATCGACTTGTCGGAGACTCGTCCCTGGCGGTAAACGCTGTTGAGCGATTCTTCAATGGCTAAGCAACAATCCTCGAAGACGCAGGGTGGAATTTGGGTTGTTCCGTTGAGAGTTAGCTCCCAGTAGAGCACGTAGTGGCCTGGGATTGTTGTTGTGTCTGCGTAGCTTGTGTATTCCGAGACGGTGGCGTCGAACGGGACGAGGTGCGTGACGGCGTTCTTCATTGCGTTCTGGAGCTCCACTTCGTCTGTCTTGTCGGAATCTATGCTGAGGACTACGTTCTTTCTGCAGACGAAGTTGAATTGTGGGGCCTTGTTCTTGAATCCGGCCACCCTCAGCACATCCCCCACTCTGTAGCGGTATAGTCCTGGAAGAGGCAGAGATGATATTAATATATATATATATAGACAAATTCTTATTTAACTCTTACAGACAATAAAGAATCCCACCGGCGTATGTTGTGACAACTAGCTCGTATTCCTGGCCGAGCTTGACATCAACGAGTTCAACGAGGTCTTGCTGTTCCTTGTCGGGGAGAGAATCGGTGTGGTCGGAGTTGGTTCTGTTGACGGGAAGGAACTCGTAGTAGCACATGGTGGGAATAAGAGTGTAGGAAACCTCACTAGGCTTGCAAAGAGGGGTAAGGTTAACACCAAAGTAGCACTCGCTAGAGGCATACATGGTGCACACGAGTGGTAAACCATTGCTATAGTAATCCAATGTGGGAATGTACTGTGACATTGTCCCAGTCACAATAACATCCACATACTTTGTGTTGGGCCACAGCCTAGTGATGATTCCCTGCCAAGATTTCTTCCCGCACTCCGCCTCGATGAAATCCGCCAACTTCGGGTCGGGTTTCAGGATCTTCATAACCGCCTCGCGGACCGAAACGTCCGTGATCTCGCCGTTCACGCTTCCTGTTCTTATGTCATTGCAAAGAAGGGTCCAATGCTTCTCCAGGAAGCGAATCGCCCGGATGAAGCCGGAGGCGAAAACCGCTCCCACTCGGAGCACCTCTTTGTTCTGGCAAAGGCCACAGAGCAATTGAGAATACATACTCTGGTAAGAGTCTGGACAGAGTACGGTCTCGTTTGGGCTGGTGTAGTTTGTGTACGGGTCATAAGGTCTGTCCCTGAAGTATGAGCTCTTGTAGTAGCTGGTTAAAACGGGACGAGCCACGATCCCTGAGGGTGTTTTGGCCTCGGCTTTTATGAACATTAAGTACATTCCTTTGCCGTTTTCTAAGCCAGGAACAAACTGGCTCATAACCGGCATCAGTAAGCTATACAGCAAGCTCCTCCTTCCCAGTTCTTCTTCAATTGTAGGCATCAGCTTCCTCTCACCACCCGATGTTCCAGAACTACATAACAAAACATGATAATATTATGTCACTATTTATAACTTACATTATTCAATTTAGTTTTTTAATGTAACAGAAGATACCTTGTGAGGAACTCTGAAATGGGCTTAGAGCAAAGAATTGGGGAGGTATCGCCATTGGCGATACGATTGATATCGGGCTGGAGGTCCTCGTAGGAAATGACAGGGAGTAGTTTTTTGAAGGTGTCGCGGTCAGTTTGGCCGTTGAGGCCGTGTCGTCGGAGGTACTCCACGTTTGCATTGCGGGAGAGGATTTCGGAGAGGACCTTCTGTTGGACTTGGTCGGCGTTGGAAGTCACATCCTCGATGAACTCGAGGATCTTCCTGTTCTGTTCTACGAGGTTGTAGTCTTTGGGAGCCTCAGGCATGGTGGTGTATGTGAATTAAGAAAGACAGATTTTGTGTGTGTGAAATGTAAAGGGGAAGAAAGAGTGTGTGTATGATGATTCCGTTAGAGGAGGGGGAGGAGGGAGGGGGGGAGATGGGTGTGTTGGGCGTGGGGTGAAAAGGATCACAAAGTGGTATATATAGAGGCACATGTCAAGCTGGGTTTGCTTCTGGGTTTGGACTAGGAGTAATTCAAAACCACACCTGAGGGTACAATTGGGAATTCTTACCCGTTCTTGAACCATTTTTTATTTTCTTCTTTTTTTTTTTCTTGGTCTTCTTTTTTTTATTTATCCCTTTTTTCACCTATATGTATAGCGGGTATAGAGATTACTATATTTTTTCACATTAGTAAGTGCCGGGTGTGAACTTTTTGGTTACTGTATTGACTTACTAGTAAATTAACTGCATAATGTGTATATAAAAAATGAGTTATTAAATCTCAGTTATTTGTATATAATTTATATTTAAATATAAATATATATTAAAAATATAATTTAATTAATTTGGATTGGTCGAGTAGTCAACTCACTCATCCGTTTAAATAAGTATCGGAGATTCGAATTCTGTCTTGTACATGCAGCAATAATTCATTAGTTAACGACAAATTTTTAAATAAAATTCAGATCCGCGATAAATTAATTCTTAGTCTGTCGGACTCAAGATATTGATTTTGTTAGTTGACACCAAAATTATAGATTTCAAAATCATTATTGATTAATTCCTCACACCCATGATTAAATAAAATATGAATTTGACTTACTTTAAATCTAAATCTTATCTAAACATATATACTATACATAAATCAATATAGTATTCAATATTAGACATGTACACGTAACACATTATTTAAATATTTATATGTCATGTCTAAAGCATAAGCATACATACAACTTCCATGCATTTATGGTCATCTTAAGCCCTCTCGGCCACATTGACTAGAGAACTTCGTTTTTCCATTGTTAGGTGAAAAATAGTTTTAAAAAATTGGAATTAGTAGAATTCATCAGAAGAATAACACAATTTCAGTTGGAAATGACTTGGCATATTAATTCAAGATGAGTGAATACCATCACCGCTTTTTGAATATATATAGATAGAATGGAATCCAAGTAGTAATAACAGAAAAAAAAAAAAAAAAAGGAAGAGGCATGCATTTTGGAGTCACTTTTGAAATGCATAGTGGTTGTTATCAAAGTGGTTAAGTAGTTGTAGACTACTAGTACTAGTCCATATCTTAAAAGGCGGCAAAAAGATCATAAAAATACGGAATAAAGACAAACTTATATATCCAATTGTCATATATTGGATTGGATTGTCCAATCCAAATTTTTGGTTTTACGAAATTCTCATAAGTTAACTCATCAAAATATCCAAAAAGAAAAAGAAAAAAAAAGAAAAAGAAAGGGAAATAATGCTTTTATAATTAGATCAGACTTATATAAAGTTAAAATTAATTATATGATTTTAATGTTGTTATTTCATTCAATTTAAATGTATATAATAAATGCGTTAAGGAAAGTTAGTTGATAAATATAAAACTTTATATATCAGATGTGTAATATAATATATATTTTTCTTTATATCGACCAGTCTTTGGTATCCATTTTTGTTGGTTACTTTGAAAAATTGTGTTTTATATTATATGTTGCAACTTATTAGTATTAAAGAATGGCTCAGATGACTCTTTTCGATATGAGCTTGACTGTCTTAGAAAAGGGTTCATGTAATTTCCACCAAAATATATATAGGATAAGAAAAAATAAATTAACTAATAAAATATGAAAACATGTTTCAAAATGTCAGGGTTCAAGATTAAGAAGCTGCAGATTTTGGTAAATTATGTGTAGTTTAGTTAAAAATTGAAATTCTGTTACAAAATTCAGTTACATAATATGTCTCTATGTATCTATAAATAGCAATGTCTTGTACATAAAAAAGTTAGTTTTAACATATAATAGTTAATTATGATTTTCTTTCAATTCATTTTTTTTCTATTTTTTTTTTTCTGCACTCTACAATTTCATTTTTTCCATCATCAACATTACTACTTCGTATCAGAAACCTTTTCATGGTATCCAGAGCCTAATAGTTGACATCATGACTATGATCCTTTCTAACGCTTCCAACTCCAAATATTATTTACCAGTTATCTCTGATAAGCTAAATGGCAATAACTTTCTAACGTGGAAACAAACTACAATCATCATAGTGGAAAGCCAGAATCTTGAAAACCACTTCAAGAAGGAGAATATCCTAGCTCAAACGGTGAATTTTGGAGACCCAGCAAAGCCAACAAAGACTGAATCAAAAACCTTCAAAGAATGGAGACTCCAGGACAAATCTCTTATGACCTAGCTATTGACATCTATGGATACAACCTTCAAAAATAAGATTGTGCACTGCAAATTCTTCTATGAGATGTGGGATACTATTCTTGAATTACTTACATCATCATCAAGGGCAAGAATTCAGAGTCTTCGATCACAATTAAAATCTGTAAGACTCACTACTATCACTACTGAATATTTTACAAAAATTAGACAATTAGTAGATTCATTAATTGCCTTAGAAGCACCGTTATTTGAAGATGAATATATTCAAACCATTCTTGATGGAGTCGCTAAAGAATATCTTACGGTAGTTGAAACAGAATCATACCTGGTAGCATATGAAGACATGCTTAATCGATTCAAGAAGCCTTCACAACCAATTTCTTTGGCCAATTCATCTCAATCTTCTATTTCTTCGGATTAGAATTTTCAAAGAAACTTTAATCCTTCTAAAGGCAGAGGAAGAGGAGGAAGATTCATGAAAGGTGGCAGATTTACCAACTCAACTCGCTTGTTTTGTCAGATTTGTAATCACCCCGGACATGCTGCTTGGAGTTATTATTACAGATTTGACCAGCAATTTGAGTCACCTAATACAACATTTTCAGCTCAATCATATCACCCTCTAGCTCCTCCACCATCCTTTCATCAACCTAAGGCATTCTTGGCAGCACCACCATCATCATCATCCTCACAAAATACAGCATGGTATCCTGATTCTTGAGCCAGTCACTATGTGACAGCTGAACCTAATAACCTTCTTCAAGCTGCTGAGAATCAGATTGGATCAGATCAGTTGTATATAGGTAATGGTCAAGGTATCAAGATTTCTAACTCTGGTTCTTCTACTTTTTATGATTCAAAAACTGCTCTTTCTTTCAAATTAACCAATCTATTACTTGTGTCTCAAATAACCCAAAATCTCTTGAGCGTTTCTAAATTTGCAGCTGATAACTCGGTCTTTTTTTAGTTTTGACCTCACCATTGCTTTGTTCGTGATCAGGCTACCAGGAATCATCTACTTCAAGGGATAGCTAAGAATGAAATTTATATGCTTCCTAATCTGTTTGTACCAAAAATTCTTTCCCCAACCCCAAATTGTGTAAAGCAACAAATTGCATTGACTGCTACTTCTATTCTCAATAATTCTGTATACATGGCATAAGAGACTTGGCCATACCTCTATGAAAACTGTCTCACAAATTCTGAATAAAAATCAAATTTCACATTCAAAATGCTCTACTCCTATATTTATTTGTGAATTCTGTTCTATGACAAAGTTACATCAATTACTTTTTCCAGATTCTCAATCTGTGTATGTGCATCCCTTAGAACCTGTCTACATAGATATTTTGGGACCAGCTCCTATAGTTTCTAAGAATGGTTTTAGGTATTATATTAGTTTTGTAGATGCTTATAGTAGATACACTTTTCTTTCTCTTTTGGTTAATAAATTTGAAGCCTTAACAGCTTTTAAGCAATATAAAACTACTTTGAAAAGACAAACTGGACATCAACTTAAAGTTATACAAAGTGATCATGGTCTTGAATTTTTGTCTAATTCCTTCAAGACTTATTTGACTGAGCAGGAAATCATTCATAGACTTTCATGTCCTTATACACATCAACAACAAGGGACAGTGGAAAGAAAATATCGACATCTTACAGAAGTTGGTCTATCACTTCTTGCCACAGCTACTCTTCCATTACAGTTCTAGGATTATGCATTCCAAATTACTGCTTATCTCATTAATAGACTTCCCACTCATGTTCTCAATCAATTATCTCTCTTAGAGAAATTCTTTCATCAGCAATCAGATTACACTTTTTTTAAAGTATTTGGCTGTGCTTGCTATCCTCTCTTGAAGCCTTACAATAAACATAAATTTGATTACAAGTCTCATTTATGTTTATTCTTAGGCTATGATTTTAGTCACAAAGGCTATAAGTGTTTTTCTCTATCAGGTAAATTATACATATCAAGAAATATTTTTTGATGAAACAAGATTCCCATACTCTTCCCATTTTAATTCAAAACATTCTTCTATTTTAGACTCCTCACCTCTCTTACCTACACCACAAGTTATCCCTGGACCACCATCACCAATTCAACCACACACACCTCTTTTAGAAACACCAATTTCTCCCTTCATCTCCTCCCCTCCCTCTTCAAATCTGCCTCACTCAGCTTCACATCCTACATCAGTAAATCGTGACCTTCAATCTCCCACAATACCTACTGGCTTAATTCCAACTTCAGATATGGAAATAGTGTTACCTCTACAACCACCCATTATCTCTTCTTCTTCATTACAAGTATCACTTCCTCTTCCTCCACCACCATCCAACATTCACCTAATGAAAATCAGATCTAAATCTGGAATCTCTAAACCTCGAGTCTTTTCTACTATAACTTTCTCATTGCATAGTGATTCAGAATTTCTACATCATACACCAAAAACAGCTTCAAAAGCATTAAAACATGCTCATTGGAAACAGGCAATGCAGACTGAGTATTTTGCACTTTTAAAATGTCAAATATGGGATCTGACCTCCCCACCACTTGGTGCTGTCATTATAGGGAGCAAATGGGTCTTTGCATTGAAAAAGAACTCTCAAGGCCAAGTCATTAGATATAAAGCTAGACTTGTGGCCAAGGGGTTTCATCAAAGAGAGGGTGTGGACTTTGAGCAAACCTTTAGTCCTATGATTAAACCTCAAACTATCCGAATTGTGCTCTCAATTGCCTTGTCTCGAGGCTGGCAATTGAGACAATTTGATTTTGACAATGCATTTCTCAATGGTGATTTGCATGAAACGGTTTATATGCAACAACCTCAAAGATTTTGTGACACTAACCCTTCTCTTGTTTGGAGATTACGAAAAGCTATTTATGGACTCAAACAAGCTCCTAGAGCTTGGTTTCAAAACTTATCTGCCACATTAAATAAGTTTGGTTTTATTAGTACTCGTTCAAATTCTTCTTTATTCATAAGACATACTAATACATCTGTAACTCTATTATGTACATATGTTGATGACATTTTATTAACTGGAGATAACCCCTCTGAATTATAATTATTAATTCAGTAGCTTCACTCTATTTTTTCTCTTAAAGACCTTCGCAAATTCAATTTTTTTCTTCGCTTAGAAACCAATTATGTGAATGATTCTCAAATTTTACTGCATCAAAAGAAATATATAATTGACTTACTTGATAGAACTAAAATGACTATGGCTAATTTTGTCCCAACTCCTATGGTTGCTTCTACAAAATTGTCAGCTAATGATTCCCCTCATTTTGAAGATCCAAAATTATTTCGTTCTATTGCAGGGGCCCTTCAATATCTCACACTTACTAGACCAGAACTCACATTTGCTGTTTGCAAGATTTGTCAATATATGCACAATCTCACTGTCAATTATTGGAGAGCACTCAAAAGGATACTTAGATATATTAAAGGAAGTATGGATCAGGGTCTCTTATTTACAACCTGTACTGACTTTCGATTATTTGCTTTTTCAGATGTTGATTGGGGAGCAGATGCTGATGATAGAAAAAGTGTTACTGGATATTGTGTCTTCCAAGGAACAAACTTGATTGCATGGAAAAGCAACAAGCAACGTGCCGTTAGCCGATCCAGCACAGAAGCTGAGTTTCGTGCAATTGCTGCAGCTTAATCTGAAGTCATTTGGACATAAAATTTACTTCACGAGTTATATCTCTCTCTCACCACAGCTCCTACTCTCTATTGTGACAACCAAAGTGCTTGTCTTCTTGCTGCAAATCCAATTTTACACAGAAAATCTAAGCATTTCGAGCTAGATCGTCACTTTGTGAGGGACCAAATTACATATAAGAAACTATTTATCATTAATATTCCATCCTCAGATCAGGTGGCTAATATATTTACCAAGCCACTATCGATGATTCTCTTTTCCAAATTTTGTAGTAAACTTTGTGTTTGTTTATCCCCTACACTCAGTTTAAGGGGGACTGTCAAGGATCAAGATCAAGAAGCTGCATATTTTGGTTAACTATGTGTAGCTTAGTCAAAAACTGAAATTCTGTTACAAAATTTAGTTACACAATATGTCTCTATGCATCTATAAATAGTAATGCCTTGTACGTAAAGAAGTTAGTTTTAAATTTTTAATACATGATAGTTAATTCCGATTTTCTCTCAATTCACTTCTCTTCTGTTCTTTTTTCTGCACTTTACAATTTCATTTTCTCCATCATCAACATTACTACTTCTTATCAGAAACCTTTTCACAAAACATATTATACCAATAAATCTTAGTCTTAATTTTCCTTTTCAATTCTTGTAAATACAATAAAATTGATGAATAAAGAAAAGGAAATTAGGGAAACAACAAAATTTTGCCAATAAATTAACCAATATGTCCACTTCACTCGTACATGTCTTCTCTAATAAATACTTTAACAAAATTTTCCTTCATTGTCGGCACAACTTGCCGGATCCGACCTCGTCATGCTAATTAATGCACTCTTTTTCCTTGTTGTTAATCTTGTTACAAGCTCTATCTCATGTTAATGTGAGGAGAGTTTCTCTCACACAATCTAGTGTTGGTATGCTAAACTTTTTTATCTTCTTTTGTTTTTCTCTTTTTTGTTTAAATTTCACAAACAATTGATATTATTTTTCTTTATTCTCTGACTCTATTTCTCCACCTCTTCTAATAGGCTTTCTTTTATGCTTTAGAAAGAATATCTTTTCTGGCCACTAACACTACAAGAAAAATACCGACTACCGTCGAAAAAACGAATAAAATTCGATAGTAATTTAAATACCGTCAGAAATAATCAAACGGTATAAATCTCGCCTGTAAATATTTACCGTCAAATTTTTTTATTCCGACGGTAATTATCGTTAAATTATGCAGCGGAATATAGTAAGCGTCAAAACGGATCATGTTGGACTTTACCGTCAAAAATTTTTTATGGTAACATTGGCGCCACCTCGTTCATTTTCCCGCTATATTACCAACGAATTTATCCGACGGTTATGCCGACGGAAATATTTTTTAAAAAAGTGTTACCGTCGGAATATTCTGACGATAGTTTTTTTTATTTTTTTAAATTATCTTTTCTAGTCAATCTCTAGTGTACCCTTATAATTAACAATTGAAATAGTGCTTCAAACCTGATATGAAGTACAAAAAATATAAATTACAAATACTGAATGATGGTAACTAAAATATCTGAAATAATGCTAACTATTTTATAATTACAGAGCTATGTTTAAAGTCACTGAAAGTATATTACAAATACAATTAGGTTTTTAAAGAAATACATATTATAGAGCAATGTTTACATTAACCCTAATCAGATTCAACATGTTCTTCCTCTAGTTTACCATCCTCCTCTTCTGATGTAGTTTCCTAATTATCATCGAACTCGTCTTCCTCTTCTTCATCGCCATCGACCCCGTCTTCTTCTTGAAGATCGTCATCCTATGGTGGAAGTGTGTTGGCATCTAGTCCAAGGTCAATGATGTCATCATCCTTAACCGTAGACCTAAGGGTGATGGGCTCACCGGTATCAACCACCGTTCTCGTAGGAGTAAGGTCATCAATCTGGAAAGGTTGTTGACCCTCTGTCCTTCATTAGACTCGATACGACCTCTTGACTTAGTCTTAATCACAACTACCCAATAGGACTTGCATGAACCCAAATAAGGCAAATAGTATATCTGTTGTGCATTTTGAGGTAGAATAAAAAGATCGTAGTGCCTATATTTCCTGGTTACATTAACTTCAATAATATCGTAGTCCTTGTGCTTTCGTGTTATTTGTCGCGAACTGGGATCATACCATTCACATTTAAATACACACACCTTGTACGTAGTGTGACAGAAATATTCTAACTCAATTATATTGTGCAAGACACCAAACCAATCAGAGTGATCCCCACCTGAATCCCTGTGAACCCAAACTCCAGTATTATCTGTTTTCTTTCGATCGACCACTATAAGGTATGGAACTGATATCTATTAACAGTGTACATCGGGTAGCTAGTTCTCTTATTCATTGAGCCCTAACTAAGTGCAACTAGTTTCGAATCTGCTGTGTCAGTTAGCTGCACCCAAATGTATTCTTTGAACCAACGTGGAAGTTGTTCAATGAGGTATCAGGATTTACCTCTTAGAATAACCTATATAATTTATCATAGGATAAAGAAGTTTTAATTAGATTAAGAAGTTAGTATCTTATTGATAATTCAGCAAATCCTAACCGTTTTAGTGCATAACCCCTTATAACTCCACAATTTTCAGCAAACAAAGATTTTAAGAAGGCGTCACTACGTGACCTTCTCCCACTTTCGTCTTAAAACTCTATCTTAGGAAAATTCAGTCCAACATAAAATTTAAATAATTCATTATATTTAGAGATAGAAAACCAACCTAGAATATTACTGCAGAGACAACGAAAGAAAGAAACTCCAATTGAGCTCAGAGGCAATTGCGCCGTCCTAATAAAAAGGATTACTTATTAAATTCACAAGCTGAAACTAATTCAAAAACTACTTTAAAAAATACGTAAAACTCATTATTATAATTAATTAAAACTTAATTCTTAATTCAACCAAACTAACAAAAGGCATGACAAATTTAATTTTTACTTACATTAAATTAATACAACAACTCTTAATAACATACTTCATCAAGCAAATTTAACGACTAATTTAACAACAACTAATCCTAACAAAATGTTAAACTCACAAAATAATATGAAAACTATAATAACCATACTAATAAACCAATCTGATGATAGTGGCTGCAGGCTCTCTTTAATATCATGGTGACAAAGGCAGCGGCGATGACAACGTGAAAATAAATCGTGGCGGAAGATGAGACATGAACAGCAGCAGCAGCAGAAAATCCGCCGAGCACGTGCAGCGGTAGTGACAACGGGTGCTTCCTCCTCGGTGGTGGCGACGTTGGCGGCAAGCTCCAGCGGTGGTCACGTTGACTGCTTCCCTCGGAGTTGTGAGCAGATGACGAATGAGAGAGAGAGAGAGAGAGGGACTTCATAAAGTAAGGGGGAAGGGATTTGCATTTGAATTTTGCCCTAAATTTACCGTCAGATTAATCGCCGGCAATATTTTTTCACGCACCCAAAACGCAATATTTCACTAAATAACGTTACCGTTGAATCTAGCCCCAGGTAAATTCGATGGTAGTGAGCACGGCAAAATTTATTTTTTTTAGCCAAATATTACCGTCGATAATATCGTCAGGAATAATGTTCCAATGGTAATAAATTAACGTGATGAATCTTGCCAAATTCGATGGTAAATACGACAGAAAACTCGCCGCTAACGTCCAACGCTAAATTCGACAGTATTCAGCGTTTTTCTTATAGTGTAACCATTTTTCTGTGGAACATAGGGACCCTAATCATCCCTAAACCTCATCCAGACCCCCATCCACTAAGAAAAATGGACAAAATAACCCCTACAACTGGATGGCAAACGGTTGCCAGTCTAACGTGTCAGGTACTTTAATTGGAGGGACTAAAAACCCCCCTCGTGACATCATCCTCTTCTTCTTCTTCTTCCTTCTCTTCCTCTGTTTCCTCTTCTTCAGAGCCATCATCACCGACTTTTTCCTTTTCTTTAGAGCCATCATCAATAGCTACCCACAAACCAGAAAAGAACCCCATGAAAACCCACACAAAATCACAAAGTCCACACCTTTGTTCGGTGTCACTCCTTTTCTAATTGCATCACTCCTCCACAGCAACCACCACTAGTGTTAGAAGAAGAGTCTAAGTTAGAGAAGAAGAAGCAACCAACAAAAAAAGCATTAGAAAGAGAACAACAATAATGATGAAGAATCACAAGTAGAGTGTATCCTCCTCTTCCTTTTCTCCCCTTTCCTTTACATTCTTGCTGTCCCTCCCCTGCCCTAGCGTTCCTCGTGCCAGCCATGGCCTTGTTCTTGGAGATTTACCTGATGGCGATGCTGAACTTGGGGATGGTGATGTTTGTGGCGGAGGAGAGATTTGGATGGGAGGCAATTCGGATTAGGCACGACATCATGGCGGGAAGGAGGGTGTGCGCGTGGTTGCTGTCAGGGATGTTCGTGGTAGTTTTGGGGCTAATCCGATGGGAGGTGGTTTAGGGTGGTGGTGGTGGTGGTTTAGGACGAAAAGGAGAAGAGGAGGAGGAAGAGGTATCACGGTGGTAGTGGTAAAGGTGAAGCTCGATGATGATGGTGATGAAGATGCGAAGAGAAAGGAGAAAAAGAAGAGGAAGAAAAAGGAGGAGAAGAGGCGGATGAAGAAGAAGAAGAAGAGAAAGATGTCAAGAGGGGTTTTTAGTCCCTCCAACTAAAGGACCTGACACGTCAGATTAGCAATCGTTTGTCATCCGGTTGTAGGGATCGTTTTGTCCATTTTTTTCAATGAACGAGGATCTGAAATGAAGTTTAAAGATGATTAGGGTGCACTATATTCTACGAACAAATGATTAAGAATTGAAAAGGGTATTCACTCTATTTTTTATGTTTTTACGTGTATGTTGTCTGAATTTGTATTTCAATATTCCACAAAAAATTTATTCAAATGTTGTTTTTAGTAAATTTTGGATTTTTTTTTTAACTTTTGGATATTTTGAGGACTTTTTAAATATGTGTTAGGTTTAAGATTTTTTAAATTTTATATGTTTATCAAAAATAAATAAATCTAACAAATTTTCAATTCAAAAATATTATTTGTATATTAAAAATTAGTTATCATATATGTTATTTCACACATGTTTAATATATATTATTTAGTATAAATTCAACATATTTTTTTTATGGATACTCCATTCCATTTTCAGATGTTTATTTTGTTGGGGGTTTAATTATTTTCTTATATTAGTTTTAAGATGCTCATTTGAATGTTTTGGAAATTTTTGTATGTGTATTAAGTTTAATTTTTTCTAGTTTTGAATATTTAACCTGAATTTGACAAATTTTTAGTTTTGGATATTTTATAGGTACTTTCAAATATGATTTTTTTTTTTTTAGTTTTAAATGTTTTTCTGATGTTAGGTTTTATATGCTTATTTGGATGGTTTTGAGAATTTTCATATGTATGTTACATTTAAGTTTCTTAATTTTAAATCATTAATGTATATTTTATTTATTTTTTTTTAATATTTGGTGAGTGGCCGTCAGCAGTATTGTACTTAAAAAAAATTGAAAAGAAAAATAATTTATTATTTAGTTGACTCATAAAAGAAACCGGTAGAAGTAGTAATTGTTAAGGCAATAATAATATCTTTTCAGGTTGTCAATTTAATATTTTAATTTGACATGTCTATTTTATCCAAAAATGGGATAGAATAGTGTGTGTAAGTTTGAGAAGTGGGAAGTGCTGCAAAATGAAAATTCGCACAAGAAGTGCTTGTCGTAATTACAAGAAAAACAGCGAAACTATTTGGAATCCACCTTCTGAAGGCGTTGAGAGCCAATGTGATTTTAAAAAATTACTTTAATACTTTAATTATTAATTAATTAGTTTCAAAATAATTAACCGGCAAAATCCGGTAAACACGGTATTTAAGTAAGCCCATGAGCTGCGCGCTTGTACTGCGGATGTCTCATTAAATACCAATAACAACGTCCCTAATTACTAGCTAGTTACTTGCAGATACCGGTAACTGCAAAAATAACGGCGTTCCTATAATTTCCCGTGATACCCCAGTCAAAGTTGTATTATTATTATTATTATTATTATTATTATTATTATTATTATTATTATGCTAACATGTGTCTTAGAACATCTCCAATACATAATTTTTTAATTTCATTTTATTCTGAATTTTAGAAAGTGCTACATAAATATTTGTGAAATTATATATCATAAAATTTAATTTAAAATTTAATGTAAAATTTGTTATTCCAATACTTAATTTCATTTCAATTTACACTTAAATTATTTTTAATTATTTGATTTTAATTAAATTATAAAAATTAAATAAAACAAAAAATATAGAATTATAAAATTAATAATTTTGTGGATGTAAAGATTGAGAATTTTGTGTATTTGAATTTGGAGAAAAATTAAAATTTTGTAAATATATAATTAAAAAGAAATTTACGCTAAATTGATTTCAATCTATTTTTTTACCAAACTGATAAGAATATAATAAAAAATAGAATAATAAAGTGCAGAAGTACAACTGATGAGTACATCTAATTTATTTAAATATATTCTAATTAAATTTGTGTTATAATATTAAATAACAACATTACAATAACAAGTTATTACAACGTTCATTTACTAAGGTTTAATTTAATGGATTATACAAGTAATAGCATTTCACTGACATTTTTTTAAAATAATACAGTATCTCTTCTCTAATACCAGTATTATTTTAAAAATAATATTTAATATAAATCTTAATTTTAGATCATTAAAATTACTGTAAAAAATTAAAAATAATACCCAAAATTAATCTCATTAAATTGCTTTTAAGAATATATTTTAAAGATACAAAATAATATTTTATTAAAAGTTATTAAAAAGATAAATATTTTTACACTCCTAATATATTGATTACAACAAAAACTTAAATTATTATTATTATTATTATTATTATTATTATTATTATTATTATTATTATTATTATTATGATGTTGATTTTTATATTTTTATTAAATTTTTAATTAGTTCTTATAATTTAAAAGTTTGTAATTGTATTATTATATTAGATAAAAAAAATAATTACATCCTCTCTAGCTGATTTCTATAAAAACAAATACAAAATTTTTTACAATATTTATTTTTATGTTAAACGTAGAATGAATTATGAAATATTCTAAAAATAAATATTATAGGATTATTGCATATTTTGCTAAAAAAATAATAACTAATGAGAATATAATTATAAATTTGATAAAATTATAATAATTAAATTTATTATTATTTTTATTTTATTAAGATTTAATTAAAAAATTGTCTAAAAGATACTGGTTAAAAAAAACAGAATTCTCTTAGAATATTTATTCTCAAGATACTTTTATTGTTAATTAAAAGATAGATGAATATTATCGTCCTCTAACCAACAATGAATTTTTTAAAAATAATTTCGATTATATTTAAAAAAAATGACTACCTATTACTATGAGTGCGTCCGGTATGCAGGAGTAGAATTCTCAGGAAAATTCAGCTGGGAATAATAGTATATATATTCTCGTGCTTGGTTAGTATAATAATACAAAAACATAAACAATCAAATTGGTTTCCAACAAATTTGAATATTTTGATCTCTGACAATTTTTAATTTCTAGAAATTCTCAAAAATTATCCTTCTATTAGATAGTTTGATATTTTTATCGTTTTTAATTAGATTTTTAATATATATGTTAAAAAATAAGTAGTCTCGAAATAAATTTATCATAAAAATCATTAAATCTCAAAAAATATTATTATAAAAAATAATCATATTTTAAAATAATAAAAAGACTAATTTATCTAACGAAAGTAATTCTCAAAGAATTATAAAAAATATTGAAAACAAAATCTTCCATCTAACATTTTTTAAAAGGTAATTAAATATTTATTCAATAAAAAAATATATCTAAAAAAAATTCTCATTCCTAAGATTGTGTAATTAGATCTTAAAAAATGATTGTCGGTATATAACTATTATTCTCTTTTTTTTTTTTTTGGTCGAACTGAACAATTTTTATTGTTGTTCATATGTAAAACTTTTGAATAGTCATTTTAAAAGTGATACAATTTTAGTTAATATAATACATTATCACCAATGAAATCAAACTAAATTTAAATATAGGTAATATGATGGTGATAATGAAAAATAGTTTACGTATCCTTAATTTGTTACGTTCATTTGTTTTGTTATTAGATGAAGTCAATAATCCTTTTTAAATTTCAATGATTGAAAAGGGTATGTGAACACACGTGTGAATATTTAATTTGTTGATGAATTTAAAAGACAAAGAAATAAAGAAACAGTAAAAGTTACTAATATCTATATAAAAGATAAATTTAGTCTCTCTCTAAATATTTTTTAAACAAATTATTTTAATAATTTTTATATATAGTTATTTTAATTAATTAATTAGTGAAATAGTTCTTAATAAGTTAAATAAAATTTTGTTTTTATTTTTATAGAATAGGTGTATTTTGGTCGATCATATAATTCTCTCACTGAAATTACATAGTTATATATTATCAAATTTATTAATATTAAATTATTATAAAAATTTTGTGTGATCAAAATTTAAAACTTGAAAATATTTATAAAAACTTTGTATTCAAGCAATATATGAACAATAAAAAATTAATATATTTTAAAAAAATGAGAAAATGAAGAAGATTAAAAAATTAAAAACTATATGAAAAAATTATATATCTATCTAATTTGGTCGGTAGAATTGTCAACTCAATTGGCTGCATATAGGATTAAGTGCAGAGCAGATTTAAATACAAATGAATTGAGTAGGGTGTGGATTCACAATCCTAACCTACCAATATATATATATATTATAAAAATACATTAAACCAAAGACTTCTTAGTTAATACAAAAGATTTTTATCATTGAGATAAGAACATCAATTAATAATTTAATATTTTTTTATATAAAAATTAATTTTATTCTAGTGATATATAAATATAATATTATACTATAATATTTTATTTATATTTGTGTTATTAATTTAAACAAAAATTTTTATATAAAATTAAATATTTAATTATTATATTATTTATAAAATAATTATATTATTTGTAAGATGATTATGTTATTTATATTGAATTTTTAATTTATATGCACATTAAATTATATAATAATATTATATATTTATAAAAATTTGCAGATAAGATCAAATACTTACTAGTTAATCGCAGCTAGAGTTAAAATTAAATTGTTCTCAATTTGTAAATAAAATAAAACTGAATTTTAGTAAAAAATTAAACCACAAATAAAATTAAGATTAAATTTAAATCTTACAGTACATTATCTTATTCATTGCCATCCCTACTTCTAGCTAAGGCACTAAGCACGCTACAAAATAGATCGTTCTCGATAAAGGACAGGAAGATAACAAGGATGTTGTGCCAGGGCCAGGGGTGTACCGTACATGGTTGGGGTTTCTTGTTCCACGTGCAACAGCAAACAGCCAGTTGGAGTCCAACTTGTTAGGTTGACACGTATGAGGTTTTTTTTTTTTTTTTTACCATCAATAAGTCATCTCAATATTTTATGGATGAAAATTAGTAATTTCAACGAAGATAATGTTTTTATTTTGGTATCTAATAATATAGTTAGATAAATGAATTTTATTCTAAATTTGTAAAATGATTAATTAAGCCTATAACTATTTAAAAAATTTGACAATATATCAGTGTTGATTATTTTTTCATCCCACGTCTATTAATATAATACTAATATAACAACTAAATAATGTTATTATAATACTGCAACAACAATTTTATATATGCACCATTAATTGCATATGTCCAAAATTTTTATAGGAGTTATTAAATCAAAATTTGATGAGAGGTGCATATTATTTATGTCTGTTTTAAAAAATTTGTTTAAAAATTTAAAATAAAAATAAAATATTTATATAAACAAAAAGCAACTCAATATTATATGAATTACCCAAAACAAAAAATATTACGTGAATGTCTCTATATATATTATTATATAAATCGAATTAGTTAAATTTAAATTATAAATTATAGTGGTAAATCGAATTTAACATGTATTGAATTAGTAGAGTTTAGGGTGAATCAAAGTAAATAGCTTCAATTTACTAAGGAATGCACATTGTTTGAGATTACCCATAGTAAATCGATACGACCTATATCGATTTAGCCCATAGTTTTTGCACATAGTAAATCGACACACCCTAATGCGATTTATATATATACGTGCTTCCAATGTAAATCTACACACCTTGATTCGATTTACAAGCAAATATTGAATTAACAAATGTTAGATTAACGAGGTATTACAACTTTAGTTATAAACTGAAGGGTTTAACTTTCCGTCGTAAATACTAGATTAATTATGCTCGGATAGAATTTAATTTAATTTTGGTTAAATTATTTTTTTATTATAATTATTCGTTTTAGGTGATTTTTGTCTTCTAAAGTGTTATGGTTCTAAGAAAATTATTTCA
Organism: Arachis hypogaea; assembly: GCF_003086295.3. NCBI lineage: Eukaryota > Viridiplantae > Streptophyta > Magnoliopsida > Fabales > Fabaceae > Arachis > Arachis hypogaea. The sequence goes on from NC_092048.1 coordinate 28,255,934, forward strand.
TCATCCTGTAGTCCCATCGATGTATCACGATCATGAGGAGGCAGCATGGTATGCCCTTGGTCAATAGGATCATGCCGTACTTGCAGATGGCTGGCCTGACCCATCTCGCGAGGCTCAGCAACCACTAGTTTAAGTTGGATGACTCATTAGTGAATACATTTGTTGAGAGATGGCGTCTGGAGATGCATACATTCTCCCTGTCATTCAGGGAGTGCACAATTTTGCTACAGGATGTAGCGTACCAGCTAGAAATCCCGATCGATGGATAGTATATCAGCGAATGTCTGACAGACTTCAAGCGGTACATCGACAGTGGTCATCCAGCATGGCTATAGTTCAAGGAGTTATTGGGTGTGTTGCCGCCGGCGGACTGCATCGACAAGTTCATTGTGATGTGCACTTGGATATAGGATACATTCAGTGACCTTCCCGAAGACTCAGACGAGGAGACAGTTAGGAGGCACGCAAGAGCGTACATCATGATGCTATTATTGACGCAACTCTTCAGTGACAAGTTCGGTACATGCATGCATATTAGGTGGATAGGGTACGTAGCGAGATTAGAGGACATGGACAGTTATAGCTAGAGATCCGCCGCTCTATCATGGTTATACTGGTGCTTGTGCCGTGTGGCCAACAGGCTCGTGGTTAAGTTGGCCGGTCCATTGTAGCTCCTCCAGTCATGGATCTTTTGGCGGTTTCCAGGTTTTAGGCTTGAGGGATTTGACACCTTTCATTGGCCATTGGCTTTGAGGTACTCAACGTTAATACTTGTTTTGTGTGTCATTATTTTTACCGTTTATGCCTGTTGTGGATCACATGTGTTGGGTCGCAAGTGGTCAGGTTATCAGTCAACATTGAGCGAGAAGGGACATCGAGTCGTGCACTGCAAACTGAGGATAAATTTACTTCAGGCTAGGAATGTGAGTGTCAAACATTGCTTATTTTTATTATGCAATTATTTTGTCTGCTTACTGTTCATGTTGACTTTGGAGGATAAATTTTGTTTACGATTTGTGTGGATGCCATACAGCTCGCCGGATGTCATGCAAGTAGTGCATTCCGAGATACTGGAGCCACGTCACACGGCGTTATGGAGAGTCGTGACGGCATTGATCTACTTTGCTATCATAGAGTAGCATCAGATGGATCGAGAGCTACCACAGCTTGGAGGAGTACAGCTTCGGCCACGACCCACACTCAACATCGATTTCTTGATATCAAATGATAGCAAAGGTGGCGATCAGTGGTACCCACTACCTTACAGCGTTGGCACACTCATTGGACCAACATGGCGCAACTGTGTTACGATTTGATGTTGTTCCAGATCCAAGACCGTCTCATGAGTACTTAGAGTGGTGGCATCAGTATGGTAGGCAATTCTTTTTGCCTGAGCTATTCCTCGGAGACCCTAGAGCAGATGCGATCCCAGCCGAGGCAGTGCAGAGAGGTCTAGGACAGGCTCCACAGATGGATCAGGTGCTTGATGTTCCAGACAACTATCGTGTTGAGCGGAGATGTCGTGTCGTGACACGTTCCAGTAAGCGTGAATGGAGGTGGCTCGACGATGCCATCGATGCATTAGAGGGGAGGGGTTAAGGTCGTAGAGGAGCTAGGGGTCACGGCCATAGAGGAGCTAGGGGTGGTGGTCGAGGTATGCATTAGATGGACGCCAACCCCTATTAGGAGCCTCAAACGCAGCCTTGATCCCGTTGTGCCTATCTAATATGACTAGAATACCCGATTGAGGCACTACATGCTGCCGAAGGTGGGATAAGAAGAATGACCACGACTCTACATTCTCACCCTACACAAGTGTGAACGCAACATGAATGATATTGGAATTGCTGTCCTGAGCAATCGCAATAAGCAGTGTAACCCCGTATTTTCCGTATAAATGGGTCCCATCAACGCTAACCAACGGCTTACAATGTCTGAAGGTCTCGGTACACAGTAGGAATGTCTAAAAATGATGGTGGAAATAAGCATGCGACTCATCGAATTGCCTACCTACTTACATAGGACTCGTCTTTAACACTGCAACACTACCCGACATCGTCATCTGTACACCTAGTACCCATCGTGGCAACTCATTATATGACTCTTCCCAATTTTCGCAAATCTGAGCCACGACCTTCTGCTTAGACAACCAAACCCTCCTGTAAGTCAGTCTAAAACCGAAATATGCCTCTGTCACATTCATCAGAACCTTGATTGACACGACAACATCAGCTCTAATCATAGGCACTATGAAGGATGAGATCACATGGTAATCAAGCATCCTGTGATCACTCGATATTGACGTGGCCTAACAAGTATGAGATCCATTGTACCGTTTTACCTCCCAAATACCTCTGCGTTGGCGGAGACTGATACAAATCAACCATGTGCACCCGTTGCCAAATTCCTTACGCCTCCCATAATACTTGCGATAATCGGATTCCAATACTTTGTACTCAACCCCACGTCGGATGTTATAAGTCTTCACGCTTAGGACGACCTCCTCTTTATCCTGAAACTGCTGACTCACTTGGAACTCAACTAGTCCTCCTGTATCCTGTGTATCTCTGGCCCAAAATCTAATAGGTATGCCAGATATTCCCTGCTGTCTCATGTTATCCAAGTCCAAAGTTGAAAAGTGCTGGGGGGTACTGTTGAGTTCCTAAACTAGCCAATCCACCACCCCTAGCTATATCATCATCACTATCATCAGCAATCGTGGTGGGCCCTACATCATCATCATCATCATCCTCCTATAGTACATCTTCCACACCATCCAGTGCTCTACTCTATCCGAAAATCGGTACCACATCAGGAGTACCAGCCATCGCAATTGAAGGCTCACCGAAGGGTCGAGTATCACCTATTTCTCCATCACGATTGCACTTTAGATCAGCTACGAAGGACGGAAAGGCACCCAAAACTGTCTCAGGTACAATCACGGGCACAGATGAAGTGGCACCAACAGGCATTGAACTAGAGCAGGCAGCCATTGCTAAAGGTTGAGGATTCCGGTTTGAACCTCCTAAACTACAGACCATATCTACAAGCTTAGCCAACAGCTCAGGGGTCCTCACCTCGGGAAACTACTGACGACAATGGAATAGAACTTGCAAATCTTTATCACTGCCTATGACGAACGAATCGTACTTTACATCATCCCGCAACACAAAACTCAAAATTCTATAGAATAACTTCTCCACCTGTTTCACGCCTTACATCCCTAGTTTTTGGATTATAGTATTTTGAAACTCGGTGAAACTCGTTGAAGGTTTAAGAAAAATACTAAGCGAATTCTTATCAGTAAATTTAATTTCATAATGTGTTTTTTCTTAATCGACCCTCTATAGTGCACCAGAACTAAAAAACTATCATTACTAGCCATTGTGACTTCCACTCTAATGAATCCATAACGTTCTGATCATTTTTATATAGGAACCAATCCTTTGTAAATCGAATTTTCTGAATTTGATTTATATCAATTGCTGGGTATCATAGAAATTCAAATTAAGTAGACTCAATTTACTTTGATATTTCACATAGTAAATCGAAATAGCATGTATCGTCTTACTTATTGATCCCTCCTCCTTATAAATCGACTCAAGTGATTTTGATTTACTGATGATCTCAGTAAATCGATTCTAACTCATTCAATTTATGTGTTTCTTGGTAAATCAATATTACCTAATTCGATTTACATTAGACACTTGTAAATCGAGTTTCCTAGGTTTGATTTATATAGATCTGATTTTAAAAAGAGACATGCATGTAACGTTTTAGGTTTTGGGACTTTAGTATAATATTGAGTGGCATTTGTATTGTTTATGTGATTTACCCTTAAAAAAATTGTTAATATCTTAATGTGATAATATTTAGAAGTAATACTTTTAGTAAAAAAAACTTAAAGTGGTCCCAATACAATTCCTGACTATTTTTTTAAAGGATGTTGCATTCTCTTGTCTTTCTAAAATTTCATGACGGTCCTCACTCAATCGCATATTTACACCAAGTATCCCTTACAACTGGTTTATACTAGATGACCTGATGATGTGTTAGTTTGAGTTGCCAACATATCAAACCCAAATGTTTGGTATGAATAGAATTATTTATAGAAACTAATAGGTTCTGTTTAAATCGTTAAACGACATAGCCTTCACAACATAAAAACAAACATTATGAGTTCACAACTTTGACAAAATCATAATCTACCTTAACAATAATCATAACAATTCAATACATAGTATAATATGTTCTTGTAAAATTAGAAAGATGGTCATTAAAGAGGATTTTAACTAATTTGAATCACAAACATCAAAATCAAAATAATCAACATACATAAACAACAACAGAAAGTATCATGCCTAGGAAAACCATACAAATATCAAAATAAAATTCTAACTAATTTGAATTGGAACAAAGAAAAGGATTTTTTTTCCTTTATTTTTTTCTAGTTGATTCAATCTTATAGCACTTGACTCAAGGTAGAACCTATCAGACTCCACATCCATGGCTTCAACCAAGACGCATCCAGGCATAACAATAATGGAAAAAGAAAAATAGTAATGACCAAATAATTGTTCTAAATAACAAAATTGAAGGAAACAAGTCAAAACAACAGAACAATATGAAGGTTACAGAAGGCTTAGAGAATGGGAGGTTGAATATGTGGCCTTCTTTTGCTTTAATGGATTAAGCATATAATATCAAACTTTCACTTAAAATCTGTTTGAACAGTGCAGCAGAACTTTTATGAGACAATTCTATTTTGTCTTATAAATATCAGAAAACAGAACTTAGAGAAAGAGAAGAAGAATAATACTGGCATGTATCCTGGTTCAGTTGCCTTGTGCAATACAACTTACAACCAGTCTCCACCACAACAGTGGTGGAATTTCTACTATAGTTAAAGTATTACATACACCAATTTCTTAGGATTTACTCAATCCTTTCTCTCTCAAGTTCTTATCTAACTTGACTTGGTTATGTTAATACCTAACTCTTTACTCTAAGTGATAACCCAACTTAGAAAGGGGCACCTCACAGGTACAAGACACAAGACATATGAAACAACCTAAAGAAATATGAAATCACGCTAGGCTTTTCTCTCAAGTGTTTCACTCAACCTTTTGTCACTCCTAGGCTTTTTCTTGATTTCTCTCTTCCACCCTTTTATCTTTCAAAGAAATTACAGAAAGATATACATTGATAATCAAATACAAACTATAGAACATGAAGGAGATTGATGCATTAACATCCTCTGTTGCTATTAGTTGAACCTGATTCAGCTAACTCTGATTAAGTTCTTCATCTTGGCAGAATGCTTCTTTAACTTAGAAAGCACTATCCAAAAATGTTGAACTCTTCTCAGGAAAGCTCTTCAAACAAACTCAGATTCTGGTTCTCTCTCCTTAATTCTTTACTAAAAATATTTTTCTTTTTGTACCTTGTGCTGTGTCACAGTTGGGGTTTTCTCCCTAGTCACTTCTTGGATTTTGAGCTTTGATAAAACCATCCCTTTTCTTTTTTCAATCAATCCTTAAATTAGGGATATCAAATCTAATTCTCTTGACCGTGGTCAACAAAGCATCAGAGATGATCTTACTCAGCGATAATCCCAAATCCAAACCCTTGAAAATGTGCTTTACCTCCAAGTAACTTTGTAAGCCATTGATTTTCAGCAAAAGTAATCCGACACTACTTTCTTCGTTAATCCAAAAATAGTATCGCAGAGAGTTGGAGAAGGAGTGAAGAAAATAACTTGCATGCAAATGGAAATAAATCACCTTTATCCTCTGACTTAGCTTAGCTTGCTTTTATTTAGGTGATTAGACATTAGCTTTTGTGATTTACCTTTCTCTCTCTTCCTTCTCTGGTGAATGAACAAGAGGGACGAAGCTCTCTCTTTCTTTCTGATTTTGACCAAAGCAAACTTGTGAACGTTGGCCTTGGAATGCTTCTTCTTGGTGGAATCTTCTTGGAATTGGGTTGGATTTATTTTCCATTTAGCCCAACTAATTTCTTTGCATTATTTCTTTGGGCTTTGTTAGATAGAGAACCCACCAACAATCTTTGTTTTATTTGCTCTATCTCATTGGGCTGCTGCTATTGTAATTTTGGTTTGCAACAATAGCCAAGACAATTAAAAGCTAATTGGGTGTTTAACCCATTAGATTAATGTTTGTCATCATCAATTGAGTTAGTTAATTTCTTAACTCAAAAACTCTCCCGTGATGACAAACATAGTTATGAAATTGATCAAAGAGATTGAATTCAATAAGGTTAAAGTACTTTCCTTTAGTTGATGTCACTTGCTTTTGATTTGCTCCCCCTTTTTCTTTCCAAGATTTGCTCCCCTGAATTTGTGCTCTTCTTTTGTTTCCTGTTTACATATTCATATAGGGAACACAACAATGTACTATATACCATTTGTTATTCATGGATGAAGAATACAGCAAGAGTTTCAAACATTTTAACATCACATGAAACAGAGCCTAAAAATGTACAATATACAGCAAAAACAGTCAGTCAGCCCAAAACAGAATCAACAAAAACAGAGCATACACATACATAATACTAATACTACTCCCCCTTTTTTCATCAAGGGAAGAGATGCAAGCAAACCTGCAGCAAACTGTTAAGGCAGATAACTAGATAACCAAAAGCAAAATAAATAGTTGTTAATCGGTTTACAGTCATCCGAGACAAAACAAAGGAAGTTTAAAACAAATTACAAGTGTTTCATGAGACAACATTAAAGAAAAACATAGAAAATATCAATAGAAAAGACATCATTAGGCATCCGAACCATCCTCCTCAAAATCAACAGGGTCTTCAGGGTCAATGTCCATGGTTTCATCCTCTTGGAGATTGTCAATGAACTTCATGAAAACTATCACTCTATCTCTGGACTTTCTGAGGAAGTTTTCATGCTTGGCAGCAAGTTTCCGATGTTCTTTGCTCATTACAATTAGATAGTTGGGTTGAGAGACAAATTCTTGGACTACATCTTTCACCACTCCATATAAGAGTGATTTGTGTCCAGTGGAAGCTGAAGTCCCAGACGCAGATGGAGAAGAGGATTCTTTTGGTTCATAGTCATCATCATCATCAAGAACTACCCTTTCAGTTCGAGTTGGTCCATTTTTCTGCTATTTTACCGAACCACCTCTTTTTAGATATGAGTGTCTATTTTCATATGTCTCATTTGATAAGTCAACACCAAAATATTCAAAAATACAGGTTAAGAACATGCCATAAGGAAGAGTTTTATGTTTTTCACTTCTAATACAATCAAACATATACCTTACCATTAAATATGCAAAAGAGATTTTAGTTTTTGTGAGAATAGCATACAAAACTAAAGTATCACAAAAGGACACCCTTTGATATGAGCCACTCTGAGGAAGGATGATATGGTTCACTATACGATGCAACTGAGCCTGAATGTAACCAAGAGCTTTGTGAGTTGGAGTGATGCCATCAATCAACGAAATGTGTTCACACACATAGGCCAGAGCATCATTGTATGATATACCTACCCCGTCATCCCACTTACTAGAGGTGTAGACACAAGCACCAATATCAGTGTATTTTAGAGAATCACTGATATTTTCATCGTTCAGAACAAGGTTACAGCCTTTTACATAAGAGTGAATGCTGCCCTCATGATAGGTCATGTTTGCATAAAACTCCTTGACTAAGAGAGGGTAAATAGGTTTTTTGTTTTGAAAATATGGTTCAAGTCCAGAAATTCAAAGTTATCAGCAAAAACAAAACCTTTCTTTTTTAGATTTGGTAAATCAACTAAAAACGTGGGACAAAAGGTACGATGAATTACAACACCCTCATAAAAATCATTATTCATGGCAGAGCGAAAACGGAGAAGGTTGTAATTTGAATGGGAGGTCATGAAATGTGATTTTTGTGCAAAAGGGTCAATGGAGGGCTCTTTAACTAATTTTAGAGGGATGCGAGGGTTACCTCTTTGAGGACGAGTAGGAGCAGACCTAGGTTTAGGACGAGAAGGTTCAGGCGCAGGTTCCTCAGCCGTAGGGCGCTTCCCCTTTGAAGCACTTAGTTTGGATGGAGCATTTGGTGGTGCCGTCAGCTTGGAGGAAGAGGGAACCCTTGGGGTGTTTTTCATTTGTGCTATCGGGTCTGTGCGAGGTGGAGAGTTCGGTGGAGAAGGTGAAGGGGTAAAAGTTGGATTTTTTGAACGAGGAGAGGTTCTTGGTTTATCAGGAAGTTTGAAAACCTTGTCACGAGGACCTCTTTGAATGATGATTTTCTTTCGCATTCTGAGAATCAAGGGTTCCACTCAAACAAAACAATGATGGTAGTGGGAGTGGAAACCGAAGAGGTTAAGGGAGAAGTTATGAAGAAAGAGATTGGTAACTGCCAAAAAAATTTCTTGAAAATATGCAACTGCATCATCTATGACTAGACCTTGAAAAGACTTGACATCACAATAGGTAATTTGATTAAAATAAAATATAACAAAAAAAATCCTTTTCACTAAAAGACAAAAGACAAAACACAAAATAACACATGGATACTGTAAAACTCAGTAGGCCTAGAGATGGTGGAGTTTAAGGAAACATATTGGACCACCATAACTCTGAACTGAAGGGTTGGCCCAGAAGATTCAGAACGTGCAATTAGGCCCAGAAAGAAAACATTCATGGAGATGGTTCTTCATTCATCCAGAATTTTCTCATCCCAACCTGAGAGACAAAAACTTTAACAAATACATCAGCATTGCGCAAATAATCTATCATGACTTAAAATCCTTAGATTTGTCCTGAGTTTACAAAATCTGTCTTCAGCTAGAGGTTTAGTGAAAATGTCTACTAATTGATCTTCTGATTTAACAAATTGAATGCTAATATTCCTTTTTTGAATATGTTCCCTTATTGAGTGAAATCTCACCTCAATATGTTTAGTTCTAGAGTGTAAAACTGGATTTTTGGAAATATTTGTGGTACTCATATTGTCACATAACAAGGGAATATTTTCAGCATTTAACTTATAATCAGCAAGTTGGGTTTTCAACCAAATAAGATGAGAACAACAGGAAGAAGCAGCGATATACTCCGCCTCTGTAATGGATAATGCCACTGTGGACTGCTTCTTACTTAACCAGATGTTTAGGGACTTCCCAAGAAAACAGCATACGCCTGATGTGCTTCTTCTATCCACTCTATCTCTAGCAAAGTCTGTATCACAATAACTAACTGCAAAAAACTCATCAATCTTTGGATACCATAAACCAAAATTGGATGTGTCATGAACATATCTAATAATTCTTTTAACTGTTGAAAGATGTGATTCTTTTGGTTTTGATTGGAATCTTGAACACATTCCAACACTTTGCACAATGTCGGGTCTAGAGGAAGTTAGGTACATAAGAGATCCAATCATTCCTCTATACCTAGTCTCATCAACATCTTTCTCAGTTTCAGCCTTTTCTAACTTTGAGTTAGGATGCATGGGTGTTCCCAAGGGTTTGACATTTTTAATGCCAAATTTTTTAACTAGTTTCTTGGCATACTTCTCTTGATGAATAAAAATGCTATTTTCAGTTTATTTAATTTGAAGCCCAAGAAAAAAAATTAAGTTCACCCATCATACTCATGTCAAATTTACTTGTCATGAGTTTTCCAAATTCAGTACAAAGGGTCTCATTTGCTGATCCAAATATAATATCATCAACATAAATTTGGACTAAAATGAAAGAGTCATTAGAATTTTTAATAAATAGAGTAGTGTCAGTGGTGCCTCTTTGAAATCTATTTTTCAAAAGAAAATAGTTAAGTCTTTCATACCAAGCCCTAGGAGCTTGTCTCAACCCATAAAGGGCTTTTGAGAGTCTGAAAACATGATTAGAAAATTTCTTATTTTCAAAACCAGGTGGCTGTGCCAGATATACTTCTATATCTATTACACCATTTAGAAATGCACATTTCACATCCATTTGATACAATTTGAAACCACAATGAACATCATAGGCTAGAAATAGTTTTATGGCTTCCATTCGGGCAATAGGTGCAAAGGATTCATCGCAGTCTATCCATTCCTCTTGATCATATCCTTGCGCCACTAGTCTGGCTTTGTTTCTAGCAATGCTTCCATCTTCTCCTAACTTGTTCCTAAATATCAACTTGGTGCCGGCCACTTTCTTTCCAATTGGCTTTGGAACAAGTGTCAAAACCTTATTCTTTTCAAATTTACCAAGCTCTTCCTCCATAGTCTTTACCCAAGAAGGGTCATTGAAAGCTTCATGTACTCCAACCCCGATTCTCACTTTATCATCGTCACTCTCATCACTACCACCTCCCTTCCTGTAGAGTTCACACCACCTATGTGTCGCACCACCCTAACCCCTTCATCCTCCCCTCTACCTCTAACTGTTGTTTGCCCTCCCCGCTGCCTCAATTTGTGCTCGTCCTCTCCTTTGCCTCCACCTATGGTTCACCCTCCCCTCCGCCTCCGATTCACCGTCGTCTTCCCTAGCCTCCACCTTTGGTTCATCCTCCCTTTCGCCCACCCCTTCGCCTCTAATTCGTCCTCGTCCACCCTTCCCAGGCCATTCTATTTCTAGTTATGCCCCCATTTCTCTCTTTCTTCTGCTCTCTATTTCTCTTTGTCAGGCTTGTTTATTTTTTTGAAAATAAAAAAATAGTTATTTTTATTGTGTGAGAGAGGGAGATTTGGGTGGGGTGTGATAGGGTGAGTATAGTGGAGATTTGGTAGTTGCTGCTGTGATAGAGGTGAGTTTGATGGTGAGTGAAAAATGGTGTTATATTGATAGTGATGAGTTGAGGACAACTACAATGAAAATGATGAGATGAGGTGAAGGGTTAGAGGAGTTGAAATTGCTTAAGGTTAGATGAGAGAAGGTTAAAAGTGAAAAAAAAATTGACTAACTGTTGATTGACAAAAATTTGACTATAAAGTTAAAATTGAAATGATTTCAAATGTTAGAGGTAAAATTCAATCAAATTAAAAGTTAGGGATAATTTTAAAAATTTTTAAAAACATTAGGGACAAACATAATTTATCAAAAAAAAAATTTGGTTTGATAATGCATATGAGTTTATGAAAAGAATTGCAAGACAGAGTATTATTCACAAATTTTTGTGCCCTCACGTGCATTAGCAGAATGGAAGTACTAAAAAAAGCACATGTATTTATTTAAGAAAAAAATTAAAAGTGAAGTGATCGATAAAATAAGAAATTTATCAATATTAAATTTATAATTTTATCATATATAAACCCTGCTACCTTGACTTAAAAGTAATTAAAATTTTACATTTTACAAAAATATTTAGGAGACAATAGAAAATGAGTTTAAAATTATCCAATGTTACCTTCTTTTACCGAATTAGCAATGAACAAAGTATGATTTTCAATAAACTAAGCAAGAAGACAGAGAAAACCAGGATAAAAAAAGAAATTAAAAACAAAAATAAAATCAAGAAAACTTAGATTGCCTTCGGTCTGATAAGTGAGCAGAGTATGACGAAGAGGGAGTAAGAATGCTGGCGGCGACGTACGACGGACAACCACGGACGATAAGTGACGAATTGCCGAACTAGAGTTGGTGATGCGACACAAAGAAGTTGGCAAATGATCAGAGGAGTTGGAGAATATAACAAAGGGGATAGTGGAGAACAACCAGACGATGGTGGGATGATGACAGTGAGAGGAGTGAGAAGCGGGGTGGTAAATGCTAGGGTTTATCCTCTTTTCTTTCTCTCAGAGAAGGAAGCACAATGTCCTTTAGTGAGACGAAGAGATGATGGCTCGTGTGACTTTAAGTGCAAGGCTTCAATTCCTGTTTTTTTTTTAACCCCAAAACAACATTGTTTGAGGCAGGTGAGTAAAAACCGACCAGGTCTCGGTTCTGTCTGGCTGGCCAACTTTTGACCAGTTCAGCGGTTCTAAAACGGTTTTATGTCTAGCGGTTGCTCAAGTCGAGTCAAACCATAGATAAGGCTAGTTCACTATCAAATTGGTATGACCAGCTGGTTAGTTCGGTTTTTAGAGCCATGACTACAACAGAATAAAACTAAAGAGATAATAAAACAAAAAAAAATAAAAGAATCTCACTTAACAAACTGTAGAATTAAGCCCCAAAAAATTGAAACCAAATAATTAGAACTAAAATCATAACCAAGAACAAATTAAAAAAAAAGCCCTAAATAAGTAATAATCAGAAACACCAAAAATTCAAAAAACTTAAAATAACACTCCCGAAAATGAGAACTATCAAAAAGCCCCAATGATTCTCTTCAGGTTGCGATGAGGATTTAGATTCGGTAGACGACGATTCTACTCAGGCGCACGGAGACGATGATTCGATAGTGAGAGTGAAGGGGGTAGCGGTTAGAAGAGAAGAGCATGGCGGTGAGAGAGGAGGAAGGTGGCAGATGGCGTGAGAGGGGATGGAATTTCGATATGTGAAATTGTGTGTTTGAATTTTAGAAGCGGAGAGTGTGTGAGAATGAAGTTAGAGTTTTTGTTTTGAAATTTTCTTGTTTAAAAATTTCACTCAAAAATAAAATTTTAATCTTTTTTATTTATATTTAACAATTAATTTTTTAAAATTTGAGAAATTAATTTTTAGTCAAAATTTAAAAATTTTAAAACTAATTATTAGTAAATATTAGATATATTAATATTTTTAAAAATAATTTCTACAATTTTTAATAATTAATAATTTAATCGTTAATTTTTTATAAAAAATACTTAATATAAACAATATTTTAGAAAAATTAAAATTTTGAAAGAAAATAAAATTATCCTGTAAAAAATTATATAAACAATTTTTTTTACTCATAAAAGGTTTAACATTTTGAAATATTTTTTTAGTTGCAAAAGATCTTTAAATTTTGTAATAAATAAATAACTTGTTACAAAATAATTGGAGTTTTTGAAATAAATAAATATTTTATTATAAAATATTTTGAACTTTTGCAATAACTTAATATTGTTACAAAACATTATAAAATTTTGCATCAAAATACTATTTTGTTATAAAAGTCAATATAATTTGCAACTAAAGAAACTAGATTGTTACAAAATATTAAAATATTTTTTTAACAAAGTATCTCGTTGTTACAAATTATTTTTATTATGTAACAATAACTAATTTTTGTTAAAAAAATTGTAATAATTTTAAATTTGTTACAAAATTTTTATTACAAATACTTTATTTTTTTGTAGTGTGTATTGTTTGAGTACTAAACTTATTTTGTATTTTATTTAGTTATTATTGAAATAATTGAATAACATTAGATGTAATAAATGTATAATTATGAATATTACATATATAAAATTGTGGAAAAAGTTTGGTAACAAAAAATTTTCAGCCATAATAAGCCAAAACTTTCTATAATTTACTTCATTTATATAACTTAATAACAGTTTTATTTTTTATCTCACTCTCCTATCAATCCACTTATCATATTCTTATTAGCCCCATTTATTAATGACATTAATTATAATATCATACTCCTTACTATATTCTTATAATCAATGCTTAATATTTTCTTTTATGATTTGATTTTTATATTTAAGAATACAATAAAGACTAATAATAATTATAAAGAACGGCAACGATAATTTGTATTAAATGAGTTAATTGTAATTGATTTTTATTTTTGTTAAGTTATTTATCATCATTCAATGGAGATATAAAACATAAAAGCTACCCTAATATGGTTTTGTTTCCGTTAATTCAATTATTTTTATTCAAAATTCACAACTCTAATACCATTGCAAGCACAATTAGAAATTCAGAATAGGCCAAGGTATTTTATAAGAAGTCATCTTTATCATTGCAAATAGTATGACAATTGAATTCGACCTTAATATGGTACTTATGGTAGAAAGTGCTGAGGGAGAATTTGAACAACAGATGGACTCACCCGACGAGGTTGTTGTCAGTCAACCAATTTTTGAGAATATGAAAAATCATACTAGTTTTGATGAGGTATGGTAATAAGCTGATTTTTTTGTGTGTTTTTATGTGTATTTATAATTATATTGTACTATTATGTTCATACACATAACATTCATACGTTCATATACATAACATCCATAATTACATACAACTAACATCTAAAATTTAAATTCATGTTTATTAGATATTACACTACAAAGGAAACGGGAAATTGCGGCGCTTTTTGGAGTGATTTGCGGCGGTTTTAAGCCGCCGCAAAATGGAATTTCAGTGGTTCATTAAGCGTCGCCTATTAGGGGTGGTTATATGATTTAGCAGCGGTTCTAAGGAACCGCTGGCACAACCGCTACAAATCAGATAATTGATTTTGCAGCGGTTTTGAAACCGCCGCTATTTGGTCAGTGGATTTAAAAAAACTACGACAGTTTTAAAACCGCCGCAAAACTGTGAGGTTTTTAAAAAAAATGCACGGTTTTAAACCGCCGCAATTTAAACATGTGCTTTAAAAAAAATGACTAATATTATTTAGGCCATTTTTCATTAACTCTGTCACGTTATCAATACTTCAAAGTCACACATAAAAATGAATATAAATAATGTCGAAGAAATATCCTCCTGGATCTTGTCTCACTCAAATAAGAATAATCAATTAAGTTCACTAAAATGTTCAACATCATCAATCTCGGGAACAGATTTAACTAAAAGTTAAAAATTTATGTAAATAGTAATTAAGCAGATGACAACCTCACACCATGTCCAGGACTTTTGAGATTGGAGACAGTAACAACTCCATCAAAAATTCACAAGCTTTACGAATGGCTGGGGAATCCCTATAACTCTTTTCAGAAGCAATCAACTCATTTATCCCAAACCATGTGGCATAGGTGAAGCAAACTCCACATGAACCATACCTGTTAAGCAGATTTGAGTGGTTTGGAGGTCTACTAAACTAACAAAGTTCCATTCATGCTAAAAGCAAGAGAGCAAAACCACAACATGCATAAATCAACTATAACAATAGAAAAAATTGAAAATAGTGGTTTCCAAAAAGGGAGTAGCAAACCATGAACCATCCGAAGCTTGAACGCTTTCAATATATACAGTGGCTTTTTTAATTCAACATTTTTGCACCAACATAAATCTTCACTTCTTCCATAATGCCATCTTCTGATCTATTATGGATTCCTGTGATAAGCCTTTTGGTTACTTATTGAATTTTCAAACAAGTGAATCGATAAGAAAGTGGTACTAGCATACTATCTTGTTGAAAAAATCTCACTGACTACCAAAGAGTAGTCAAATAGAAAAGTAAGTACTGAGAGAAACACCAAATAAGTCTTTGAGGCATCTGCTTCCTCACTTTCTTTACTCTCCTACTTCTTACAGTCTTAATATTAAATTTTACCAACAAAAAATAAGTGCCTTTCATTCCTTGCGGCCCTTGGCTTTCTTCCTGAAGTTATAATAGATCAGATGCACAATCATATGTATACTCAATCCTCAATTAAAGATAAGGATGAACTTTCACACTTTTCTTATTTGGAAGATGGAGTTTCCTTTTATGTTTTTCTTAAAAAAAAAGATAAAAAGAAACATTAAGCAATTCATTCATGGATTTAGTTGAAGTGGCAAGAAACTTTAAGGCAAAGCTGAAGCACTTGAAACCCCAAATTCTAACTCCATAAATTCCTATCAAAACTTAAAGATGGTTAAAAAGATGTATTGCACAGGATCAGTTGTTACCTGTCATATACACTAAAATATGCTCCACATATGTCACACTAGCTTCTGATCAGTCTGAGTAGTTATATATGAATAAGAAAACATAAGAATCAATTGATATAATATAAGGAAAGCCATTCACATAAAAAAAAAGAAAGAAAAATGCTCATGAGTACAAGTTGCAGTGAAATGGTTGGATGCAAGAATATGGAAAAAGACTTGACATTACACATTTCATATATTTTGATGCATCATTTGAAATGTAATCGAAATATGAGTGCATATTATCTCATTAAAGTTATAGAACACAGGAAATCTACTCACAATCCACACATCAGCAGCTATATATTTTGAAGAATTTGAATTATCCACTACAGGCTCCTGCCTTGTCGGAAGCTGACATAAAATCAGATTGTTAACACACAAATAAAAATTAACAAGAAAAAATCACAACAGGTATATATGAACTCTTCGATTTAAATAAGCAAACAGTACCCAAAATGATTTCAATAGCAAGACAAACAAAACCATATCATAAAAAGTGAAGGACCTTCTTAAGTGCTTCGGCTTCTTCCAATGCTTTTTGCGCCTCATCAACCTTTCCTTGCTCGCCTATTCATTAATCCAAACTTATATATTGAATATAAATTAAAGGGCTTTTTCCTTAAAGAGGGCATCTCTCCTCAGTCTACCAATGAGCTAAAGAATATCAGATCAGTGGCTTACCAAGGTCCTCGGCTTTCTTCAACTTCTCATTTATCATCTCTTGTGTTTGAGGGCAGGAGCAGCAATAGGAATGGGAGCCAAAGGAGGTGGATTTGGCAGAGGTTGAGGTAAAGATGTCCTGTCTTTGTTAAAGACATCTAACAGGAGCATGAACTATTTGAAAATTGTTAGAAAGTCAAAAAAATTGTTAGTATACTCCTCTAAAATAGTGATCAGACAACTATCTTAATAGTTTAATGACAAAGGGAAATCAACAAAAGGAAAAAGGTCAAACAATGATCCAGAGTTTACAACACTGACAAGACACATGGATCTTAGCATTTAAGGGTGATAACTAATAACTGACTTACTTCTCTACTTTTAGTTCTAAGTTCTTCCACAACCTCTAAAGCAAGAATCTTGAGATCTGTCTTGCCTTCAAGTTGCATCCAAAATTTTTTACATGGTAGAAAGATAAATAAAGACTTAAGTTTTCATCATGAAATACACGTATCAAAATATAACATCTCATATAACTCCATGCTCATCAAAAGGGGGGGATATAAAAATATCAAGCGTACACAAATGTTCAAATGCTAAACACTACAAATGTTTTTAAAGTCTCATAACCAGCTTTGGTGAAAGGAATAAACCCTTTCAACTGATGCGGTTTTACATGTAATTAAACTTGAAAATATATGTTATGAATAGATGTAGGCTGCATAGCCATATTAAACAGGATGAAGGTAAATAAAGTTTCGTAAACAAACCTCCTAAATATACCACTAAGGATGAAATGGCAAATGACACCATGGCAATAAAATAAACTTGTTTCGTCCAATAACTATGTGAAATTACTAAAAGCAATTCAATTAGGCAAACCTGGAAAGAAGAAAAGCTACCACAGGGAGGCCAGGTACGAGTAAGATCACTAACACAAGACAAACGCAAATCACAAGACAAAACTCAGTAACAGCAAATAGAAAATGGATAAAAGAAATTGCAATAACAGAAATTGATAGAGATATTGCACGAACAGAGGGCTAGGTTGGAACACAATCGATGTTTCTAGACCAAGAATAGGGATTGAAACAGAATAGTGGTTGAATCAGGATAAAGTCGAACAAAAGGCAGAAGATAAAGGGATGAAATTGGAGCAAAATTAGTAGAACAACAAGCAAATAAATTAAATTGGGACAAAGGGATGAAATTAGAACAACAGGGCAAGAGGAAGAACGAACAAGTGAGAAGAGAGAGGGTGATCGAGTAGCGCACAATAGGGCAAGGGGGAAGGATGAAGAGGAAAACGACCACAGCACCAAGACGGATGGGCAGCCACGCGACTCCACGACGACACGGATGAGCACGGTAGAGGGAAGAACGATGGTTTCGCGCCCTTCCAGTTCCCTTTCGCACTCGGGAGCTAAACGGCGGAGAAGCAGATCGGTGATGGGGAAGGACGTAGCAGCTGAAGGGAGCTACATGCCGGCAAGGGTTCGAGAGGGAGATTCACGCCTTTGCTCCCTTTATTGTTCGCACGAAACAAGAAGACTGGCTCCCAAATGTTGAAGGCGAGGGGTTTTTATTCAAATCGACAAAATGTTATTTGCTGCTGTTGGAATACCAAACAGGCGCTATTTTGACCGATTTACAACGGAGCTTAAAAATGCTAATAGAACCGCTGGTATCCCACCAATTCACAGCGGTTCAAGAAATGGCTGGCAATTTTCGGTTGCAATTTTCCGTGTGTGTTGTAGTGTTACATCCATACACGTATCATGTTTTAGTTATTGCATAAGTAACTATAAAGTTAACACAAATGTTTTTAAATGTTATCATAATTGAATTTAAAAAAATATCAAATTCTTAAATTAATTTATTCAATTGATAAATTTACTCATAACATCCATAAATTTAAAAACATAACATCCATAATTTCATACCTATGATGTCTATAATTAATAAATTTTTATAATTAATATTATTAAATTTTAAACTATATGTTTTATTGTATTTTTTAAATTATCTCATATGTGCACTAATAGGTCATGATTTTAATTATTTTTAATATTTTTACATGACATTTCTATATTGTAATTATTTTTTGGCTATATAGCATAACTCTAAAATTATATATTAGGTTAAATAAGATAATTGTCTTTTTTCTCTTATTTGGCAGTCTAAGAACTAATTCGTCATAAATTTAAACTCTATTTAATGTTTATCGTTGGCTAATAAATTATTACATACAGGACAGAATTTAAACCTCAAAATTTATTTAAACGACAAATAAACTAAAACACCGGATCAACTGTAGTTGGTTAAAATAATTCTCTTTATTATCTCCCTACTATTACCCTTTTTAGAAAAAACCTAATTTCTTCGAAAGGGCCGACAATTAGGCTGAACTTTCCTTAAATGTGTTGTTTTCTTTCTTACCTGCGCTCAATGCGTATAATGGAGAAAGTCAAAAGTATTATTCAAATACGGAAAATAAATCCTAATTCCTACAATACTTGAAGGAGAATTCTTATATATGTTATGTATTTTTGCAATTCTAATTGAAGAAGCAACATGTACGTATTGGGTAAGCCAATGAAACATTTCTCTTACTTAAAAAGAGATCATCATCCTGAATTTGTAAACACCAATTTCTTGTGCTGGTCGACAATGTTTTTGTTTTTGCTTTTTCCTTTTTTATTTTTTTTTTTTTTGCCAATATACATTGAAAACATCAACTTCAATTGATTTCTCCCCCATTAGAAGGCAAAGCAAAAGTATAACTTAACCTTCGAAAACCTCATAATTAAGCAACTCCTATAACGGTAGGATTATTTTGACAAATTGATGACGAAACACGCATAGGGTTTTAAATTATAGTAGAATAGATTTCTAACACTTTTTATCTTTATTTACGATATCATCTAATCTGATAGATTAAGAACTAATTCGTCGTGAATTGAAATTTTATTTACAAATTTATTGCTAGTCAATAAATTATTACATATATAAGATGAAATTCAAAATTCCTAACACTTATTTAAATAGGCCAATAAACTAATCACTCGACTTATTTAAATTGATTGATTTCAATAGATTTTATATATACTTAAAAAACACTTTTTTAAATTTAGCCTTTTATTGACAATTCATTAATTTTGTATAGTCGAAAACTAAAAATAAGTATTATATATAAAATGAAAAGAATAAGGCAAATTGACAAATAAAAAAAGTTGGAGGGGTAATATATTATATATTTCAATGAGTTTACTACCTACAATAATGGTGTAAACGGTTACAAAGTATGTTAACACATTAATATATTAAAATACAACTATAATTATTAAATCATATACATCTTAACGAAATAACTATTTATGCGTCCCTTTTTATCTGTTTAAATTTTTAAAAAAATAATTTTACGATATAATATCAGAATCTCCGTGACCAAAAGATTTAGAATTTATTCTTTGTTATTCCTAAAAAATCAAATAACATAAGATAAATAATAATAAAAAAAGTCTGCGTAAAAATTCATGTAAAATAAAAAAGTTCTTATATGAGAGGATATTTAAATATAGAGAAAATTTCACTCTCTTTTTTTACGAGATACTAAAATGACACTTTTTTCTTTTTTATTTTATAAATGTACATTCTCCTCCCTTTTAATTTTTAAAAAACCTTCTCTTTAATCCATTTTAAATTTTTTTGTGTTAACTAATATTAAATTTATCCATTTTTTGAAAAAAATACCTATTAGCAAAAATTTTATTTTTTATCATTAAATTTTGTTTACCAAAATACCCTTTAATAAATTATTTTTTTATTGATTAAATTGTATTTTTATTAAAATACTTTTTAAAAAATTAATAATTAAATTATTTTTTTCTAAGATACCTACACTTCAATAATTTTTTAATTATTAAATTTTGATTTTATCAAAATTTTTGTTAACAATTATTTTTATATTTTACTATTAATTTTTTGATATTAATATATATTATTTTAATATTAAATTAAAAAATCTTACCACTGTTAATATATATAATAATTAATATATATTAATATTGAAAAATAATCTTACTAGAATTTTTTATTTAATGTTAAAATAATATATATAGATGTCGAAGAATTAATAGTAAAATATAAAAAAAATAGTTAACGAAAAATTTGGTAAAATTATAATTTAATAATTAAAAAATTATTGAAGGATATTTTAGAAAAAAATAATATAATTATTAAATTTTTTAAAAAATATAATTTAATCAATAAAAGAATAATTTATTAAAGAATATTTTGGTACACAAAATTTAATGATAAAAAATAAAATTTTTGTTAATGGGTATATTTTAAAAAAATAATTTATTTTTTCTTAAAAAATGATAAAGTTAACATTAGTTAACACAAAAAGTTTAAAATGGATTAAAGATGAGGTTTTTTAAAAGTTAGAAAGGAGGGAAATATACATTTATAAAATAGAGGAGAGGGAAGTATCATTTTAATATCTCGCAGGAGAAGGGAGTGGAATTTTCTCTTAAATATATAATTATATATATTTTTTTTATTAATTTAATTTTTTAGGAGAATTAATTTCATGATATAAATCAACTAAAGTTTCCTTTAGATTTACTTATGATTGTTGGAAAATAGGATATGATATGATATAGATATATGGAGATTTGGATGGATAAATGTATGAGATCTGACGTTGTACCATTTTATATTTATTAGGTCCAATATTTACTCCTTCTATGAAAACTTTTCACAATAAATTCAGACAAAATAGCATTACTCTATATATGCATGTGTGAATATTTGCATGATCATTTTGGCCCCAAGAAGTGTAGAAGATCTGTGTTTGATAACGACATAGAAGCAAATCGCATCAAATCTACTACTGGTCCTAACAGAAACCATAAACACATGTGGGGTGGTGATCGTGGATTATTGACGAACAAGTAGTAGTAACAATTAAGTTGAAGCTCCAATAATAATTAAATAAATATCCTGAAATTCGGTACCTAACAATTGTCCTTAATTTGTTATTCAAAGTCAACCACATCAAATGCTCCACGCACAATGAAATCAACATACACCACAGCCACAAGGTTATGTCTATAGTAGACGAAATATTTATTTGACCTTATATTTTTCATTTCTCTGTTTTTTTTTTTAATCTTCCTTGATTTACCTAAAAGAAATCCTTTAAAATAGTCAAGAATAAAAAAACATTGAAAATAGAAAAATGTTAGGAACCGACACGTTTTATTAATATTAGTCAATATTTTTAGCCGGTATTTTATTTTTATACTATTAGGAGTTATGATTTAATATGTTAGATTTACAATTTAGTACTTAAAATATATAAAATGTTGATTTAGTGTCAGCTAAAAATAATAAATTTATTGATCATATAATATTACTCTTAAAAATATTTACAACATTTTTTTAATGATAATTTTATTGATATCTTAACAGATACTTTTAGTGCATATTTAAAAAAAAAT
Source organism: Arachis hypogaea (assembly GCF_003086295.3). Classification (NCBI taxonomy): domain Eukaryota; kingdom Viridiplantae; phylum Streptophyta; class Magnoliopsida; order Fabales; family Fabaceae; genus Arachis; species Arachis hypogaea. The sequence goes on from NC_092048.1 coordinate 28,277,834, forward strand.
TCTTTTTTTAACTATAAATATTTTTTTAGCAGAAATAATTTAAATATGATTTTATTTGAACATTATTTCAAATTATATAAATGATATGACTATCTCAATACTGTAAGTTAACTTCATATTTTTATTTGAACTCAAAACTTCTATTTAAAAAAAAAAAACAAACAAAAAAACAACAAACGTATCTTCCTACAACCTTAACTAACAAAGTGTTTAATTTGTTTCTAATTTCTATGTATGTTTAGAACTTAAATAGCATCCTCTTAATTAGCTTTCAGTTTTCCTTGCTGCAACAACCATGATTCGGCGCGTCTTCCTAAAAATCTAAACATACGTGACAATGGGAGAGGAAACAAAAAACAATAGTCATTAGTAATAATTTAAGTGCATAACGTAACACATGCACAAATAATTTGACCTTAATTTAATTAATTTGTTGGAAAAGATCTTACTCCTTGTCTTGTTATACTACACATGCAAAACATTTCTCCCCATTTTCTTGCTTGAAAAATGAAATAAATTCAAATTATAATCAAATAGTTAGGCCACTTATATATTCCACTACTCAAGTTGCACCAAAACTGTATTCAAATAGAAGAGAAGGCTAGAAAATACGAGTAGATTATAAAATAATTTATTGATTATTGCTTTAATTAAATATGATTTGCATGAATTTTAATGAAGCATGCTTATAGCGTATTTGGGAGTTGACATTATGGAAAGAATCTGAGGTTCCTTACTTAATTTCTAAGCTGTCAAGTTGTCATTTTGTTTGCTAGTTGGCAAGAAAACAATCCTCTATATATATATATATATATATATATATGAGAAATGAGAGGATTTAAATACAAACTATTAGATATAAATAAATAGTTAGGATTAAATTTTAAAATAAAACTAATTCATTTGTACTTTCTTCATTTATTTCTTTCCCAAACTAAGAACGTCGAAACCAATAAATGATTAGCATTAAAGCAACGCCTATCATTTTTTGTGATTAAAATTTATTGCATTAAATGCTAAATTACTGATTAATAATGTTTCAGAAAGAAGAAAAAAAAAAAAAACCATTGTAAAAAACCAAAGTCCTAACTCTAATGAGAATATAGGGTATTTATTTTCAATTTTAGTATCTTTTGAAAAGAATTTTATAAAAGAACAAAGTGAAAAATATAATTTTATTGCTTTACTAAGTGCTTCCTTTTCCTCTTAACAAACAAAATCTTAAAAAATACAAAAAAAAAAAAAAATCCAAAAATAGGCATAACTATATGTAGTGGTATTTTTTTATATGGAAGCATAAATTTATATTTATTTTAAATATTAAAATTTAGTATTATATAATAAAATGATATGTAATATCTTTGTAATTTAAAAAAATTACTGCATAAAGTTATGCCAATTTTCGTGATTGTCTGGTTTCATTTAGTATTTTTAAGATTTGTTTAGAGAACAGAAAACATTAATGTATTAAAATTTTATTTTTCTCAGTTTGCTCTTTTATAATATATTTTTTCAAAAAAATACTAAAATTGAAAACGAATATATTCTTATTAGAGTTAAGACTTTTTTCGTTTTCCACAATGGAATTTTTTTTTCCATCGAATTGTTATTAATCAATAACTTAGTATTTAATGCTAGAAATTTTAATAACAAAAATGGTAGGCGTTGCTCTAATGCTGACCATTTATTGGTTTCAATTTTAATAAGTTTTTCTGTTTTTGGTTTGGGAAAGAAATAAATGAGAAAGGTATAAATAAATTAATTTTATTTCAAAATTTAATTCTAACTATTTATTTAGATCTAATGACTAAATTTATATATATAACATTAAAATTTTAAATGAATTTTTATTCTCTAATAAAAAACAAAACAATGCCGTATGCTGTGCGTGCATGAGTATTTTTAAAATTTAAGTTAAACTAACAGGTATAAACAAATAAAGTTTATTTGAGAATAAAAAGATCGAAATTATAAAAAAAAATGCTCATAGTTAAATACACCCGCATACAAAAATCATAAGTTAGAAAAAAAAAAAACTTGCTTATAGAAAATATATTACCACGTTAAAACAATTAAATTTTAAAAGATATAATAATAATAATAATAATAATAATAATAATAATAATAATAATAATAATAATAATAAGAGAACTACAGTTGATGCAAAATTTTAAATCACTTTCAAATTAAATATTATTGCTTATAAACTATTATTATGTAAATTTTTATTAGTTTTATATTGTAAAAGGTCAACGCTTGGCGATCATGAAGAATATCCACAATTTTCTCCATATCTCAGTAATGACCACCGAAAGTGGTGTACTGTGTGTATCCTTAAAAACTCCGCATAGAACCAAGGGGAAGGATTTTGTTTTTTATTTCACGTCAAAATAAAAGGAAGGTTTTGTTTTTCACCACGTGCATTTTCATTATTATGATGGTAATTCACGTATTAATAAACCAACACCCATTTAATTTTACGTGAATTATCCAAAATAAAAAATATAATATAAATTATCTCATGTATGTAATTATGTAAATCGAATTAGTCTAATTCAATTGAGAAGTTATAATAGTAAATTAAATTAGATTGTGTCAATTTACTAAAAAAATAAGTCTTAGATAAATCAAATTAAACCATTTCGATTTAAAGTTGCTATAAATAAAATTCGATTTAATATGAAACCAACTTATATAATATTAGTTTTTATTAGAAAAGAAAATACTTAAAAATTATGAATTTTTATATATTATTTTTAAGTTAATAAATAAATCAATATTAATTTTTATTATAATAATAAAAAATTATAACATCCTAAAATATTATTATAATAGTAAAAAATATTATACATTAATTTTTAAGTTATTATTATTATTATTATTATTATTATTATTATTATTATCAATTTTTTACTTATTTTATTTTAGTATGTAGATTCGATTGATGTTCTTTCGCTCATTGTTTATAAATCAAATTTAACCCATTCGATTTATTAAGAGAGCAAAATAAAAGTTAATCGAAACAATTCTATTCAATTTGCACGTAATCCTAGTAATTCAACTAACACTAATTCTATTTATTAGCTAAAATGCAAAATCGAAGCTAGCTGTGTGTGTCAATTTATATAGATATATAAATTAGGACATACACATAACGTTTTTTAATCTGGGGATCTACATAAATTTAATATTCACTTGATTTATTTATATTTTTTGCCATTATTATTATTATTATTATTATTATTATTATTATTATTATTCCTGTATGAGAATCGACTCCGAGGTATAGCACGTTCTGGTAACACACAGATTGGCTTCCTTTGGAGTAATGAGGGTGGAACGTCGTTTTCTTCTGGAGAGGCGGCATTGGGTACCTGAAAAGTGACTCCAACGCTCAAGTAAGTGTGTGTATGAGAGAGTTCAGGAGAAAAAACTAGAGTGAATAGCGTACCTACAACTTGGGTATGTCATTCGTATATATTGGGCTTTGTTGAGGGTGGTTACGCGGATTTGTTGGACTGGGTGGAGCCTCCATCCGTTGTGTGCTTTATTTTCGGAGTTTAAGGAGAGATTTGGGGAGGGTTTATGCATTAGTTCAGTTCCGAGTTTGATATTGTTTGTTTTGCTTTACTCTAACGGATCGTAGCCCCCAAGGTTGACCTGTTTCTTGATCTTATGAACAGGTTAAGCTTATACCTGTGGGTTATAACTCGGAACTGAATTTCGCGGGAATTTCGATTTTTGTGCCGAACTATAACTCGGAGCCCCCAAGCTTAACTTGTTCACAGCCTTTGTTGAAGTTGCTTTGAATTTTCGCGCGGAGTGCGTAGTAGGAGAGAGAGTTGTATTTTGGAAAGTGAAACTGCATTTAATGCACTTTGGGTTTTGGGAAGGATGTTAAGATCAGGCCGTTGATTGAATTTGATACTCTGCACGTTGGACGGCTAGGGTTTGTCCTGGGAGGTGTAACCTTGCGGTAGGGATAGTGGGCTAACTGTTTGGTTTTTTGTTCTATCCATTTGCATGTGGTTTTTCGCTTTTTTTTCTCTCTTGTTCGCGGAAGATGAGTAAAGGTTAGTTGTGCTCTTCCCTTATTTGTTTTGTCTTCTCTTCTATACTGTTGTTCGAAAATGGAGAAAGGGAAGAAGGTAGAGATAGGGCCAGTTGTGAAGACAGAGGTGAAACTTGCTGAAGACGTGTTGGTTTGGATCCAGTTAATCCTTTTTCATGGGTTGCCGAATCGGTGAAGGGTTATGCTTCTGTGTTTGATGATGAACTTAGTGTTGCTCAATTAGGTTCTGTTTCTTCATGGGTTAGAGAGGGTAGTGATGTGAAACTTAAGTTTCTTCCGTGTACCGCTGACGATCATGTTTTTCATCGTGGAGATGGGTTTGAGTTCTTTTTTATTTATAGCTGTATTTTTGTTGACCTAGGCGTTAGATTTCCTTTTTCTGAGTTTGAATGTGGTGTGTTGATGCAGTTGAAATGTGCCCCGTCACAGTTACATCCTAATTCGTGGGCGTTCATTAGGGCTTTCCAGGTTTTGATGAGTTGTTTGGAGGTTGAACCGTCGTTGGAGGTCTTCTTTGCTTTGTTTCAGTGTAAGGGGGTTAGGCGGGGATGTTGGTTGAATTTAGCTAGTGCTCCTGGTCGCGCCATCTTTAGTTTGTATAGGTCCTCCTATAAGGGTTTCAAGTCAATGTTTTTGAAGGTAGGCGTTGTAGAATGTGAGTATCCATGGTTTGTCGACGAGTGTCTTTTGGAGAGCTTTCCTCTGTTCTGGGTTCCGAGGCCCAGGCAGATACTTGGTATGGACAATATGGAGTATAGGAATGAAATGCTGGTGGAGTTTCTGGTGAATCATATCTCGTCGTCGAGCTTGCTGTCTGTTGTTGAGCTTCTTGACTTAGAGGGTGATAGTGATGCCCTTGTTGGATATATAGGTAACTGCTTTTGATCGTTTTGTGCGTTGTTTCTTGGTTTTGGAAAATGACGTATTCTCCTTGTGTTTTTGTAGTTGAGAAAGCTCCGAAGGTGACCTCGTCCAGTTTGCGAGCTTTCTTCCGAACGAAAAATGTTGAAAAGCAAGGTTCGACCAGTCAAGCTATGGCCGAGAAAGGTGCTGAGGTCGATCAACTTTCCCCCAAGAAGGTTAACTTTAAAAGGAGAAGAGGGGAAGTAAAGAAAATTAAGAATGTGGCCGAGGAGGAATTAGAGTGCGAGGTTAACCTAGACCAGGTGAAGAAGTTCACAGAGAACCAGAAAGTTTTACATAGCTATAGAGGTGATGATGATTTGACATCCCTATGGAGCAAGCATTTTCCTTTCACCGTGATGGCAGACGAGCATGTGCAGAATCCTTCTGATGTTAAGCTTATTCACGAAGTGGGTGAGGTTGGGGTTGCCCAGTATTTGCAGGTATAATGGATGGTCTTTCTTTTTGTGTTATATTTGTTTTGCTGGTATTTATTTGTGTTCTTCTTTAGGTTATTGGAGCACGCTTGATGTGTGTTGGTCGGACCGAGGAGTTGAAGCGCTCCAGGGTCGTCTTTGATAAAGCGGCGATGGATCAGCTTATGCGTGAGAATGTCGAGAAGAGTGGTAAGCTCCGAGATGCGTTAGATTTGGTGAACCAGTTGGGGGAAAAACTTAAAGAGGCTGAGACGTCATTGAAGAAATCTGGTGAGAAAAAGGCTATTCTTGAAGCTAGGATCGGGAGCTTGGGATTGAAAAGAAGCAAGCTGAGGATGATAAAGAAAATCATGGTCTAGAAATGTTTGCGGCTGGATTTGATAGCGCTGTTGAGCAGGCGAAGTTCTTGGTGCCGGATGGCGATCTGTCAAAAATGGACCCCTGTAAGGTTATTGTTGGAGGTGAGTTGGTTGAGGATGATGATGATGTTGAGGGTCAAGAGGAGAATCCTGCTTCGTAGAGGAAAAAGTTTGACTTATATATGTTAGCTATTTGTATTAGGTCAGTGTTGCCTTTTTGAAGGCCGACTTTGTTAATTTTTTGTGAATGTTTTGATTGAAACTTGTTTCCTCGAGTAGAGGTTTGGTTATTGTTCTTTTGGTATATCTTGAGTAAGTATTTTGCTTATTATTGTGAATTGGTGGAGTTGTATAGAGTTTTAGATACGCCGTGTTTGCTGATTTTATGGATTGAATTGTGAAGTTGTTGAGTGGCGATACTTGCTTTTATCTTTGATAAGTTTTGCGTGGATACTGAAAAAGTTGACGTTTGTCTTGCTAAGTTTTGAATAGAGTAGTGTAAAGAGAGATAGATTCATGGGTAAAGTACTAAATTGGTCCCCTAGGTTTGGGCGTAATTCTGTTTTGGTCCTTAAGGTTTAAAGTGTTCTATTTGAATCCAAAAAGGTTTCATTTAGCATCAATTTAGTCCCACAGTGAGGTCAAAATTAAATAATTAACAAAATGTCCTACATAACAATAGTTCAAGAACAAAATCGATAATCTGGAGAACAAGTACAAGCTCTAGAGGCACAAAATCAACCATTGATGCATCAATACATTTATTTATCATTTTCTTTAGTTTTATAGAAAATATTTTATTTATATTATAAAATAAATAATAAATAAATGTATTGATGTATCAATGGTTGATTTTATGCCTCTGGAGCTTGAACTTGTTCTTCAAATTATCGATTTTATTCTTGTACTGTTGTTATGTAGAACATTTTGTTAATTATTTAATTTTGACCTCACTGTGGGACTAAATTGATGCTAAATGAAATTTTTTTGGATTCAAATAGAACACTTTAAACCTTAAGGACCAAAACAGAATTACGCCCAAACCTAGGAGACCAATTTAGTACTTTACCCTAGATTCATATTATTAATTTGTTTGGAAAGTGCGGGGTGGTGTGCCTCATTAAAACCTCTCCAGCAAAACCCTCCTTAGGGAAAAAATTGGTAGCAGGAAAAAGAGTGCATCACCATGTCCGACTTATACATTAGCTGAAGTATAACTTCAGGGATGATATGTTCCATGTATTTGGTAGGATAGTTCCATCGAGCTTTTGTATCTTGTAAGCCCCCTTGCCGACGACTTTGTGTACTTTGAATGGTCCTTCCCAATTGGCACTCAATTTTCCATGTCCTTGCGGCTTTCGTATGTCTTCGACTTTTCTGAGTATGAGGTCGCCTTCTGAAAATGTCCTTGGTTTGATTTTCTTATTGTATTTCCGAGCTATAGCTCGTTTTGTTGCTAGCTGTTGTAGTGTTGATTTGTTGTGGTCTTCTTCCATTAGGTCGAGCTCGGTTTTCCTTCTTTCTATGTTGTCATTTTTGTTTGTGTTTGTGGTTCTATTACTTTGTAGGGATACTTCGATTGGTATCATAGCGTCGCTCCCGTACACCAATCTGAACGGGGTTTCTTTTGTTGAAGACTGTTCCGTGGTGTTGTAGCTCCAAATTACTTCAGGGATGAGCTCGGCCCATTCGCCTTTTGAGTCTTCCAGTTTTTTCTTAAGGCCCTGCAAAATTATCTTATTGGCAGCCTCTGCTAGACCGTTAGTTTGTGGATGTTCCACTGAGGTAAATTGTTGGTTTATTTTGAAATTTTGTAAAAAGTTTGTGAATCGTTGATCTATAAATTGCCTTCCATTATCAGTGATGATGGATTGAGGTATACCAAAGCGGCACAGTATGTTTTTCCATACGAAAGAAATCATTTTTTCAGAAGTGATTTTTGCTAATGGTATAGCCTCTATCCATTTGGTAAAGTAATCTATAGCAACGATTAGAAATTTGACCTGGTCTGGAGCTGGAGGGAATGGTCCGAGGATGTCCAGTCCCCACTTATTGAATGGCCAGCATACCTCAGACGTATGTAACTGCTCGGCTGGGTTGTGGATGACTAGCGCATGGCATTGGCAGTGATCACAGTGGGTTACTTTGCGCGTGCAATCTTGCTTTAACGTCGGCCAATAATAACCGGCTCTGAGGATCTTGGCGGCTAAGCTTCGGCCGCCAATGTGGATCCCACAGACTCCTTCATGGACCTCGTCCATGGCCAAGTTTGCTTCGGCTGTACCTAAGCATCGTAGGAGGGGTCTCGTGAACCCCCTCTTGTATAGCTCGGTTCCCATTATGGTGTAAAAGCTCGTCTGTCTTTTGAATTTCTTTGTGTCTTGAATGTTGTCGGGCACTATTCCTGTTTTCAGGTAATTCATTATTGGTGATCTCCAGTCGTCTTCCTGTGAAACACTTGCAACTGTTGTTAGGGTGACACTGGGTTCATCCAGGGTTAATTGTGACAACGTGGGGTTGTTGTATTGACTTCTTGTTGTTGCCAATTTGGAGAGGAGATCCGCTCTGTTGTTTTGTTCCCTTGGTATATGAAGAATATTGAATCTATCGAAATCTCTTATAAGGTTGTTAACCATTGCATTGTATTTTTCAAGGAGGGGATCTTTTACCTGAAACTTACCTGTTACCTGTTGCACCACCAAGAGTGAGTCGCATTTGACGTTTATTTGTGTTATTCCCATGGTCTGTGCGAGGTGTAGTCCTGCTATTAAAGCTTCATATTCTGCTTGGTTGTTGCTTGCGTGGAAGGTGAAATGTAATGATTGTTCAAGTTGTATTCCTTGGCCGTTTTCGTGGAGTATCCCTGCTCCGGAGCCTTTGCTGTTTGAGGCTCCGTCAACGTATTGCGTCCATGGGTTTTCTTTAGGAGCTTGGTCTTCTTGTGTCAGTTCGGCGACGAAGTCGGCTAACGTTTGTGATTTGATGGCGCCTCTGGATTGGTATTGGATGTCGTATTCTGATAGTTCAATGGACCACTTGATTAACCATCCTGCCAGTTTGGGCTTCGTCAGTACTTGCCTTAAGGGTTGTTCTGTTCTGACTATGATGGTATGGCTTTGAAAGTAGTGCCGTAGCCGTCTGGCTGTCATGACGAGAGCTAGGGCTAATTTCTCCAACTTTGGGTAGCGGGACTCGGCACCTTGAAGTGTTTTGCTGACGAAGTATACCGGGTGTTGTTGTTTGTCTGTTTCTGTCACTAGTACGGAACTGATAGCATGGTTAGTGATTGATAAATACAAATATAACGGTTTACCTGTTTCTGGTGTTCGGAGGATTGGAGGGGTTGTGAGTAGGGTTTTGAGCTCTGTGAATGTTGTTTCACATTCTTCGGACCAGTGGAATTGTTCCTGTTTTCTTAATTTTTTGAAGAAGTGATGCGATCGTTGCGCTATACAAGGTAGGAACCTTGCCAGTGCTGCAAGTCGGCCGGTTAGTTGTTGTACTTCCTTGATTGTCCTCGGACTTCGCATATTGAGGATGGCTTGACACTTTTTTGGGTTCGCCTCAATACCTCGGCATGTGAGCATAAAGCCGAGGAGTTTCCCGCTTTGTACTCCGAAAGCGCATTTTTCCGGGTTGAGCTTCATATTATATCTTCGGAATTGTTGGAAAATCTTTATTAAGTCTTCGGCGTGGTTTGATGTTTGTGTTGATTTTGCCACCATATCGTCGACGTAAACTTCTATGATGCGTCCGATTTGTTTTGAGAAGATCTTGTCCATGAGGCGTTGGTAAGTGGCCCCTGCATTTTTGAGCCCGAATGGCATGACTTTGTAGCAAAAGTTACCATTATTGGTGATAAAGGCAGTCTTATCTTGGTCTCCTTCATGCATTAGGATTTGGTTGTAACCCGAGTAAGCGTCCATGAAACCTAAGCATTGGAAACCAGAGGAGTTGTCGACGAGTTTGTCGATGCACGGGAGCGGGTATGCATCCTTTGGGCAGGCTTTGTTGAGGTCTGTATAGTCGACACACATCCTCCATTTGCCATTATGCTTCTTTACCATCACGACGTTGGCCAACCATGTTGAGTACCTGAGTTCCCTGCTGAACCCGACGGATAGTAACTTCTGGGTTTCTTCCAAGGAGGCTGTCCTTTTGTCAGTTCCTAAGTGTCTCTTCTTCTGGGCTATAGGCCGGATTGACGGGTTGATCGCCAGTTTATGGCAGATAACATTTGGGTCTATCCCAGGCATATCTGCTGGAGTCCAGGTGAATAGGTCGACGTTTTGTTTCAAGAGCTCTACCAGTTGAGTTCGTTCCGCTTCCTTTAGTGCGTTTCCGAGGTATGTGTATCTATCTTTGTTGTTTGCCAACTGCACCTTGGTGAGGTCGTCAAGGGGCATAGGCGTTCCTGGTTATTCGTTCTTGGGTCCATGTCTGCCAGAGGGGGTAGCTGATCCGAGTTATACACTGCCTGGACGTATTGCTGGTCGATATTTTTTGGTTGTTCGTTTTTTTAAACTGGCGTTATAGCACTGTCTGGCCTCCTTCTGGTCTCCATGGATTGTCACCACTTTGTTGTCCTGTGAAATAAACTTGACACACAAATGTACAGTGGAAACAACAGCGTTGAATGCATTCAACGATGGTCTGCCTAAAATAATGTTATAGGGACTTTTGCAATCTACTACCAAATATTGTATTTCTAGAGTATTGCTGTTGGGGTAATCCCCAAAAGTAATTTTTAGCCAAATGTAACCTCGGATAGAGACTCGCTCACCTGAGAAACCTACCAATTCCCTGGATGACAGTTGCAGGAGTTCATCGCTTAGGTTCATCGTTTGGAACGTTGAGTAGAACAATACGTCGGCGCTGCTCCCCGGGTCCATGAGGATCTTTTTTACCAGGGGCTCTCCGACCTGTGCGGTGATGACTACGGGGTCGTCTAGGTTTCGGTCAGCGGCATTGTAATCTTCGGGGCTGAATGATATTCCAGGTTTGTCCGCGTTGGTCGGCCGAGGTGTTGTTGATTCTGTCATAGTCATCAAGGCTCGGTATGACCGCTTTCGTGCCGAGCTCGTGCATCCTCCACCTGCAAAGCCACCAGAAATACAGTTTATTATTCGGCGGGGTAGATTGTTATCATTGTCTACCTTTCGCCCCTTGTCTCGGGGGTTGTCGTTTGTTTTTTGTTGGTGGCCGAGGTCTTCAGTGTTTTTTCTTCGACTACGCATGTCGATGTATTTGTCCAGCAATCCCTGGTGTGCTAATTTTTCGAGTACGTCTTTTGCTATCACGCAATCGTCTGTTGTATGTCCGTACTTTTGATGGAAGGCACAGTATTTGGACTTGTCCACATGCCTCTGGTCCTGGTAGGTACCGGCTCTGCTCGGGGGTTTGATGAGTTTAGAGTGTAGTATATCTTTTACTATGTCCTCTCTTTTTGTGTTAAAGGGAGTGTATGTGTCGAATTTAGGTGTTATTCTGAACGACCTTGGGTCTGTTCTGTTGGTTGGATGCCTGCTTCGTCTGTCCTCTTCTCTGTTTGTGGTGGGTTTTTCTGCCGTCCTGAATGCTCGGAACTCTTCCACCTCAATTTGGGTTGTTGCTTTTTCTCGCAACTCGGCCAAGGTTTTGGGCTTTGCTATAACGATGCACTCTTGGAATTTCCCAGGGCGGAGGCCACTCTTCAGAGCGTGGAGATGAACTTCAGGATTTAGGTTGGGTATCTCATTAGTCACTTCTGCGAATCTGGTCATGTAGTCCTTCAGGCTTTCATTTGGTCCCTGTTTGATTGTACTCAGGTAGTCTGAGTTGTGGACATAGATTTTTGAGGCAGCAAAGTGGTTGACGAACTGGTCGGCCAACTCGTCAAAACTTGGGATAGAGCCTTCAGGTAAGTTGGAAAACCAGATGAGTGCGGCTCCGTCTAAGAAGGTTGGAAAAGTTCGACATAGGATGGGGTCGGATTCTTTATTCATTAACATCATGGTATAAAATTTGGTTACATGGACATTTGGGTCTCCTATTCCCTGGTAAGGTTTTAAGGTTGAAGGTAGGGTTAGGTTCTCAGGCATTTTGAAGTTCATAACTTGTTTTGTGAAGGGGTTGGTCCTTTTGACTATAGTCTTTGTCGTTTTGTGAGTGGTTTGCTTGGTTTCGGAGGAGTGCTCGTCATTGTCCTCTTTTTGTTCGGCGTTTTTGTGTTCGCCCTTTGCGCGATCGTGTTCCATCTGCCGTAGGAGCTCGGCCACCCTTTGGTTCTCGGCTCTGAGGGCCTCATTGATTGCTAACATCTTTGGCGGGTTGGTGTTAGAGGGAGCGTGGCTTTGTTCATCCGCCATCGTTTGTGTCCTGCAAGAAAGAGGAGGTAAAAAATACACAGAGCAAAGAAAAAATGGGGTTAAGTAAATCGGGCCCCACGGTAGGCGCCAAATGTTCCTGTATGAGAATCGACTCAGAGGTATAGCACGTTCTGGTAACACACAGACTGGCTTCCTTTGGAGTGATGAGGGTGGAACGTCGTTTTCTTCTGGAGAGGCGGCGTTGGGTACCTGAAAAGGGACTCCAACGCTCAAGTAAGTGTGTGTATGAGAGAGTTCAGGAGGAAAAACTAGAGTGAATAGTGTACCTACAACTTGGGTATGTCATTCGTATATATTGGAGTTTGTTGAGGGTGGTTACGCAGATTTGTTGGACTGGGTGGAGCCTCCATCCGTTGTGTGCTTTATTTTCGGAGTTTAAAGAGAGATTTAGAGAAGATTTATGCGTTAGTTCAGTTCCAAGTTTGATGTTGTTTGTTTTGCTTTACTCTAACGGATCAATTATTATTATCCATTTTTCTTCACTAAAGTCATTCAATTTTGAGACGATGAAGCATGAAAAAATCACACCGTATATATTAGTAATTATTCTTTGCATGGAGCAATAAGAAGGCTTTTCTTATTTAAACAAAACAATCTATATTTCCTAAATTTAATTTAAATGATAGTAGAAATAATGATTTTGTGTGCATCATATCTAAATTTTGTAAGCAGTAATGTATATTATTTACCTTAATTTTGCAATTACCTTGAGAAAGAAAAAGTTGAATTCAAATTTACAAAGCAAAATTGAAAAAAAAAATGCAATATAAACAAGGTTTAATTATTCAGTTCCTATAGTTTTACCAATTTTTTAATTATATCTTTATACTTTTTTTAGTTAAATCCTTACACTATTTTTAATTTTGTAATTAGGTCCTTTTCATATCAAAAACGTTAAAATTAATAAAATATTTCTCTTAAAATTTTATACGGTCAAAGATCTAATTAGGTTTTTAATTATGAATACCTTCAATTTGCAAAGAAATATCCTATTAATTTTAACAGTTTTAACATGAAAAAGACCTAATTACAAAATTAAAAGTAGTATAAGACCCAATTAAAAAAAAAAAGTATAGAGACCTAACTAAAATTTGGTAAAACTGTAAAGACCAATAAAATAATTAAACCTATAAATAACGTTAATTACACAATTTTTACTTTTTTTAGTAACTTATTATTAATATTTTTTATTTTTAAATTAGTTAAAACATAAATATGAATAAAAAGATATTCCTTATTTAGATTTAAAGAAAATATAAAAAATCAAAATTACTAAGAATAAAAATTTAACTTTTATATTTAGTTCAAATTTTAAAAAATCTACATTTTTATAAATTTATTAATTTAAAATAAAAAATTTATTAAAAATAATTTTTTAATTCATTAGCATGTAAAAAAATAAAAAACTATTGTCACGAGTTTTAATTTTGAAAAAATTAATACGTATAGCCTTCTAAAAGAGCAAAGGAGCTCAACTTAGATTTTTTAGAGTCTAAAATAACAAACAACTTGATTACAACTTTTTTATACGGTTAATTTCACAAATTAAATGATAATTTAATTGATATAATGTTTTAAATATTTTTCATATCACATATTGTATAGAATTAATTGGTCTCTTTTGAAATCGGTAAAAAAAATGCACAAGAAGGAGACTTGAATTATGCCTCTAAATTTTTTGAATTTTAAATAAGACACTACAAGAAATATATCGAATACTGTTAGATTTATTGTTAAATTTATCGTTGGATTTAGCGTTTCGAGTTACTGTCGACTTTATCGACGGATTTATGGAGAGTTTTATGATAGAACTTGTTACGTCAAATAGTTACCGACGGATTAATTTTTATGACGGTAAATTCGTGGGTAATACTTGGCAGAAAATGAGAGGAAATAGGCACAAACTTTAGTGTCGGATTTATCGTCGGTAAAATTCGATGGTAAGTTATTTTAGTAAAACGTTGCATTTTGGTGACATGCAAGGAGTTATCGTCGGATATCCGATAGTAAATCCGATGGCAATTAGTCCTAAAATTGAGAGCGCGAACGCTATCTCCCTTCATTTTAAAAGGTCTCTCTCTCTCTTTCTAAACCCCTCTTCTCCGTTTCTCGCTCTACCCGTTCCCGCCTCCGTTGCTCTAGTCCCGACCTCTCACCGCCGCCTCTCCATCTCATGGAAACTAACCAGTTTTCCGTCGCCGTCCAGCACCGCTGCCACTGCATCTCCCTCCGTCACCGTCAAGTTCTATGCATCTCCATCTTATATAAATTATAATTTAAAATGTATTTACATGTTAATTTAGGAATTAGTTATATGTTAATTTAGGAATTTAGGATTTGATTATTATATGCTAATTTAGGGTTTATGGTTAATTAATGTAGAATTTGCATTTTGGTTATCGCATATTAATTTAGGTTTTATTTGTATTTGTTATTAGTTATCATAAAATAGAATTTGTGTTGATTATGTTAGATTTGTGTTGATTATTCTAGTTATTAAAATTGGTTTGATGATGAAGAAATTAAAATAAATTATATGATTTAGTGTTTGTTTATATTACAAAATTAGATTGCTTTGAATATCTATTCAATGTATTGTGTATATTTGGGTTGATTAGTAAAAATGATTGAAGTCTCTTGGTGGGTGGATTAGGATTTTAACCCTTGTATGTTGGTTTGGATGGAACCCTTGAGAGGAGGAGAAATTCGAATTTTAGGAAAAATTCTGTCAAAATTTTTATAAGATTTTGAGTGAAATTAAAAAATTAAAATTATGTTTTCAAAAGTCTTAGAATTATGTTTAGAGTTGATAGATATTTATGTTAATTGTGACATGAATTGGTTTCTCCTTAAAATTCTTATTTTAAGTGTTTTGGGTTATTTGTTCTTCATACCTTTTCTTATATTTCCTATAATTATTTGTTATTTCTTGAATTTCTTCTTATGTTATTATTTAACGGTGTTTGTTATATTATTAATATGTTTATTGTATTGAGTGTATCAAGAGTTGGTAAATTTAATTGTGTTTTAATTAGTGTTAGTAATATATTCGTTGTGCAGACATGACGATAGGTAGCAGAGGTATGTCGAGTGGGTCACGTGGTCGTGGTAGAGGTCGAGCTTTCACCGAATCTCCAAGGACTGCCTAGTCATCACCCTCTACCCTGACTACCCTGTCGATCTCTGTGACGTCACAGGTAGGTCCAGCAGACCAACAAATTATCATGGTCCCAAACCCGAATTATGTGTCTTCTTCTGCTACGCTTCCCTGCAGATCCAACGAAGACAGAGCCCGTGGTGGGTGATTCCTCTAATGCCCCCCAACAGGATGCCCCTTCACCACCACCCGTCATCCGCCTGAGGATTTGGCCCGATGGCATGCAGGCGTGAATACATACAATTTTTTAATCTTACATTTGTTAATCTTAAGTTTATACATTTCTATGTGTTTGTTAATGTTAGATTTTTCTCTGCTAGGTTTGCATCAAACCTCAATGCTTGCACACGGGAGATCTTCAACGTCATTAAGTTGATGTACGACCACCTACGGCTGACCTACACGTGATTCCGGTTGAGACTAGAGATCGATGGTTTTAGAAGTGGGTGGTAAGAACCCAATAATGTTAAATTAATTAACTGTATTTAAAAAATATTTTATGCCAACTAACTAATGTTGGTACACTTTGTGTAGTTAAAATTCATATGGAATGCGAAGCATAATCTCATGATCAGGAAGATCTACGACCACCGGGCAGCTAAACATTTTAAGTAAATGATGAGCGACGTTCGTAAAGGGCACGACCACCTAACGACGTGGATCCGTCCAGCCATCAAGAAGAAACTGGAGGCCTATTTTACTCATAATGAGGGGTTCAAGCGTCGCCGTCTGACGAACGTCGCTAACAGGGCTTCGCCCAGGTCGTCAAAATATACAGTGGGTCAGCAACATTCATGAAGACGAAGAGCAAACTGGTAAGAATTTTGTCATTGTTTAATATTTTAGTATTTACTTAAATTAGTTGTTTAATTTGTTCATTTATTTTATTGGTTGATATATTAATTTATAGCATAAGTTGTTGGACCGTGAGGCAACACTGGCAGAGACCTTCAAGTATACCCATACTTTGAAGGATAACAAGGAAAGATTTGCCGATGAGCGGTCAATGGCCCATTATGTGAGTTTAAATTAATCTTAAGTTTCAAATTTATTTGGTTTAAAGGTAATTATTTAATTGTTATTCTAATCACGATGTGTGTGACATAGGAGGATTACACGTAGAGGTTAGAGGCCGCGATCTAGCAATCTCAGCCGCTAGTGGGAACGACAAAATCGGCTCCGAGACCTCAGTGGTAAATCCTGGTAGGATTTGGTGCGAGACCGCCTCTCAGTCCCACAAGAATCCCCACTTCGGGTTGGGATCGTTTTTTGCTAGTGGCCTCTGCTCTTCCGTGTTGGGGCTTTCTTTGCCTCTGTCTCTGCCACCAGCACTGCCGATCCCCAGGAAGTTGTTGACTTGAGGGAGGAGGTGCAGAAGCTGACGTAGGAACTTCACCAGCAAGCGGAGCAGTCTGAGCAAAGGTACAACGTCCTTCTTGCACACGTGGGAGGAGCTGTTGCCATCAGCTCAGACCTAACGGAGAAGTTGGAGCAACTCGAGCGGTTGCGAGAGCAGATGGAGGAGAACAACCAGCAGATGCGCGCAGGAGCCAACGTCAACGCTGCTGCTGGGGCATCGACGTCAGCATCTACTCCGCCGTCTCAGCAGGGGGACCACGACAACGACGACAAATACCGGGATTTGTAGGGGTTTCATTTTCTTGTTAGTCTACTTCATTGTATTCTAATTCTGTGACATTTAATTATTCAGACCATTTATTTTTAATAAAATAATTTTTTAATTTCTGTTAATTTTAGATTTCTGCTAACAATTTTGTTAACAAGGATTTAAATTTAACTACTAATTGTGACTTAACTGTGCCAAAAAAAATAAAAAATAAAAAATATTACTATAGGATTTACTGTTGAATAAATCCGACGATAACTTAGTATCTAAACACATGAAATGGCATCAAAGTTACCGTCTGATTAATCCGACGATAATTATCAACCCAATCTCAACAAATCCATTAAAAATACCGACGAAAAATTTGTCGGTAATTAGTGTTGGACAAAAAAATTTACCGATAAATAATTTATGGCGACATTTATACCGTTAACTCCAGAAATAACGATAAATCCGACAATAACTTTATTACAATTTATTTAATGAATCCAACGATAGATCTGATGATACTAAATGTTTTTTTTATAATGAGATATTAAAACATTTTCAAGTCTTAAGATTTAAATGCAGTGAAAAACGTTAGTGTGTAATTTTAAAAGTTTCGCGTAAGGTTCTTTAAAACAAATATGAGATATCTAAGTATTAATTGGCATACATTATAAGATCTAGACAAACTTCAAAAAAATTTTGAAATTGTTTCGTGAGTTACCTTAAGTTAACACGCACTTTCAAACGCAATATAAATGATAAGCTTCAAAAACAAAAGAGATAATTATTCTGAATATATATGCAGACGATGTATATTGGTTTAATCTAAAATATTTACATTGCGTCTTTAATACTATTTTAATAGTGAAATTATCAAATTACTTGAAAACTAGACGTAGGTATTTTAAATAGAAACGGTAAATATTGCTTATGTACTTCTTCTGAATCTTATCCCTTACATTTATTGTTCTTTTAATTTTTTTTAATTCAAAATTAATTTGAGTTACACCTAAGATAATTGGAAAATTATTTTATAAATATATCTGAAGTTTCTGGAAACCTCAAAAGGTACTTTTCAAAAGTTCAATATCTCAGTATCTGTTTTAATTTAAAAGAGCTTAGCTAGTTATTTGAACATGCGAACATAAATTTACTGCATACAAGTGTAAAGACTTAAAGTTCCATTGAAAATCCTCTTTTCTATTGGTCTACTCATTGTTCTTTAAAATGTGCATAAAGAAAAAATATTTTTTACTTGTATTTATGTCATTGTATTTTAAGGTAACTTTGTATTGTACTTTACATATGGTGACAAAAAATGTACTTTTTGAAAAATGTTTAACTTATTGAATAACACTCATTTTGAACAATTAATCAAACTGCACCTTTCAGTTAATACTTTTTCCTTTAACTCTTTTTCACTTATGGAACATGGACGAAATTTTTTGAGGTAAGCTATCTCTTGAAGTTGTGCTTCTAATAATGTAAACATATTACTTAGATTTAAATTCTAAAATTGTTTTGACGCTTTCTCAAATTCAAAATTCATTTAGATTGTTTATATTATTTTAAAAAAAATTCCTTAACATATTAAAGTACACTTGACCAAATGTTAGAAAAAAAACTTAATAAAATTATTAAATTATATTTAGATTTGTTAATTGTAAAAACAAAATCTAAGATATTGTGTAGCTAAAATCTTTATATTACTTTGCTACGTTGCGACTATTTGTTACTTCTAATCTTTAAAAAAAAAAAAATCATGTTTTTATCTCCTATATAGCACTTAGTTTGGAGTATTTTTTATATTAATTTTTCAATATTAAAAATCGCGATAATAGTTTCTTATTTGCTAATGAATCACATGATGTTTTTTGATAAATTTTAAAAATTTATTAATTTTTTGTTTTAAATTCATTTTAGTTTTAAATATATTTTTATCTTATAAAAAAGAACTTTTTTAGAAGATGAAATTATATTCTTTTTAAGAAATGTATTTTTACTGATTCTAGTTTTTACTACAAATACTTTTCCAAACATATAAAAAAAAATCAGAAGAGATACTTAAAAACATACACTCATTAACCAAACTAAGATTTTTAAAAATTAAAAAAAAAATTATCAAATGAAATATATCCTAAAGAGTAGAGAGGCTAAACTTTATGGGCTGAAAAAGCAGCCATCACGTGTTTGTCACCCTATGGCTTCAAAAGTCAACGGTCAACTGCCGACCGGTAATATGATCGGATGGCTCCGATCCCAGCAAAATAAATAGAAAGAGAAAAAAGAAAGTGAAGTAATAAAGAGACCCACCTTGGTTGGTGGGGAGGAGGGATTGCGGGAAGGCGGGTGCACCGAGGCAGCACGTAGGCCCGCACCCAAGTGGGAGAGGGTTTTTGGGAATGTCATTTCTTATGTGTGGGAGACATACATAGTAATGCAAATCTTTGACCGTTGACTTTTTTCAACTTCTCATTTTTATATACACATACTTCCTTTCTTTTTCAGTGTGCGTTATTCCTTTTGTCTATCAATAATTTTCTTTCCAAAATTTGTTTAATTATTAGAATTCATGAAATTAAGCACGCATAATTCAATCTAAAAAATTAACTCATAATAAAAGATATATCGCACCTCTATAAATATTATAGTACATCTTGTTTTTGAAAATGTTTGGTAACAAAAAATAATCAACCAAAAACAGCTATAACTTGTCTTATTTAGCATTCATTAATTGTTGCGACAATTAATTAATGCTAAATAAGGCAAGTTCTGGCTGTTTTTTTTTGTCTACCTAGCATTACTCCCTTTATACTAAAAAATAATGATGGTCTAAAGTGTAAATATTTATAAGTAGGTGATTAACAACATTGAATTAGATAGACTTTAATACTGTTCTATTAAAATTGAAATCAAATGAGCCTAATTAACCCTAAAAATTAACTTCTGAGATGAAAAATATCGAACACTTATAAATTTTCTAGAACCTTATCATTAAAAGAGGTGAGATTTATAATATTTATGATATTTCTCATGATTTTATAGCTAGATAATGAATCCTAAACTTAATTTAAAAACTTTTTTTAATGGTTTTTAAGTATGTACACTAATTTTAATACTTTATAATTTGTGGACAAATTAAAGTGAGGTCACATGTAGAATAATTGGAATTAGTTAAGCTAATTAATAATATGAATGGAAAAATTGAATAAGATGATAATGAGCATAAACATAGTGTGTGATGTTTTTATTCTAATGCCACAAAATGTGCCTGCTTGCTCCACTTCACAGTTTATGTTTCCCATTACCTCAAATTGCCACTATTACGTAGCTTGTTTTCTATGTTGCATACACAGCCATTTCATAATTGGATGGTTCAACTGCGAAAGTGGGAGAACACCATTAATTTATTCCCTCTTTTTTGGGTCAAATTATCGGTTTTATTTTTATATATAGTCAAATCTTTGGACTCATATACCCTTGTTTGACTCCCTTATAGTAGGCATAATGGCGATAATGCACTATATAGCTATAGGAGAGGTAGTGGTTACTATCTAGGGCTTCTTGAAGTCTTAAAAATATATATGAGATTGAGTGAAGGGAAAGGCATTGTGTGAGAAAAAGGGACTTGTGCATTAGAGAGATGTCTTCATCTATCCAATTAATTAAAATATACTTAAATATATTATTTATTAGCGGGTAAGTAGATATACAACATTTTCAGATAGGATCCTGAAACTAGGAAATCAGTCTGTATCTTCATTAATTTCAATTTGGGTTCGTCTTTTTCTATAGTCAAGGTGCCGTTGTTGGTGCTCTAATTGGACCACAAAAGAAAAAGAAAATATGGTAATTAATTAGAGGTATAAATGTCCAATGAGATGCATGAGAAAATTTTGTGTGTTTCATCATTGAAATATTATATAAAGACAGAATTGTAGAGTTTGCTTCTCAATTTTTACTTTTACATTTTAGAAAGATATAAATACAAAATAATTGTGGTTTAGAACAAGCTCTCTTATATTTCTATCCTAAGTTTAAACATATACTTTTATACGATAAATAGACCAAAATACATATAAAAAAAATTAGGATAAAAAATACTAAAATCTAAAAATATCAAAATATACTGGAGAGATTATTTTTTATGGATAAAACTATATACTAAAGATTCGTAAATATAAATTCAATGGCATGTCATTTTGTTTATAAAAAACAATCTCTCAAGTATATTTTAATATTTATAAATAAGTGATGTGTACTTTTGTCATCTCAAATTTTTTATGTATATTTTCGTTCATTTATTTTATTTTTATACATCTTTATCTTTAAAACAAAGAGGTCAGTTAATAAAATTTTTTTTTCTGAAATAAAATAAAAAAACTTTATTTTCACAAAAAAAATAGTCTGAGATTATATCCCAGAATTAATTTTTTAAAGTTTGTCTTATAAAGTTTGTCATTTTCAAGCGAACTTCAAATTTCTAAGTTTCACACGTTTTAATTCAGAAAGAAATATATAGTGTGATCATAATTTTTAAGTTTAGACCTAGTTTGTTTTAATTTGGATGAGAGGAAACCGATTTAGCGGCCAATCTTTTTTTGGTATAAAATATTAATTAATTGTTAAATCGATCACTATTAGCAACTGATTTTGTTGATCGTTAAAATTGGTCGTTATTTTAATAACTTTTGTAGTCTATACATATATAAAAATAGAAAGTTAGAATTTACTTCTCTATTTTTTACTTTTACATCTCAAAAAGATATAAATACAATATAATTTTGTTTTAGGACAAGCTCTCTTATAGGTTTACTAAATTTTAAACATATTTTTATACAATAAATAAACAAAAATACGTACAAAAGAGTTTGGGATGAATAAAAAAAATACAAAAATTCATAAATATTAAAGTAAATGGAAGAGATTGTTTTCAATAGACAAAATAAAGTACACACTAAAACTTCATAAATATAAAATTTTTTACTAATAATATGACACTTTTATGAACTGTTATCTTCGTCTATATTTCAATAAGTAAATAACGAACAAGACATGAAAGTGTGCCAAAATTCTTTAATTTTTATCATAATTAATACGGTCTTAACAGATAAACCAAAGAGACAAGAAAAATTAGCCAGAATTTATGTTAATCTATCTAAACAATTAAAATTAACTTTATAAATTTATCGCATGAAGAACTAAGATTTAAGTGATAATCCTCGGTTAATGACCTCACGTTAGAACAAAAAAAAGAACTACTTATTAGGCAAGACAAACATAATCATTTAGATAAAAAATATAAAAATTATGTTGATTTAAAGTATAAAAAAATAAACTAACAAAAGTAAAGTGCAAAAAAAAAAAAAATCCAAAAGAAAAGAACAAAACTAAATCGTAAAACTACTCTCATTCTAATGTGTATTATAAAATTATTTACTTCAAAATTTAAAGAAACACAAAAAGACATATAAATAATTATATCATTAGATTAACACAACTATTTTTAGAATAAGTGACATTCCGTGACTTCTGTTGAAGAATTATTGAATAAATGTATTAATTTAGTTCACCACCAATGGGGGGACAGAAATGTTGCTGCAGTTATTTAATCACTGCAACATAACTTTCTCAGGCATAATTATTATTATTGGTGTACTTTAGAGTTTTATGTTCTTTATTTTACTACTTACTAAGCTATGTATTATTTTATACACATTCCAAATCTCATAATTGAAGTACAAGGGTACGTGTTTTTTCATAATGTTCATACTATAAACTTTTGGCTCTATCGATGAACTAAAAAAAGATGTGGAACAAAAGTGAATTTTACAATGTGGTTACAGCCAAAATCTAGCACATAGTAGTAACATTGGTAATGGTAATGCTAATTTAAGTTGATCCATTAATGGTGTTAAACATTTCGTAAAGGCATGATTAACTTTATGAAACCTATTATGTGGTCCCCATTTTCATGTCCCATTTGGGCATAACAAGGAAGAAATTGACAGTGGCAACACTAACATGAAGGAAACATTTGAATCAATCTATAAGGAAAATAATCATCACCCCGTCGTTAAGTTAGGATTCTGCCTAAAAATGAGATTTTTTTTTTTTATAAATAAATCAATGTTTAAGCCAGCGATAAATAATCATCACTCGTTTATTTAAGCAAAGTGTTTAGAAATTAAATCTCATCTTATACATGCAGTAATTTATTAAACAACAATAAATTTTTAAATAAAGTTCTGATATGCGATAAATTAGTCTTTATTCTATCGGATCGAAGATATACGGTGGAAAATCACAAACAATAGTTTTTAATTTAATTTGATTAAAGTAGTACTTTATATCTATACGATGACTTAGTGCTAATTGGCTATCAGAGATCCAAAGGGGAAGTAAAAATTGAAAATTATTGTTCGTTGATCACATGCGACCTTTTTTATTTTAATCTTAGGATGATGAATGATGCATGGTCAAGCTGGTAAAAAGGGTGAAGATAACTTTATTTATTTTTTCCTTGACATATCAAAAGTGGCTTTGAATCTTGTAAACTTTGATCACTTTATGGGGTAGAAAAGAGCATGACATTATTTTGAAATGGTACATTGTTTTTGCATCTTAAGTTTTTGTTTTTCTTTTCTTTTTCCCCCCTAAGATATGCTACAAATTTATGTAATGATGGTTTCAAGACCGAACCGCTACTAGTTCAACAGCCCCACTTGGTTGTATTATTGCATGAATCTTTTTATCTTCTTCAGATGAAAAAGTAATCAGTAACAAAATGATGAGTGTTTTCTGTTTTGATAATAAATAAATAAAACATGTTGAATGCAGGGAAAATATGCTATATATTTTTTAGATATTAACCAAACTTTAATATAATACTCAATTATTAAATTTTATAGTATTTTTTAAATTTTAAAAACGAGATAATACATTTTTCATGTATTGACGATACACCTCTCACATATTGTATATTTAATATTAAAATATACAATATATCTCCTGCGTATTACATATTTAAATATTAAAAATAAAATATTTTTTTTACAAATTATTCTGTTTTTAAAATTTTAAAAAATATTATAAAATTTAATAATTAAATGTTACATCAAAATTTAATTAAATAGCCAAAATATGAATGCAGTCTAGGCAGCAAACACTCGGAATACATTTTTTAAAAAAGAAAAATGAAAAGCGTTTTTTTTTTTCATGTCTTTTTATCAGCACATCAAAAAACAAATACCTGTCACCATAGAAAATTGACACTTAAATAAATAATTTAAAAATAGTGACATTTTGGAATTAAATTTCAATAACAATGAGATATTGGTAAAAACACCATTATTCAATAGTAAATGACATGTAACAAAAATAAATTATAAAAGACAAATAAATATATGCGTAATTTATAGTGAAGGATCCACTAAAGTTTACTCCATGTTAAATAACGTAAAAAATTTCTTGACTAAAAAAGTGTATGTGGAGCCACACTTATAGTCCATATCCTAAGCCACCTTAACAGTACATAAACGTGGTGATTTGAGACTCTCAATACAGGAAATTAGTCAAAAGAATAACATTGCCACAAATCAACACAAAACCCTAGATATCTTAAAAATCTTTCTCTTTTCAACTTAGTAATTACTCACTTAGATATTTTATTATTTATTTTATTTTATTCATTATTTCTTAGTTTCAAATTTATTGATCTGAATATGATTAGTTTTGTCATGATGAATGGGAATAATGAATGGCTTGTTTGTAATAACATAGTTTACACTTTTACAGTTGACATTATTTGAGGTAGTAGGAAACTAAAATTGATGCCCAATTTGCATTGCCACATCGTAATCCACATTCCACATAAACGTAACCTCGCTAGCTTTCTAATCAAATCAAATATACACACCACATTTTCTTGATTTATACATTGGTGGCTAAAGATAATGTGTGTGTGGGGTAAGTGGTGACTTAGGAACAAAAAATAAGATCAAATAAAAATATATTAGTAACTTGGAACAAGGTTTATTAGTTTTATTTATTTTCTTTTTCCGTTTTGCACTTTTCCTTTCTCTTACTCTTCAATTATATATGGTGGAAATAAACCCATTATTCATTTCTCACCGACACATAGAGATAGGTAGCATAGGTAGCATCATTTGAGCGACAAGAAGATCATGCATGATGATCATCATCATATGCTACAAATTGAAAGTGATATGACTTTGTATATCTACGCAAAGGGCTCAGTACTATGCTTGTACCTCCCATAAGGACGTGTCCTTGCATGCTTTAAAATTCAAAAGCGAAACAAAAAAAAGGGGAAGGAAAAAAGTTAAAGCTAGAAAGAATAACAATGCAAGGCGGAAAAAGATGCAACTCTACAAGTTAGGCAGAGCTACTTGGATGATATTAGCCAAGATGATAAATATTCTTTTTTTAATTTCTCATGATATTTCTTAATTTGATGAATTAAAAATTAATCTGTCATATATTTAAATTTTATTTAAAAGTTTATTATTACTGATCAATTAGTTATTATATACATAAAAGTAAAATTTAAATACTTTGACACTTAAATAGATGGATAAACTAACTATTTAATCAATTTTTTAGTTTAGTCTCCAATTTAAATATTAACAACGGACAAAATTTTTTATTAGAGATTTCTAACACCCTTATAAAACTACTTTAGTTAGATAATATTGAATTACTTAGATATTTAATAGTAGAATCTAAAAGACGGGAATCCGATTTTATTTTTTAGAAAAAGGCAAAGTTAGTTCAGCTTGTTGAATGGTTGAAAAGAATTGTGATGATGATATCCTGTCCACCACTTCATGCAACAAAACAGATAACACAGGACACCATTACTACAAAAGTAGGATTTGGTGTCATATTCTCATTTCTTCAACGAGATCTCAAGCAGAAAAAAAAAAGCATTATTAATTATTTCGCAATTCCAAGAGATATTAATAAGTTGTGAAAAACTTTATATATAAGTGCACCTTGTAACATTGATTGGTTCAGATTTCATGCACACCATTATTGGGAGGAAGTTGATCAATGTCCTTATCACATAAAGGACATATAAGCCATTTGAATGAAAACGTTCGCCAATAATTCTATACTCTAAAAGAAGCTTTTTATTTTTCTTTTTGAATTTTGTTGCAAAATTAAAATGAATAGATAAAAATAGAAAATTATAAGAGAGTAAAAAAATTTTGTTATTAATTTTTAATATGTGTCATTTAATATAATATAACACATTTATCCTAATATTGTATACACAATATTTTTATTAAAGGAGTAAAAAAATTACTTGAGATAAATAGCTATATGTTATGTGTTATCTTCTATGTATTATTTTTAGTGTGTTAAAATCTTCTCTTTAAAATAAATATTTTGGATTAAATAATAGTTGGATATTATTTACCTAATCCACTTACTAATTAGTAAAAATACATTATGAAAATTTATGTTCCATTAATGAATAATGTTCTATATTCCATTATAGATGATAATGCTTCAAAATGTGACATACACAATAATAATTATTTTACAACACTCTCCTTTGGATGTCATTAAAAATATGGATCATTAAAATTTTATCAAAAAAAATCTTGTAAGATAAAAACGTGACTAAAAATAAAATAGTATATTTTTTTAATGAGAACTATCTCATTAAAAAATCTCATAAAAAAATTTAATGGCATAAAAACCTATTTAGAAAAAAGAGGACAGTCTTTCTCTCTTAGTTACAACATATTAGATCTCGAAAGCAATGCATTCTGATTTTGTGTACCAGATTTTCAAAGGAGAATATAGGAAGTGACTTAGTAAATAAGTTTACTAAATTATTTCTTGAATTTGAAGGTCCTGTGTGAAAAAGAACTTGAGAAAAAATATGCTTCCGTTCAATTACCTATGATATATCCACTTTTGAGTTAAGCAATACACGTCGTATTATGTTCACACAATGTTGTAGGTTTATCTTCTTATCAGACAATCCACGGATGATTGAACATATCCAATCAAACTCCTGAGTCAAAAGCATTCATGACTTACCTCATGTATTGCAAATATTTCAACATGATTGGAAGAGATTGCAGCTATAATTTACTTCATAGATCTCTATGATATAACTGTGTCACCAAATATAAATAAGTATCCTGTTTGGATCTATTTTTATGGGGATCAAATAGATAGCCTACATCTTTATAGCCAATTAATTGTGACTTAGATTTATAAGGATAAAATAATTCTATATCAGTCGTTCCACGAAGATATCGAAACACATTTTTTATTCCATTCCAATATCTTATGGTTAGAGAGAAACTGTATCTCACTAATAAATTTATAGCAAATGCTATATTAGGACGTGTATTTTTAGAAAGATACATTAGTGTCCTTATTACACTAAGATATCATATTTTAGGAGCAAGTGTTTCTTCATTTTCTTCTTTTAGTCGGAATGAATCCTTCTTCACATATATTGATCTTACAATCATTAGAGTTTTTACTGAATGTAATTCATTCATATAAAATATGTTTAGAATTTTTTTGTGCAAGTCTTTTGACGAATAAATATCCCTTTTGTTATATACTCAACCTAAAGACTAAGACAAGATGTGATTTTTCTAAAATCTTTTATTTCAAATTCTTCTATGAGAATATTATAATTGTTGAGACCTTTTTAAGAGAAGCAATGATATTTAAATTATTAACATATATAACAATTATAATAAATTCATATACATATTTTCTTATATAAACACGTGGATAAATATTATTATTTTTAAACTTCTTTTTTATCAAATACTTTATAAAATAGTTGTACCACATCAGTTTAAATTGCTTTAAATCATATAAGGATATTTGCAATCTAACCGAATATAATCATGGAGAATTTTCTTTAAAACTTGTGGTCTATATCTATCCTTAGCCAATTGATAAGGGCAAACCTAGTGTAAAAGATCCCATGTTAGGTAGGATTTGGAATAAAAATTTCCTATCCAAATGTATAATGAGAACAATCTAATTTGATGAAGTATTAGTTTAGTTTATTTCACTGATTTAAATTAGTAACCTTTAGTTACCGCTAGCCAATTCAAATTGAAATATCCAATTAATATGACAACAAATATTTTGTGAAACAAAAGTGAAGCAGGTAAATTAAAAAAATAGAGAGAATTAGTTTTTAAGTAGATAACATTAGTTAATTCTTTTTATTGTAAAATTATCTTTTGAATCTTCATTTTTTTGAGAATTTAGGATATTTAGAATTTAAAATTTAAATTAAAAATAATTAATATTAGCTAAAAAATTTATTTGTAGTTGAATTTATAAATAAAATAACATATAAGCCTAAATTTAAAATATTAACCGATAAATTTTTAATTGGTCCAAGCAGTAAGATAATTTTGTTAGCTAACAACCTAAATTTTTGGGATTAGTGACCTCATCATAATACTATATGAGAGATTTTGTAATCAAAATATCTAGAATTTAATCTTAAAAAAATCAATATAAGGCAAACAAAAAATCATGTTTCAAAGCTCTCATAAAAGCTATTATATATATGAATAATAAAATTTTACATTTAAGTAATTTAATCAACTAAATCTAACCAAGTCTTTTAGATTCACACGCTTCTTTTTCATATCTTCTCCTCCTCTCCCTTTTTTTTCTTTCAAATTCACGCACGCACATTCTTCTTTGTCCCTGATGCTATGTCTTCTTCTTTTTCTCTTCCTTTTTCATTATTTTTCAATTTCGTTACCGTCATCACTAATACCACTACTACCTCCTCCTCCTCCTCCTCCTCCTCCTCTTATTGGAATTTCTTCTCCTTCTTTCTTTTCATCCTTCCCTCCATCATCATCATCATCATCATCATCATCATCATCATCATCATCATCATCATCATCGTTATCGCCGTTATTGTTATCATATTCATCGAATTTTTGCCATATTGATGACATTGTCTGATCCAAAATTGATTTGGATGTGTTTTTGTTCAAAATTGACTTGGTCTATGCTTATGTTGAAACGAGTTTGTTTGTGTATCGTCATCATTAAGTAATTTTGGTTCATTCGGAATTTAATTTCCGGCGTCATTCTGGATGTAATTTCGGTTTATTTTTTAGTGAATTTCTGATCATTCAATTTTGTTTATGTGCTTGTTTTTTAACGCAATCATTAAGTAATTTTGGTTCATTCTAGATTTAAATAAGGTGCACTTGGTCTGTGCTTGTTTTAAAACGAGTTTGTTTGTGTATAGTCATCATTAAGTAGTTTCGGTTCATCCAAAATTTAATTTTTGGTTCATTCTAGATGTAATTTCGGTTCATTTCTGAGTGAATTAAGGTGCATTTGGTCTCGTTGTTCTGCACAATTCAAAACTCTTCCTCCTCACATACTCTCTTGAGAAGAATAAAACAAAGAAAAAAAAGAAGAAAAATCAAACAAAAAAGAAAAAATGAATAAAAAACTCCTCAAAATTTCTCATCATATTCTTTTTCTTGTCTTGTTCATCTTCTCCTTCTTATTTTTCGTTCCTTCTCATAATTCTTCTTGTTTTATCCTCTTAACAATAATAAAAACATGAAAAAATTAAACAAAAAATAAGAAATGAATAATGTTGCAAAATCACTTGATGGATTTGTATGTATTTTTTTTATCATGATTCAATTTTGTTTGTGTGCTTATTTTTTAACACAATCATTAAGTAATTTTGGTTCATTTTAGATTTAAATTAGGTGCACTTGGTCTGTGTTTATTTTGAAACGAATTTGTTTGTGTATCATCATCATTAAGTAATTTTGGTTAATTCGAAATTTAATTTTCGGTTCATTTCTGATCATTCAATTTTGTTTGTGTGCTTATTTTTGAACACAATTATTAAGTAATTTCGATTCATTCTGGATTTAAATAAGATGTACTTAGTCTGTGCTTGCTTTGAAACGAGTTTGTTCGTGTATCGTCATCATTAAGTAATTTTGGTTCATTCGGAATTTAAGTTTCGGTTCATTCTAGATGTAATTTCGGTTCATTTATGAGCGAACTAAAGTACATTTGATCTCGTTATTTTGTACAATTTAAAACTCTTCTTTTACTACTTTTTCATCTCTTCTTATTTCATTTTGTTATAATTCTTCTTGTTTCACTCTTTTGAGAGGAACAAAATCAAGAAAAAGAAAAAAATTAAACAAAGAAGAAAAAAAAACTCATAGTGCTACAAAATCATCAAGAAGAAGAGGAGAAAAAGAAAAAAAAATGCAGCAACAATAACCGCAACAAAAGAATGATGATGAGGAGAAAATACGCGAAGAAGAAGGAGGAGGAGGAACGTGAAAAAAAAGAAGAAGAAGAAGACGACGACGATAACATAAAGTCCTGCGCGTATAATCACGCCCTTTTAATGAGAGTGATTTTTGTTAATGCTGAGTCTATTTGATTAAACTTGGATGACAATAATGCTTGGATGTGTAGTACATCTGATATATGAAGGAGTATATATATATATATGTAAAAAAAAATTTTAATAAATAAGTTCACAAGAAATTTGAGCAAAAAATTTTTTAATATGGGGTTGAAATATGGGATTCTCAATTATATTGCTTTTTGCTTTTTTTTTTTAAATATAAAAAATTGTTTGCCAAAAAGCAAAATCATTTTAATTTGTAAAATTTTTAAAAATAGAAATCGGAGAGTTCGGTTTAAATTTTTTATTTTTTAAAAAAAATATCGAAAGATCCATTTCAATTTTAAAATATTTTATTAATTTTTTAAAAGCAGAAATCAGGATCCAATTTAAATTTTAAAATTTTTAATTTTTCAAAAACAAAAATTAAAGGGTTCAATTTCAGTTAATTTTTAATTTTGTTATTGTTTAATTTTGTAAAATATGAAATTGGAAGGTTCAATTTTAATTTTAAAAATATTTTAAAAATGTTAAATCCTAAGAACAAATTAAAAATTGGAGAGTATAATAATTTCAGTTACAGTATGCATTTGAAAATATCCCTTTTTTCCATATTACAGTATAGTAGTATACCAAACATGCATGTATGATGTAAAAATTAATTGGTCTCAAAACGAAAAGAAGAAAACAACACACACAGAGAGAAGACACATACTCATACTAGAGAGAGCTCTAATGGAACCCTAGTAAGAGGGACGCTATATATCGCATCATAGTCTCCGTGTGCTTTTACTTTTAAGTAGCATGGCATGCATGTTGCTTTCGCTTTCACACTTTCACACTTGAGAGTTAAAAATTGAGATAGAGAGTGTGAGAGATGATAACGTTTTGTTTCTTCATGGCAATCAATAATTAAGTGCTTCGTCCTCCATTTACTGTTGAATACTTCTCTTGTCGGTCAAATTTAACCAGAAATAATGACCCTATATTTCCCCCTATTTCATCCGTAGATGTTGCTAGAACGATCCAGATACATTTGTTAAACAACATTATTAGTAATTATTCTAGTTTTATTTTAAATATTTATTAAGAAAAAAATTATTATTAATGTTAGTTATATTGTTAGGATTTTATGATTTATTTTAAATATTTATCAAAAAAACAGGATTAAATTAATTATTAGGATATATTTTTAGCAATCAATTAGTTTGATTTTACGTATTTATAAACAAAAGAGAATTATTATTAAATATGTTTAACTATACTTCTTACAGTTACACCAAATTCTCAATTATATTTTGTTCGTTACCGGTTGTTCTCGGGTTGTCGATAGGTGATGAGTAAGAGAGAGAGGGGAGACCCCGAGCTGGCATGGAGCGAGGGATATCGTGTGCTGGAGATGTCGGGGGTTGAATGGAGCGGGGGGTGGCCACCTGCAAGGATACTTCGACGATCAAGTCAGAATCTGTACTGGTGGGTGACAGAATTAGGTAAGAATGTGACGTACCTTGGGAGGAGAGTTGTCCTCTCCCCTTATATACTGTGCTGGGTGGGCATAGTGATGGCCTAACCCATTGGTTGAGGGGTTGTGAGCTGTCACATCCCACGTGGGCAGGTTGTCCCGTACTTCGGGTCGGGACGCTGGATATTTTTCCGAGAATACCGACCCGAGCGATGACATACTCCAGGTGGTAGGTCGGTCGGGCCCTAGATCGGTTGTTAGAGCCGACCCGTTGAACTCCTTTGTTGGAGGTTTGGGCCTGGGTGGGGCAGTGCCCCAACTCGGCGGCTTCTTGGGCTGGACTCGGCAGTCCGTAACAGTGCCCCCAACGTGCCAGCCTTGAGGTCTGGGGCTCGTGACTTGGCGCGTTTGTCTTATTTTTCGAGGCGGCAAACTTTCTTCTTTTTCGGGAACTCGTTGATGGCGTTTCGTGTCACTCACGCATGGTCGCTTCGACCTTTGTGCTGTTTTCTTGGTTTTGGTGCTGGGCATTAAATGCCCATCCTTTCATTGATTTGAAATTTGGGTGGAATGGCAAATATGCCCCTGCCTTTTGGCGCTCTTCCTCGGCGGTTACGCTTTTCTTCCCTTTTTTATTTCGTAACCTCCTCTTTTCTTTACTTTTCCTTTTCCTCATCTCTTATTCTTTTGTACTGCTGTTGCTCCTGCCCTTGCTTCTGCTTCAAACATTCTTGCTCCCAGCTGTTGCTTCGATCATTCTTGCTCCCAGCTGTTGCTTCGATCATTCTTGCTCCCAGTGCCCCATCTTCCTTCCTATCTGATTCTTACAGGTTATGCTTCTTCTGGTAAGCTTTCGTGGCTTTTTCCCTTTTTGGTTGCTTATTTCCAGTTTTTGTGTATTTTTGCTTGTGTGCCTGGGTTTCTTCGTTTTGCTTTTCCTTCTTAGAGGGGGGTGCCACTGGGTTTTCTTGCATTTTTACTTGTGTTTCTGGGTTAGTATAGGGGGGCTAGAGGGTGATTCATAGTTCTCTTTTCAATTTTTTTGTTTTGAGGGTTTCCGACTTCCCGTCTTGACTAAGTGGTTCCCCTGCTGTAGGTATGGCCGAGCGTCTTGCTTCCTCGAGTCAGGCTCAGCGCCCTCTAGCCGACTTTGTCGACTACTATGCCTGGGTTTCCTCCGATGTGAAGGATACTCCTTCTAGGATAACAAAGGAGGGGTTCCAGAAACTACGACAGTCAGGGCTCTTGTGTGGAGGGGGTCCCGAGGAGGCGCTCTATCAAGTCTATGTCCCTGCTAGTCGGGAGCGTGTCTGCCAAAAGAACTTGGCTTCCCCTCGAGTTGTTGATTGGCTATGGGTTTACGAGCCCATGTTCACGACCTTGGGACTTCGTCTGCCTTTTTCTCCTTTTGTTATGGGTTTATTAAATCGCTGTGATGTTGCGCCATCGCAGCTTCACCCGAATAGTTGGGCCTCCATCCGGTGCTTTGAGATGGTTTGTGAGTACCTGGAGCTGTCGATCTCAGTGAATGTCTTCCTCTACCTCTTCTTGCTCATGAACCCTTCTAGCCAGGGGAAGGCTAAGAAGGGTTATATGTCTTTTAGGGCCTAACAGGGGCGCAGAATCTTTGGCCTATTTGAGGATTCCTATCATGGTTTTAAGTCTACCTTTTTTAAGGTTAGACCAGTCGAGGGTCATCAGCCTTTCTGGTTTACGGCTGAGGGGGTTAGGCGGATCCCAACCTACTGGAGCTTTGGGGCGGGGTCCGACTATCTTATAAAGGTATCTTATGATTGGCTGAGCCCGGAAGATCGCAATATTGCCGATATTCTGTTGGCCATTTTTGGTGAGAAGAACCTTAATCCCCGTATGGTGATGGGGGACTGGGAGGCCGGTCGGTCGTATGCTGGTGGGTTCCTTTTTCCTGAGTTCTTCTATTCTTTAATTTTCTATTGTTGACACATTTTCTCTCTTTTTCTATACTCGCAGTTTCCATGGCTGGCGGGAAGAAGACTCTGGCTGATTTGATGAATCTCATCAAGGGGACGAGGAGGGTGAGGATGACTCTTCGGCCGACCTTGTTCAGGTGGATAGGACCGACCAGGCTCATCTGGAAAAGGTTGTTCCTCCCGAGAAGGTTGCTGGGTCTAATGGTGTGGAGACGAAAATTTTTGAAGATGATTTTGGTTTTGGTGACGATGAGCTAAAGGTTGTGGGTAATCCCAAGAAAAGGAAGCGAGCTACCGGGAAGGCGCTCTCGGTTATGGAGAAAAACTTCGATGCCGGGGGTTTCATCGAGTTCCAGTTGCTCCCCGGCACCGAGGAGTTTTTCCATGAGGCCGACCTTTCTGGGTAGGCCAGGTGGATCTACCGTAGTCTTCTCCGAGCTGCTGCTATTGCCAAGAAGGTGGAGCCTGTCTTGGTCAACTATCATGCTATGGAGGTAAGGCTTCGTAACTCCCAAATAGATCTGACGCACTCATGATCTCGGGAAGAGTCTTTGAAGACGAAGTTGTCCGAGCAGGAGAAGAAGGCTGAGAAGGATGCCAAAGAGATTAACAGGCTAGTGGATCGGGATATGGCCTTGATGAAGGATCTGAATACCTTCTGTGGTGAGACTGCTGCCATGAAGAAGAGGGTTGAGGAGTTGGAGGAGAAGCTAAAGTTGGCGGAGAGCTCGGCGGAGGCTGCTTCTCAGGAGATGGCTACCCTGAAGAAAAAGAACAAGGAGCTTGCAAAGGGGGCTCGTGAGGCCGTCAAGCTGACTGAGGAAGGAATAAAGCTGCAGGTGGCCGTTCTGGCTTCCGATCTTGACCTTTCCCAAGTTGGTGCGATGAAGACTGTGGAGACCGGGAAGATTGTATGGATGTTTCCCGGTTTCCTTTGCTCTTTGTTTTGTTTTGTAACTTGTTCTTTAATCTGGGGCCTATTATGAGGCGCCCTTTGGCTGTACCGAATACTTTTTCTTTTTGCTTTTAAGACTGCTGTTTTTGGTTATTGCTAGTTTTATTCGGGCCGTCGTGGCCTTGCTTTTTCTTTTTGTTTGCTCGGGTCGTCGTGGCCTTTTGATTTACCGCTATCGTGGTATTTATTTGTTGTTGCTTATCTGAGCCGATTTGTTTCCTTTTGGTCCCATATGGTTCCCGGGGTGATCAGTCCCGGGTTTCCGTTAGGTTGACCGTTCGCCTTTTTTGTCTCGCTTGTTATTCTAATTTGAGACTTTGCAAAAAGTAAACTTATCATATTGTTAGGATTCTGAGACAAGGAAATGATGTAATGCGTAATTAAGTGAAAGATAATAGAAGGAAATGACATGATTGTAGAAAAGAGAGACACAGAAAGAGAATGTAAAGGTGGAACATAGGAGGGGGGTTGAGGTTGTCAGGTCGTGTGGTTGCCCTTCCTTATGAGTAGAACCTCCTGAGGTTTGCCATGTTCCATGTTCTCGGCACCTCGTTTCCATCCAATTTTTATAGCTTGTAGCCTCCTTTGCCAAGGACTTTTCTTACTCTGTAAGGTCCTTCCCAGTTCGCAGCTAGCTTGCCTTCCCTAGTGGTTGGTGGTCCTATGTCGTTACATCGCAAGACCAGGTCGCCTTCTCCTAAACTTCTCTTCAGTACCTTGCCATTGTACCTTAGGGCTATTCTTTTTTTTATTGCTGCTTCTGCTAGGTGTGCCATTTGCCTTGTCTCGTCGGTCGGGTCCTTTTCAATCGCCTCACTTCCTCCTCCAAGGAGTAACCTCGGGCTTGGTTCCCCGATCTCGACTGGGATGACTGCGTCGACCCTGTATGTGAGTCGGAAGGGGGTTTCGCCGGTAGATAACTGGGGGGTGGTTTTGTATGACCACAAGACTGAGGCTAGCTCGTTTGCCCATGAGCCCTTCTTCCCTTCAAGTCGCTTCTTTAACTCCTTTAGGATGGTTTTATTGGCTGCTTCTACCTGCCCGTTTGTTTGGGGGTGCTCGACCGAGGAGAATCTCTGTTTGAT
The DNA here is from genome assembly GCF_003086295.3 of Arachis hypogaea. Taxonomy (NCBI): domain Eukaryota; kingdom Viridiplantae; phylum Streptophyta; class Magnoliopsida; order Fabales; family Fabaceae; genus Arachis; species Arachis hypogaea. Next base: position 28,313,631 of record NC_092048.1, read on the forward strand.
CCTTAGTCCTTCTAGGAACCCTTTAAACTTCTTGTCGGTGAACTGTGTTCCATTGTCTGATATGACGGTCACCGGGATTCCGAATCTAGTAACCACCTGTTTCCACATGAACTTTTGGCAATTTGCTGCGGATATGCTGGCTAGTGGTTCTGCTTCCACCCATTTGGTGTAATAATCTATGGCCACTATCAAGTACTTCACTTGCCTAGGCCCTGGTGGGAATGGCCCCAAAAGGTCGACTCCCCATTGGGCGAAAGGTCGGGGAGCCATCATCAGACTGAGCTCCTCGGGAGGTGCTTTGTGGAAGTTGGCATTTTCTTGGCACTTTTTACATTTTTTCACAAACTCCTGGGCGTCCGAAATCATTGTAGGCCAGTCGTACCCTGCTCGGATGATTTTCCTTGCTAAAGATCTTCCCCCGATGTGGTGACCACAACACCCTTCGTGGACTTCTCTTAGGACGTAGTCCGTCTGGTCGGGGCGTAGGCATTTGAGTTGGGACTGGTGGAGCCCTCGCTTGTACAACTGTCCTTGTATGATTGTGTATTTGGGAGCTTCCCTCTTTATAGCTTGTGCTTCCTTATCGTCTGGGGGTGCTTCTGCATGCTCCAGATATCGGGAGATGGGATTTATCCACGAGGGGAGGGGGGTTTGGCACCTGAGCTGTGCACATGACAATTGCAGGTTCCGTTGCTTTCACTTGGATTAAGGATCTGTTCCCCGTGCCGGGTTTGGTGCTCGCGAGCTTGGAAAGGAGGTCGGCTCGGGCGTTTCTTTCTCTGGGGACGTGCTGGATTGTGACCTCTTCGAAGTTTTTGCATAGCGCTTTTACTTTTCCAAGTATTTTTGTAGCAGTGCATCCCTGGCTTGGTAGCTGCCATTTACTTGGGAGGTGACGACTTGGGAGTCACTGCTGACTTCCACCCTTGACGCTCCGACTTCTTTGGCTAGCAACAGTCCCCCTATCAAGGCTTCATACTCGGCTTGGTTGTTAGAGACCGGGAAATCAAACTTGATGGATTGCTCAAAGGTTACTCCTGCCGAGTTTTTGAGGATAATTCCGGCCCCTCCGAACGTTTGGTTGGATGCTCCGTCAACGTGGAGCTTCCACCGTGTGCTCGGTGTATCAGTGGCCTCTCCTGTGACTTCTACGAGGAAGTCTGCCATGGCTTGGGCTTTGATTGCTTGTCTTGTCTCGTATTGCAAATCATATTGGGACAGTTCTACTGTCCATGCCATCATTCTTCCCACCAAGTCGGGTTTTTGGAGGCTTGTTGGATGGCTTGGTCGGTTCTCAGGATGATTGTATGCCCTTGGAAGTATTGTTTTAGCCTTCTAGATGAAGTTAGTAGGGCGTAGGCTAGCTTTTCCAATTTGGTGTACCTCATCTCTGCCCCTTGAAGTATTTTGCTGATGAAGTATATTGGGTGCTGGGTCTTGTCCTCCTCTCTGACTAGGACTGCCGCCATCGCTTGCGTGGTCACGGCCAAGTACAAGTATAGGGGTTCGTCTTCTCTGGGCTTGCTGAGTACGGGAGGTTCCGAGAGTATCCTCTTGAAGTGGTTGAATGCCTCTTCACACTCTGAGGTCCACTCAAAGGTGATTCCTTTCTTCATTAAGTTGAAGAATGGGATGGCCCTTTCAGCTGAGGCTCCGAGGAACCAAGACAGAGCCGTGAGTTTTCCGGTGAGCCGTTGCACATCTTTGATGCACCCAGGGCTTGTCATTTTGAGAACAGCTTCGCACTTGTCCAGATTGGCTTCTACCCCTCTCTGTGTTATCATGAACCCCATGAATTTCCCCGCTTCCATGGCGAATGCGCATTTAAGCGGGTTAAGCCTCATGTTGAATTTCTTAGTGCCTTGAAGACAGCCTGGAGGTCGTTTATTAGTTTGCTCGACTCAGCTGTTTTTACCAGGATGTCGTCGATATATACTTCTACCGTCTTGCCGATGAGGTTGTGGAGGACTCTGCTCATCAGCCTTTGGTAGGTGGCCCCCGCGTTTTCAGTCTGAAGGGCATTACCTTGTAGCAATAGGTGCCCCCTGGTGTTATGAATGCTGTTTTATCCTCGTCAGGTCGGTGTATCGGGATTTGGTTGTAGCCGGAGTAGGCATCCATGAAACTGAGGAAACGATACCCCGCTGCTGAGTCAACCAGGGTGTCGATGTTGGGGAGGGGAAAGGAGTCTTTTGGGCATGCCTTGTTCAGGTCGGAGTAGTCGACGCACATCCTCCATTTTTTATTGGCTTTTTTGACTAGGACAACATTGGACAGCCATGTTGAGTACTCAAGTTCCTTGATGAACCCTGCTTCTAGCAGTCCCGCTGTTTGCTTGGCGACTTCCTCAGCTCTTTCTTGTGACATCTTCTTTCGCCGTTGGGCTACCGGTTTGGCCTTGGGTTTTATGGCTAGTCGGTGAGACATGACCTCGGGATCTAATCCCGACATGTCAGATGAGGTCCATGCAAAAAGGTCGCTGTTTGCCCTTACAATCTCTATGAGGGGGCCTTTGCATTGATGGGGTAGGTTCCTATTTATAAAAGTAAACTGATCTGCCGACTTCCCTATTTGGAACTTTTTCATGTCCCCTTCTTGTTCAGGTCTTGGTTTGTCCTCCATCCTGACGTCCAGATCTGCTAGGAATACGCCAGCTGCCTTCATAGATTCTTTCTTTAAGGAGAGGCCGGCACTGTCGCAGGCAACTGCCGTCTCTAGGTCTCCCTTTATGGAACCAACTGTTCCCTTGTCCGTTATGAACTTCATTGTTAGGAACTTGGTACATATTACAGTTGAGAATTCATTGATAGTCTTCCTCCCTAGGATAATGTTATAAGCAGTGGAATCTCTAAGGACTACAAAGTCTGCCATAACCGATTTCCTGGTGTCACCAGTTCCTAGGCTGATTGGGAGAGAGATCGTCTCGTCGGGTTTGATGTAGTTGTCACCTAGTCTCATGACTCCGTGTTGGTGATTTTTGAGTCGGATTCCTTGAGTCCCATGGCGTTGAACACGTTTCTAAATAAGATATTAGAGTTGGCTCCCGTGTCGACGAGGATGCGCCTAACCAGTCCTGTTCCGACCATTGCTGTAACTACCATGGGGGGGTTTCGGGGAGGTCGTTGAACCATTTATCTTCTGGGTCAAAGGATATTGTGGGGTGGCTTTTGCTGGTGGCGGGGCCATCTGTTGAGATGGAGAGCACCCGGGTGTCCCTTCTCACTGCCGACTTGGATTTAGGGGAGCTGTCGCGCCCGACCACAATGTTGACCACGAAAGTTGGGGGTTACTGGTATCTCCTGGGGGTTCTTGCCTTGGCTTGACAGTTCGGCTCCGATCTTCCTCGGAGCGCTCCCTTTCCCGCCTCCTCCTCTCCCTAATGAGCTGGGAGAATTCGCTCAGTTTTTCCTCTATGATGGCATGTTCCAAGGCATCCTTGAGGTCGAAGCAGTCTTGTGTTTTGTGACCAAATTCCTTGTGGTAATCGCAATAAACGCTTTTTTTGCCTCCCGTTCTCGCTTTCAGGGGTCTGGGTCTGGATAAGATTCCTTTGTCTGCAATTTGTTGGTAGACTTCTACTATAGGTGCCGTGAGTGGCGTGTAGTTCGTGAACCTTCCTACCCGTGGTTGCTTGGGTAACTTGTTTAGGGTGCCATCCTTGGGAGTTTCTTTGTACCTGTCGACATGGGGTGTCTGCCGAGCTGGCGGGTTGGGGAGCTGCCGTTTATTAGCTGCTACAACCTGACTGACCTCTTCATCATTGATGTATTCCTTGGCTACGCTTTGGATTTTCTGCATGGTCCATACATGTTTGGTTGTGAGGTGTTTCCTAAAGTCTTCATTTAGCAGGTCATTCGTTAGGCATAGGCTAGCAACTGAGTCCGTGAGGCCGTCGATCTCCAGACATTCGTCGTTAAACCTATCTAGGAACTTTCTAGTCGGCTCCCCAGGTTTTTGGGTAACCCCTAATAAGTTGATTGGGTGTTTTTCATTGGCTATGCGTGTCGTGAACCGGACCAGGAACTTCTGGGATATGTCTGGAAAAGTTGTGATGGACCCTTGTGGGAGGGTGTTGAACCATCGGATCGACGGCCTGGCCAGCGTCACGGGGAAAGCCCGGCATCTGACCGCGTCACCTACCCCTTCCAGGTTCATCATTGCTTCGAAGGCTGTGACATGCTCCTGGGGGTCCTTGGTCCCATCATACCTCATGTCTGTCGGCTTGTCAAAATTCCTTGGGAGTCGGACCTTAAGGATTGAGGGGTGAAAAGGGGTGGCTCCCATAATAATGGGATCTTGTTGTTTCTTGGCCTCCCCTTTCTGGGACCCCCAGCGGCTTTCCGACTTATTTCGAGTAGGTCTCGAAGTTGCTTGTGTGTGCGCCTCTTCGTGTCTTGTTAGGCTTCTACCTTGGCTGTCGCGTACTTGGGAAGGGGAGCGGGTGCGGGCGTGGGTCCGGCTGACGCTGCTGTGCGAGTGGCTGGCGTCTTCGTGGGATTGGCCCCTCGCCGCCACCTCCCGCTCAAGGTTTTGTACTCTATGCCTGAGCTCTTGCATAATCCTGGCGCTGTTGGCTCCTGTCCCCCGAAGGGGCGCCTTTCGGGGGTCTTGGTGTACATTTGGTTGGGTTGAACGGACGGTCTCGGATGTTCGGCAGCGCGAGCTGTCGAGCTCACCCTGCTCAAACCGGCCCCGCCTCCTTCGCGAAGCTCCTCTAAAGTGATGGGTCGCTCCATGTCTGTGCCGGGGTCCCCACAGACGGCGCCAATGTTCGTTACCGGTTGTTCTCGTGTTGTCGGTAGGTGATGAGTAGGAGAGAGAGGGGGAGACCTCGAGCTGGCATGGAGCGAGGGATATCGTGCGCTGGTGACATCGGAGGTTGAACGGAGGGGGGTGGCCACCTGCAAAGACACTCCGACGATCAAGTCAGAATCCGTACTGGTGGGTGATAGAATTTGGAAAGAATGTGACATACCTTAGGGGGAGAGCTGTCCTCTTCCCTTATATACTGTGCTGGGTGGGCGTAATGATGGCCTAGCCCATTGGTTGAGGGGTTGTGAGCTGTCACATCCCACGTGGGCAGGTTGTCCCGTACTTCGGGTCGGGACGCCGGATATTGCCCCGAGGATACCGACCCGAGCGATGACATACTCCGGGTGGTAGGTCGGTCGGGCCCTGGATCGGTTGTTAGAGCCGACCCGTTGAACTCCTTTGCTGGAGGTTTGGGCCTGGGTGGGGCAGTGCCCCGACCCGGCAGCTTCTTGGGCTGGACTCGGCAGTCCGTAACATATTTCTATATGTTTTTTTTTCAATTAGGTTTTTATACTACTTTTAATTGTATAATTAGGTCATTCTTAGTGTAAAAAATATTAGAGTTAATTGAATATTTTTTCGTAAATCGAAGGTATTCATAATTAAAAACTTAACTAGATCTTTGACAACATGTATTTTGAAAAAAAAATATTTGGTTAATTTTAATATTTTTTATATGAAAAGGCCTAATTACAAAATTAAAAATAATATAAGGACTCAATTGAAAAAAAAAAAGTATAGGGACCTAATTAAAAATTTGGTAAAATTATAGGGACTAACAAAATAATTAAACTAAACGTATTAAATATTAGCATATATTTATTGAATTTAGTTCTAGTTTAAATATTGATTAAAAAACATAATTATTATTAATGGTTTGTACATATTTTTAGTAATTTATGTTCAATTTTAAATATTTATTTTAAGAAACAACATTATTATTAATTATTAGCATATGTTGCTATTAATTTCAGATTTATTTTAAATATTTATTAAAACAATAGTATTACTATTAATTCTTATCATATTTTAGTAAATTTAGTTTTATTTTAAATATTATAAAAGATTAATTACTAGTAAAAATAGAATTATTATTAATTGTTAGTATTTTTTTTAAAGTTTAGAAAAGATAAAGATGGAAAAACGTGAATTCACACGTCCTAATAATCACATTATAAGATAGTGGAATCTTACGTGTAATTAATTTTATGCGAAGTTGATAGCCGAAAGTTATTGATGATTTGGCATATTTGACAAAATTATCATCTAATAATTCTTAGTTATATTTTAACTTCATATGAAGTTAACTGCACTTGAGTTTTTACTTTATAAAATATCTTCAGCATTCTTTATATGTGAGTAATTTTTGTATTTAAAATAGTGGTTAATAATTAAGAATTAAATCAGCAATTACTAATTAAGTAATTTTGTTAGTTATTATTCAAATTAATTATTAATTTACTAATTATTAATTGTGTTTATTCGTATTAATAGTAATTTAGTAATTATTAATTATAGATGTTACTAAGTAGTTAGTAATTAATTACAATATTAATTTATTATTAATCAATTATAGTATTTATTAATTATTTATAGTCAATTATTAAGTAGCTATTATTTATGTTATTTACTATCATTATTGTTGTTGTTAGTTGTAGTTATTGACTGTTAATTATAATTTGTGTTTTTAGAATACAACAAAATTGCATAATATACACTTAAATCAAATAGATTCATACCATGTCAAGACAGAAGAACAATTAAAACAGAGAATAAAATTTATCATATATCTTAAATAATTGATAAGATTACGACTCACTATCCAACAATAAATACGTTGGTTAAAAGATGACATCTTAAGAAATATACCTTTTATCTTTCATACAATTAGTGTATCATCATGTTAAAAAATTTTGCAATAATTTTGAGACTTTGAACTTATGGCATATCAGTGACTCAACTGATAGTTGAGTAAAATATTTAATTATATCTATGCTATACTAACTAATACGATTACTAGGATCATAAATACAAACATTCTATAATTAATAATTATATGCATTAACATATTTAAAAAATTTTGGTGCATGCATGACATTGAAATTCAAAATATGCATGAAAAATAGCTTCCTAGATAAATACTAGTTCACTAATGGGCTGAATAATTTGGATATGGAAAATATTATGATGTATTGGTTGAAAATGGAGATACTGTGTGTATTCCACACAGGTGGACGTGTCAAATGGAAGCACAACACGCAGGAGGCGTGTTGCCTAAATCACATGCAGGGCGTGGAAGCTAGGTGGCATGGTGTGGTTGAGCCAACTAGGCAGCACGCAGGGGGCGTGCTGACGTGGCAAGGGATGGTTGGCTTGGGAGGGGCAGCACGTAGGGGGTGTGTTGAGTCAGCACGCAGGGGGGCGTGCTGACGTGTCGAAGACTGATTGGTCGAAGTATGCAGCACGTGGGAGCGTGCTGAGTCAGCACGCGGAGGCGTTCTGACAAGTGTCAAAGCGTGATTGGCTGAGGCAGGCAGCACGTGGGGGCGTGTTAGGTGCACTCCTCTATATAAGGTAGAGCTCGATGGTGTTTTGCATACTGAACAAGATTTGAGTGTGTTTTCAGTGTTCTTTGAGGCTGTTGTTAGTGTAATGGAGGGCACCGCAAACTTGGTGGTGTATCGCAACAGTGAGATAATACATAATACTCATGAGGCAGTGAGGTTTGTGTCCCAGAATCCGTTTTTGTTTGTGGTTCCATGCACGATGACGTTAATGGAGCTACAGAATGGCCTCTGTCAAAGTATGGAGAACGGTACGTTAATGAGAGTGAGCAGAATTCTGTACCAGAATCCGATTGTAGTTTTTGGTGGTCTAATACAGTTTGATACCATGCCGATCACTAATGAAGCGAGTATGCAAAATATGTTTCAAATTCATCGGCAGACTCAGATGCGACACCCGCAGATTGAGTTGTACATTGAGTTTGAAGCTGTAGAGGCAGTAGCGGTTCAAAATGATATAGATATAGATGATGATAGAGCTGCAGTGTACGAAGGAATGAATAGTGACAGCGAAGAGAACTTCGAAGGCACTTATGAAGCCGGCGACGAAGATGAGGATGGTGATGTGGGAGTTGAGGCAGCAGCAGAGAATGTAGTGGTTCATCCCTCGAGCAGTCAACTGATGTACGTTCCACCTTTTATGCGTGAGTTGGATCTCGACGCCATGCATGCCCCCGAGTTTCCGGAATATGCAAACATAGGTACGTGTTGACTAAATAATAAGTTTTTGTTACTTTATACTTTGGATTGATCAATAAACGATGATTTTGGCTTTCTGTAGGCGTTGCTAATCCTGAGGACGGAGAGTTTCGGATTGGAATGAAATACAGTTCTAGAAAGTCGGTCGTCGCAGCAATTAGAAGTTTCACTATATCTAAAGGAGTTGACTATGATGTGTATGAGTCTGAACCACAGACGTTCTATGCTAAATGCAAGATGTACAGACGTGGATGTGACTGGCTTATCTGAGCCAGCTTGATACGAAAAAAAGGTTGTTGGGAGATACGCAGATACAACGGTAGGCACACGTGCACGATCGGAACGATTTTACAAGATCATTCCAAGTTGGAGTCAGATACAGTTGCTGAGGCTATAAGGCCATTGTTCGAGACGGACCCGTCCATCAAGGTGAAATCTATAATTGCGGAAGTCCAGTCAAGGTTCAACTATACCAACAGTTACCGAAAGGCTTGGTTGGCAAAGCAGAAGTCCATAGCCAAAATTTTCGGTGGTTGGAAGGAAACGGCTCAAACACTGCATGCTGATGTGGCTGAGGGGCAGTGGCTGTGGGGCAGGTGGCTGTGGATGATGAGGAACGTACCCCGTCAATCTCAATAGATGTCCGTAGGAGCGTATGTACCAACCCCGGTACTCCACCGTCGGTAAAAAATCCCAAGTCGGAAGGGGGTGCTGATCCTGCAATCGACTGTGTCGCCTGTTGGCCTACTCCACTATTCATGGCCCATGCAAAACTGTCCAGTCATGAAGCTGCACTCCGCGTAGAACGATGCAATGCTGGTCAAGTGGAATATCTCTTGCTCCCCGTGGAGGAGGTTGTACATATCCAAACTGATGCATCACTCGGTCCGGAGGGTGCTACTCGACACACTCGAATGACAACAACGGAGCAACGATGTCACACACCTCAAGATGGAGATGCAACTCGTCGGGAACGATCAATCTGTCATACGGCCGCCACTCAAACTGCCACAGTAGTTGAAAAAACTGATTAGAAGAACCAATACTATTTACCTCCTGCATGTAGTCTATATCATGCCTGAATGTCTCTACGGTCTTTGATAACCACGCTGTGGTCCGTTCCGAATGACTCCACCTGACACATTATTAATTAAAAAAATTTAAATAACTCACCATAAGTCAAACATGCATCATGAATATAACACATGACTAAAATAAGATTTATTACCTCCTGGCAACTGGTATCTCGGCCGGTGGAAGGGTTTGTCCCGGTACGGGAGCAATATACGGCATTCGCTCCCATGCCCAAACAAATAACAGATTTAGAGGGTCATCCATCTCCTTTGTATCATATCATGATGCACGGCATAGTGCTTTGTAAAGATGTGCGAGATATGCTGACCCCCAACTATAAGTATGGATCTACTCGAAATCCCGAAGCAATGGTAGATATTTCACATGGGCATATGCGGTCGACTTGTCCGTGAATAAGGTCAACCGTAACAAACAGAAGATCTGACATCTGACGTATCTTCTGATGGACTCCTCACTGTCCAACGGCTCTGCGTCTCTGATACGTCGAACCCAACCCAGCTTTATATAGGACTTCGAAAAATGACTGACTGATGGCTCACGACCGAATATCGCTATGCTATGACTTTGAAGGAAGTCGCCACTACTATCTGTCCATCCATTGACAGGCTCTCCATCAATCGGTAGGCCGAATATATGAGCGACATCCTCTAATGTCACTGTAACCTCACCAACCGGCAATACAAAGGTGTGAATTTCTGGCCTCCACCTTTCAACCAGAGCAGCTAACATGGGGTGGAATCCTCTTATCACTCCAATTCTAGAGACGTGATAGAATCCCGTGGTGCGTAAGTAGTTCTCCACCATCGGATTCCACGTCTGTAGCGGATCCAGTTTACGCACCAACAAATTCCTATTAGGCTGCATCAACAAAGATATATGTTACATTAATTAAATAATAATCCTTATAAATATTTTAATAAACATTCACATATTTATTTTAATATCTTATTTATTAAAATATTTAACATAGCTTATCTATTTATTTATTAAAAATTTAAATTCTTTATTTATTTATCGAATAAAATATTTAATCTTACAAAAAAAATTTATGCAATAACAATATTTAATAACATTTATCACGTATTATTTACTAATCTTTATTTATCAAATTATTTATTTTTTCAATTTTTTAATAACAATATATTTTATACATTTTACATATTTAATTTATTATAATATTTATTTATTAATATACGCAACATAACTTATGTTTAGTCAAAATATTTTTTTTATTCTTGAATATATTCATAATAACAAAAATTAAAAAAATTATTAAAAAATTACATATTCTTATTATTATTAACGTTTATTTTATAAAAATTATTATTATATTATTAAAATATTTATAAAATACACAAAATAATATTCTCATTACAAAATATATATACATAAAAAATATAAATACATAAAAAATAAACTTTAAATACAGAAAAAAAATTAAAATTTGCCAACTTACATAAATAGGATGATCCAAATAGTTGATAATATGTTCTTCGGGCGCCATATAATTACGTACCATTTTTTTTAATCCCTTAAACTAAAATTTTTTTTCATCGTATAAACTTTTAACTCACTACTATTGACTACTACTCAGTACTACTCAGTACACTCTTCTCACCCTAAACCTATACACCGAGACAGCCCACACTTCTTTCCTTCTCTCTAATTTCTTTGCTTCAGCAGCTATTTGATTAACAATAGCAGAAAAAGAATGCATATATATAGAAGAAGGAGAAAGCTCGCTGGTTCCCGGATGGAGGGGGGGAGAGGGTTGTCCCCTGCATGCAGGCAGCCTGCAACACGCCCCCCACGTGGTGCAGCAGCAGCATTGGAACTTCGCGAACCTCTGCTACGCTTTACGGGTCTCCAGTCACCACGCCCCCCACATGGTGAGTCAGCAAGCCCCTGGCGTGTTGAAGGAGTGCCGCCACGTCGCAGGAAGCACGCCCCCAGCGTGTTGAAGGAGTCTCGCCACGTCACCACATGCTCAGGTACCACGCTCCCGACGTGTTAACCGTGAGTTCCATACTTCGGCAATACCCTTCCTTGACCAATATCCAGCCAATACACCACCCCTGCATCCATAAGAAAAATAATTTCTATTACTAATGCATTTGTAATATATGTCACATCTCTCAATCATTATATCATTTTCATCCATATTATTAGTTAAATCAATAATTTGATAATTGTTTTCAAAATTTTTATCACTTTCAATATAATAACCCATCCAGTCTATATAGAGCTCTGGTAAATCAACATCAATGATTCAAACTCAACATATAATTCGATAATTGAGACTTGTTGTAATACCCGGTCTAACCGAAATTTAGTAAATAATAAGTTAAATAGGAGCGAATATGGTTGGAAGATTTGGCAATTGGAATTTGATAATTTAAATATGATATTTGGATTCAGTGAATTTTTCCGAGTCGGAAAATATAGTTTTTTGCGTAAAAGTGCGCAGTGGAATTTTGACCGGCAGTACCGGCTGAGATCTGTCTGGTACTACAACTGAGGAAATTGATTATGGGTAAATAAGATTAAGAAATGAAGAATTATAATTAGGGAATGTAGAAATATTTAAAGTGCGATTTAGAGCGCTAATCTTAAAGGTTTTGGCCCAAAATTGGGCCAATGGGCAAAAATAAGTGAACCGGGCCTAAGTGGGCCCAAGACCCAACATATATAAACATTAGTTGTGAGCATTTCAGCTCATTTTACCCTAAAAAGAAGGGTTGTGGCGCTGATTTGAGAAGAGAGAAGAGAAGAGAGAAAACCTAACTCTCTTTGATCTTCAAACCACCATAACTTGAGCTACGGAGCTCCGATTGACGAGCCGTTTGCGGCCACGCGTTGCTCTTCTCATCCTCTACAATTATATCTAAGTTTGGTGGTGAGTATTTCATTCATCTCTGCCCATTTTTCGAAATTCCCCACTGTTACACGTTTTTGGGTAGTTAGTGTTGAAATCTTGTGATTTTGGGTGTTTAGGGATACTCCAACATGGATTCTAAGTGGGTTCTATCCCTACTTCATATGGGCTGAGGTAAGAAGTGCTCAAACCCTTGTGATTTGTCATTTTTATGAGCCCTAGGTTGATGTATGTATGTGACATTGGTTATGTTAGTGTATTTGGTGATGTTGGTGCACAATTGGGAGATTGGTATTGCTTGAGGAGCTTTGGTAAGGCTTGGAGCTAAGGTTGGTGAAGAATTTCAAAGAAGAGGCTCAATTGGTTTGGCTACAAGAGGTACGGTTTAAGTTTCATTTAAGTACCGTGTGTTGTGATGAGAATTCCTAGGCTAGATGCCCCTAGGATTAAGTTTGGATTGTGTAAATGGTTGGTGCTAATATGCATAGTTGATATGTAATGTGAATTAATGATTGGGTTGAGAATTGTGTGACCTTGTATGCTTGGTGTATTGAGAATTTGATGTACTGGGTAATGAGTATTGATTTGTGGTTTATGCATTTAAATTGTGAAAATTGGGCCGGAGGCCGTGAATTTTGGGCCGGAGGCCGAAAAGAGGTAAGAAAGGTAAGTCGATGTGTGCATTGTATGATGGCACAAGTGATTGGATGAATTTCAGATAATGAATATATGAATGATTAGGTTGGTTATTGAATAATAAGGTTTGAGAAGTTGAAGTGTGGAATTTGGTAATTTTGGGTGAAATTATGTAGACGAGGTATGTTTGGTTCGGTTGAGATATATTATGTGATCATATATGTGATTATGATTATTGATGCCTTGATGGTATGATGATGCATTAGAGATATGTATGTTGTGATATATGCTTGGGGAATGATTAAGGTTGATTTGTGGGTGAAATCACGTGATAGTGAATATGATATTGATTACGTATAATGATGGTTAATTAGAAATTGTATTATTGGAAATTGGGATGAGGAAGGATGTATGACATGATATTGTGTTTGTCCTTTAGCCATTTGATTGAGAAGTGTTAAAATGGTTAGATGTGGTTTTGGAAATTTTTGGTAAAGTGTCAATGTGTGAGTTGAGGATGGCTTGATGTGGATTTTGGTACATTTTGATTGATTTCAAAAGGGTTGAAATTGGCATGTTTTGGTTGATTTTGAAAAGAGTTGAAAATGGCTTGTTTTGAAAATGGCACCTAGGGGTTTTGTATGAAAACATGGTTTTTGGGCATACTTTGACGGGACATAACTTGGACTACGGATCTCTGTTTTGTGCCAAATCTGTTTAGAAATGAAATTAGATCCGGGATGTCCATGCCGTTCGAAGAACGGGTGAAAAATGATTTAAAATGAGAAAGTTATGTCCGTCGGAAGATTGGGGGTTGAATCTGTAAATTCTGCAGCTTTTAACTTAGAAAATTTTTAGCAGAATGACCCTCCACGCGTAGGTGCACTTGGCGCGTACGCGTCGTTCTTCAAGAAGGCACTATCCACGCGTGCGCGTGGTGTGCGCGGGCACGTCGATGCGCTGCACCAAATGCCCAGCTATTTTCCTGAGAGTTGTGCCAGTTTTGTGCCTGGGGCGCAAGAGCACCCACGCGTACGCGTGGCTGACGCTTGCGCGTCGTTTGACTATTTTTCAACCCGCGCGTTCGCGCGTATGACGCTTGCGCGTCAATGAGTTTTGTGGCCATCCACGCGTGCGCGTACGCGTGGCCCTGTTTTCATGCCAAAGTTGATTTTTGAGTTTTAAAAGCCAAATCTCATACTTCTAAGCCTCCAATCTCACCTCTTATGTATTAAATCCTTCTGATATGCCTAGCAATGAGCTAGGGGATGTGGTAACTTGCGAGTGAAGCAAGGGGAAAAGTTATGATCAATGATGATCAAAGATGATTATATGAGATATGGAGGATGACGGTGGAAGTACCGTGTATGCCATGAGCTAGAGGGCTATATTTATTGATAAATGGCCCGTTCTTGATTGGACCATGAGCCGGATGGCTGAGTTATTGCCGGGTTACGGCAAAGCCATTATTGTTTATGGCTAAGTATAAATGCATATATGATTAATGAATGAATATGTTAAATGGATAATAATGAAAAAATATTGAAATGTGATGTGCGACCCCGGGTAGTAGGCAGTGGCGTTGTCCACTTGCTCCGGGTATGAGACGGGAAAGGAGGATTATGATAAACGAGTTTAATCGTGGGGTTTTGAATAAATGTGTATTTGTGATACCTGGGTAGTAGCAAGGGTCGTGGTTCGTCCCGCTTGCTCCGGGTCATTGTCTGAGGATTGATAATAATGAAAGGTGATTATGAATAAATGTTTATTTGTGATACTTGGGTAGTAGCAAGGGTTGTGGTTCGTCCCACTTGCTCCAAGTTAATGTTTGAGATTTGGTAACAATGAATGTTGATAATATGAATTGAGATTGAATGAATATATGTTTGAGATGCCTGGGCAGTAGCAAGGGTTGTGGTTCGTCCAACTTGCTCCGGGCCAATGCTTGAGATACCTGGGTAGTAGCAAGGGTTGTGGTTCGTCCCACTTGCTCCAGGTCAGAGATTGCGACGCCTGGGTAGTAGCGGCAGTAGTGGTGAATCCACTCGCTCCAGGTTGAGCTTTTAGACACCCGCCTGGGTAGTAGCCGCAGTAGTGATTATTTCACTGGCTCTGGGTTGAGCGGGCAGTAGCAAGGGGGTTGTAGCTCAAACCTACTTGCTTCGCAAGGGGTGTTTCTGTCCAATGGTTAGCTACCAGGACATGTCGGGTTGGCTATATAACCGACAGATGATATCATCAGCCATAGGGCAGGCATTCATCATTTGCATATGTTTGAATTGTTTGGGTTTGCGATTTGTCTTGGATTTCTACATCATATATGCCATGTTACCTGACTATATGCTACTTGTTCTACTTGTATCATGTTTGTGTATTACTTGCCTGTATTGCTTGTGTTTGTACAACTGAGAGGCCCCTCATGCTGGTGTCGGTGGGTGTGAGGGCTATTCTTGATGGGATGAATTGATGATGCGATTGCATGATGATGTATTGATATAGAACTGCTGAGGTAGAACAACTGGTGATGGTTTTGCTTATGATTCTGAGTCTGATTCGTGGAAGAGTCAGCGAGTTGGGAAACATGTGAAACATGAATTGAATTTAGCACTCCCTTATGACAGTTGCCTATTCATGGATTAGCGAGAACCTAGGATGAATAATTGGTGAAGAAGTTTAGGATGCTTAGTGAGTTTTTGTTGCAGTACATTGAATTTATTTGGCACTTTTACCGTACTGGGAACCCATGGGCTCGAGGTTCTCATTCCGTATATATCTCTTGTTTTTCAGATACAGGTCCAGGTGCTCAGAAGTGAGTTGTGGGTCGTCTGAGAGACGGCGAAGATCTTTATTTCCTCTACTTTGTGTTTTGATTAGAATCTCTCCACCTTTGTTTTGGAAAGTTTATATTATGTATTGAACTCTTTGAATTTGCCTATAGAGGCTCTCATGTTTCCTTCGGGAGAGATTAGGATATACTGTTGTCAACTAATTTCATAATGTACTCTAGCCGACCTAAACTTCGCGGGTCGCGACTAGTAGCTATTTACTTATGTTATATATATCTATCTGTTATCTATCTCTTAATCTCCTCTACGCCTTGTCCGTATATCGTTTTCGGCTTCACGGTTTATCTTTCGTTGTCGAAACGTGAGAGATACGTCTTCGCGATTTTATTTCTACTCTTTTCAGGCTTCTCGATTAATACTCCTTTCGAAATTACCTATATTTATTTATTAAAAATCTACCTGAGAGTCGTACCACCGTAATATCATTGACTTATGACTCGAGCATAAGGATTTGAATATTAGGGTGTTACATTATGGTATCAGAGCAGTTCGTCCTCGTGAGCCTGAGGGATGGAACTGCTTATGCTTCAATGCATATTCTGAGTCTGTGCCTGTGCTAGTTAGGGTATCTAATCGATACATCTAGCATGAAGTCCATGAGTGTACCTTTGGTACTTTGAAGCACTATACTTCCGATATTGAGACTGATCAACTTGATATCGATTGTTTGGTGTGTATAGGAACCAGATGGCACCTCGTGGACCCGGTCGGGGACGTGAAAGAGATCGTACTAATACGCAGGAACTGGAAATCAACCCGAATAACCCGGTAAACCTTATGGCGGCGTTGGAGAATATGGCTGCTGCTATGCAGGCCACTACGGAGGCTCTTGGGCAACAGATGAACAATAATGGCAATGGCGGAAGGGAAGCTCAGGGCCCGATGACTCTGGCAACCTTCTTAAAGGTTAATCCACCTAAGTTCAAGGGAACCACCAATCCGACTGAAGCTGATACTTGGTTTCAGGCCATGGAGCGAGCACTGCAAGCGCAGTTGGTGCCTGAAGAGCAGCGTGTTGAATTTGCTACCTATCTACTCACGGGGAAAGCATCGCATTGGTGGCAAGGGGCTCGACGTCTCCTGCAACAGGGGAATGATCATATCACTTGGGATGCCTTCCAGGTGGAATTCTATAAGAAGTACTTTCCAAATTCCGCCAGGACAGCCAAGGAATTGGAGTTACTGCAGCTAAAGCAAGGTGCTATGTCCATATCTGAGTATACAGACAAATTTGAGGAGCTATTCAGGTTTTTCCGCATGTGTCAAGGAGCTCCGGGAGACTTCAAGGAATGGAAATGCATTAAGTATGAAGGAGGGCTCCGGAGCGACATCTTAAGTTCAGTGGGACCAATGGAGATCCGAACTTTTTCAGAGTTAGTGAATAAGAGCAGAATTACTGAAGAGTGTGTGAAAAGGAGGGTTGAAGAGAAGGAAAGTCATAGAGAGCACAACCAAGGATTCGCACCAAGGGGTCGAGAGTTTAAGGAGAGAGAATACGTACAACACTTTCCCCAAGGACAGAATAACTTTGCGACGAGTAAGGAGTCCCAAAGGAATGGTAAGGGAAAATGGGCAGCGGCTGCTTCTGATGTTTCAAGCTGTCAGAGATGTGGAAGTCATCACCCAAATAGGCCGTGCCGATTGGGGTTAGGTGTATGTTACAAGTGCGGGTTACCAGGGCATGTATCAAGAAATTGCCATCAAGGAGAGAGTCAGGATGCGGGCCGATTGCGACAGTAAGATTGAGGTAATTGCCTTAATACAAATGGATAAATGCCTGTGATGTAAATGACTTTCTGTTGAGAATGATGTGTTGTGTTTGTTATGTAGTTGGTTGATTTCTGGATTTTTGGTGAAATGGATTGAACTCGTGACTTTTAGTTCCTTTGATTTAAATAGATAAGGGATGGTCCTAAATGATGGATTTGGAAACGTTAATTCGAATTGTCGGTCAAGTTAAGTGGTGGTTTAGTACTTGAGAAAATAAGTGATGGAACTAATACTTGACGAGAAATCAAGGTGGCATAGCGGAAGCTTGCTAAAGCGTTAGCATAGTATGGTAATAATAAGGAAAAGTAGAGCATGATTGGAAATGCTTTATGCTTTGAGTACTTAAAAGTTTAGTGAGCTTATGCAGATAATGATTCTAGGTAATTGGAATTAATTGCGGTTGTGAGCCTTGATGGTTCTGAAACGGATGAGGAAATTATCATTGATGCATAATTGGATTTAGATGATGAGAGAGTGCGAGTTGTCGTGTTTGAGAGATGAGTACCATGATGTTTGGTCATAGTGACCTTGGAATTAGATTGAGATTTATAATGATTGGTTTTGAAAGACGAATGTGAAAGCCACTAAATTGAAATACAGATGCAGTACTGAGATTGGTTTGAGGGAGCCCGTGACGGGTGGTAAACTCCAATTTTTGGGGAGGTACTGTTGAAAATTTTTCTCCAAAAAATTTGAAAGGGTGCTGGTTATGGTTTTGAGGATAATTTTTTATATGAGTAACTTTAACGAAAGAGATGTGTCTCGAATGCTTTTATAGATTATTAAAGGAAAGCGGATTCTCATGATTTTTGTTAAATTGTTATTTCAAACTCATTTGCTTTCTAGAAATGAAAGGGGTTTTTGATTGATGAGTCAGAGACTTTATAACAGCAAGTCATGTAGAAATTCGAAGGTTTGAGAATAAGAAAGTAAGTTTGGAGGTTATGCTTGGAGTTGAGCTGTGATTAGTGGTAATTGGCTTGGCAGAGGGAGAGGATAGTGATGGATGGAATTTTCGAGGGCGAAAATTTCTGTTAGGGGGGTAGAATGTAATACCCGGTCTAACCGAAATTTAGTAAATAATAAGTTAAATAGGAGCGAATATGGTTGGAAGATTTGGCAATTGGAATTTGATAATTTAAATATGATATTTGGATTCAGTGAATTTTTCCGAGTCGGAAAATATAGTTTTCTGCGTAAAAGTGCGCAGTGGAATTTTGACCGGCAGTACCGGCTGAGATCTGTCTGGTACTACAACTGAGGAAATTGATTATGGGTAAATAAGATTAAGAAATGAAGAATTATAATTAGGGAATGTAGAAATATTTAATGTGCGATTTAGAGCACTAATCTTAAAGGTTTTGGCCCAAAATTGGGCCAATGGGCAAAAATAAGTGAACCGGGCCTAAGTGGGCCCAAGACCCAACATATATAAACATTAGTTGTGAGCATTTCAGCTCATTTTACCCTAAAAAGAAGGGTTGTGGCGCTGATTTGAGAAGAGAGAAGAGAAGAGAGAAAACCTAACTCTCTTTGATCTTCAAACCACCATAACTTGAGCTACGGAGCTCCGATTGACGAGCCGTTTGTGGCCACGCGTTGCTCTTCTCATCCTCTACAATTCTATCTAAGTTTGGTGGTGAGTATTTCATTCATCTCTGCCCATTTTTCGAAATTCCCCACTATTACACGTTTTTGGGTAGTTAGTGTTGAAATCTTGTGATTTTGGGTATTTAGGGATACTCCAACATGGATTCTAAGTGGGTTCTATCCCTACTTCATATGGGCTGAGGTAAGAAGTGCTCAAACCCTTGTGATTTGTCATTTTTATGAGCCCTAGGTTGATGTATGTATGTGACATTGGTTATGTTAGTGTATTTGGTGATGTTGGTGCACAATTGGGAGATTGGTATTGCTTGAGGAGCTTTGGTAAGGCTTGGAGCTAAGGTTGGTGAAGAATTTCAAAGAAGAGGCTCAATTGGTTTGGCTACAAGAGGTACGGTTTAAGTTTCATTTAAGTACCGTGTGTTGTGATGAGAATTCCTAGGCTAGATGCCCCTAGGATTAAGTTTGGATTGTGTAAATGGTTGGTGCTAATATGCATAGTTGATATGTAATGTGAATTAATGATTGGGTTGAGAATTGTGTGACCTTGTATGCTTGGTGTATTGAGAATTTGATGTACTGGGTAATGAGTATTGATTTGTGGTTTATGCATTTAAATTGTGAAAATTGGGCCGGAGGCCGTGAATTTTGGGCCGGAGGCCGAAAAGAGGTAAGAAAGGTAAGTCGATGTGTGCATTGTATGATGGCACAAGTGATTGGATGAATTTCAGATAATGAATATATGAATGATTAGGTTGGTTATTGAATAATAAGGTTTGAGAAGTTGAAGTGTGGAATTTGGTAATTTTGGGTGAAATTATGTAGACGAGGTATGTTTGGTTCGGTTGAGATATATTATGTGATCATATATGTGATTATGATTATTGATGCCTTGATGGTATGATGATGCATTAGAGATATGTATGTTGTGATATATGCTTGGGGAATGATTAAGGTTGATTTGTGGGTGAAATCACGTGATAGTGAGTATGATATTGATTACGTATAATGATGGTTGATTAGAAATTGTATTATTGGAAATTGGGATGAGGAAGGATGTATGACATGATATTGTGTTTGTCCTTTAGCCATTTGATTGAGAAGTGTTAAAATGGTTAGATGTGGTTTTGGAAATTTTTGGTAAAGTGTCAATGTGTGAGTTGAGGATGGCTTGATGTGGATTTTGGTACATTTTGATTGATTTCAAAAGGGTTGAAATTGGCATGTTTTGGTTGATTTTGAAAAGAGTTGAAAATGGCTTGTTTTGAAAATGGCACCTAGGGGTTTTGTATGAAAATATGGTTTTTGGGCATACTTTGACGGGACATAACTTGGACTACGGATCTCTGTTTTGTGCCAAATCTGTTTAGAAATGAAATTAGATCCGGGATGTCCATGCCGTTCGAAGAACGGGTGAAAAATGATTTAAAATGAGAAAGTTATGTCCGTCGGAAGATTGGGGGTTGAATCTGTAAATTCTGCAGCTTTTAACTTAGAAAATTTTTAGCAGAATGACCCTCCACGCGTAGGTGCACTTGGCGCGTACGCGTCGTTCTTCAAGAAGGAACTATCCACGCGTGCGCGTGGTGTGCGCGGGCACGTCGATGCGCTGCACCAAATGCCCAGCTATTTTCCTGAGAGTTGTGCCAGAGTTGTGCCAGTTTTGTGCCTGGGGCGCAAGAGCACCCACGCGTACGCGTGGCTGACGCTTGCGCGTCGTTTGGCTATTTTTCAACCCGCGCGTCCACGCGTATGACGCTTGCGCGTCGATGAGTTTTGTGGCCATCCACGCGTGCGCGTGGAGTGCGCGTACGCGTGGCCCTGTTTTCATGCCAAAGTTGATTTTTGAGTTTTAAAAGCCAAATCTCATATTTCTAAGCCTCCAATCTCACCTCTTATGTATTAAATCATTCTGATATGCCTAGCAATGAGCTAGGGGATGTGGTAACTTGCGAGTGAAGCAAGGAGAAAAGTTATGATCAATGATGATCAAAGATGATTATATGAGATATGGAGGATGACGGTGGAAGTACCGTGTATGCCATGAGCCGGAGGGCTATATTTATTGATAAATGGCCCATTCTTGATTGGACCATGAGCCGGATGGCTGAGTTATTGCCGGGTTACGGCAAAGCCATTATTGTTTATGGCTGAGTATAAATGCATATATGATTAATGAATGAATATGTTAAATGGATAATAATGAAAAAATATTGAAATGTGATGTGCGACCCCGGGTAGTAGGCAGTGGCGTTGTCCACTTGCTCCGGGTATGAGACGGGAAAGGAGGATTATGATAAACGAGTTTAATCGTGGGGTTTTGAATAAATGTGTATTTGTGATACCTGGGTAGTAGCAAGGGTCGTGGTTCGTCCCGCTTGCTCCGGGTCATTGTCTGAGGATTGATAATAATGAAAGGTGATTATGAATAAATGTTTATTTGTGATACTTGGGTAGTAGCAAGGGTTGTGGTTCGTCCCACTTGCTCCAAGTTAATGTTTGAGATTTGGTAACAATGAATGTTGATAATATGAATTGAGATTGAATGAATATATGTTTGAGATGCCTGGGCAGTAGCAAGGGTTGTGGTTCGTCCCACTTGCTCCGGGCCAATGCTTGAGATACCTGGGTAGTAGCAAGGGTTGTGGTTCGTCCCACTTGCTCCAGGTCAGAGATTGCGACGCCTGGGTAGTAGCGGCAGTAGTGGTGAATCCACTCGCTCCAGGTTGAGCTTTTAGACACCCGCCTGGGTAGTAGCCGCAGTAGTGATTATTTCACTGGCTCTGGGTTGAGCGGGCAGTAGCAAGGGGGTTGTAGCTCAAACCTACTTGCTCCGCAAGGGGTGTTTCTGTCCAATGGTTAGCTACCAGGACATGTCGGGTTGGCTATATAACCGACAGATGATATCATCAGCCATAAGGCAGGCATTCATCATTTGCATATGTTTGAATTGTTTGGGTTTGCGATTTGTCTTGGATTTCTACATCATATATGCCATGTTACCTGACTATATGCTACTTGTTCTACTTGTATCATGTTTGTGTATTACTTGCCTGTATTGCTTGTGTTTGTACAACTGAGAGGCCCCTCATGCTGGTGTCGGTAGGTGTGAGGGCTATTCTTGATGGGATGAATTGATGATGCAATTGCATGATGATGTATTGATATAGAACTGCTGAGGCAGAACAACTGGTGATGGTTTTGCTTATGATTCTGAGTCTGATTCGTGGAAGAGTCAGCGAGTTGGGAAACATGTGAAACATGAATTGAATTTAGCACTCCCTTATGACAGTTGCCTATTCATGGATTAGCGAGAACCTAGGATGAATAATTGGTGAAGAAGTTTAGGATGCTTAGTGAGTTTTTGTTGCAGTACATTGAATTTATTTGGCACTTTTACCGTACTGGGAACCCATGGGCCCGGGGTTCTCATTCCGTATATATCTCTTGTTTTTCAGATACAGGTCCAGGTGTTCAGAAGTGAGTTGTGGGTCGTCTGAGAGACGGCGAAGATCTTTATTTCCTCTACTTTGTGTTTTGATTAGAATCTCTCCACCTTTGTTTTGGAAAGTTTATATTATGTATTGAACTCTTTGAATTTGCCTATAGAGGCTCTCATGTTTCCTTCGGGAGAGATTAGGATATACTGTTGTCAACTAATTTCATAATGTACTCTAGCTGACCTAAACTTTGCGGGTCGCGACTAGTAGCTATTTACTTATGTTATATATATCTATCTGTTATCTATCTCTTAATCTCCTCTACGCCTTGTCCGTATATCGTTTTCGGCTTCACGGTTTATCTTTCGTTGTCGAAACGTGAGAGATACGTCTTCGCGATTTTATTTCTACTCTTTTCAGTCTTCTCGATTAATACTCCTTTCGAAATTACCTATATTTATTTATTAAAAATCTACCTGAGAGTCGTACCACCGTAAAATCATTGACTTATGACTCGAGCATAAGGATTTGAATATGAGGGTGTTACACTTGTGCTCTAGTGTGATGCTAGGTCTAAAACATTCCTTACATGCTTGCTTCATCAGTCATATACATGATTTAAAATTGAACGAAGCCACCAACTACTAACACAGATTGTCAGTACATAATATTTGTCACTCTCTTCAACACATAATGATCTATATTTTGAGAAAATAAACTTTTAAGTCCTTCATATAGGGATGTCAACGGACAGGGCGGGAGCGGGAATGCCTCCCTACTCCCTATCTCCCCCTCCCGATTTACTCCCCATCCCCGTCTTCATTCTTCAGAGGGTTCCATTTTCTGTGGGGACCCCATTCCCCATCTCTCTAATAGTTTTCACTAATTATTAATTTTCATAGTAAAGCAGAAAGTATCCATCCTATACAAAAATAGCAAAATTTTATACAAAAGGTCTAAACGTCAAGATGGTGACTTTTAAACTGGTGCAATGGGAGACGTCATGGCAAACCAGAGCACAGAACAGTAGACGAGGTGGGGGACACGGCATTATAGAGGAGAATGGACACGACGACATAATTGTGGAAAGAAACGCCACGAATATAGAGAACGACACGATGAGGGTGATGGAACGGTGATGGGTGACAATGCGGTGAGACGGGAGAGTGGCGAGAGGATGGCTGCAGAGAGGTTAGATAGAGTATGGATGACGTTAAAGATCTATGAACTAAAGAAGGGTTATGCAAATGAAGATTAGGAATTTTGAGTTTCTCTCTCTATATATATATGGCATGTGAAATGACTAAAAAATATATATAAGAAATTAATATTAAGGACAATTAAGCAAATTTAGAATTTCAGAGATTAGCGGGGATGGGGCGGAGATCCTCGCTCGGGTCCCCACGCTTGTCTCGGGGGAATTTCGTCCCCATCTCCATCCTCGTAGGAAAAATTCCACACAGTCGAATCTCCATTCGGAGCAGTCCCCGCAGGGATCCCCGTGTCCGAGAAAGTTTTGCCATCCCTACTTTTATATGTTATTATAAGAGGAACAACAATAAACATAGATTCTCAAATCAAAAGTTTCACACCCTCATGTGTATGAGACAAAATCTTATTATTATAGTATATTTTTAAATTAACATATTAAATAAAAATAATATATAATATAATAGCAGTAATGGATATATGGGAATAAATAAATTTAATTTAAACGTATCGTATGTATTATCATCAAAACAATGCAAAGATGTAACTATATGTTGCTACACTAATAAAAATATTTTTTATTCAATCACATTTTATTCTTCAAATTTTACAAATATAAATATCTCATTAATGGAAAATTAATTCCAGTTTTTTTAGCGAATTTCTCTCTTTATATATATAATTACAAATATCTAATGTGGACTTGCTTCCAAATAATAAAAACATACACTTACTAATCGAAAACAATTATTTATCAATGAAAATGAGTACAATATATAATAGTTACCCTTCATTTACTATTTACTCCTGTTATGAGGTGCCATGTTTTGTGAGTAAAGACACACATGTATATCACAATAGAACGAACTACTGATATAACTAAAACAAATGATAGAAATCCAAGGAAGGGATTTCTCCTTTTGAATTTGCCAAACTCTTTAACCTAAATTTTGAGGATATTTATTTTGAATCTAAAAGAACAAATTGCATAATTAAATAAAATGTAACTCAAAATTATCTGAATATAATAATTAGATCAGAAAATAGTTACATTTCTATCTCATGTTTATTTTATATAAACCATTATAAGATGTGAGATTTTAAATTTAAACATAAATCGTTTTAGGATTTCACAGTTTATGTAAAAGTTGACTAACATCATAAACCATTATAAACTGTAGCGGTTTATGCTAAAAAAACATAAATACATTAACTGCGCTACCATATAACGGTTTATGTAGAAACACTAATCTTTAAGAAGGTGCAATGGTTTATGAATAAAAATTGGTGTATAAATATTAGTTGAACGTGATTGTAATATAGAGTGGGCAACTACAATGTTTAGTGAGGATAATTTTTTAGCATTTATACACTACAGAGGAAAGATAAAAAAAAAAGAAGCAAAATATTGGGTATAAAGTTTATTGACAAGGAGTCTGCAGATATTTTTATCTATTCATAAAGTAATTTTGTTGATGTTTAAACTGATATATTACAGAAGCTTGAGGTATATGAAACCAAGCGGGTAAACAAATTCTACAAGATCCCGATGGTTGTGGTGTCACCTACTTTGAAGTACAATTCATTTATGATAAGATACGATAAAGATCTACAAGTTCTATTTTATTGTCAGAGAAATTTTTAGAGGTGAGAACCAATAAGTTGTATGTAAAGTTTAAGGATGTTATCATCAATTCAAAGATCAGCTTCAAATATGAAATTTGTTAGCTTAACGAAGAGCTTCAAATTCGATGCCTATGGTTGTACTTGTGTCAGCATTTGTGGCATTCCCATCTTTTGCGGGTTAATTTAAACTGCAACAATGAGGATGCCTATGATATAGGAGATAATAATTGTTCGTTTTTTAAACTTGTAGTTGCAATAACTGGTTCTCCTCATATGATTTCTACTGGTGCAGAGGAACAAGGACCAGATCAGAATTGAAATGCAATGTGGTAAGACGATTGATGAGGGATAGATACCAGTTTAGAATTTCACAAGTTTATAAAACTCGAATTCGTTGTAAACATAATCCTAAACCAGCAAATAACCTTATCAACAGTGACGGACCCAGAAAATTTTAGGAGTGGGGGTAAAAATATATATACTAAAATAAATTTTGTTAAACATTATTAATTATATGGAGATATAAAAATTAAAAAGAGTTAGTAAACACTTTCATTCTTAAAATACTATTCATTATATATAATTTATAAAAAAATATTTTTTATTTCTAAAACTTGAACTTAAAATATTTTAATTAAATTATAGATAACTTGTTATTCTAACTAATTTTTTATACACATTTAATAATAAAAGACTGAATTAATTAGCACATTAGCGCCTAATGATACACTATTGTTTATAATTTGAAACTAAAATTATATATAAATACTAAAAAAATTAAATCTGTATATGAAAAATATGTTTATATAAAATAATAGAAACTTAATTTACAATTGTTTTCTTTCTTTCTTTTTAAAATAATTAAATTTGTTATATATTTTTTAATTTAATTTTGATATAATATTAGGTGAAAGATTTTATACACCTGTTTAATTATGTATTGTAATTAAAATATTTTTCATTACTATTTCTAAAAATAAAAAATATATTCTAAATTAGTAAATTAATCAATTTATTTTAAAATTTTATATACAACATAGGTACATATAATAGAATAAAAGATAAAAACAAGTAATAAGGATGAATAAATCGAGAATAAAATAAAATATATAAAGGCATGAAGATAATAAAATATTATATTAATACCTAAATTATAATTGTTTGAATTAAAATTTGCAATTGATAATATCAAAAAGAGAAATAATAAAATTATAAGATACATAAAGTCATGGAGAGCTATATAAAAAAAACAGAGAGAATTTAAAATTTACCTTTTGATGAAAAGAAGATGACCACTAGACAAAGAATAGAAAAAGAAGGTTAAAAATATAAAAAAAATAATAAAAGAGTTTAAGAGAATAAAGGAGTGACGACACAAGAACTAAATTTAAATAGGTTAAATAATAGTCAAAATGATACAAAAATAAAATAAATTTGAGATTTTGGCCAATTGAATTTAATTTATTTGTAATGGGGTCATTTAAAATTTGAAATGAGAGCACATTATATATAACTATTTTTTGTAAAAAAATAAAAAATATTGTAGGGGCAAATGGCCCCTCATTGTTGTTTCTGGGTCCATCCCTGCCTATCAAAGTTTAAAAAGGTTGTCACAATTTAAATCAAATAACCAGGAGTTTTAAATTTCGAGTCGTTCTCCCACAAAATTATAATCAGGTGTGCATATCATTGGCTATGAGAAAAAGAGGAGGATTTTGATCGCAAGTAATAAGAAATATAAATGGCAAGAAATTGAAAGCAAGTAATATCTAAACGGCAAGAGAAATTAAACTAAGAGCAATTAAAATAAAGGAAAGGAAATTCAAATGCAAAAGAAATCTTGGCAATGGTTGAGAGTCAAGGGTTCCTATCCTTGTCAAACCATGAACATGACAATTTTGAAGAGTTATTCCCACTTCGTCATTCCCTAAATATCGGAAAAAAATCAAACAGGCATAATTGATCTCAATTCACAAATCCTAACCAACTTACTAATCTAATTTGGTAAAAAATTAGCGTTAGTGATGAAAACTAAATCAACTAACAACCCTAAATCACCAATCAATATCATACATCAATGACTCAAGGTCACCTAAGTCTTCATCAATCCCAAGCCAAGAAGGAAAATCTACTCTAAAACTAAGGAAGGCAGTTTATCGAACACTTAGAAGGCATAAAAGAAAAGCCTCATAAATTGCAATAATAAAATCTATAACTATCCGACACAAGAAAGCAATAATAACAACTCAATTAATCATGGATAAAACACAAAAAAATAAATTGCATTAGAAGTAAACAAAAATTCAACAAGAGTTCATAAAACTAAAATAGCAAAATAGAGAAATTAACAAGAAAAACTAGGCAAATTAAGATACTAGAACAAGAAAATATAAATAAAAATAAACTAAAATAAGATCAAAACCTAAAATTAGAGAAAAATTAAACTAAGAAACCTATAATTCTAGAGAGAAGTTAGAACTTCTCTCTCTAGAATTACTACGAAGACTCCTTGGTTGATCCCCTTGAGTCCATGCTTCAAATGCTCTAAAAATAAGTTGGATTGTGCCAAAATTGGTCCTCAAATTGCGATCCACGTATTCATTTAAGTGAGTCACGTGCCGCTACTCGTACGTATGTATGAACCATGCGTACGCACAAATTGAAAGATATGTATACGCACAAGATACGCGTACGCACAACCTAGAAAATATCCAATCTTTATTTCTTCATGAATCATCTACTTTTGCATGCTTTTTCTCCATTTTTTCAAGCCATTCTTGCCTTATAAACCTGAAATCACTCAAACAAATACATCAAGGTATCCAATGGGAGAAAAGTAAATTAAATTTGGTAATTTAAAGTATAAAAAATATATTTTTAATTATTAAGCACAATTTGGAGAAAATTTACAAAAGCATGCAATTTTAAGGAATAAATACAAAGTAAATTGATAAAATCTACTCTTTTCAAGGTAAAAATTATTGTAAAATATGAATTTATCAATGATTTAAAAGAGGAGCCTATCATGATAGGTAGGGACAATGATGACGATATAAGGAGCAATCCAGCTACACAGCAGGGTCCATGAAGTTCTAACACAAAAATACTTGCCACACTTTTTCACCATAAACCTAGAGGCGATGGCACAACAACTAGACTTTGAGCTTGTCTTTGGGGCTAGGGTTTGTACAATATAAATACTCCAATAAAATTTAAAATTTGGCAATCCTATTGTGCTTAGTGTGAAGAGTTATAGCATCCATTGTGGATTTAAGTATAGAGTTTTAGAGTCCAACCACCTCAAGTACCATGGAAAGTGCAAAGAATTTGGAAAAAGGTTGTAATTTGTTTATTTGGATCTCACTTCAACAGAAAAACGATACTTAGAAGGTCAGAAGATATAATGGACCTCACATATGTTTTTTCACATCGATATCACGTGATATATGCTTTCATCTTTTCATTGGTTAGAGTCGATGTTGTTGTTGCCATAAAAGTCTTGTAGAAAGCAACATAGGTAAGTTATGATTTTAGACATAGTTACAGGAGGGTTTTGTTGGCAAAGCAGAAGGCAGTAGCATGGATCTACAGAGATTAAGAAGAGTCTTACAAAAAGTTGCCACGATGGGTTGTTGGTATGCAGTCCACTATGATCGGAAGCATTATAGTTCTCATGACTTCTTCAGTTAAAGTTGAGAATCAAATTGATGAATTTACAGTGTATTCCACCGTCTTTTCTAGACATTCCTTTTGTATATCGAACATAGTTATCAAAATCGAATTGGCAAATTAATCGAGTCAAACTATTGAGTCATTGAGTTAGTGGTTCAACCAACGAATTATTAGTCGAACCGTTTCATTTGATAATAATTCAACAAATATATAAAGTTATAATAAAATAAAAATTTAAATAATAAAAATAAAATATAATATTATTAATAAAAATATGATATTTTAAATTATTTAAATTTGATTTAATTAAATTTTATATAAATTATAATATAATCCATACATTTATATAATATATATAATGATGCGCAAATATAATAAAAAGTCAGTGTTAATAGCAACCAATTCTGAAAAATGTTATATAAAAAATTATAAGCACCATATATATCTAAAGTTTCACTTGTCGCAGTGGCAAATGTGGCGGTTATCTACTTCTAGGTACAAAGATCGAGCCTTCAATTTGGACTACAGGCAGAAATTGTAATAAAGAGAATAAGAAGTTCCAACTTTAATAAAATGACTTAAGCATAAAGAAACTAAAGAGGTAAAGTAAAAACTCAAGGGTCTCATCTTCCCTCGTGCACACTTCTTCTGGCCATCTCTACCATAGTTCTTGAATGGGTGATTTTACCTTCAAATACCTAGGCGTTTCTTGCTAACTAAATTTGCCATAAGAGGTTTGCTGCTACTGCTCCTTTTTTATTCGGATTTTCCTCCATTCTCAGTTCTTCTTCCAGCTGATTCCACCACTTCCATGGTTCTCGAGCTTGAATCTGCCATGGCAGTTTTGAACATTTTCAAGCTTCAGTCACATTTGGGCACTCCCATAAACAATGAAAAACGTTTTCTTATGACAGATTGCATTTTGGGCACTAGGGTTCGATGGATTGTATTCAGGCCTTTCTTTCACAGGGAGTCCTCTGTGCATCAGTTTCCAGAGCAAATTTTTTATTTTCGGTTGAAAATTAATTTTCCATATGCTCCTCCATAAGTCCTTTCTTTTGCATTGTTCTGGCAGGTATTCAGTTGGTGGGTGGTAGAAGTTAAATGCTATTTTGTATCCTGAAGCAACAGTGAAGCCACCCCCTTTCTCTAGCATCCAGGTAACTCTATCCTCTGTCTCATGAATTGGAGTGTTGATTATTGCTGTAGCTATTTCTGGATTGAAATTGGACTGAATTAAATTCTGGTTTCATGTTCGTTTGAATGCTGTAATTGTGAAACCCATTCTAGATTAGCAGTCATTGCAATGGTAGTAATAGGAGTAATTAAAACATAATCCTTCACGCATGAGTCTTCTCGGATTCTGATGTTAAATCCCCTTCCTACTTTCCATAGTATACCTTTTTCTAGCACCTTTCTGCCCTCGATAATACTCCTCCAATCCCATGATGAGTTATTACCAACCTCTGCTCTTAGGAAGCTTGAATATCTATAATATTTGCTCTGTAACACTTTATTGATGAGAGAATTAGGTCTGGACATTAACCTCCAACCTTGTTTTACGGGCATGGCAAGATTAAAAGCCTTCAAATCTTTAAAGTTTAGTCCCCCTTGAATTTTTGGTCTGCAAGAAATCTTTCATCCGACCCACTGCATTCTGTTTTCTGATCTTTTTTGTCCCCACAAAACTAGAGTATGGCTCTCTGAATCTCTTCAATTAGTGTCTCCGTTAACTTGAAGCAACTTAGTGTGTATATGGGTATTGCGGTTGCCACCGCCTTAATAAGCACTTCGCGTCCACTAGAAGATAATAGAGCCCTCTTCCAATGGCTGAGCTTCTGACACACCCTATCTTTAATGTAGTTAAATGTCGCTTTCTTTGATCTCTGAACTACTGCCGGTAAACCCAAATATTTGTTTTGATTGCCAACATGAGGGACAATGAGAATCTCCGCCAAATGGCTTTGGACTGGAATTGGTGGGTTCTTACTAAAGAAGACTGATGATTTGTCCAAGTTTACCTTTTGGCCGCTAAGTTCTTCGTAAGTCTGTAGAACTTGTAGCAATCTCTGGCACTTTACTTCTGAAGCTTTGCTAAAAAGAATTGAATCGTCTGGAAAGAAAAGATGATTGATTGTCGGACACCTCTGATTGAGTCTCAAACTAGAAATTTTCAGCCTCTGTTCTTCTCTGTGGAGCAGATGGGAGAGTCCCTCTGCGCAAAATAAAAATAGGTAGGGAGATAGAGGATCACCTTATCATAATCCTCTACATGGTTTAAAATAACCATAAGGTTGTCCATCCACAGTAACAGAGTAAGATACCGTCGTCACAAGTTCCTCAATCCACTTCATCCATCGATCATAGAAACCTAACTTCTTCATCACCTTCCAAACAAAACTCCATTCCACCCTATCATAAGCCTTGCTCATATCTAGCTTTAATGCCAAATCATAATCTCCATGCCTTTTATTTTTGAGAAAATGCATGAATTCATGTATAATTAGGACATTATCACTAATCAACCTGCCCTTTATAATTAGGACATTATCACTGATTAATCTATTCATAACTAATTGAAGTCTGTGCACCAGAATTTTAGATGTGATCTTATAGAAAACAGAGCTAAGACTAATTGGTCTAACTTGTTTCATAGAATTAGTGGCCGGTACCTTAGGTATGAGACATATGTGAGTATGATTAGAAGCTTTCAAAATTTTACCTCTGTAGAAAAAGCTTCTAACAACTGCTGTCACATCTCCCTTTATTGTACTCCAAAAGAATTGAAAAAATTTTGCTGTGAATCCATCATCTCCCAGAGTCAAAAAAGGGTTGATGGAGAAGACTGCTGCTTTAATTTCCTCTTCAGTCACTGGCCTACACAGCATTTTATTAGTGGCTGCATTTATTTTTTGGCGAATTCTATCCAATTCTGTAGTCAGGTCTTTAGGACAGCTTGTTGTGAATAGATTTTCAAAGTATTTCTGTGCAACTTCCGCTATTTCTACCGGTTCCTTTGCCATATTCCCCTCCTCGTCCTCCAACTCCTTTATTCTATTTTTTCGGTTCCTCGTTTGAAACTTGGAATGAAAAAATTTAGTATTTCTATCGCCCCAGTTGAGCCATTGCACCCTAGACTTCTCCCTCCAATACCGCTCTTCTTCCTCCAATGCGTCCTCTAGTTCAGTTTCTAAGATTCGGATAGCATTCCCATCTGCCTGAACTCCTTTCTGTATTTCAGATTCTATATGATTCTTAAAAATCTGAATTTTCTTCCTTGAATTAGATTCAGAGTGCTGCTGCCATTGTACAATTAAATGTCTACAACACTTTAGCTTTCCAGCTAGCTTAAACATTGGAGATCCCTGAATATCTATTATCCATGCCTGTTTGATTAAACTAATCACCTCTTCATTTTTACACCATCGCTCTTGAAATCTAAACCTCCTTTTTACCCTCCTTTTTTCACCACCCATGTTGAGAAGAATGACTAATAAACCGCTATTTTATGGTTTATTTTGTCTTGAATTGATTGGATTTTATCCATTATTCTCACACTTATTCATTTAATTCGCATGTTTTATATTTTCCTTCCTAATTTTGTACTATGATTGAAAACATGCTTCTTTGGCCTTAAATTACTAATTTTTAATCTTCCTTTATTACCATTCGATGCCGTGATATGTGTGTTAAGTGTTTTCAGAGTTTATAGGGCAGCAATGGCTTGGAGAATAGAAAGGAAGCATGCAAAAGTGGAAGGAACACAAGAAAATGAAGATTTGAGAAGCTGATGCCGACGCGCACGCGTGAACAACGCGTGCACGTGATCGCATCATACTTCAAGCGATGCGTACGCGTGACATGACGCGTACGCGTGACAAAGCGTCACGTGATGCAGATATCAGAATTCGCTGGGGGCGATTTTTGGGCTGTTTTTGGCCCAGTTTCAAGCCCGAAAATGAAGATTAGAGGCTGCAGAGTAGAGCTGGAAGGGGAGAATCAATCATTCACACCTCATTCATACAATTTTAGGTTTAGATGTAGTTTTCTAGAGAGAGAGGCTCTCTCCTCTCTCTAGGTTTTAGGGTGTTTTATGTTTAGCTTTTCTCAAATTCAGATTTCTACTTTACTTTAATTTAATTTCTCTTCTACTTTTATTTGTTCTAGTACTTTGGTTTATCTATTTCTCTTATTGATTCCTTTATTTTTCCTATTTAGTTTATGAACTCTGATGAGTCCATATTTGACGATATATTTTAGGTTGAATTGGATGGATTTCATCATATAAACTTACACTTATTCCCTTGAATAGCATGCTTTTGAACTTTCCTCCTAAATCGTGCTTGATTATGAAAATATGCTCTTTTGTGCCTAATCTAATATATTTTATTCCATTTGCCTTCCATTCGATGCCTTGATGTTGTTTGTGAGTGATTTCAGGTGTATAAGGTAGGAATGGTTTGGAGAAAATAGAAGAAGAGCATGCAAAGTGGAGGAAACATAAAGAATCAAAGGAGATGATTTTAAAGACATGTGTGATGGTTTTCAGTGGCTAAGAGAAGGGGGGGTTGAATCTTAGCCCCTTTTTGACACACTAATACTTGCTGGTCTTTGAAATAGCTCCTGGAGACTTTTTGCCTTTTTGTCTCGTACCCAGCCACGAGACTTTTTCTTTTGTCTCGTGCCCAGCCACGAGACTTTTTCTTTTTGTCTCGTCGATCACCACAAGATATTTTCAGTTTTATCTCCTGGACAGTAGAAACAGAAATGGAGTAGAAGAGAAAGAGAATTACACCAAGATATATCCTGGTTCAGCTGCTAAATACAAGGCAGCCTACATCCAGTCTCCATCACAACAATGATGGAATTTCACTATAATCAATCTTGATTACAAACACCAATTCTCCCTAGGAACTACCTTTTCTATCCAGGACAAGTCCAGAACCTAAACCCAATCCTGAACTTGACTTGGTCACTGCCAAGCTTTCACTGCTAAGTGCTAACCCAACTTGCAAGGAGATTCCCACAGAATCATGAAACACAACACAGATGTACAAAGGACATCTAAGGACATCTATGGCTTTTTCTTTTAATTTTGCACTCTCTGTCTTTTTCCGCTCTATGACTTTTTCATTACAAACCTCACTGTTTGCCCCTTTTTCATGAGACTCAAGACATGACAAAATTAAACAGAAAAATTACAAAATGAAAATATTGAAGGAGAAGAACTTCTGTAAGCTTGGAGAGCTATAGGAATTCTGTGCTCACTCTTTTCCTTGAATCAAACCCTGACTGTTCACCCTTACTTATAGGGAGAAGCCTCCAAGGTTGAAACCAAACAAACCAAACCAATCTTCTTCTTCTTCAACCAGAACCGGTTCGGCCATAGAGAGAGAAGAGATAACCCATGTTAAAATCCAACATGCAATTACCTCTAGTCCTTCCTTGGTCACCAATCTTCAGCAATCCGAGCCCCTCCATCATTGCCTTGCTCTCCAAGATGAACTCCTGGCCCTTGATGCTTCATGATGATGATAGCTTCATCTGCTCTAATCTCTGCCTCTTCCATCACGTAGCTACTGTAGCTACCTCCTGTGGTGGTTGAGCAGAATCAGAGACAAGCCATCCCTCCAAGGATCTTCTTCTCTGACCGAGATCTTCTTCAACCATTTTTGGTAGAGAGAAGCCAAGGTCTCTTCACAAAATCTTACCATAAGTGAATGAGAATCTTAGCCACAGCATACTTTTAGTTTGCTTTTTCTTGCCATCATTGTGATGGTCTTGTAGCGTGCTTCTTCTTCTCTATGGTGGCTAGTTGTAGCTTCCATGGTTTGCTGTGTAAAGACCGAAAGAGAAGAAGGAAAAATGAGAGAGAAGAAAAGAAAAGCACTTAAGTGATCTTGACAAATTAATTAAAAAATGATTTGCTTTTAGTAAAGCTAGGAAAGAGAGTGAAATGAATTAATTAGTTTTGAAACCCAAGCCTAGTAGCGTGTAGTGCACTTAAGGCTATCACATCATTTCTTTACTTTCTCTTTCTATTTTCCAATGTCTGCATTAAGTGAAATAGAACAAAATTTAAAATCCATCCAAAGATAAGTTTGATTTCTGTGGAAGCATGCATGGATCTCCTTCTCTCTTTTTATCAATTTTGGACCAAGTTAATGGATCTTTCCATCAAAGTTGATTTGGGCTAATTAAGATCAATTCTGGCCCAATAACAAGAATAATAATTCAGCCATACTTCATTGACTATTTTTGAACCAATGCTAGATAAAATTCACACTTGGGCTTGCAACATTTTTTCTTTTATTTTTGGCCCAATGTAAAATCTGCATCACAAAATTATTAATTAAATAAGTATGAATTAAAATCAAATTAATAATTTTGTAAATAATTATATTAATAATGTTTAGTCATCATAAAAATTAATTTAGAGTTTTCCAAACTCATCAATCTCCCCCTTGATGACAAACATTATTAAAATTGAAATGGAAAGAAATTAGAGATTGAAGTATAGAATACTCCCTTAAATATTTGAATTTCTCCCCCTTTCTAATTGTCACATGGCTCCCCCTTAATGTATGCTATTTTACCAAGAGAAGCTTTATACCTGTAACAATTTTGATCAAGCCTAAAGCAACAATGTTATTTAACATATTCATTATGTAATGTTGAATGGCTTGATTTATGAGCAGAATTGAATGATAATCAAAACTCATTTGTTATCAATAATTTGATTTTCTACTCAATCTCATACAAAACATTTAGGTACAAACAAGGTTGATATTTCCTGAAATATTTTTCAATCAAATATGAGAAATTTAATCAATTACATCACAGCTTAAAAGAACTGCCAAAAATAAGTCCAAAACAGCAATCATTTTATCAAGGTAACATAAATAAATCAAATGCATCACAAACACAGTAAATAAATTTCCATGGTAAACCAACTAATTCACAAACATCAATCAGCATCAATCATATCATCACACCAAGATATTTCAACAAGAAACAAGGGAGATCATGAATCCAAACAAGGATTTCATCCCTGTTTTGGTAATTTCAATTTTCCAGCACTATTTCTCTCCCCCTTTTGGCATTAAGGGGCACCTGTAAAAAATTGACATAGAGAACAAAATATCCAATATACCCAAAATGAAAAATATGTCACCAAGTCATAGGTCCAACAGTATCCAAACAGACAAAATAGAGTATCAAATTGAGCCTAAACATGCCAATATCAAATACTAAAAAAAATTAATCATCAGATAAATGAAGCTCAGATTCCTCAGCCCCTTCATCACTAGTATCGCCCAACTCCTTCTCAAGGCTTTTCAGCATCAGACTTACCCTGTCCTTGCACCTCATCCAGGCTTTCTCATTCTCATAGGCTAGCTTGCGTGCCGCCTTATGGGATTGTACCATGATTTCTGACATGTTTGAAAATTTTGTGAGAATTTCTTTGATAGATTCGGTTGCCTTAGAGGACTCAGGCTGACTCTCATAGTCACTCTCTGAAGCCACAGATTTCTTGCCCTTGGTTCCTTTAACAGCTTCACCTCCTTTGATCATAGACACCTTATTTTCTACAGCCTCATTCAGGAGATCAATTTTAAAATATTCAAAAATACTTGTTAAAAACATTCCATAGGGTAGATTTGCCTTTTTGGTGCTTTTAACTGACTCCCACATGTGTTTGATCATGAGGTAACCGAAAGATATAGAAGTAGATATAATAAGAGCAAAAATAATGAGAGAGTCAGAGAGTGTTACTCTATTATGGGAGCCACTTTGAGGGGTCAGGATGTGGGTGATGATCCTGTGAAGCAGAGAGTTGGTGGGACCGAGAGCTTTGTGGGTAGGAGTAGTCCCATCCAAGCCAGAGAGGTTTTCACAGATGTGTTGAAGAACAATCTTATAGGTGACGCCGACCTGTGAGTCCCACTTCTCGGCTATATATGCTCTCGGCCCTTCCTCTTTGTAGCCTAGAGCCATCCCAATAGTTCCAGTGTCAAGAGTTATGTGAACCCTCTTCACATATGAGTGGATGGTGCCATCAATTAGTTGCATGTTGGCATAGAATTCACGAACCAAACCGGGGTAAACCGGTTTTTGGATGTGAAGCAGTGGAGTCCATTGAAGAAGTTCAAAAAGAGAAGAAACATTTATCCCTTTGTTGGTAAGAGAATCAAGATTGACTAGATAGGTTGCACAAAGATGACGTTTTTCCAAAACCTCTTTGTGGAATTCATATGAAGCACAGAAGTTGAACCTGGCAGGATCATAGTGAGAGTGTGGTTTGTTGAATTTGTTCTTGAAGTTCAAGGACTCCAGGTTTGCGGGTTCCTTGGTGTTGTGCAGCGCGAACCCTTTTGTTTTCTGAGTACTCCTTCCGGGTGTGGCTTTTTTCGGTGGAGATGGTGGTGGTGATAGAATCGGTGAGGTGTGTGATTCTTCCTCTTCCTCCACAGGAACTTTCTCTTTCTTCTTCCTTGAAGAGGTTTTAGTGGCTATGACTTTCCTTCGCATGGTGTCTGTTTGTTTTGAGGGTGGTGAAGGAGAAGATGAGGATATAGAATGGATACGGATGTGAGTGTGAGATTGTGGAGTGGACGATTTTTGGAAAAATAGAATCCTTTCATTTTTTCTAGGGGCGGTTTTCTTTTTCATGGTATTGAAAATGGAGAAGTGGAAGATGGGGGGTTGAATAGAAACCGAATTGAGTGAGGGAGGAGGGAGGTTAGGGAAGAATTAAATGTGGAGTGGAGAGAGAATTGAAGGGAGTTTAATGACCATTGAGGAGCGGTTAATACCCAAGGAAGTTTCTCTTTTATTTGAAATAAACTAAAAAGTGGTTTCCTAGAATCAGGGGATTAGATGAAGAAGAAGATTTGATTTGACAACTTCCTCTTCCAACAAGATTTGATGAGACAACAAAAGGAGATTATGATTTACACAAAGAGAAACTAACAAAACGGTCAGAGTGAGGTCAAGAAAATTTTGTGGAACCCATTAGAATTAATTTCGGCGCAGTCTCCCCATTGATCACAGCCCTTCCAACATACTCTGATTTTTATCTCCTCCTTTCCTACGAGACAAAACTGAGCAGAATCAAAATTTCACAAGTTATCAATAGAACTTAAATCAATCTTTCCCAAACTTTTTCTCAAAGTGCAGAATCTGTCTTCACAGAGGGGTTTTGTAAAAATGTAAGCAAGTTGGTCTTCAGATTTTATAAATTGAATATCAATAGTACCCTTTTGCACATGTTCTCTAATGAAATGATATTTAATTTCAATGTGCTTGGTTCTTGAGTGCAAAATAGGATTTTTTGAGATGTTAATAGCACTTATATTATCACAAAATAAGGGTATACTATTGATCTTTAATTTGTAATCTTCCAACTGTGTTTTTAACCAAATTAATTGTGAACAACATGCAGATGCAGAAATATATTCAGCTTCAGCTGTGGATAGAGCCACTGTGGCTTGCTTTCTGCTTGACCACATGTTGAGTGAGCTTCCAAGGAAGCAACACATGCCGGATGTACTCCGTCTATCCACTCTATCTCCCGCATAATCTGCATCACAAAACCCTACTGCACAAAAATCATAAGATTTAGGATGCCATAAGCCATAATCACTAGTTCCCTTAATGTATCTAATGATGCGCTTAACGGCTGAAAGATGGGATTCTTTTGGGTGAGATTGAAACCTTGAACATACACCCACACTTTGAACAATGTCCGGTCTAGAAGAGGTAAGGTACATGAGTGAACCTATCACTCCTCTATACCTTGTTTCATCCACATCTTTGCCATCATCATCCTTTTCAAGTTTTGTGTTTGGATGCATTGGTGTACACATAGGTTTGGAACTTTCTAGGCCAAACTTTTTGATAAGTTCTTTTGCATACTTTCCTTGGTGAATAAAGGTACCACTAGGAGTTTGTTTAATTTGGAGGCCAAGAAAGAAAGTTAGCTCTCCCATTAAACTCATCTCAAACTCACTAGTCATGAGTTTTCCAAACTCTTCACACAAGGACTCATTGGCCGAACCAAATACAATGTCATCCACATAAACTTGAACTAGGAGAACATTAACATTAGATGCTTTAATGAATAAATTTGTGTCGGTGGTTCCCCTTTAAAAGTGATTTTCCAATAGGAAGGCACTAAGCATTTCATACCAAGCTCTTGGAGCTTGCCTAAGGCCATAAAGGGCCTTTGAGAGTTTAAAAACATGATTTGGAAAATCTTTATGTTCAAAGCTGGGGGATTGAGCCACATACACTTCTCTATCAATAAATCCATTAAGAAAAGCACATTTAACATCCATTTGAAACATTTTGAAACCCTTTTGGGCAGCATAGACAAGAAGCAACTTAATTGCTTCTATTCTAGCTATCGGAGCAAAAGACTCATCAAAATCTATACCCTCCTCTTGATCGTAACCTTGGGCCACTAATCTAGCCTTGTTACAAACAACTTGTCCATCCTCACCAAGTTTATTTTTAAACACCCACTTAGTACTCGTAACTTTCTTACCATCCGGATGAAGTACTAGTGTC
The DNA here is from genome assembly GCF_003086295.3 of Arachis hypogaea. Classification (NCBI taxonomy): domain Eukaryota; kingdom Viridiplantae; phylum Streptophyta; class Magnoliopsida; order Fabales; family Fabaceae; genus Arachis; species Arachis hypogaea. Next base: position 28,353,052 of record NC_092048.1, read on the forward strand.
CAAACATCATTCTTGTCGAATTGAGCAAGCTCTTCTTGCATGGCTTTGACCCATGATAGATCTTCAAGGGCTTGTTTAACATTATTGGGTTCCATTTGTGACAAGAGAGCAAAGTTGCTTGGTTCGGATTATCTTTTGGTTGAGGATCTTGTTGTAACACCTTGAGAGGGATCATCAATGATAAAGTCATGAGGATAACCCGTCATGGACTTCCATTCTCTAGGCTTCCGGAGTGGTGTTGAGCTTTGATGAGCTTCTGGTGGTCTCACTGTTTCAGTTTCTCGTGCTGGCTCAGGAGACAAAATGAAAATGTCTCCTCCAATCTGACAAGACAAAACTGGACTGGCAGATTCTTTATTTTGAGCAGATTTGGAATTTTCTTCACTGGTTCCTTTATTTACAACTTCTTCACAATCTGTATCATCTTCTATCACAATACTGGGAATTGAGTTAGAATCACAAAAAGAGACATGTATAGATTCCTCTATGGTTCTATGTTCTTTGAGATAAATCCTATAGGCCTTGCTAGTAGTAGAGTATCCAACAAACATCCCTTCATAGGATTTTGGATCAAATTTGCCAAGATTTTTTTTATTGTTTAGTACAAAATATTTGCATCCAAAAATATGAAAATACTTAAGATTTGGAGGGATTCCTTTCCATAGCTCATAAGGGGTTTTCTTCAACCCTTTTCTAATAATTGTCCTATTCAAAATGTAACATGCTGTATTCACAGCTTCAGCCCATAGAAATTTTGGAATTTCATTCTCACAAAGCATGGCCCTAGTCATCTCTTGAAGGCTTCTATTCCTTCTTTCAACCACCCCATTTTGTTGAGGGGTTCTAGGGCATGAAAAGTTATGATTAATTCCAAAGTCATCACAGAATTTTTCAAAGTCTTGGTTTTGAAATTCTCTTCCGTGATCACTTCTCAAATGGGCAATTTTTAAATCTTTTTCATTTTGAATTTTCTTGCAAAGGGTTGAGAAAGCATGAAAAGCATCATTTTTATGAGCAAGAAAAAGTACCCAACCAAATCTAGAGTAATCATCTACCACCACAAGACCATAGTGTTTACCTCCTAAACTTTGAGTTCTTATTGGACCAAAAAGATCAATGTGTAACATCTCTAATGGCCTTTTGGTTGAGATTCCATCTTTTAGTTTAAAAGAGGATTTTACTTGTTTGCCCAATTGGCAAGCATCACAAGATCCTTATCAAATTTGATATTTGGAACTCCTCTAACCAGATTTTTCTTAACTAGCTTAGAAATTTGGTATATGCTAGCATGACCCAACTTTCTATGCCATAGCCATTTTTCAGATTCAATAGAAGTAAAACATGTTACATTTTGTTCTTTCAAGTCCTCAAGAGTCAATCCATACACATTATTGCACCTTTTAGCTTCAAATAAAATATCCCCAGATTTTTCACACACAACCAAACACACAAAATTTCTAAAGATAACTTCAAAACCTAGATCACACAATTGGCTTACACTAAGTAAATTATGTTTCAAACCATTTACAAGAAGAACATCATTTATACAAGATGAAACACTTTTACCAACTTTCCCAACAGCCGCTATCTTTCCTTTAGCATCATCAACAAAAGTGACAAATCCTCCATCATATTCATCAAGCTTTTTGAAGAATGTTGTCTTTCCGGTCATATGCCTAGAGCATCCGCTGTCCATATACCACATATTCTCCTTTCGTTTGGATGCTAAGCATACCTACAAAACAAGCTTAAGTGACCTTAGGTATCCAAATTTTCATGGATCCTTTTACGTTAAACCATCTCTTATGTCCTAAGACATTATAATCAAAAACAACTTTGTAAACTTTATCACATATCATCCTTTCACCAAAAAAATATTGAATCAAAAAGTGTCCATTTCTGTTACATAGTCTACAAAACCTTGGAATTGCTGTTTTGTTAAAACTTTTTGGGTTTTGAAATCTTGTATCATTTGAAGATGAGACAATGTTTTCAAAATGAGGTTTCTCAACAGATTTATAGAACCCCAAGCCAGCTTTATCATAAAGAGGTTTTTGACTAGCCAAGATTTGATTCAGATTTTCAGAACTTTGAGTGAACTTGGCTAAGTCTTCTATAAGTCTTTTGACCTCTTTAAGCAACTCTTCATTTTCTTTAAAACAATTTACATATGCAACAACTGAATGGTCACTTTCACAGCTTCTAAGTTGGGCTTTTAACTGCTTATTTTCTTCAACAAAATCACAAGCAGTTTCGGCCTCCCTTAGTTTTTCTTTGAGAAATCCATTTTCTGCTTTAAGAATGATGATTTGTTGTTCAAGTTCTTGATTATCCAGCAAAAATCATCTTATTTTTTTAAAAATATGATCTATCATGAGATGAAGAGATTCAGTGTTAGGGTTAGGAATGATTACCTGTTCAACATGGTCAGCCATAAGACATGGTTGAGACAAGGTTTTGGATTCCTCATCGTCTTCTGAATCATTTTCCAGATCTTCCCATAATGCCATCAGACCCTTTTTCTTTCCTTTCTTTGGCCTTTCTTCCTTCTTCAACTTAGGACAGTCGGACTTGAAGTGCCTTATTTCCTTACAGTTGTAGCAAGTCACCTTGCTGAGATCTTTCCTTTGTTTTCTTGAACTGCCTCATTTGCCTCTCTTCTTGAGCTTCACCATTTTTCTAAATTTTATGGCAAACAACACAAATTCATTTTTAGAATCACTGGATTCATCATCCAGGGGGTTAGTCACAGATGTAAAAGCAATTCCTTTCTTTTTTGAATCTTTTTTCAAATATGTGTTTTCAAAAGCAAGAAGATTTCCTCTCAAGTCATCATATGTCATGGAATCAAGACCACTACTCTCAGAAATTATTAATGCTTTTGTTTCCTACTCTTTTGTGAGACATCTTAACACTCTTCTCACTAGCACAGATTCAGGATACTTGACTCCCATAGCATCCAAGATGATAATGATGGTGTTGAAGCGTTCAAATAGTTCATCAATGGATTCTCCTTCCTTCATTGCAAATATTTCATACTATCTATTTAACATATCTATCCTGGTCTTTTTTACAATGGTGGTTCCTTCATGAGTGACTAGGAGTTTGTCCCAGATTTTCTTTGCTGTTGTGCATCGTGATACCCATCGGTACTCCTCGAAGCTAATAGCACAGTTGAGCAAGTTGATAGCCTTGGCGTTGAGCTCCACCTTCTTTCTATCTTCTTCGGTCCAGCTTGCTTCTAGTTTAAGAGTGACAACTTTTTCAGCACTTGTGATGGTTGGATATTGGGGACCTTCCAGGATAATCTTTTAAAGTCTGTAATCCACTGCTTGCACAAAGATCTTCATTCTCTCCTTCCAATAGGTGTAGTTTTTCCCATTGAAAAGAGGAGGTCTGTTGCTTGATTGTCCTTCAGTCAGGTTGTAGGACACTAGATTTGAGCCACTATTTTCTGCCATCTAGATCTTTTCTCCAAGCTACAAAGCTTGGTCTCTTTGAGACCAAGCTCTGATACCAATTGATGGTTTTCAGTGGCTAAGAGAAGGGGGGTTGAATCTTAGCCCCTTTTTGACACACTAATACTTGCTGGTCTTTGAAATAGCTCCTGGAGACTTTTTGCCTTTTTGTCTCATACCCAGCCATGAGACTTTTTCTTTTGTCTCATGCCCAGCCACGAGACTTTTCTTTTTGCCTCGTTGATCACCACGAGATATTTTCAGTTTTATCTCCCGGGCAGCAGAAACAAAAATGAAGTAGAAGAGAAAGAGAATTACACCAAGATATATCCTGGTTCAGCTGCTAAGTGCAAGGCAGCCTACATCCAGTCTCCATCACAACAATGATGGAATTTTACTATAATCAATCTTGATTACAAACACCAATTCTCCCTATGAACTACCCTTCCTATCCGGGACAAGTCCAGAACCTAAACCCAATCCTGAACTTGACTTGGTCACGGCCAAGCTTTCACTGCTAAGTGCTAATCCAACTTGTAAGGGGATTCCCACAGAATCATGAAATACAACACAGATGTACAAAGGACCTCTAAGGACATCTATGGCTTTTTCTTTTAATTTTGCACTCTCTGCCTTTTTCCGCTCTATGGCTTTTTCATTACAAACCTCACTATTTGCCTTTTTTCCATGAGACTCAAGACATGACAAAATTAAACAGAAAAATTACAAAATGAAAACATTGAAGGAGAAGAACTTCTGTAAGCTTGGGGAGCTATAGGAATTCTGTGCTCACTCTTTTCCTTGAATCAAACCCTGACTGTTCACCCTTACTTATAGGGAGAAGCCTCCAAGGTTGAAACCAAACAAACCAAACCAATCTTCTTCTTCTTCAACCAGAACCGGTTCGGCCAAAGAGAGAGAAGAGATAACCCATGTTAAAACCCAACATGCAATTACCTCTAGTCCTTCCTTGGTCACCAATCTTCATCAATCCGAGCCCCTCCATCATTGCCTTGCTCTCCAAGATGAAGTCCTGGCCCTTGATGCTTCATGATGATGATAGCTTCATCTGCTCCAATCTCTACCTCTTCCATCACGTAGCTACTGTAGCTACCTCCTGTGGTGGTTGAGCAGAATCAGAGACAAGCCATCCCTCCAAAGATCTTCTTCTCTGACCGAGATCTTCTTCAACCATTTTTGGTATGGAGAAGCCAAGATCTCTTCACAAAATCTTACCATAAGTGAATGAGAATCTTAGCCACAACATACTTTTAGTTTGCTTTTTCTTGCCATCATTGTGATGGTCTTGTAGCGTGCTTCTTCTTCTCTATGGTGGCTAGTTGTAGCTTCCATGGTTTGCTGTGTAAAGACCAAAAGAGAATAAGGAAAAATGAGAGAGAAGAAAAGAAAATCACTTAAGTAATCTTTACAAATTAATTAAAAAATGATTTGCTTTTAGTAAAGCTAGGAAAGAGAGTGAAATGAATTAATTAGTTTCGAAACCCAAGCCTAGTAGCGTGTAGTGCACTTAAGGCTATCACGTCATTTCTTCACTTTCTCTTTCCATTTTCTAATGTCTGCATTAAGTGAAATAGAACAAAATTTGAAATCCATCCAAAGATAAGTTTGATTTCCGTGGAAGCATGCATGGATCTCCTTCTCTCTTTTTATCAATTTTGGACCAAGTTAATGGATCTTTCCATCAAAGTTGATTTGGGCTAATTAAGATCAATTCTGGCCCAATAACAAGAATAATAATTCAGCCATACTTCATTGATTATTTTTGAACCAATGCTAGATAAAATTCACACTTGGGCTTGCAACATTTTTCTTTTATTTTCGGCCCAATGTAAAATCTGCATCACAAAATTATTAATTAAATAAGTATGAATTAAGATTAAATTAATAATTTTGTAAATAATTATATTAATAATGTTTAGTCATCATAAAAATTAATTTAGAGTTTTTCAAACTCATCAGTGTGTGTGCGCACAGCTACTTGTGCATACGCACAGCTGCCCAATCAGAGCGCGTGGATCGTTTCGAGCGTGTCGCGCGTCCAACCAGGCATCGCCTAGTGTGCATGCGCACAGCTACTTGTGCGTACGCACAAGAAGGAATTTTTGCAAAGCGTGCAGACGCACGCATCTGTGCATTCGCACTGGTTTCCGAGCATGACTTTATTAAAATGGCACGTGGACTCGCGTTTTGGGGACTTTTTGGCCCATTTTTGAAGGCTTGGAGGCTGAAATCAAAGGCTATATGAAGGGAACTTCATGCCATATGAGGGGAGCCATCTTAGAATAGGAAAAACACATAGTAGAAGTAGGAGTAGTTGACGAACGGATTTTTTGCTAGTAAAGAATTTCACAATAAATTCCCGTTGTAAGCATAGTTTATAAACTAACAAAGAATCCTTTCGTACAAAAACTTGTTTGTCACTAAAGCAAACCCAATAAAATTAATAACCGAAGTATTTAAACCTCGGGTCTTCTCTCAAGGAATTGCAGGGAGGTGTATTTATTATTGGTTATGGAAGATTATCTTTTTGGGGTTTTTGAATAAGGAACAAGAAAAATAAATTGTAAGAAAGTAAATTAACAATTAAGAAAACTCTTGGCAAGGTATGAGAATTAGACGTCCTATCCTAGTTATCCTTATCAATTGTGATGAGAATTATTCATTGCTCCCACTTAGTTAACCCTTACTAAATAAAGGAAAGTCAAGTGGACTAATCAATTTGATTCCTCAAGTTGTAGTCAACTCCTAAGGGAAGACTAGCTTTAGAGGGATCCAAACCAACCAGCAACCCTCAATTATCAATCATCAAAGGAGTTTGATAACTCAAGAGTCTCTAATTACTTAACCAAAGCTTAAGAATGTAAAATGCTAAATTAAAATCATAAATATGAAATTCATCAAATTGCATTAAATAGAAAATCAAATTAAAACATGAAAATTCATAAATCAAATACCAACATAAAGTAATCAATAGGGAAAATAGATAACTAGAATACTAAGACAATTAAAAGTAGAAGAGAAACTAAATTAAAGGAACATTGAACCTAGACTTGAGAAGAAATAAACCTAAAACTAAGAGATCTCCTAAAACCTAGAGAGAGGAGAGAGCCTCTCTCTCTCTAGAAAACTACATCTAAAACCTAAAATTATGAAAATTGATGAATGAATGAATGTGTGTTGAGTCTCTGCTTGTTCCCTGGCTTAAGTCTGTGTTTCTGGGCCGAAAACTGGGTCCAAACTCAGCCCAAAATTACCCTCAGCGTTTTCTGCATTTTCTGCACATGGTGCATATCACGCGTACGCGTCAGTCACGCGTATGCGTCAGGTACGCGCACGCGTCGCTGTGAAAATCTCCAGATCACACGCACGCGTGAGCCGTGCGTGCGCATCGATGCTCGCTAGTTATCTCCTTAGTTTCTTGTGTTCCTTCCATTTTTGGAAGCTTCCTTTCCATCCTTTAAGCCATTCCTGCCCTATAAAGCCTGAAAACACTTAACACACATATCACAGCATTGAATGGTATAAAAAGAGAATTAAAATATACAATTTAAGGGTTTAGGAAGCAAGTTTTCCATTATAGAACAAAACTAGGAAGGAATTGTAAAACCATGCAATTTGTATGAACAAGTGTGCAAAGACTTGATAAAACCACTCAATTGAGCACAAGATAAACCATAAAATAGTGGTTTATCAGTAGTGTAGATTAGGTAATTCTCTCTTAGGGTTTTAATTAGGGTTTGTAGAATCTTATACTTCAAGTCTTGCTTTTGGATTTTGCAATTTACATTGTAAGTATTCCTTTAATTGTCTCTTTCAATTACCATACTTGTTCTACACTTATTTCTATTTTTACTTTCCTTTATCAATATATGCTTGGTTTTGCAACTTTGATGTTCTTGTTGATGAATTTGATGTTTGATGCTTGTTTTATGTTTGTTTGAGTTGCCTTTATTGATTTTGATCATTTATGGTTCATAACTTTTACCATTTTTCCAATTTTGCCATGTTTTATGTTTATGCCCACTATGTGTTTGATAAAATGCCAATCTTAGTTATGGGGTAATTTCCACCCCTTGGCTTGGGGAAAATAAGTTTATGGATTACTAGAGCCATAATGTCCAACATTTAGTGATAATTCTTGGGTTGTTAATTGTTCTTGGTCTCACTAACGCTAATTTGTTGCTAAGGTAATTAGCAAGCAAGATAGGATTTGTGGGTTAAGGACACTTATGCTCATTTAACTTACTCTCCGATGTGAGGGTTGACTTATTGAGATTAATCCATCATAATTATCATAGTTGTGGTTATGGCAAGGAAGGGATTCCATAACTCATCCCAAGTCAAGGTTTCATTTATGTTTTGAACCAATTTTCAATCACTTTATAGTTTTACTTGTTTATATTACATGCATAGTTCTTTTGTTCTTTTATTACTTTATTAATTGCAACTTTGTCATGTTCCTTTATCTCTTTATTTGTTTGCTTCCTTATCATTGAAAACACCCCTTGTTTCCCACAACCAAAATTGTACACTTATTGGCATTAGTTCCTAAGAAAGACGACCCGGGATTTAAAACTCCCGGTTATTTTGTGTTGATTGTGACAATCTTTAGAATGATAATTTGATTGATGATCAATTGTTGGGTTTGGACTATACTTGTAACATCAATCCTATTTTTAGTACGAAAATCCAAACCCATGCTTTTGGTCATTCATCAAATTTTGGCGTCGTTGCCGGGGAGCTAGCGTCATGAGGGCTATATTTTGGTTGTTGTAAATATGTGAATGGTGTGAATAGATAATTTTTGGGTTATTTTCTTGTTTTTGCTATTAATTAGAATTTTGTTTCTTTTGTTACTTGATGTCTTTAGTTTTTATTTTCTATTTCCTCTATGAGTTATCACCCTCTTGGTTTGGAGTTTGGTTGTTATCATTTTGTAGGGCTTGATAACTTCTACTTTGGATTGCATCATGGGATTGGAGCATCAATTTTGGAAGGAGCATCCTCCTCCATACTACAATGAGCCAAACCTTCCCCAATATGCACACCCAAATCAAGGATATGGTGGATCTCACTTAGATTATGCACCTCCACCACCTTATAACATAACCCTCAATCACCATATTTTCAAACACCACACCACTACCACCATACACCTTCTTACATACCACCTCAAAATACCTACCAACATGAGTCACCTCCCACACATACAACCTTCTTCCCAAACAATGAAACCCCTCTTTCACCACAATGTGAATTTTCCCAACCCTTGTCCCAAGAAGATCAAGACCTTCAAGCCTTTCTCCAAGAGCAAGAAGGATTCCGAAAGACTCAAGGGCAATTCATAGCTATCATAGCCGAGGCGGTGAACCGTATTGTCCTTCCACACTCATCCGATCAAGACATTCCTCTTGAGGAATGTGAAGGGTCAACTAAGCCTTGTAGTGAAGAGGAGAGCATGGAGCCACAAGGGAAAGAAGAAGGGTTGGAGCTTGAAGTGCAACAAGAGGGAGAACGTGAAGTATGTGAACCGGAGGAGAGAAAGGGAAAAATAAGGGAGATTGATCAAGATGAGGATTCCATCATTGATGATTTTTTGTCCTCCTTGATCAATCCCCTTAAGGATCCTAATGAGCCCCTTCCTATTGAGCTTGAGAAAGACATGGAGGTAGACTTTTCACAACCTCCTTGTTATGATGTGAGTAATAGGGAAGAGGAGGAAAAGGTTGGTAAGAAAGGAGTTGACAACCAAAAGCATATTGAGTGGGTGGCAATTTCACTTATGAACTTCATTGGCCCCCATTAATATGCTATCTTGGAGACGGACTAACAACTCAAGGTTCTTCTTAGGTTGGTACATGGTGGAGGAAAGGATGTTGGTTGCCAATTGAATCCAATGTTCTTCAAGAAATCCAATTTAAGCTTGGGGATTCAAGCATGGTGTAGAGCACAATTGAGTGATTTTCGGAGAATGTTGGAGTATTTCAAGGGTAGAATGAGAGCTTGTCCATCCGACTTGGAGCATAGAAATCAACAAGAAGGTGACCGGATGCCTAGAATATGGAATCCCGGAGGACCTTTGAAGACTAAGCTTGGGTGCAGATTCAAAGAAGAGTGGAAACACCAGTCACCCTAGCAAGAGTCTCCACAAAAAGTCCAACTTAGGACAATAAACCAAAGTGCTTGGTGGGAGACACCCCACCATGGTAACATCTTTCTTACCATTTCACTTTGCTTATAGTCCTAGTTTCTTGCATGTTTGCTTGCCTTAGTTAGCTTAGGATTAGTTTAAATTTGAGTTTAGATAGGTTGAAATGCATATGGATCATGATTTTGTGATGTTTTGAATGTTTTTGGGTTGATATGTTGATGCACTAAGGGTTAGAACCTTGGTTTTGAAAAGAAAATTTTTTTATGAAACAGAGCATCTGTGCGTATGCACCAAGCTGTGCGTGCGTACAAAACTGTGTTATTCGACACCTGTGCGGATGCACCAGCCTATGTGTTCGCACGCACCTTAACATGCCCTCTGGTCGCAGCGCCAACACACTTTGTGCGTGCGCGCTGCCCTGTTTTCTAGGACTTGTGCGTGCGCACCAGCTTGTGCGTATGCACGCCCTGTCCCTTTTGTGCTTCCTGTGTGGCCGCACAACCTTTCTTCCTGCACGCCAACTTGCAACCACTCTGGTGGGAGCGCTGGCACAGCCTGTGCGCATGCACCCCATACCCCTTTTTTGCTCTTGTGTGTGCTGATGCGTGAGCATCTTTTCTATCTTTTCCTAGTGAATTCGCACTTAATTTGTTGAGTTTAATCAAGAATTAATTATCTTTCAGCCACTATGGATGCTACTTTGAGTCTTGTGCAATTCTGTTTATTTTAGGTAGCATTTGGTTGGATTTGATGGAGTTTTCGCAGATGGAGAGGAAGCTTGCACAAATGGAAGGAGCACAAGAATCAAAGGAGATGACCAGCGAGGAGCTACGCGTGCGCATACCTGACGCGTGTGCGTGAATTGGAGATCTGCACAGTGATGCGTGCGCGTAACTGACACGTACGCGTGACTGACGCGTACGCGTGGCATGCGCCACATGCAGAAAACGCATAAAACGCCGATTATTTAATTAATTCTGATTTAAACTTTATATTTATTTTAAAATAGGAAAAGATATTATTTTAGTTTTAGAAAATAGATTTTAAATTAATTAGGATTAGATATAAAAGAGAAAAGAAACTTCTCCTCCAGAGATTCCAACTTTTCATTCCACCTCAGCCCAATTTACAGTTTACGAGAATCCTAATTTACTCTTTTCCATGAGCAACTAAACCTCTACTGTTAAGGTTAGGAGCTCTGTCTATTGTATGGATTGGTAATATTGTTTTTCTATTTTAATTCATGTACTGGTTTATAATTTAAGAATTATTTTCGTTCTTTATCTTATGAATTTGGGTGGAACGGAAGTATGACACTCTTTCTAATTGAGTTCTTGTATAACTTGAAAAAGCTCTTTACTTGAACAACAGCTTGAAAATAACTTCTCCTAAATTCTAATTATCTGGACTTAACGGGATACGTGACATATAATCCTCTTATATTTGGATACTTAGGATCTTTGTGGCATAATAACTAGAATTAAACTTCACCCCCTAATTAGAATTAATTGACCAAGGAATTGGCAGTTGATGAAAGTTAGAGGAGACTAGAAAGGTCTAAGGAATTAGGGTCTAGTCACATATAGTTTGCCATGAATTAAATCTTGCATAATTAAAATAAATTAATAAGAAAAGTCAATCTGAAAAATAGATAACTCTGAAGCCTTAACTGCCTTCTCCATATATTATTCTCATCAATTTACTGCTTGCTTTCTGATTTATTGAATTTATTGTTTCATGCTTTTGAATTCTCAAACACTATTTTTTGCTTGTCTAACTAAGTAAACCATTTAACCATTGTTGTATAATCCATCAATCATTGTGGGATCGACCCTCACTCACCTGAGGTATTACTTGGTACGACCCAGTGCACTTGCCGGTTAGTTTGTGGTTGTAAATCCAGCACCAAGTTTTTGGCGCCGTTGCCGGGGATTGATAGTGATTAACAACTATTAGTTGTTTGATTGCTTAGATTAGGCGTTTTAATTTTAATTTTATTTACATTTTGCTTTAGTATTTTCAAAAAAAAAAAATAAAAAATAAAAAAATAAAAAATTAATTAGCACTAATATTTTTCTTAATTTCTGAAATTAAGTTTGTGTTCCCTAGTTAGTCTTATTTTAATTTTTCTTATTTAATTTGCCTAATAATTTCGAAAATTTTTAGTCTTAATTTACTAGTAATTTTCGAATTTTAGTGTCTGTTTGTTTTATTCAATATTTTTATCTCTTTACTCAGGTTACCTCACTGGGAATTCTCTACACTCTAACATAGAGAATTCCATCTTTTCTTGTCTTCTATTTGTTTATGCGCAAGAACCGCGACAAAGAATGTCTCTTAGACTTTGATCCTGAACCTAAAAGAACTTTCAGGCGGCGTTTGCAACAAGCAAGACTTTACAGGGCTGCAGAATCTACTATGGATCCTAACTCTGCTCCTACTGCAGATCTTTATGGAAAAAGCATTGTGGTGCCTCCTATAGCTGCGAACAACTTTGAGTTGAAGCCACAATTGGTCACCCTGGTGCAACAAAACTGCCAGTATCATGGTCTTCCCCACGAAGACCCAAATTAATTTATTTCTAATTTTCTGCTGATTTGTGATACTGTGAAGACAAATGGAGTGAACCCTGAGGTGTACAAACTCATGCTCTTCCCGTTTGCTCTGAGGGATGGAGTAAAGCTATGGCTAGATTCCCAACCCAAGGAGAGTTTGGATACTTGGGACAAGGTTGTTACTAAGTTTCTTACTAAATTTTTCCCACCAAAGAAGATGACTAAGCTTAGGGTGGAGGTTCAGACCTTCAGACAGAAGGATGGTGAAACTCTTTATGAAGCTTGGGAGAGATACAAGCTACTGACTAGACAATGTCCTCCGGAAATGTTCTCCAAATGGACCCAACTAGATATCTTTTATGAAGGTTTGGGTGAAATATCCAAGATGTGCTTAGATAATTCTGCAGGTGGTTCATTGCACAAGAAGAAGACACACCAGAAGAGACTATTGAGCTTATTGAATTGGTTGCTAGCAACCAATATTTATACTCATCTAACAGGAATTCTGTAAACTCTGAGGCTCCTCAGAAGAAGGGTGTTATGGAAGTAGAAGCTCTTAATGCTATTCTTGCTCAGAACAAGCTTATGTCTCAGCAAATAAATTTACTTACTCAGCAGATGGGTGGCATGTAAGTCTCAGAAATCAACACCCAAAATCCACCTCAAGAGGTCTCTTATGACATGACAGATAATTTTGTACAAAATGAGAATTATGATTATGCTCAATCTTTTTTTGAACAGGTAAATTACATGGGGGGTGGTCCTAGAAACCCCAATAATGATCCATACTCTAAGACATACAATCTTGGGTGGATGAACCAACCTCAAAGATCTCAGAATTTTAACAATAATTCTCGGGGCAGTTTCCAACAGAACAATCATAATAACCGCCAATTTCAGTCTCATCAACAACAACCACCTCAGCAGACAAACTCTCAATCCCAACAAGATTCTAATTAGGAGATGATGAGGAGTTTTATGCAGGAAACCAGAGCCTCCATTAGAAACTTGGAGGTGCAAATGGGCCAACTGAGCAAGCAAATACCTGAGAGGTCTGCAAATATAATTCAAAACTTGGAGATTCAGATGGGTCAATTAGTCACAAAAGTTAATGAAATTGATAAGAGGACCATTAATAGCCTTCCTGGTAACACAATTTCAAATCCAAGAGAGGAATGCAAGGCTATCACCTTGATAAGTGGACAAGTGGCAAGTATGGAAGCACAAGTTAATGAGGAGCCAATTGAAAAAGAAGCTCCAGAGGAGAAGAAGGAAGAAGTAGAGCACGTCCCTCCAAAGCGTGCGGACAACCCATTCCCAAACTCTCTTGACACTTATCCTACATTGCCAAAGGCTCCTGAGTACAAGCCTAAAATGCCATATCCTTAGAGACTTCAAAAGGAGACCAAGTACAAGCAGTTTTCAAAGTTCTTGGAAGTTTTCAGAAAGTTACAAATCAATATTCCTTTTGCTGAGGTTTTGGAGCAAATGCCTCTCTATGTCAAATTCATGAAGGAGTTATTGTCAAAGAAGAAACCTTTAAAGGGAGATGAGACAGTGGTCCTGACTAAGGAATGTAGTGCCATAATTCAGAATAACTTGTCAAGGAAGATGCTAGATCCAGGGAGCTTTCAAATTCCATGCACCATTGGGAGCACAACCTTTAAGAAAGCGTTATGTGATCTGGGAGCAAGCATCAATCTAATGCCATTGTCTGTGATGAAACAGTTGCAAATCCAAGAGGCACAACCAACAAGGATAGCATTACAAATGGCAGATAAATCTATAAAGCCTGCATATGGATTAGTGGAAAATGTCTTGGTCAAAGTGGGTAAGTTCTTCCTCCCGGCAGATTTTGTGATTCTAGACACAGGGGAGGATGAGAATGCCTCTATAATCCTAGGAAGACCATTCCTAGCCACTAGGAGAGCTCTAATTGATGTGGAAGAAGGTGAATTAGTGTTTAGAGTGTATAATGAGCAACTAGTCTTTCATGTCTTCAAATATATACATTCAGTAGGTGAAGAAGAGAGGTGCATGCAGACTGAGCTTAATGATCCAAACCTTCAAGAACCCCCTGATGATGCACAGCAGAATCTACAGCTCAAACCTCCTTTGGTGACAATCAATAAAATTTCTCCTGACATCAAACCTAAGTTTGGTATCGAGAATGCATCTTCCACCAAGGAGGAGGTTCCCAAAAAGAAGAACGTACCCAGAGGATGGAGAAATAAAAAGATCCCCACTAAAGGTTTCTCCCCAGGAATGAAAGTGGTGTTGACTAGCAATCCAGTGTGGATTTATACAGTAAACAGAGTCCTCTCTCTGGAGCATATTGAGCTACTTTATGGAGACACAGGAAAGAAGTTCAAAGTAAGGGGTGAAGAGCTGAGCCCGTATGATCCTCCTCCTTAGAGGAGCTGATCGTCAAGCTAGTGACGATAAAAAAGAGCTTGTCGGGAGGCAACCCGATAATTTCGTATCCTTAGTTATTTTTCGTAGTAGTGATTTTCTTATTTATTTGATTTTTATTGAGTTTTTACTGTTTTTCTTTCGTTTTATGTGTGTTCTGATCATGCAGCTATTTTAGAACAGGAACCGAACACTTCTATATTTCAAAACAAAAAAAACGAGCACACGACGTGCAAGCGTCGCTAACGCGTACGCGTCATCTGTGAGTGCGAGAAAAATAAATATTGAACAGAGAGTTGAGCAGGAGTAGTGCTGGTGGCGTGCCTTGCGCACAAGCGAGCCCACGCGTACGCGTCATTCGCGCGTACACACAAGTGTTGTTTTGGGTTAAATTTTTATTTCTTTTCCATTTAAGCCCTAACGCAATTCTGCCCCCTCCACCCCTCTCTTTTCTTGCTTCTTCCATGTTTTTCCTCTTGTTTTACTTAATCTTCATTGCATTTCATTTTCATTTTAGATATTATATTATTTTTACTTTAGTTGTTTCTATTTAAATAAGTTGCAAGTGTTTGTTTATTAGCGATAGGGTTGCCTCTTGATACAATGCACTTATACTTTGCTTTAATATGCAAGTACCTAGTGGATTTGAATACTCATGTTTTGATTGTACCACTAGGGCCAAGTTATATAAGTGCATTGGATTAAGTGATTTGAGTTGAAATTACTTGTTTATCATTATTTTCATATTAAAATTCATCACATGTCCAGTACTTGTTCCTTGTTAATGCTTTGCATTTGTTTGAGTGACCTAACTTAATTCTTATCAAGCTTATCACTTTTTGTAACAAGTACCCTTCCATGTGACTTTTTCATTATGCTTCGTGATGAGTAGGGAGTTTTCGTTCATTATTGAATTGGTTGTTGTTTATTGTGCTATTTTATATTAATCTTGTGCTTTAACTTGACAATTACAATAGCCAATATCTTAATCACTTAATTCACTTTCATAGTTACCTAAGGTTGCTTGTACCTTAAGTTTTTCTCATTCTCCACTTGCGACCTAGGTTACCTAATTGAGAGACATATGCTAATTCTTTTGATTGTGTGATCCCCATTTACCCGGCCAATGTGTGTTGTTCTAAACCGTGCACACTTAGAACACACACATTGTCACACCACACACATCTCACTTTTCCTCAATTGTGTTTATTTGTTTACTCAGCAACCAGAACCCCTGAGCCCACCAGCTGAAGGTGGAGCTTCATAGCTCCTCACCACCGAATTTTATTCGTGCACAGAGGACCGTGCAACGCTTAAGTGTGGGGGAGGATTCATCATTTTGGGGTGTAAACTTTCTTTTTCCAAACACTTTGCACTTTATTTTTACTTCTTTTAGTAGGTTTCTTGTATATATTTGGAGTGTTTTTTACTGTTGCATTGCATTTTCTTTTGGTATATATATCATAGTTTATTTCTAGCTATTGCATGTTGCATTTTTGCATCTTTTTCTTAGTATATATGTTATAGATAGAAGTTGTGATTGGATGATGTGAATAGCATATGCCTAGTTTATCTTGATCCTAATTATTTATGTTACTTTTTGTTTGTTGGAAATTAGGAAAGAACTAGGAAATTTTGAAGAATTGCATCCATCACAACATCATACATACATATAGAAAATAATTTTGGTGAAAAACAACAAAGATTTTCAAGAATTTTATTTTAGGGAATTCTATTGAATTGATTTGGAAAATTATTTTTAAACTTGCTTGAATGAATTTTTGTGGAACATAGAGGAGAGAAAGAACAAAATACCTTGTGAGTTTTTGAGCTATATTGAGTGGTTACAATTTTTAACCACTAATTTTGTTTATTGTGTGTTATATCTCCTTCTATGATTGTGATCTTAGTTTTGCTTGATTCTTTATTTCCAATATTTGATGTTTTGATTGCATTTAGCATGATTGAGGCCATTTTTTAAATTAAACCCACTCACCCATATGGACCTACCCTTGCATCTACCTTTGTTAACCCCTTTTGAGCTTTTTAATCCCCTTTATTCTAATTGTTAGCACATCACAACCCTAAGCGAAAAACCATGAATTACCTTGAATTGCATCTTTGATTAGCTTAGGTTGAGGAGTGTGTGTCATTTAAGTGTGGGAGAAATTTTGGAAAATATTGGTAGAGAAAAAAATGTTGTTGTGGGTATTCATTAAAAATTTGGGGAAAATGGGTGTACATTCATGTATCAATTTGCTTTAACCGTATGCATTTGTCATAGAAAAAGAAAAAGAAATAGAAAAGAAAAAAAACAAAAGAAAAAAATGAAAAAAAAATAATATTAATAATAATAAGAGGGGACAAAAGTTATCCCAAAAAAAAATGAATAAGAAATGCATATGTGTTTTGAATAGAAACTAAGGCATGAATGTGTATGAAAAGAAGTAATGGGTGGCTAGAATGCATTTGTTGTGAGTTGATCGATATAGGTTGAGTTGGGTACTTGAGCTCATCAAAGATTCAATCCTTTAGTCCACTTAGCCATATACTCATCCTACCCTTACGCCAACCCCATTACAACCTTCTAAAGACCTTATGATACTTGCATACATGCATCAAATACTTGTTGATTGTTAGATGAAAGGCAAATCCTTGAAAGCATGATTAGGAGGAGAATTGAGTGACTGAACCCCTAAACACCGAGTGATTAGAGTGCATACACACCTAGTGAGGGTTCGATCACTCAATTCTATGTTTCCACCCTTCTTATCATGCATTCTTGCAAGTTGCTTCTTTTTTATGAGTTGAATCAATTCTTTAGATTTTGTTTGCATTGAGCTACTTCTTTGCTTAGCCCTATATGTCTATATTCTTGCTTAGAAATTTGATTGATTATTTTTACCAAATTAATAGGACATTATAGATAGAGATATATAGATAGTATATAGTATACTTGCATGCATATAGATAGTGGCATTCAATAAGTTGTTTCCCTTTTATCCGTCTCCTTTATTTGGTTTAGCATGAGGACATGCTATTGTTTAAGTGTGAGGGAATTGATGAGTCCATATTTGACAATATATTTTAGCTTGAATTGGATGGATTTCATCATATAAACCTACACTTATTCCCTTGAATAGCATGCTTTTGAACTTTCCTCCCAAATCGCGCTTGATTATGAAAATATGCTCTTTTATGCCTAATCTAATCTATTTTATTCCATTTGCCTTCCATTCGATACCTTGATGTTGTTTGTGAGAGATTTCAGGTGTATAAAGTAGGAATGGGTTGGAGAAAATGGAAGAAGAGCATGCAAAGTGGAGGAAACATGAAGAATCAAAGGAGATGAGTTTAGAGATGTGTGCGTGCGCACAGCTACTTGTGCGTACGCACAGCTGCCCAATCATAGCGCGTGGATCGTTTCGAGCGCGTCGCGCGTCCAATCAGGCATCGTCTAGTGTGCGTGCGCACAGCTATTTGTGCGTACGCACAAGAAGGGATTTTCTCAAAGCGTGCGTACGCACGCATCTGTGCATCCGCATAGGTGTCCGTGCATGACTTCATTAAAATGGCATGTGGACTCGCATTTTGGGGGCTTTTTGGCCCATTTTTGAAGGCTTGGAGGCTGAAATCAAAGGCTATATGAAGGGAACTTCATGCCATATAAGGGGAGCCATCTTAGAATAAGAAAAACACATAGTAGGAGTAGGAGTCGTGTAGATTAGGTAATTCTCTCTTAGGGTTTTAATTAGGGTTTGTAGAATCTTATACTTTAAGTCTTGCTTTTGGATTTTGCAATTTACATTGTAAGAATTCCTTTTATTGTCTCTTTCAATTACCATACCTGTTCTACACTTATTTATATTTTTACTTTCCTTTATCAATATATACTTGGTTTTGCAATTTTGATGTTCTTGTTGATGAATTTGATGTTTGATGCTTTTTTTATGTTTGTTTGAGTTGCCTTTATTGATTTTGATCATTTATGGTTCATAACTTTTACCATTTTTCCAATTTTGCCATGTTTTATGTTTATGCCCACTATGTGTTTGATAAAATGCCAATCTTAGTTATGGGGTAATTTCCACCCCTTGGCTTGGGGAAAATAAGTTTATGGATTACTAGAGCCATAATGTCCAACATTTAGTGATAATTCTTGGGTTGTTAATTGTTCTTGTTCCCACTAACGCTAATTTGTTGCTAAGGTAATTAGCAAGCAAGTTAGGATTTGTGGGTTAAGGACACTTATACTCATTTAACTTACTCTCCGATGTGGGGGTTGACTTAGTGAGATTAATCCATCATAATTATCATAGTTGTGGTTATGGCAAGGAAGGGATTCCATAACTCATCCCAAGTCAAGATTTCATTTATGTTTTGAACCACTTTTCAATCACTTTATAGTTTTACTTGTTTATATTACATGCATAGTTCTTTTGTTCTTTTATTACTTTATTAATTGCAACTTTGTCTTGTTCCTTTATCTCTTTATTTGTTTGCTTCCTTATCATTGAAAACACCCCTTGTTTTCCACAACCAAAATTGTGCATTTATTGGCATTAGTTCCTAGGGAAGACAACCCGGGATTTAAAACTCCCGGTTATTTTGTGTTGATTGTGACAATCTTTAGAATGATAATTTGATTGATGATCAATTGTTGGGTTTGGACTATACTTGCAACGTCAATCCTATTTTTAGTACAAAAATCCAAACCCATGCTTTTGGTCATTCATCAAACTCGCATGTTACTCTCAATCCCCTTTTTAATGCAATTTTATGTTTCATGTTTATGGCTTCTTTATTTAATTGTTGGTTGTTGATTTCTTGCAATTGTTAGTCTTAGGTTTTATAAGTCCTTGTTAATTTTCTAAGTTTTTATTTTGTGCCTTCCAAGTGTTTGATAAAATATTTAGTTGGATTTTAAATTAGATTTTTATGTTCTTAACTTGGATTGATCAATTAGAAACTCTTGAGTTATCAAAATTCTTTTGTTGATTGGTGATTGAGACTTGCTAGTTGTCTTAGGCTTTACTAAATCTATTCTTTGATTAAGACTTGTGAACTTAAGTTAATTTTGCTCACTTGACTTTCCTTCATTGTTAGAGGTTAACTAAGTGTAAGCAAAAGGCAATTACCATCACAATTGATGATGATAATAAGGATAGAAATTCCAATTATCAATCCTTGCTAGGACTTTTCTTAGTTGTTATTTTATTTCCATGTTATTTACATTACTTGTTCCTTATTTCAAAACCCAAAAAGATACTTTTTTCATAACCAATAGTAAAAACATTTCCCTACAATTCCATGAGAGACGATCCGAGGTTTAAATACTTCGGTTAATTTTATTGGGTTTACTTAAGTGACAAACAATTTAAATATTGATTGAGATTTAACTGTTGGTTTAGACTATACTTGCAACGCGAAATTTTTGTGAAAATCTTTACCGATATTTTTTCTCCATCAATGACCTTATGGTCTGAACCGGAATTGGATAAGAGTGCAAGAGTGGTTACTGGAAATTCACCTTTCCACTCATTTGTAACAAGAGCTCTGTCCAATCTCTCCTTTAGATGATTCTCTCCAAATTGACGATTACTCCAAGTGTATTTATCTCCCTCATAACCAATGTCGACTAGCCTTCCCTCATTGATGAAATCCCTAAACTGTTGTATTGAAGTTCTGGATTTTTGTCTTCCTCCCTCTTTTTCCTCTTGATTTTTAATTGCATTGAAGTCTCCTATTATTGCCAGCGTTTCACTCCCTCCTTCCAATATCTGCAATAGTTTTGCAAATTGAAACCCTCTATTTGTCTCATCTGTGTGCAAGTGAACTCCTACAATTTTCCATCTTAGAAAAGTTTATCTTTATAAAAACTTGCAGTCTTTATTTCTTTATTTTCAAGAAAACCATTTTTTACTCATTTGTATACAATTGCATATTCAAATATTTCTTAGTCATATATATTTTGAAAAATCATAATAATTCTTTAAATATTTTTTTAGGGTTTAAAGATACACCTAAAGATTTTCTACCCAATAAACTATCATCTCTCTTTTCTAAATATTTAACACATAAACTAGTCCAAGGGCAATCTGAAGTCACTACATGTCAAACACAATCAAATCAAACAATACAATCACACAAAAGCAAATACATATAAAACACATAATACATAGCATATAATCAGATAAATCACATAAGCACACACAACAATAAAATGCACACCCAAATAATTCAAACAAATACATATAATGCATACCTATCCTATTGGCTGTGAGCTCACGTGTCAATTAAACTAACAGACCCAATACATCTCATAGCTAACCCGGATATCAAATTTCTGCCTTTACCTGAGATGTTAATACCTCAAGTTCTCAACAACTGTATAATAGAACACTTAACGATGAGGGTTCCGAAATAAGAATACTTATAGAAATTAGGGAGGAATGATGGAACAAAGCAGCAGTAGCTCTAGTGGTCCTTCCAACGACAACGTCGCCATTCCCGGTGACCAGAAGCTTGGCAACATGGTCTCTGGTGAAGTTCCTTCTTCTCTTCCATTCGCACTCTTCTTCCCGATTGTGTTGTTCGGCGGTGGTGGCCTCGACGGTAACGGTGACTATGGCAGTAGCAGAACAACCCTCTTCTTCTCGGCACAAGCTCACGCAATTCCCCTTCCCTATTCTCGAAGCCTCTCTTTCTCCTTCTCGCATGCAGCAGCGTTGATGGAAAACTCGGCAGCGGTGACAAGTGACGGGTAGGGTTCCTTTTGGCAATGGCTCCTTTGACAGCGACGAGGCACCCCTCTTCCTCTCCTTGATCGTGCATTCTCTCTCGTGCATCACTCCTTCTCACTCCTTCTCTTTCTGTAAAACCCGGTCAAACTGTAATTAATTAAATAATAATTAAATAGGAGCGAATATGGTTAGAAAATTTAGCAATCAGAATTTGATAATTTAAATATGATATTTGTACTCAGTGAATTTTTCTAAGTCGAAAAACATAATTTTATGAATAAAAATGCGCACTGGAAATTTGACCGGCAGTACCAGCTGCGATTTGTCCAGTACTGTGGCTGAGAAAATTAATTAGAAGTGAATAATTTTAAGAAATAAGAATTTATAATTTGGGAAGATAAAAATATTTAAAATACAATTTAAAACTCTAATCTTAGAGGTTTTGGCCCAAAATTGGGCCAACGGACCAAACCAAGTGAACCGGGCCCAAGTGGGCCCAGGACCCAACATATATAAACATTAGTTATGAGCATTTCAGCTCATTTACCCTAAAGGAAGAGGGTAGGGGTGCTGAAATAGAGAAGAGAGGAAGAAGAGAGAAAATCCTAACCTCATCAAACTTCAAATCATCATAACTTTCTCTCCGGAACTCCGATTGATGAGCCATTTGCTGCCACGCGTTGCTCTTCTCATCCTCTACAATTATATCTAAATATTGTGGTGAGTATTTGGTGCACGAATTGTGAATCACACCTTTCACAACTCGTACCACTAACCAACAAGTGCACTAGGTCGTCCAAGTAATACCTTACGTGAGTAAGGGTCGAATCCCACAGAGATTGTTGGCTTGAAGCAAGCTATGGTTATCTTGTAACTCTTAGTTAGGATATAATATCAATAATAATTCTTAGTTTTAATTGTAAGAGTCAAGGGGCATAAAATAAATACTTGTTACTCAATAATGGAGAATATGTTGGGGTTTTGGAGATGCTTTGTCCTCTTTATTTCAGCTTTTCTCTTGTACTCCTCTCCACACACGCAAGGCTCCTTCCATGGCAAGCTATATGTAAGGTGTCACCGTTGTCAATGGCTACTTCCCGTCCTCTCAGTGAAAATGGTCCAAATGTTCTGTCACAGCACGGCTAATCATCTGTTGGTTCTCGATCATGTCGGAATAGAATCCCTTGATTCTTTTGCGTCTGTCACTACGCCCAACAATCGCGAGTTTGAAGGTCGTCACAGCCATTCAATCTTTGAATCCTACTCGGAATACCACAGACAAGGTTTAGACTTTCCGGATTCTCATGAATGCCGCCATTAATTCTAGCTTATACCACGAAGATTCTGATTAAGAAATCTAAGAGATACTCATTCAATCTGATGTAGAACGGAGGTGGTTGTCAGGCACACGTTCATAGATTGAGGAAGGTGATGAGTGTCACGGATCATCACCTTCTTCATAGTGAACCGCGAATGAACATCTTAGATGGGAACAAGCGTGTTTGAATGGAAAACAGAGATAATTGTATTAATTCATCAAGACGCTGCAGAGCTCCTCACCCCCAACAATGGAGTTTAGAGACTCATGCCGTCAAAGAGTATAAAATTCAGATCTAAAAATGTCATGAGATACAAAATAAATCTCTAAAAGTTGTTTAAATACTAAACTAGTAACCTAGGTTTACAGAAAATGAATAAACTAAGATAATTGATGCAGAAATCCACTTCTGGGGCCCACTTGGTGTGTGCTGGGGCTGAGACTTAAGCTTCTCACGTGCCTGGGCTGTTTTGGGCGTTCAACGCCAGGTTGTAACCTGTTTCTGGCGTTGAACTCCAACTTGTAACTTGTTTCTGGCGCTAGACGCCAGACTGCAACATGGAACTGGCGTTGAACGCCAGTTTACATCATCTATCCTTGAATAAAGTATGAACTATTATATATTTCTGGAAATTCCTGGATGTCTACTTTCCAACGCAATTGGAAGCGTGCCAATTGGACTTCTGTAGCTCCAGAAAATCCATTCCGAGTGCTGAGAGGTCAGAATCCAACAGCATCAGCAGTCCTTTTTCAACCTGAATCAGATTTTTGCTCAGCTCTCTCAATTTCAGCCAGAAAATACCTGACATTACAGAAAAACACACAAACTCATAGTAAAGTCTAGAAATATGAATTTTGCCTAAAAACTAATGAAAATATACTAAAAACCAACTAAATCATACTAAAAACTAAGTAAAAACAATGCCAAAAAGCGTATAAATTATCCGCTCATCACAACACCAAACTTAAATTGTTGCTTGTCCCCAAGCAACTAAAAACAAAGTAGGATAAAAAGAAAAGAATATACAATGAATTCCAAAAACATCTATGAAGATCAGTGTTAATTAGATGAGCGGGGCTATTAGCTTTTTGCTTCTGAACAGTTTTGGCATCTCACTTTATCCTTTGAAGTTCAGAATGATTGGCATCTATAGGAACTCAAAATTTAGATAGTGTTATTGATTCTCCTAGTTCAGTATGTTGATTCTTGAACACAGCTACTTTATGAATCTTGGTCGTGGCCCTAAGCACTTTGTTTTCCAGTATTACCACCAGATACATAAATGCTACAGACACATAACTGGGTGAACTTTTTCAGATTGTGACTCAGCTTTGCTAGAGTCCCCAATTAGAGGTGTCCAGGGTTCTTAAGCACACTCTTCTTTTTGCTTTGGACCTTGACTTTAACCGCTCAGTCTCAAGTTTTCACTTGACACCTTCACGCCACAAGCACATGGTTTGGGACAGCTTGGTTTAGCCGCTAAGGCCAGGATTTTATTCCTTTAGTCCCTCCTATCCACTGATGCTCAAAGCCTTGGATCCTTTTTATTACCCTTGCCTTTTGGTTTTAAGGGCTATTGGCTTTTTGCTCTTACCTTTTGGTTTAAAGAGCTTTTGGCTTTTTCTGCTTGCTTTTTTCTTTTTCTTGCTCTCTCTTTTTTTTTTGCCTTTTCTTTTTTTTCTGCAAGCTTTGTTCTTCACTGCTTTTTCTTGCTTCAAGAATCATTTTTATGATTTTTTTCAAATTATCAAATAACATTTCTCCTTTTTCATCATTCTTTCAAGAGCCAACAATTTTAACATTCATAAACAACAAATTCAAAAGACATGCACTATTCAAGAAATCATTCAGAAAACAAAAAGTATTGCCACCACATCAAAATAATTAAACTATTTTAAAATTCGAAATTCATGTACTTCTTTTTCTTTTTCAGAAAACAATTCTCATTTAAGAAAGGTGATGGATTCATAGGACATTCATATCTTTAAGACATAGATACTTAGATACTAGTGATCATATAGTAAAGACACAAACATAATTAAACATGAAGCATAGTAAACGAAAAATAGGAAAATAAGAACAAGGAGATTAAGGAATGGGTCCACCTTAATGAGGGTGGCGTCTTCCTCTTCTTGAAGAACCAATGGTGCTCTTGAGCTCCTCTATGTCTCTTCCTTGCCTTTGTTGCTCTTTCCTCATAGCTCTTTGATCTACAGTCAATTGCTCTACCACTGAATTATAGAAAAACAAAAGCAATGCTTTTACCATACCAAACTTAAAAGGTTTGCTCATCCTCGAGTAAAAGAAGAAAGAAGTAGAGAAGATGGAGGAGATGGAAGTGTGTGAATGGGTGGGTTTGGGAGGGGAATGGTTTGAATTTGAATGGTGAGGTAGGTGGGGATACTGTGGGGTCCACAGATCCAGTGGGGTCAAGGATTTAGCATCCCTGCTCCAATTAGGCGTACAAAATGCCCTTACTGTGCAATCTTGGCGTTTAACGCCAGACTGCTGCCTGTTTCTGGCGTTAAACGCCCAAATGTAGCCTATTTCTAGCGTTTAACACCAGACTGATGCTTGTTTCTGGCGTTAAACGCCAGCTTGGTTCTTGTTTCTGGCGTTAAACGCCAGACAGATGCTTGTTTCTGGCGTTTAAATGCCAGAATGATCTTCCTCCAGGGTGTGCTATTTTTCATGCTGTTTTTCATTCTGTTTTTGATTTTCCATTTGTTTTTGTGACTTCACATGATCATCAACCTAAAGAAAACATAAAATAGCAATGGAAAATAAATAGATATAATTAAATAACATTGGGTTGCCTCCCAATAAGCGCTTCTTTAATGTCAATAACATTGGGTTTGCCTCCCAACACCAAACTTAGAGTTTGAATGTAGGGGTTCAACACCAAACTTAGAGTTTGACTGTGGGGGCTTTGGTTGACTCTGCAGTGATAGAAGCTTTTCATGCTTCCTCTCCAAGGTTACAGAAGGAGAACCTTAAGTTTTATAGTTTGCAATGTCTGCAAACCATGGAGCTTCCTGAATAGCAGACAATTGCTCATCCGGAAAGGTTTCAGAGATCTCAGTAGGAGGGAGGGATGCTCCTGCTACTGGTTCTATCCGGGACATGTGATCAGCTACTTGATTCTCTGTCCCTTTTCTGTCCCTTATTTCTATATTAAATTCTTGCAGAAGCAACACCCATCTTATGAGCCTGGGCTTTGAATCCTGCTTTGTGAGTAGATATTTAAGAGCAGCATGGTCAGTGTACACAATCACTTTTGATCCTACTAAGTATGATCTAAACTTGTCAATGGCATAAACCACTGTAAGTAATTCTTTTTCTGTGGTTGTGTAATTTTTCTGGGCATTATTTAAAACACTGCTAGCATAATAAATGACATGCAGAAGCTTATTATGCCTTTGTCCCAGTACTGCACCAATGGTATGGTCACTGGCATCACACATTAGTTCGAATGGTAATGTCCAGTCTGGTGCAGAAGTAACTGGTACTGTGACCAGCTTAGCTTTCAGGGTCTCAAACGCCTGCAGACACTCTGTGTCAAACACAAATGGCGTATCAGCAGCTAGCAGATTGCTCAGAGGTTTTGCAATTTTTGAAAAATCCTTTCTAAACCTCCTATAGAATCCTGCATGCCCCAGAAAGCTTCTGATTGCCTTAATATTGGCAGGTGGTGGTAATTTTTCAATTACTTCAACTTTAGCTTGATCCACCTCTATTCCCTTGTTTGAAATTTTATGCCCAAGGACAATCCCTTCAGTCACCATAAAGTGACATTTTTCCCAGTTTAAAACTAGGTTGGTCTCTTGGCATCTTTTCAGAACAAGTGATAAATGGTTAAGGTAGGAGCTGAATGAGTCTCCAAATACTGAAAATTCATCCATGAAGACTTCCAGAAACTTCTCTACCATATCAGAGAAGATAGAGAGCATGCACCTCTGAAAGGTTGCAGGTGCATTACACAGACCAAAAGGCATCCTTCTGTAGACAAATACTCCAGAAGGACATGTGAATGCTATTTTCTCTTGGTCATGTGGATCTACTGCAATTTGGTTGTAACCTGAATAGCCATCCAAAAAGCAGTAGTATTCATGACCTGCTAGTCTTTCTAGCATCTGGTCTATGAATGGTAAAGGGAAGTGATCCTTCCTGGTGGCTGTATTGAGCCTTCTGTAGTCAATACACATACGCCACCCTGTAACTGTTCTTGTAGGAACCAGTTCATTTTTTTCATTATGAACCACTGTCATACTTCCCTTCTTACAACATAGACAGGACTCACCCAGGGGCTATCAGAAATAGGATAAATAATCACAGCCTCTAATAACTTAGTGACCTCTTTCTGCACCACTTTCTTCATGGCTGGATTTAGCCGCCTCTGTAGTTGAACCACTGGCTTAGCATCATCCTCCAATAGGATCTTGTGCATGCATCTTGCTGGGCTGATGCCCTTAAGGTCACTTATGGACTACCCAAGAGCTGTCTTGTGTGTCCTTAGCACTTGAAGTAGCGCTTCCTCTTCCAGGGGATTTAAAGCAGAGCTTATGATCACCGGAAAAGTGTCACCTTCTCCCAGAAATGCATATTTCAGGGATGGTGGTAATGGTTTGAGCTCGGGTTTAGGAGGTTTTTCCTCTTCCTGAGGAAGTTTCAGAGGCTCTTTCAATTCCTCTGAATCCTCCAGATCAGGCTGAACATCTTTAAAAATGTTCTCTAGCTCTGATTCGAGACTCTCAGTCATATTGACCTCTTCCACTAGGGAGTCAATAATATCAATGCTCAGGCAGTCGTCTGATGTGTCTGGATGTTGCATAGCTTTGACAACATTCAACTTAAACTCATCCTCATTGACTCTCAGGGTTATCTCCCGTTTTTGGACGTCAATGAGGGTTCGTCCAGTTGCTAGGAATGGTCTTCCTAGAATGAGAGTTGCACTCTTGTGCTCCTCTATTTCCAGCACTACAAAGTCAATCGGGAAGGCAAATGGCCCAACCTTGATAATCATGTCCTCAATTATGCCTGATGGGTATTTAATGGAGCCATCAGCAAGTTAAAGACAGATCCGGGTTGGTTTGACCTCTTCAGTCAAGCCAAGCTTTCTGATGGTGGATGCAGGGATTAGGTTGATGCTTGCCCCAAGATCACATAAAGCTGTCTTGGTACAATTACCCTCTAATATGCATGGTATCATAAAGCTCTCGGGATCTTTAAGCTTTTCTGGAAAGCTTTTCAGAATGACTGCACTGCATTCTTCAGTGAGGAGAACTCTTTCAGTTTCTCTCCAATCCATCTTATGACTCAAGATGTTTTTCATGAACTTGGCATAAGAGGGTATTTGCTCAAGTGCCTCTGCAAATTGAATCTTTATTTCAAGAGTCCTGAGATAGTCTGCAAAGCGAGAAAATTGCTTATCCTACTCCTCTTGGCGGAGTTTTTGAGGATAAGGTATCTTGGCTTTGTACTCCTCAACCTTGGTTGCTGCAGGTTTATTTCCTACAGAAGTGGTTGGGAAAGCCTTTTTAGAGGGGTTGTTATCAGCACTTGTATGTGTCTGATCCCTCACTAGCGTTTGAATGCCAGGGTTGGAAGTTTGATTGGCGTTGGACGCCAACTTCCTACCTGTTTCTGGCGTTTGAACGCCAGAACTGAGCTTCCATTGGGCGTTTGACGCCAGCTCCTTGCCTGTTCCTGGCATTTGAACGCCAGAGTTATTCCTCTCTGGGCTCTTACTGTCCTCAGAGAGATTTTGGATAGTATTTTGCTCATCCTCTATCAGTTGTTCTTTTCTTGGTTTTCTGCTGCTCTGAAGTGAGGTATTTAATGTTTTCCCACTTCTTAATTGAACTGCTTGGCACTCTTCTGTTATTTGTTTTGATAACTGCTGTTTTGTTTGCTTCAACTGTACTTCCATATTCATATTAGCCATTCTTGTGTCTTGTAGCATCTCCTTGAATTCGGCTAGCTATTTTGTTAGAAAATCTAATTGCTGATTGAATTCAGTAACTTGTTCTGTAGGACTGAGTTCAGCAGTTACTGTTTTAGCCTCTTCTTTCATGGAAGACTCATTACTTAGGTACAGATGCTGATTTTTGGCAACTGTATCAATGAGCTCTTGAGCCTCTTCAATTGTCTTTCTCATGTGTATAGATCCACCAGTTGAGTGATCTAGAGAAATTTGAGCTTTCTCTGTAAGCCCATAATAGAAGATGTCTAACTGCACCCATTCTGAGAACATTTTAGAGGGGCATTTTCTTAGCATCTCTCTGTATCTCTCCCAGGCATCATAAAGAGATTCATTATCTCCTTGTTTAAAGCCTTGGATGTCCAGCCTTAGTTGTGTCATCCGTTTTGAAGGGAAGTATTGATTCAGGAATTTTTCTAACAGCTGTTTCCATGTCCTTATGCTAGCTTTAGGTTGGTTATTTAACCACCTCTTAGCTTGGTCTTTTACAGCAAATGGAAATAGTAATAATCTGTAGACATCCTGATCTACTTCCTTATCATGTACTGTGTCAGCAATTTGTAAAAACTGTACCAGAAACTCTGTAGGTTCTTCCTGTGGAAGACCTGAATACTGGCAACTTTGCTGCACCATGATAATGAGCTGAGGATTCAACTCAAAGCTACTGACTCCAATGCAGGGTATACAGATACTACTCCCATATGAAGCAGTAGTGGGGTTGGCATATGACCCCAGAGTCCTTCTGGACTGTTCATTTCCATTTAGATCCATGATGGAGAAAGGGAGATGACGTGGATTGTAAATATTTTTTTTTTGGAAACCGAAAATAAAATAAATAAAATAAGTGAAAATTCGAATATAAGTTCAAAAATTAAAAGAAAATTGAAAACTGAAATAATTAATTAGTTAAAAAGATTTGAAAAATAAGGGGTAAGGATTTTCAAAAAATGGAGAGAAAGTGGTTAGGAAGTTTTGAAATTTAAATTTTAGATTTGAAAATTAAAATTAAAATTTTTAAATTTTTTAAATTTGAAATTCGAATTTTGAAATTTGAAAATTTGAATTTTGAATTTTGAATTTTGGAAGTTGAAAATTGAAATTTGAATTTGAAATAAGATAAGATAAGATTTTGAAAAAGATATGATTTTTTTTTAAAAAGATTTGAATTTTGAAATTTTAAAACTAAGATAAGATAAAATTTTGAAATTGAAATCTGAATTTTTATAAAAAATTTCGAAATATTTGCTTAAAAATAGTTAGAAAATATATTTTTTTGATTTTTGAATTTTATGATGAAAGAGAAAAACACACAAAAGACACACAACTTAAAATTGTTAGATCTAATGCTCCTTATTTTTGAAAATTTTGGAGGAAAAATACCAAGGAACACCAAACTTAAAAATTTTAAGATCAAAATACAAGACTCAAGAACACTTTGAAGACTCACAAGAACACAAGAACATGAAGAAAGAACACCAAACTTAAAATTTTTAGAAAACCAAAACAAAATTTTCGAAAATTAAAGAAAAATCAACAAGAAAATACCAAACTTAAAGTTTGACACAAGATTTATTCAAAGAAAAATTAATTTTGAAAAAGTTTTTAAAAAAGAAGATAGCCAATTACCAAGAACATAAGCATCACGCTCTAGCCAATTGAGCTATAAATTTAAAGTGTTTTAACAAGGTATTTAATAAATAAATTTTTTTTAGATACTAATAATTCGAAAATGCACAAGAAAAACAAGAAAAATCACAAAACAAGAAAAACTAAAGATCTAACAAGGAAAATAAACAAGAACAACTTGAAGATTAAGAAAAAACAATGAACACAGTTTCGAAAATTTAAAAGAAAATAAAAACATGCAATTGACACCAAACTTAAAATATAAAACTAAACTCAAACAGAAAAACTCTATTATTAGTAAAAATAAAAATAAAATAAAATAAAATAAAATAAAAATAAAGTTTCAAAAAATTTTTGAAAAAGAAAATAAGGATTCTAAAATTTTAACAAGAACAATAATAAAAGACTCTGACCCAAAAGACAAAATCTTCCTAATCTAAGCAACAGGATGAACCATCAGTTGTTCAAACTCGAACAATCCCCGGCAACGGTGCCAAAAACTTGGTGCACGAATTGTGAATCACACCTTTCACAACTCGTACCACTAACCAGCAAGTGCACTAGGTCGTCCAAGTAATACCTTACGTGAGTAAGGGTTGAATCCCACGGAGATTGATGGCTTGAAGCAAGTTATGGTTATCTTGTAACTCTTAGTCAGGATATAATATCAATAATAATTCTTAATTTTAATTGTAAGAGTCAAGGGGCATAAAATAAATACTTGTTACTCAATAATGGAGAATATGTTGGGGTTTTGGAGATGCTTTGTCCTCTTTATTTCAGCTTTTCTCTTGTACTCCTCTCCACACACGCAAGGCTCCTTCCATGGCAAGCTATATGTAAGGTGTCACCGTTGTCAATGGCTACTTCCCGTCCTCTCAGTAAAAATGGTCCAAATGCTCTGTCACAGCACGGCTAATCATCTGTTGGTTCTCGATCATGTCGGAATAGAATCCCTTGATTCTTTTGTGTCTGTCACTACGCCCAACAATCGTGAGTTTGAAGGTCGTCACAGCCATTCAATCCTTGAATCCTACTCGGAATACCACAGACAAGTTTTAGACTTTCCGAATTCTCATGAATGCCCCCATCAATTCTACCTTATACCACGAAGATTCTGATTAAGAAATCTAAGAGATACTCATTCAATCTGATGTAGAATGGAGGTGGTTGTCAGGCACACGTTCATGGATTGAGGAAGGTGATGAGTGTCACGGATCATCACCTTCTTCATAGTGAAGCGCGAATGAACATCTTAGATGGGAACAAGCGTGTTTGAATGGAAAACAGAGATAATTGCATTAATTCATCAGGACGCTACAGAGCTCCTCACCCCCAACAATGGAGTTTAGAGACTCATGCCGTTAAAGAGTATAAAATTCAGATCTAAAAATGTCATGAGATACAAAATAAATCTCTAAAAGTTATTTAAATACTAAACTAGTAACCTAGGTTTACAGAAAATGAATAAACTAAGATAATTAGTGTAGAAATCCACTTCTGGGGCCCACTTGGTGTGTGTTGGGGCTGAGACTTAAGCTTCTCACGTGCCTGGGCTGTTTTGAGTGTTCAACGCCAGGTTGTAACCTGTTTCTGGCGTTGAACTCCAACTTGTAACTTGTTTCTGGCACTGGACGCCAGACTGCAACATGGAACTGGCGTTGAACGCCAGTTTACATCGTCTATCCTTGAGCAAAGTATGGACTATTATATATTTCTGGAAATCCCTGGATGTCTACTTTCCAACGCAATTGGAAGCGCACTAATTGGACTCCTGTAGCTCCAGAAAATCCATTCCAAGTGCTGAGAGGTCAGAATCCAACAGCATCAGCAGTCCTTTTTCAGCCTGAATCAGATTTTTGCTCAGCTCCCTCAATTTCAGTCAGAAAATACCTGAAATTTACGAAAAACACACAAACTCATAGTAAAGTCCAGAAATATGAATTTTTCCTAAAAACTAATGAAAATATACTAAAAACCAACTAAATCATACTAAAAACTAAGTAAAAACAATGCCAAAAAGCGTATAAATTATCCGCTCATCAGTATTTTACTTTTCTCTTTCCAGTTTTTGTTTTTCTCTTTAAATTCAAATTTGGTTTGGGTTTTGAGGAAATCTTGTGATTTTGGTTGTTTAGGAGTGCTCTAGTATGAGCCATTGGTGAGTTCCATCAATAATTTCATGGGTTAAGTTAAGGAACCCTCTAACCCTTGTGATTTATCAATTTCATGAACCCTATGTTGATTATAAGTGTGAAAATTGATTATGTTAGAGTATTGGGTGATTTTGGTGCACAATTGGAAGATTGATATTGCTTGTGGGGCCTTGGTGAGGCTTGGAGATAAAGGTTGGTGGAGACTCTCAAGAAGAAGCTCAATTATTTTGGCTACAAGAGGTACGGTTTAAGTTTTATTTAAGTACCATGTGGTATGATGAGAGTTCCTAGGCTAGATGCCCCTAGGATAAGTTTGGATTGTATAAATGGTTGGTACTAATATGCATAGTTGATATGTAATGTGAATTAATGATTGGATTGAGAATTGTGTGAATTTGTATGTTTGGTGTGTTGAGAATTTGATGAATTGGATAATGAATATCGGATTATGGAATATGTATTTAAATTGTGAATTTGGGCCGAAGGCCATGAACCTTGGGCCGGAGTCCGGAAAGAGGTAAGGAAGGTAAGTTGATGTGTGTATTGTGTGATGATATAAGAGATTGGATGGATTTTAGATATTGAATGTGTGAATAATTGGTTTGATTATTGAATAATAAGATTTGAGGAATTGAGGAGTGGAATTTGATAGTTTTGGGTGAAATTGTGTAGATGAGGTAGGTTTGGTTTTGGTTGAGTGTAATTATGTGAATGTGGTTGGGTTGTGGCCATTTGGATGAGTAAAAATAAATTTGGCTTGTGAACATTAGAAAAATTGGCAATTTCTGTTTTTGGGTAAAAACTGATTTTTGACCAACTTCGGCGGTTTGTAACTCGGTCTTCGGAGTTTGGAATTCTTCAAAACTGGATTTTTATGAAAGTTTATTCAGCGATCTTTCCAAGGTTCAAGAATGGTTGAAAAAGAAATTTTGTAGAAGAAGTTATGTGTGGCAGAAGTTTGAGGTTTAAAAATGAAATTCTGCAGCTTTTTCCGACGCGCATGCATGGCCGACGCGCACGCGTCACTCACAATTTTTACTCTCTCACGCGTGCAGCTGGCCGACGCGTACGTGTCGCTGTATTGATGCAAGTACCCCAATAGAAAATCCAGAGAGTTGCGCTGGTACTGTGCTGGGTTAGTGCGAGGAGCACAAAACGCACCCACGCGTACGCGTCACTTACGTGCATGCGTCACGCTACCTTTCTGCTTCCCATGCATGCTCATGGACAATGCTCACGCGTCACTTCCTTTTGCCGCTTTCCACGCGTGCGCGTGGACGACGCACACGCGTGACCCTGTTTTCAGCAAAAGTTGATTTTGAGATTTTAAAGCCAAATTTCATACTTTTAAGCTTCCATTCTCATCCTTTAAGTTTTAAATCCTTATAGTAGGTCTAGAAATGAGAAGGGACTAGGAAGGGTGGTAGCTTGAGGGTGAAGTAAAGGGAGAGTAATGATGAATTATGATTAATGATGACTATATGAGTTGCTGAGGGTGATGATGGAAGTGCGGTGTATGCCGTGAGCCAAATGGCTGTATTTAATAATGATTATTGGCTGGTTATGGGTTATGTTATGAGCCGGATGGCTATGATAAATATTGATTTATGGCTGAAAATGAAAATATGGCTTTGAATGATTGTTTTATCTTGAGCTCTCTTTCTTGAAAGTGCGACCCCAGAGAGATGAAGGAATGTGAGGATCCCCTTCCTTGTTCTTCTTGGTATTGTAAAATCGCCCCCAGTGAGATGGTGGGAGGTTAGGATCCCCTCCTTGGTTCCTCCTGGGCATATGAGAACGTACCTCCTGGGTAGATACAAGGGTTGTGGTTGCGCCCCACTTGCTCCAGGTTGGTTAGTATAGAAGCTCTCCGGGTGGACGCAAGGGTTGTGGTTTCGCCCCACTTGTCTTGGGTTATGATGAGTAATGTATAAAATGTGCAATTATGTGATGTATAAGTGAAGATATGGTCGCGATGAAGGATTATGGACTATTGTGAATGAATGTGAAATGAGTATCTGAGATACAAGTTTCCCTGGATAAAAGCAATGACTAGCCACCACGTGCTCCAGGTTGAGACTCGATGCTCTGCTGATCCTATGTCATAAGTGTGGCCGGACACTGTGAAAGTTCCGGATGAGCTTGCCCCCGTGGATAAACACCAGTGTGGGTGTTGTATGATTATGATTATGATTATGTTTATGATTGAGAATTACTCGAGTTGGGGATGCGCGATAGAGGGACAGTCCAATAGTTAGCTACCAGGACTTGTCGGGTTGGCTTTATAACTGACAGATGAAAATCATCAACCATAGAGCAGGCATACATCATTTGCATATGTTTGAATTGTTTGGGTTTGCTTATTTTTTTGGATTGCTATATCATATATGCTATCTTACCTGACTATATGCTATCTGTTCTACTTGTACATTAACTGTGTATTACTTGTCTGTATTGATTGTGTTTATACAACTGAGAGGTCCCTCATGCTGGTGTCGGTTGACGCTAAGAGTTGTTCTTGTTGAGATGGAATAATGATATGATTAATTTAAAATGATGATTATTGAATGATATAATTTGAGTCCCCTGGGTAGACGCCGTGAAGTGATTTCACTTGCTCCAGGTTGATAATGAGATCATATGAGCTCCCTGGATAGACCCAGTGAAGTGATTTCACTTGCTCTAGGTGAGGATATGAAGTATTGATATAGAATTGCTAAGACAAAATAACTGGTCATGGTTTGACCTATGATTCTGATTCTGATTTGTTGGAGAATTAAAAAGTTGGAAAGCATGAGGAAGATGAATTAGATTTAGCATTCCCTTATGATAGTTGCCTATTCATGGATTAGCGAGAACATAGGATGAATATTGGGTGAAAGGAAGTTTAGGATGCTTAGCGAGTTTTTATTACAATGCATTGTATTTATTTGGCACTTTTACCGTATTAGGAACCCATGGATCGGGGGTTCTCATTCCGTATATATCTCTTGTTTTTCAGATACAAGTCCAGGTGCTCAGAAGTGAGCTGTGGTTCATCTGAGAGATGGCGAAGATCTTTATATTCTCTACTTTATATTTGCTTAGAATCTCTCCGCCTTTATTTTGAAATACCTATATTATGTATTGAACTCCTTTGAACTTGCCTATAGAGGCTCTTATGTTTCTTTTGGGAGAGATTAGGGGATACTGTTGTTAACTACTGTTATACTGTACCCTAGCCAGCCTAAACTTCGCGGGTCACGACTAGTGGCTATTTACTTATATTATAAATCTATATACTGTCCTTCTCTTATTCTCCTTAATACCTTTATCTGTATATCGCTTTCGACTTCACGCTTGAACTTTTAGTTGTCGATACGTGAGTGATACGGCTTCGCGATTTTGTTTCTACTTTTTTCAGGCTTCTCGATTAATACTCCTTTCAATTTTACTTATAATTATGTAATAAAAATCCACCTTGAGGGTCGTACCACCGTAATATCATTGACTTATGACTCGAGTATAAGGATTTGAATATTAGGGTGTTACATTATGGTATCAGAGAAATTCGTCCTCGTGAGCCTGAGGGATGGAACTGCTTATGCTTCAATGCATACTCTGAGTCTGTGCCTGTGCTAGTTAGGGTATCTAACCGATACATCTAGCATGAAGTCCATGAGTGTACCTTTGGTAATTTGAAGCACTTGACTTGAGATATTGAGTTTGATCACCTTGATATCGATTATTTGGTGTGTATAGGAACCAAATGGCATCTCGTGGACGCGGTCGAGGTCATGAGAGAGGTTGTACTAATGCTCAGGGATCGAAGATCAACCCAAATGACCCGGTAAACTTTATGGCGGCGTTGGAGAACATGGCTATTGCTATGCAGGCCACTGCGGAGGCTCTTGGGCAACAGATAAACAATAATGGCAATGGCAGAAGTGGAGCTCAGGGCCCGATGACACTGGCAACCTTCTTAAAGGTTAATCCACCTAAGTTCAAGGGAACTACCAACCCGACTGAAGCCGATACCTGGTTTCAGGCTTTGGAGCGAGCACTGCAAGCGTAGTTGGTACCTGAAGAGCAGTGTGTTGAATTTTCTACCTATCTGCTCACTAAGGAAGCATCGCATTGGTGGTAGGGAGCCTGACGTCTCCTATAGCAAGGTGATGACCCTATCACCTGGGATGCCTTCCAGGTGGAATTCTAACTTCTTACCGAATTCTGCCAGGACAACCAAGGAGCTAGAGCTACTGCAGCTAAAGCAGGGGGCTATGTCCGTGTCTGAGTATACAGCCGAATTTGAGGAACTATTCAAGTTTTCCTGCATGTGTTAGGGAGCTTCGGGAGACTTCGAGGAATGGAAGTGCATTAAGTATGAAGGAGGGCTCTAGAGCGATATCTTAAGTTCAGTAGGACCAATGGAGATCAGAACTTTCTCAGAGTTGGTGAATAAGAGCAGGGTTATTGAAGAGTGTGTGAAAAAGGCAGCTACAGAAAAAGGAAGTCATAGGAGACCTTTTCAACAGAACCGAGGGAGGGACTTTGCTCCAAGGGGTCAAGATTTTAAGAGAGCAAGTTATAACCCACAGCCCCAGCAAGCCCAAGACAATCCCCGGAAGAACAACAACAACAATCACCAAGGGAGGAGGTATGGAAAGCAACCTCAGAATGAAATGACTTGTAGGCGGTGTGGAAGCTACCATCCGGGAACTTCGTGTCGAGCTGGATTGGGACTTTGCTATAGTTGTGGAGGAGCTGAACACATGTCTTGGAACTGTCCTGAGAAGGTCAACCGGAATTCTGCCAAGGGCCAACAACAAGGTCGTGTGTTCACTATGACGACGGAGGATACCGCTAGATCCAACGGTTTGGGAAGAAGTAAGTAAAAGATCGGTAACAACGTGTTAAAAGTACGATTAAGTTGGTATTTGGTTTTATCTATCATAGATAGAAATCTAGTGAATGTTAGTCATGCTAAGTTGTGGTTTAGTACTTGAGGAAATAAGTGATAGGATTAGTACTAGACGTGAAATCAGTGTGGCGCAGTGGAAGCTTGCTGAGGCTTTCTCTATTTTATTTATCCCCCATCAATTTCACGCTTCCCATCTTTCAATTTTTAGGAGTTGGTATAATTACCGAATTTATTCTCATTATGAAACTTGAACATGTAGAAATTTTTTTTTCAAATTTAAATCAATCCAATTTGATCTATAATTTAATCTAAAATTTTTATGCTCTCTTTTTGGGTATTAATTGTTCAAACATATCCTTCTTTTTAATCTTTTTCACCAATATGTTTAAGTACTAATTGAACGCTAAAAATTTGGATTATTAATATTATTTAACTGTAATTTTTTTATAATATTACACATATCTCATTTACACTATAAACTATATAATTATAAATATATTTCGTTTATACTGTAAATGAGATATATGTTTTTTTTCAAACTCCAACTATCTCATATGAAAACGAGATACGGACAAAGCAAAACTTAATTTATTTCGTTTACACTGTAAACAAGATAAATCATGTAATGTGAATTAATAAATACGATATAAATTATATATTTTAGTAAATAAAATAATTGAATCATTTATTTGAAAAAAATCTCATAAACCATGATATTCTAAAGTGATTTATGTTTAAATTTTGAAAATTTTTTACCCTGCTGCAGTGAGTGATTTATATAAAGTAAGTATAAAACAAAGGGCAAAAAAATCATAATAAGCCAATGCCAGGCCGAAATTACGTAAATAAGCCAAAACCAAAATTGTTTCAGTAATGAGCCAAACCATATAATAATATAATTCGAACCATGTTGGTTCGAACTGCATTCATGAGTAATTCGAACTAAGGCAGTTCGAATTACAGAGAGAGAAATTGGTTCAAGTAAATCGAACCAGGGTGGTTCGAATTAGCATTGTAAGTAATTCGAACCAAGCTGGTTCGAATTATAGAGAGAGAAGCTGCATCAAGTAATTCGAACCACCCTGGTTCGAATTACACAATCCCTAATTCGAACCAGGCTGGTTCGATTTAGTGGTAGACAGAGCAGTATATATATGGTTGTAAACGTGAGTTGCTCTCATTAGAGGGTTTAAGATGGCTAGTGAGGAGAGTTTTGTTGTTTTGGTTCACCACAAAGGATCCATTAAGAGGAAAACTCGTTCGGATGTAAAGTTCACAGATAAGGATCCTCTCTGTATTGTCGTGAGTCCAACGACGAGCTATGATGACCTTGTTAGATCTGTGCTGATGAAACTTGGTCTGGAAGGTGCGAAGCGGGTTAAGAAGCTTTTCTACCGTATTCCAATCACGGTCCTGCAGGATACCGTGAAGTATGATTGTTTCACCATTGGTAGTGATGAGGACCTGCAAGTCATGTTTCTTTGTCGGAGGCAGTTTTCGGAGGTGAGGACACTAGAATTGTTGGCAAAGCTGGTTGATGTGGTATCCAGCTCAGGGGGTTTGAACCGGAATACCACCACTGTAGCCACGGCAGCCGGTTCCAGTTCCAGGCCTGCCGTTGCTTCTTCCTCCGTCCCTGTGTACGAGCCAGCGGTCCAACCTGTCGCCTCCCCGTCTTTTACTGTTGATCTCAATGACGGCGTAGGCGACGAGGTAGGATCATTTGATATTCTGCCGAATGCTTTACAGGGCATTCCACCGGTTGGCGTGGGAGACGGATTGTTGGGTGATGCAGAGGAGGACGACGTCGAGCCGGATATGATTGAGGATGACAGCGGCGACGAGGTTGGAGCGACTGAGCCTGCATTGGTGGTCGGTGGTTCTAGTTCTGGCACACAGCAGTATCCACCACATTTTTCCTCTTTGGACCTGGATGCCATGAGGCAGGAGGGGGTTTCAGGGCACTCTGTTGGATTCGGAGCTAGAGATGCAGAAGGGACTGCTGGTCTGACAGAGTTCCAGGTTGGTCAGCAATTTCAGGATAAAGATGAGGCCCTGTTAAGTGTGAAGACTTACAGCATCCGGCGAGGGGTACAGTACAAGGTAGTGGAGTCTGATTATCGCCGGTATGTGGGCAAGTGTTCTGAGTTTGGGAATGGGTGCACATGGTTGATTCGACTGAGTCTCCGGCAGCGCAAGGGCATTTGGGAGGTCAAATGGTACAATGGACCTCACACTTGTCTGGCCACATCCATCTCGAGTGACCACAGGAGTTTGGATTATCATGTGATTTCGATGTTCATTATGCCAGTGGTTAGGGCTGATGCATCCGTCAGCATCAAGGTGCTCCTGAATGCCACGGCAGCACACTTTGGGTTTAGGCCGACTTACAGGAGGGTCTGGATGGCGAAGCAGAAGGCTATTGCCCTCATCTACGGTGACTGGGATGAGTCATACAATGAGCTGCCTAGGTGGGTGTTGGGAGTCCAGCTGACGATGCCTGGTACTGTTGCAGTCCTAAGGACGAGCCCCGTTCGAGTTGGAGGACAGGTAGACGAGTCTCAAGCATATTTTCACAGACTTTTCTGGACTTTTCCACCGTGCATCGAGGCATTCTGTCATTGCAAGCCCCTAGTCAGCATTGACGGTACACATCTGTATAGCAAGTACGGGAGAACTTTGCTCATCGCGATTGCACAGGTCGGGAACTCCAACATTCTACCTGTTGCATTCGCACTAGTAGAGGGTGAGAATGCGGAGTCCTGGACATTCTTTCTCTCCCACCTTCGACAGCACGTGACACCACAGCCGGGTCTGCTGGTTATATCGGACAGGCATAACGGCATCAAGGCTGCGCTTGAGGCTCCTGACAGAGGTTGGTTACCTCCATCTGCCTACCGTGCATTCTGCATTCGACACGTAGCGGCTAATTTTGCCCTTACCTTCAAGGGCAAGGACGCACGGAGGCTTCTAGTGAATGCGGCGTATGCAAAAACCGAGGTTGAGTTTGATTACTGGTTTGATATTCTGTGGTCTGAGGACTCGACGATGTGTGAGTGGGCGAACCGGATTGATTATTCCTTGTGGACTCAGCATCGTGATTAGGGGCGGAGATTCGGTCACATGACGACGAATATCTCCGAGTGTGTGAACTCAATCCTTAAGGGTGTCAGAAATCTCCCTGTATCCTCCCTGGTGAAGGCAACGTATGGAAGGCTTGCAGAACTCTTTGTTCGCGAGGGGAGAGAGGCTGAGGCCCAGATGGGAACCGGACAACAATTCAGTCAGCACTTGGTGAAGTGTATTGAGGCCAACTTGAAGACGGCCAGGTGCTTCACGGTGACTTTATATGACCGGGATAACTCCGAGTTCACCATAGCAGAGACCACTCCGACCGGTTCTTTCTCGTTGGGTAGCTACAGAGTATCGCTTGCCTCTCGGACATGTGACTGCGGGTACTTCCAGGCGCTTTATTTCCCGTGCCAGCACGCACTTGCATGCTGTGCCTACTCACAGGTTACCTAGACCTCTTATGTTCACAGCGTGTATCAGATTAGTTCGGTATTCAGTGTGTATCGGATGGGATTCACACCTCCGA
The DNA here is from genome assembly GCF_003086295.3 of Arachis hypogaea. NCBI lineage: Eukaryota > Viridiplantae > Streptophyta > Magnoliopsida > Fabales > Fabaceae > Arachis > Arachis hypogaea. The sequence goes on from NC_092048.1 coordinate 28,393,971, forward strand.
TCCCGAAGGGCTTCTGGCCACCTTACGACGGGCCAACGGTGATTCCGGACCCTGACAAAAGGCGTGCGAGAGAGGGTCGTCCGAGATCCACTAGGATACGGACGAATATGGACGAGGCAGATCCGAACCGGCCAAAGAGGTGTGGCCTCTGTCGCCGACCCGGACACACACGTCGGAGTTGCCCACAGCTTGGAGGATCGTCTCACACAGGGGGCCATTAGTAGCCGTGTTGTTAGTGTTAGTACTTATTATATTTAACTTCTCCTTTTAGATGTTATGTTTGAGCAGTTATGTAACTTGTTGATCTTTCTACTTTGTATCGTGCATGCTGCGCTTAGTAATGAATATGTTATGTTTCCCAAAAATACAAAATTTAATACAAGTCCCATTAAACTGTTATATGATTCCATGATTATAAAGAGTCAATGATAAATCCGGTAAACACTAGTTTTCATAGTACAATACGATGAACAAACAACAAAGGAAAACAGCTCTAAAATAACAACAAAAGTACACATGGCTATCATACATGAATGAACCCTAAAGAACAAAATACATGAAACGTGACTCATCTAAACAGATGCAAGCCCGTACCACAACGACGGGGTACCCGTGCCCGCTGACCTCTGCGGATAAATGGCTCCTCATCCTCTATCTCATCTGCGTCCTCATGCGGGGCAGGCTGTGCAGGTGGCGTAACATGGATGGCTGCCGCAGACGGCCCGGCAACGGACTCTGATGCAGCAGTGTAGGCTGATGGTGGTGTACCTCCCAATACAAAATGGTCTCCAACAGATGCCGTAGGAGGCTCGTTCAGATCAACATCTAAGGGTGCCTGCGTCCCGGAGGTCTGACCTCGTCTCCGGGAATGCACGTCCTCCTGCATGATGGCGGTAATCTCCTCTAGAAACTACTGACCTCCGAAGTCCGCATCTAGCGTATCTGAGGCAAGGAAGTCTGACCACTGTGATCCCGGAATAACCCATGGGGTACCCTCCTGCTGAGGCTGGTCATGGGTGGGTACACCAACAAAGTAATCTCCAAGAGGCCCCGACCCGAGTCCAGCGTCCCCAGGGTCAGCCCCGTCACCCATACCTGACCCATACCACTTACCTCCATGTCCAGAGACAAGAACCTCTTTCCATGCTGAAGCCACCACTCGAGGAACTCATGCGATGGTCCAGGGTCGGCAACAACATCGAACCTCAGCACGGTCTCCGCACGGGACTCCCAATAGAGATGCCACTTCTGCAAATGGTACGGGAACCATCTATCACCACCTCTGCCATCCTTTGACATCAGAAAGTCGATGTTCAGGGCGGGACCCGGACGGGGCTGCACCCCTCCGAACTGCGGAAGCACCCTATCTATCTGATGCTACTCTATGACGGCAAAGTAGATCAGCGACGTCATAGACCGCCACAACGCCATATGCCGAGGCTCCAGTGCCTCTGGATGCACAACCTGAAGTACGTCGGGGCTGCTGTACGGCATCCAGATAAACTGCACGGAGAACCCTCCATTGTCAGGACAAGTCATAGACACAACTCATAAAGTGTGGTTAAATAATGAAACTGTTTAAGTTGCATACTCACCTCCCTGTCCTGTAACCGGTCTATCCTCAACCTCCACATCTGCATTCTCGGACCCTTCTCGCTACCGGAAGGGTTGTAACCTGACCACCTGCATCATACATGTGTCTTATGGCAACCTAAATGTGTGTTTTCGGTATGTAATACATTATTAATCAACATGGAGTTATGCAAATTAAATTGAAATAGAGAAGGCTGAGTATAGTACCTCGAGGCCAACGGCCAGCTGAATGTCTCATACCCTGCAGGCCTAAACAGAGAAAATCGCCAGAAGATCCAAGACTGAAGTAGCTGAAGTGGGCCCGCTAACTTAACCACATGTCTGTTCGCCACTCGGCACATGCACCGGTACAACCATGCCAGTGCCGCAGAACCCCAGCTATAGGTACCCATCTCCTCCAGCCTAGCAACGTAGGGAAGCCATCTGATGTGAACGCGGTTGCCCGACTTGTCCGCAAACAGCTGCGTACCCAACAACATCATGATGTACGCACGGGCATATCTCCGCACAGTCTCGTCATCGGCTCCCTCGGGGCACTCACCAAAGGTCTCCTGGAACCAGCTACAGTTCACTGCGTACTTCTGAACCTGACTGGGAGGAGGAGTCACTCCAAGCAACTCCTGAAACCACACCCAGGCTGGACGGCCACCCTGGATGTATATCTGGAACTCTGACAGGCAACCACTCACGTAATGCCCGTCCACCGGCAAACCCAACTGGTATGCAATATCCTGAAGTGTGATCGTGCACTCTCCGAACGGCATATGAAACGTGTGCGTCTCCAGACGCCAGCGCTCCACGAATGCACTGACTAGGGCCTCGTCTAACCGGAACCATCTGTCGTTCAGCCTTACAAGATGGTATAGTCCGGCCATCTGCAAGTACAGAACGTATCTGTCATCCAGTCGCATGCCCTGCTGCCGCCGCATGCTCCTGATGCATCGCTGAGGCTGCGCATCACAAGCACCGCTTTGTTAGAACCAGCTTCGTAATCAATGACAAACATAACCAACACGATAAATCATCAACAAAACATCATACTAAATCAATCCACATAAATATCCATGAATGACTACCACATGCAAAACAACTACCATATACCACCCCCCCTAAACCACTAAAATAAAACATCTTAACTAGAACCACTAACGTAAAACAGCTTCACTAAAACCATTAACAAGAAAATAGCTAACATTAAACCACTAACAAAAACCACTAAAATAAAACAACTAACACAAACCACTAACATAAAACAACTAACACAAACCACTAAAATAAAACAACTAACACAAACCACTAACATAAAACAACTAACATAAACCGCCAACATAAAAAAACCAACATAAACCACTAAAACCAAATGCAAAACCACTTAGTCACATAAACCGCTAGCACGAACTTATTTCTGTACTAACCTCGTCGTTGATGACCCCAGCTATATGAGCAACTCCGTCCAAGCGATATAACCTTGCCGGATCGTCCCCCATCAGCAGAGTATTCCGTTCAGGTCTTCGTCGGAGAGAATCTGGGTCGTTTTCTCTGGGATTTGGTGGGGCAGGGGAAATGAATAATGGTTCGAATGAGGCTGATTCGAACTCCTTATATAGCCGAATCACGAGTAATTCGAACCAGGTCGGTTCGAATTACTAAGGAGCCACTTCAAGGGTAATTCGAATCAGATTGGTTCGAATTACATGGGTTGCTTTCGAGTGTGTAATTCGAACTAGCCCTGTTCGAATTACATGGGATTAGAGTTCAAACCTACATGGTTCGAATTACATGCAACCTTTTTTCAGCCTAATTCGAACCACTCTGGTTCGAATTATTAACGATTGTAGTTCGAACCATGCTGGTTCGAATTACATTAAGATAGTGTTTGGCTCATTGCTAAAACGATTTTGACTTTGGCTTATTTACGTAACTTAAATCTTGCCTTGGCTTATTAGGGTGTTTTGCCCTAAAACAAATATATATCCCGCCTCTATAAAAAGATATATATACTTTCGTTGTGTGTATATATAAGAAAAAAATGTGATGGTTGATCATTGGTCGTTAGATCCATTAGTTGCTTAATTAGGATTATAAATAAGAGCATTAGCCATTATAATCATCATTAGAGTTAGTGAATATTACTCGATCATATAGTTTGATTTTTCGCACTAAAAAGTTAATTAAGAGAAATTATATACATGGATGATAATATAGAACAGCGGAGACGAGATATGATCTCTCATACCCGCCCCACGTCCTAAAACTTTTTTCCATCTCGATCTCTATTTTCCGTGACAATGAAATATTCTTCCGGATCTCGATTTTTTGTTAAAAAATACAATTAGGGATGGAAACGGAGCAGGGAATAAAAATAGGATTGGTAATGGATAGAGTATAATAGAATTTTGACTTTACTTTAATTCTATTTACGAGTTAAAAATTTTATTAAAACTTTATCATATTCTATTTGTGGGTTGAGAATCTCTCAATCTTAATCCTACCCACGTCTTAAAGTTTTAAATTCTATCCTACTCTATCCTACCCGTAGAAATATCAATTTTTTTCTAAGCAAATATAAAATTTAATCATTCTAAATTTCATACATATTAATAAAATAAAAAATAAAAAATTAATGCTCTAAATTACTAAATTAACTAACTAGTTTAGTGATTGTCCATTTATTGCAAGTCATTACATAAGAGAGGTTTGGGATTTAACTTTTATATATTTCTTTCACTATATATCTATTTTTTATAAAATGTGGGTTATATATAGGGTGCGGGTAGGGTATAGGATAGGGTACACTCTAAACACGTACCCTACCCTACCTGCAGGCATACCCGGATCGATCTCTACCCTACTCGCAGCGAGTCGGGTAGCCTGCCCTACCCAAACAGATTGGGCCGGGTTGGGTACCCGCGGTAGGGTATGTATTACCAGTCCTAGATCGGGGATGTCTCCCTACTTCCCATTTCCGTCCCCAGATTTGCTCTCTGTCTCTGCCCGGATTCTCGCCGTGGAAATTTTTTTCCATCTCTATTTTTTGTGGGGCCCTATTTCCCATCTTTTCGATAGTTCTGACTAATTATTATTTTTTATAGGAATAGAGTTGCAAGTATCTATTCTATACAAAAATAGCAAAATTTTTTACAAAAATGCTAAACATAAGACGACGACTTCTTTCAAATTGATGCGGTGGGAGAACGCAACAATGAGGTAGAGCACCGAGCAGTGGAAGAGGTGGGAGACTTGGCAGCGGAGAGAAGAATAGATACGACGGCGGAGTTGCGGAGAAGATAACGGACACACCCTCGAAGAAGAAAAAGAATGTCGCGAACAGAGAGAACGACGCAGTGAAGGTTGACAGCGCGATAAGGGCTGACCGTGCGGTGAACAAGGAGAGTGGTGAGAGAGGTGACTGCAAAGAGGTTGGATGAAGTCTGGACGACACTAGAGATCTTTGAATTGAAGAAGGGTTATGCAAATGAGAATTAGGAATTTAAGATTTCTCTGTCTATGTATATAGCATATGAAATGACTAAAAATATATATGAGAAATAAACTATTAAGGACAATTAAATAAATTTATAAATTTCGAAGATCAATGGGGATGGGACAGAGATCTCCGCTTGGGTCTCGTGCCTGCCTTGAAAAAATTTTGCCCGCCGTCTTTGTCTCTATAAAAAAACTTTTTCACAGTCAAATCCCTATTCAGGGCGGTCTCCACAAAAATTTCAATGTCTCGAAGAATTATGTCATTTCTAAATACGGTTTTAATTTATGTATTTTTATAAAAACACATTAATTATTCTACTATAATTAAGATAAATAAATTAATATTTTTTAATTATATCATATCATCCCTATCTATATATATATATATTCCATTATTGATCGAATCGAGGCGGATCCAATTCAATTCAGAATTTGTTATAAAATGGAGAATCTTTCGTTTCTTCCACGGCAGAAGTTTCCGAGATCAGTAGATCTTTAGCTCAGGGTGATTGAAGGATTGAGCGAATTTGTTGATGTTGCACCTACGAAGTATAAAAAGTACCAAATATTGGGAACTACCCGGGGATAGAAACCCCTGTAGTTCAGTGAGCCGAGGGCTAGAGTCATTCATTCAAACAGCGCGCTATCACTTGTGAATAGAGTTATCATATTCTAAAAGGATAAGTATTATTTTGGTCCCTAATGTTGAGGGTCAGAATCGAAACCGTCCCCAACGTAATTTTCGATTTAGAATCATCCTTAATGTTTTTTTTTCGTATTAAAATCGTCTTTTTAATTTTTTTGGACAAAAATACCCTCACCACTACCAGCACAATTACCTCCTCCACCAACACCACCACCACCACCACCACCACCACCAACACCAACACCAACACTAACACCAACCAACACCAACACCAAGAACAAGAACACCAAACAACAGCAACAATACCAAACAACACCAAACCAAGAAGCAGAAACAGTGACAACAGAAATCATCAAACACAGCAGCTCCGTTAGCAATTTTCAGCACCAGTTTCCATGGCAGCAACAGTGATAACAGAAAACGGCCTCCTCTCCTTTCCGGTTCATGATTCGGTGGCAGCAACATTCTCGAAATAGGACAGAATCAAAATGAGTAACGAAAACCTCCGACCAGTTTCAGCGAGCTCCATCGGTGGTTCTGCAACGGCCAGAACGGCACTGGGACGACGGCGGCGGAGCCCTCGCGGTGGTGGCTGTGGATCGGTGGTGACGGCAGCATGGAGCACAGCTCTTTTTCTTCTCGGTGGTGACACCCTGACTCTCGCGTTTCTCTCTCTGATAGCCCTCAATGGCGATGGCTCTAAGGGAGACGATGAGCAAGGACGGTGGTGGCTCCTCGGACAACGATGCACGCGACGGATCCAGCAGCGGTGGGAACAGCCGAGGCGACAGCAACGCGGGCTCCACGGAGGACACGACGCCGAGGCAGAGGCGGCGAGGCAGAGGCAGCGAAGCGACGAGGCAGAGGCGGCGTCCCCCCTCCCCCTCCCCTCCCCCTTCGTATACCCTTTTCCTCCCCCTCCCAATGCGTTTTCTTTTTTTTTTTAATTTTATAATTTTTTTATTAAAGTAGGGGTAGTTTATGAATAAATTAAAAAAATTTATTAGAAAGGACGATTTTAAAATGAAATGCAACATTAAGGACGATTTTAAGTCAAAAATTACATCAGGGACAGTTTCGATTCTGACCCTCAACGTTAGGGACCAAATCAGTACTTATCCCTATTCTAAAAGGTTGAAAATTGAATAAACATTTATATTGGTTTAAAAATTTTAGATTAAATATTGTATTTTTAATATATTTTTTATTTTTAGAATTAGTTTTATGAGATAGATTAGTCTCTTTATTATTTTGAAAAGAATAAATTTGTCTTGTATTTTTTTAATCTAATGATCTTATAATAAAATTTGTTAGTTGAGATTTATATATGATGAATTCTACCCAATCGTTACTAAAATAACATGTAAATTATTCCCTATGATGTGTCACATCTTAATTGAATATTTACTTTTAATTTGAGTTACTATCTTAAGCATAATTAGATTATATGCAATTAAATTTTTAAAAGGGGTAAATGGATAATGTATTAAAAGATTAGAAAGTAATTTTTTAAAATTTTTCAAATCACGTTAACGGTGACCCTAATCCTAAATTCTTCTTCCTCGTTCTCTCTCAATGTCATTCAGTAACTCTTCCTCACCAGTCAGCCTCTTCTGAAGTCTCGAATGGCTGAACTCCAGAGTCCAGAAGTCACGATCGTCGGCTCCTCTGATTCGTCTGGCCAGCTCCGGTGCGTCTCCAATGCTACGCCGTCGCGTCTGTGGCTCCCCTGCTCTGCGTCGTCGCATCTCCTTGCTCCGATGCGTCTCTCGTCATGGCGTCCTCGTCCGTCGCTGCTGTCATCCCTGGCCAGAGTCTGCTTCGCCATGTTTGGACATGTTGGTTTTCTCTTTTTTCTGCGTTCTTGAAACTTCCTAACAGTTTTTTTAGTTATTCAGTTGGCTTATAATTTCACTACAATCAACGAGGCGGTGCTGCTTAAGAGGCACGACGAGGATGAAGGAATGAAGGAGGAGCGAAAGGCCGAAAGCCATTACACAGGGTTAGGATACATATTCTAGAAATAATTTGGGGGAAAAAGTCATGTTTCAATTTTAATACTTTAAAAAATTACATAATTATCCATTTTAAAAACTAATTTAGTTATAAAATAGTCTAACCATAGTTAACCTAATAACTAATTAAAAAGTGACACATTACACTGAATAAATTACATGTTACTTTATAAAAGATATAGTAGAATTCACTTTTTTTATATTTGTCTAATATACATATTAAAATTTTAATAAACAATTAATTTATCTGATAAAAATAATTCTTAAGAATATCTAATGAATAAAAATTCTTTAAAAACCAAAATGTATTATTTAAAATTCATGATGAATTTGAATGTGTAGTTTTGAAAATTTCTATAAAGAGGTTCCGTATTCATAAGTTTTTAATTATTTCAAATTATTATGAACCTTCGTTTTCAGAAGACAATATATAGAGAAGAAAGGGGGCAAAAGAGAAAGAGAAAAGCCAATGTAGACATATCTGGAAACAATACTCAGCTAAACAAAGTTTGAAACTTCACCCAAGTTGCACCATAATTTACCTTATACATAATGTTGGTCAGTGAGAGTGAGACCAAACACTGTAAAAGCTGAATGAAATAAAATATAGAAAAAATCACTATTTAAGTATTTATAAGAAGGAGCAAATTAATAAAAGCATTGAGCTGAGAGAATCTAATTGATCGACTTTTTATTATCTCCTTCTAGCTAGCTGGATTCAGCTTTCTAGAACTTGGTGTCATCCGAACAAAGACATTTTAGCAAACTCAATAATACCTCCAAGATTTTTCACTAACAAAGAGCCTAGATTATAATCATTCATGTCTTGTCTTGAAGCACATGATTATTTTTCACGACAAAGTGATATTTTTTTTTTTATTTTATTTTATCGACATAAGTGATGAATGAAAAGCAGTTATTAATATAAGTGATGAATCGAGTCCAGTCATATTTATGTCACGAAAATTTAGTCTAAAATTTTAGTGTGACTTTCCAAAAATTTAGATGACTCGAGTAAATGAATTGACTCGAATAACATAAATATAATTAATAGAAGAGTGATATTATCATTTTTATCATAATGGATAGTTTACACTTTTTTATATGCAATTTATTCAAATTATCTTTTATTCTCATTATTTTATTTTTCATAGTGAATAGAAAATTTTTTTATTATAAAGATATATAATTTAGATATGATATATAATAAAAAATTTCATTATCAATTAGAAGTGACAATATTCACTTTTATAGATATATCATATGACAAAAACCATATAATGAGTTTAGCTAAGTTCAATTTTAACTCATTAAATACAGTTTAAATTTCAAACTCAAACTTGTAAATTCGTAATTAATCTTAGATAATTGAGTTATTAATAAGTTCATTTCTAACAAATTTATTATCATAAAATCACTTTCTCTTAAAAGTTTAAGATATAGATAGAGATATATGAATTATTATTTATATATATATATTCTTTCACATAGGAACTTTTTTCTGGGTTTGCGTCAACTTTTATATAAGTATTCTTTTTTTTATTGACCTTATGCTGGTATTTTTTTTTTTTACGAGGACGAGGTTCAACAAAAATTAAACTTTAAATGTTTAGGTTATAGAAATTCTGAGACCATATCATGAAATTGATAAAAAAAAAAATAGATTATATCTCTAACATCTATGTCAGTCAGACTTAGTTCCAAATTTAGCTTATACAAAAAATTACAGACCAAAAGCACTCCTAAAAAAAAAATCATTTCTTAATTAATTTTTTCTATGTATTTAATTAATATGTATTTCTAAAACATAAATTAAGATTATTATATTAATAAGAAATTAAAATTTTTTATTTAATAAATATATTAAAAACTTAAATTTTTTATTTTTTATAAAAATTGTTTCAATTAATAACTTTATCATGTATAACATGTTAGTTAAATTATTTTAATTTTAAATAAATTATCTTCGACCCCTTAGAGGCACCAATAAAGAAGAACCAACCAAATGGGTGAATTGGTTGAGGCCACAGATCACATGGCAGAACCAATAAAATGAGTTTGTCGGCTACTTTTCAGGGCCAGGATTGGAAGCCTTAGCAGTGATAAGTGATAACACTAACATTTTGATTATGGTGTTGCATGTAGCAGTGGATAAACATTGATCCAAAAGTTGAAAGCATACATATTTGACAAGATGGATCAAAAAAGAAAACGGACAATGTGATTAGCAAAGTATTTACTATTTCTTGATTAAAGAAAAGAATTCGGCTTGGTGGTTTTCCTATTCCAAAGCAACCATATAATGCCAATTGCTAACATAAATAAAAACATTGTTTCCTAATCATTTTTATCTTTTTAGTACCACTCCTCAAATTATATTTCAACTTTAAATGTAAAAATTAAATAACTTACAAATAAGTATAAATGTTGTAAATATCCTTCTCTCTTGGTATCGGTGGTGATGGTGAGCCTCAATGTGGGTGGTGAAGTGAACTTCCACGCAAGTTTTGTTTTCTCATATTGTATCTCAACTCAATAGATCAAAGACTAACCTGTTGTGAATTTGAAGCGAGATTCGAATACATACATATGTGAAAAAGTGAATTAATTATTGGACTAATTCAAGTTGGTTAAATCTTATCCAGGTTATGTATAAACTTTTTTTTATGTTTTTGGTATTAGATTATGTATAAACTTTTTTTTTTTGGTTTACCCAAACGGTATCTCCTAATCCGACAGGTTAAGGACTAATCCGTCGCAGATCTAAGCTTCATTTAAGAGTCTGCCGCTGGCCAATGAATTGCTACATGTACAAGGCGGGGTTCGAACTCCTGACACTTATTTAAGCGGACAAGTGAGCTGACCACTCGACCAACCCAAATTGGTTGATTATGTATAAACTTAATACCCCAATGTTTTGGGTGAAGATATGGCGTCAAATGGCGAATATTATTAATAGTCCATGTTACTATCATGAAGTTGATTCATGTCCAAGCTTACTATATAGTTTCAACTTTGAAGTTCAATTGGGGTTTCCCTTTAGCCCATCGTTTCGTGTCACCCCATGGGTTGACTTGTGGGCCCTTGAAACGCGAAGGCCCTCTTGACCTCAAATCTGCCACAAAAAGTATCTCTTCTTATTTCTCTCTTTTAGATGATGATGATTGCATCCATATGGCATATAGGATTTGATTATTGGAAAATAGAGTAGTGTAGGGGCATGCTTTCCTCACCCTTCTTAGTTCCATCTTTCTTGTTTCCCCCCTTTATGCCTTTTAAGTTTGTTTTCTTTTGGGTCAAGACTAATAGTGCACAATGATATATGTATATTATTAATATATATAGGGGATAATAAGGAGAGAGACAGAGAGAGATTGCTTAAGACCATGTAAGGTGGGGAACATATTCATGTACATGTTGAATAATTAAAAAATAATGTTTTGTAAGGGTTTTTTTTGTTCCTCTTAGCTTTCAAAACTGGGATTAGAGAACAGAAATTGACCAAGTTTTCCAATATGAATAGTTGCAAGACCAGCTGTGGACCATCATTTTTATTTTGCAAAGAGAGGCTAGTTTTGTTTCTCTGGATAGTGCTGTGCATTGTGCATTGCCATTGAGATACAGACAATGTTCTCATGGATTGAGATTTGACTTCTACAGTTTTTTTTTTTATGTATATTGGAATATTATTGGGGGAATGAAGTTGGGCCCATTAGCCCAATGCATCTAAAAGGAGATTTAGAGAGGTTTTGTCCCCTTTCTCCCAATGAAGAGTGTAAAAGGGAGAGGCATAATTATGTCTTGTTTAAGTAGTTTTTAATTTTGGACCCCCACCCCCCTTTGAATCTGCTCCTTATATGGGAAGAAGTGGCTGAACGTAAGAATAGTTGAGTTTGCCCCCACAGGCTTTCTATTTAGATGAATGCCATTTTTGGTGTTCCTTCCATCATGGTTGGTAGATATTGATTACAAGTACTTAGACACTCTTGGTGCCTTGTGAGCCGCACTACTACCCAATATCATTTTATCCATTACTGTTAGTTTTCCGATAAATCTAATGCTAATGTACACTGAAGAAAGTAAAGAGTATAGCGCTCCTTTAACTTTAACTTTAATTTCTAAATTCTAAATTATAAATCCTAACTCTGAGTTCTAAGCTGTAAATCATAAATTCTAAATTCTTAACCTAAAATTCTAAAGTATAAATCTAAGTCATTAATATAAAATATAATAAATGGAGGGTTTAGATTTGCTTAATTAACAAGTATGAGCGTTCAAGAATGAATCGCAGATCATTGTGACAAATAAAAAGAAATTAAAAAAAAGAATGATTTTGTAAGTGACAATAATAGATAAAGAGAAAGGAATGGATGTTTTTGTTGGAGTCTGGATTGGATAACCCACTTCTATTTTTATGATAACAATTGTTAAATCTTTGTAGGAGACAAAATTTGGTAATAGGCTCTGAACATAGTTTGGGGTAAACTTGCACTGTTATTTTTGTTGCTACATAACTATATTCTATTGTTAGCCTCCATTGACCATAATATATGTTATTCGAGAAAAGTAGAATGAGAAACGAGAATATCTTTAGTCATGAACCTTATTTGTGTCATTGCTTTTTATTCCAAAGTGCAAGTGGAAGGTGATTGACTCTGCAAAGTGTTAGAAGGTAATGGCAAACACATCTCTCTGCAGCTTTACAAATGGTTAGACCGAACCATTGTCTCTCTCTATTAAGTGGAATAGTTCTTCACTGTGAAAAATAATAAGAACAAATTAGAATATTAAGAACCACTTTAAAGATAACATATGCAATATAATCTGTAGACATTAGCATTTGGTAGACATGTAAACAAATAATTAAATAATTCTCTTCCAATATTTGTAGTTGCTATACTATTCAGAACAAGAATCTGTCACATCATTAGAGTTTAGTCATTGATTTCTCACTTGAGGCAAATACTTTTGAACAGTTCTTTAAACAACATATGATTCACCTTGATCTAATCTGTAATGGAATACACAATAAACCCAATCTGAAAGGTAGAATAATTAAAAAAACACAACTCTCAAGAAATAAAACCTGAGAGGTTTCACCGTTCAAACCATTAGTTATAACAAAACAGGAACCACTACATTGACTCAAAGAAACCAAAAACTGTGCACTCCTTCCAGTTTTTATGTTTGCAAGTCAAACACAGAAATACTTCCGTCCCATGAGCACGAAGCGATAACGTTAGGTAGAGCAGGGTGGAAGGTGACATCGATGCATGCTTGGTCGTAGGCCTTGATTTTGTTTAAAACTTTTGATGACTGATAATCGTAAAGGTAAATAGAACCATCTGAAGACCCAGAGGCAAGCTTCTTCCCATCCAAGCTGAAGTTGCAAGTAATTGGAAAGCCAGAGACACCATGGCTCTCGTACCGCTTATATTTGTTGAGTCTGTAAGGCGGGGTGGCAGTAAAAATAGCAATGTAATTCCCATTTGATTGGGCAACAAAAGTCGAATCAAATGGATGGCACCTTATACACGGACAAGTATAAGCTTCTGCATAAACCTGATTCAAAAGCAATAATAAGAAATAATATAAATCATGGGTTAATGGTTATAAGGGTACTTGAAATATCACGTATGCATCAATTTAGTCCTCAAAAGATCACATCTCAAACTGGTCCCTAGAAGATATAACAATGATCATATTGGTAATTCCCATGCGGCACGACAAAAGGATATGGCCCCTCAATTCGGAATAAAAAGTTCACATCACATCATACATGTTAAGGGAGAAAGCAATAACGGACCTGTTCTTCTAGTGCATGCTATTAGTTGTAGTTAGATTAAGAGTGACAACACAAACAAAATATACGACTTCAGCTAGAGGTTTAGATTTTCAACTGAGTTTGTTTATGAAATCTTTCTGTTAGGTGAGAAGTCAGGAATTGAAAGTAGGGGAGTCCAAAGTGGAGAGTCCAACTCAGTATGAGGAGCAACAACAAGGTTAATTGGGTAGTGCAAAGGACAAAGAGAGGCTAACCCATTGACCTGTCTTTCATTTAGGTTACAAATAAAAATTGAAATTCTAAAAAAGGTCATCTTAAGAGAAAAAAGGTGGAGCCATTATGCAAAGAAGAACCCAAATATCTTCCAAAAATTTGGTGTAAGAGCCATCAGCCCATCACCCAAATGAATGGTTGAGAGAACTAAAGGAAGGTAACCTTGGGTGACAAATTTCCAGGGACTGTTATGCGCCACTATAGTCGAAGAGTTGGTGTCACATCCATTCTTATGCAAGCCATACTTCACAAACAGAATGTAAGTTTATTTCTATACCCACTTCCTTGGATCATAATCAATCTCTGTTATATGAACATGGTTCTGCCAAAAGATACAATCTCTTATGAGAAAACAAGTTTACATGAAAAGCAAGTAGATAAAGGCGGCACAAAAGATCATAGTTTGACCTGAAATGCAGGTAAAGAATGACAGCATGAAATTTGATAGCTGGCATATAATATAAACATGGGCATTCCATCACTTGAATTGCAACTTCAGTTTCAAGTTTAGCACAATTACATGCTTAGGGGATAACATGATGATGACTGAAAAGATGCATTAGTTACAGAATACAAAGATGTTATAGCTTGCATGTTTTCTGTGTGGTGTGAGTGTAAGATTTTCGTTATGAGTGCTAATTGCTTTCAAGCAGAACATCCGGAATCCCTCCATTTGAAGTCACAAAAGTTTGCTAAAACTTAAAACTATCTTCTGAGGACAAAACTATATGGTGGCTTACCAGACAAGATTAAGCATCCTTATAAAGGAACTAGTCTAAACTGTATAGGAAAGAGTGCACAGGGAGAGCAAGGAAACAAGAACCCAGACCCATAAGGCCTAAGACAGTTATTCTCATTAACCAGAAAAAGTAACAAACATGACCTTCAAAGCATAACTTTGGTGGCCAGAGTATAATATCTTCCCATGCTAAACATTAAGTATTGGTTATCACAATGGTAAAACCAGCAGCAAGAAGATAAAGATCAAAAATAAAATATGGATGCAGATCTTTGAATGGCTTACTGTATACAGAGACTCCTAATAAATGCCAAAATACCTATTACCTATGCTTAGGGACACTGAAATATCTTTCCCAGTTTCCCTCTGTTTTGGCGACAAAAGTATATAGAGAAAACAGATTAATTATGTTATTAAATTTCCAATACAACCTTTATGTTTCCATCCTTTCAGTAGAAACAGAAGTACAAGGAATAAATGTAATTCCGTAGTATTTTAGTTGAAACAGAATCTGTTCTACCTCTTTACATAATAGATTGAGGGCAAAGAAGTTGAGTTCTAAGAGGGTAGCGGAAAAACCTCCCCCCTCATTATGATCATAAGGATCACCAATTTATTCCCTTCTGCTCCTTTCCCCTCCTTACTAGCATTTAAACTATTAAATACAATACCATTTGAAAGTATAAATGGCTGCTGGTCCTAATTATTGGATACTATTTTTTCTAGAACTCAGTATAAACAGAGCTTGCAAGCTGTGACTATCACTTATCTGCATAGGTTATATGCCGCCTAAGGGAACATTTATCCAAAAGAGTCATAATTAAAGTCAACAGTGCTGCTTAAACTAATGGTAAGACAACTTGATAGAACTTTTGCAGAGAAGTGTGAACTAAAAGAAAGCATATGGAGAGTTAAAATAGTTGTATAATTCTTCACCTGATTAGACAACGGAACCTCCCTTGAAGCATCCCAAACAATGATAGAGTTCTCGCTGACATTGCTCCTAGATACATCACTAGAAGAAATGAATTGCTTCCCGTTCACCATAAACTCAACATCCAAAATAGGACCTAAATTCCGAGTATAGTTATGCGCTGCTTTTCCAGTTCTGATATCCCATAGTTTGATATGGCCCTGTGATCCCCCAGAAAGGAAAAGATTTGAATTGTTCGGATGGAACTTAATAGCTCCAACAACTTGATCTTCTTTGAAAACCTGAGTCTCTGATCCCTTTTCAACGTCGATCAATCTCGATGTATGATCATACCCACATGAAAGTAGAAAGAGCCCTTGTGGAGACCATTTCACATCTTTCACCGCTGCATTGTGGAAGTTCAACATGCGTGCCTTCTTCTGATCTCTGCTCCATACATTCCAAATGCAAACCGTATGATCCATCCCAGCAGATGCCAGGAGATGAGCTGTAATCTAACTCTAATAAGCAGATTAATAAACTAAGCTTCCACCACCAAGAAACAATGACAAAAATTATTCCTTACTGAACTTACCATGAGTTGATGACCAATGTATAGCATTGACGGCTTTGGTATGCCCACATAGAGCCGCAGATAGCTTTTCGGGCATCGGATTCAGGCTTTGATGACACTTCGGTTTGTTTTTCAGTAATGATAAAACATTACGTGGTATATCAGCATCTGAGATACTTCCTGTGGCTATGAACAAGAACACAGAAACAAGATCAGTGGAAGTTCTCGTCTCAACTCAACCACTGATTAAAAGTAGACAAGAAAGAAATTCAACATTCAAAGTAAATAGACATACAAAATAAAATATCCACCATACCATATCTGAAGAAACCATTAACAAGGGGAAAAAAATGAGTGACAGGAAATAAAAGAAGATAAAAATAAATCAAACTAATCAATTGGGGGAATACAATTGCTCTCCGAAGAAAGTAGAGTGCGGCCATCCTTAAACTCTAAATCATAAATCTTAAATCATAGTTTCTGAATCGAAACTCTAAATTTTGAACTCTAAACGCTAAATCCTAATCCCTAAACCCTTAAATTCTAAATTTTAAACTCTAAATCTGAGCTATTGATACCAATATAATAAATGGAGAGCTAAGAGTTGTTTAATAAATAAGGAGGGTAGTTTAAGGATGAGCTAATCAATAGGCCTGAGCCTATTACAAGCTTTGAAAATACCAAATGCGTCGTATTTGAAATTTAACCGCAACATTAGCAATGCAAAAAAGCATAAACTAGTAAATACAAGTATCACCTCAATAACGAAAACATAACGAAAGAAAAACAACAGGAAGGAAGGGAAAGGAAAAATAACAAGTAATTACATTTAACGGAGAAGAAGAGTACCAGAATGTGTAGACGAAGAGTGAAGCGGGAGAGGGATAGGGTCAGGGTCAGGGAGAGGAGCGAGAAGTGCTCGTTGTCTCTTTGAAACATAGCTTCCAGGAATGGGATTTGGATTGAGAGAAGAAGATGGAGAAGGAGTTGGAGGAAAATAGGGTTTTGGAGGGTAAGAAGAAGAAGAAGACGAGAGTGATAGCCTCTGACGTTTGGGCTGATCTTCGTCGTCTGAGGCATGGTAATATGCGTCGCGCAGAAGATCCATATGGTGTCTGTGTCGCAAAAAATGAAGCAGCCAAGCGTGGCAGGGAACTTCGCCAGCGCAGAGGAGGTGCGGCCGTGGTTAACCGTCAACAACGAGAAGAAAGATTCTGTTGATTCTTGATACCGACGCCTAGGATTGCAAGAACCCACCAATAAGGCCCAAAACCAGAACGACGCTTAGCTCAAGGTCAAGGTCAGGCCCTATCACCAAAATTAAAATGAAAAGGTCACACCGAAGTGCCCAACAACAATAAATGGGCCAGCCTAAAATTGGAGTTTTATCTATTTTTTAAATAAAAAATAAACGGACAAGTCCGTTTCATAATTACTCACAAATTGAAAATCAAAACCATAGTTATCAGAACCGAACCGGCAATCAACCCGGTCATATGACTGGATCACCGGATCACTGGTTCAACCGGTAGGTCACTGATTCACCCGGTTGACCCGGTCATAATTTAAAAAAATACAAATTATATAAATAAGATTAAAATTAAGTATTAAAACTTAAAATGCAAGTCTTTAAAAACATAATAATAATCAAATATTAATTTTTAGACATAACTAATGATGCAAAAAGAGATAATAAACTAGTTTCTAGTACAAAATACTTTCACCATTTAAATAAACAAGAACAAGCAAAAGATACCACAATCGATAAATCAAGTCCAAGTGATCTTAAATTCGACATATATATCTTCATAGGACAAATTTGGAGCTTGATCAACATTTTCCTCATTTTGATTTGCATCTATATCTTCCATAAGAAACACTGCGTTATGCAGAACATCAGAAACAAAGAAAGAAGAGTTTGAAGAGAGAGCTACAAGAAACTAGCAAACTAAATTAACTTCATCTTATTCTTCCATCAATAAATCAATTCTACATACCTCTTAGAGGGATGCAAGAGCTTCATTTATAACAGAGTTAGAAAAGAGAGAAAGATTAGAGATCAGAATAACAAACCCTAACTAACTATACCAAACTAATTTTGTTACTGACCAACTCTCTTATCTCTTATCCCTTAACATACACCAACAAAAGATTTAGCATTTTTTAAGCAACACAACAAGGTTCAGTAACAAATTCAACTCAACTCAGTTATCCAGCAACAAATTTTACTTTCAGCAACAACCACATTTATGATATGTTCAGCATCAAATTCAACTTATAGCTGACAACAAATTCTACTTCTAGAATTCTAGCAACAAATTCAGCTATGATAACTATGACAACTTTCAGGCAGCAACAAAAACTTAAACTATGATAACTTTCAGGGAGCAACCAAAAAAAACTCCAATTCTCCAAATATGATTTACAGCAAATTAACATTAGCTAATCATAATTTCAGCAACAAACTCAACTTTCAACAATAAATTCAAGATGTACTAATAATTTACAGCAACGAAATTGAAAGAGGAATAACAAGGCAAAAGCTGAAACTCACCTGGGCAGAGAGATGAAGCAAAACTTAACTAAGTGATTATTCTGCAAAACAGCACCAAATTCAAGGTTTCATAAACTCGGTAATGATTTTCGGCGATGAACAAACTTAAGCTAAGTGATTATTTTGGCATGTCAACAACAAATTCAAGGTTCATGATAATCAGTAACAAATTTCAGCAGCACATTCAACTTTAAGCAACAAATTACTTTCAGCAACAAAATCAAAGTGCATTGATGCAGCACCAAAATTGAAGCAGAAAGACCAGGGGAAACTCACCAAATCGGGTTGCACGAAGGAAGTTGATGGCGAAGGAGAAGCTGATGGCGAAGGGAGAAGCTGACGGCAAGGCTCGAAGCAAGAAGACGACAACGAAGGTCAGCCCACCGGGATCTGTTGCCTCTGCTACCGGCGACGAAGAGCGCAGGGAAGGGAGAGATCGAGACCAGGTGCGAGACAGAGACCTTGAGAAGCAAGAAGACGACGACCACCACCACCCGAGGTGAGAGACCGAGAGCGCGCGACGAGGTAAGGCCGTGAGAGACTGAGTGTGACGACCGACGAGGTGAGGGGAGCGACGAGTGAGTGACGAAGTGAAGGTGACGCCGTGAGCCACCGTGAGCCGCCGTGAGTGATGGACTGTCGAGCTCGAGAGAGAAGAGACACAAGGCTGGCTGGGGGTTAGGGGGGTTCCAATTCCATTCAGATTAGGGACATTAGCCATTAGGGTTCATGCTTTCATTTCATGCAAATCAACAGGGGGTGGAGGACAGGAGGAGTGAAACGACGCGCCGTTTCAGGCATTTTTTAAAAAAAAAACATGACCCGGACCGGGTTAAATTAACCGGCCGGGTCACCGGTTTTAATGAAAAACCGGTCGGGTCAAACAGGTTTTAACCGAGTCCATTGCCTGTCCAATTCGACGAGTGGTTTGGCCTGACCAGATAACCGAATGACCAGATTTCCGGTCGAACCAGCCGGATCGAGCCGAGTTTGACAACTATGATTAAAACCCATGAACAAATAAATAATAAATGTACTAACTCATGTAACTCGCAGACTTAGTCAAGTCGGACATAAACGCGTTGGGCTCATTCTAGGTGGAAAGCTTACCATTTGGGCCTTAATAGTTTTTATTTGGGTAAGAATATAGACAACATATAAAAAAGTCTTTCGATTTTCTCTCTAGGAGAATGTTTCTCTCAAAATAAGAAAGTTTTCTAAGAACATATGGTTTTTCCTATTCACACTTAATCAAACATCACACAAGCACATCTTCTGACTTATCCAGTATATTATACAAATCCTCAGTACTTCTTCCAGCAAAATCTAACATTTCCTATACAATATACACCAGTACACACAATCAACAAATACATCCATTCTTACACAATATCCACCATTACCCACAAATCACTAGTATACAAATTGCAAAACCAACAAATACTTGGACAACAATATCGTAAAACCTATTGAGTTTCAATGGAGAACTTTGGACTTGAATCCATAAAAGCAAAAACAAATTCTTTGCGGAAGACAACACAACAAGAGTTCAGGGCAGACTGCTTGAATCTAGTTGAAAAAGTGATCACTAACAAGGAGCTTGCTTTTAAAATCACCAAAAACACTCTTATCGGAGTCTGGAAAAATCCTAAAGGGACAGACTACCAAAGACATGGATACAGTTTAAGTATGAAGGAATCTTGGAAAGTTATTGTCTAGACTGTAGTATTATCGATCATAACAAAAAGGAGTGCAAGAATCCAACAGTAATATCAACTTGGAACCCAAAGGAACCATGATATTTAGCTGGTTTGGAAGTGGCACAAGCAAGAGCGTTGAAGCCAAAAGAATACAGGGTAAGCACGAAAGAGAGTAACTCAGGGAAGAATTAGAGAGAGGTGGCACGTGAAGAACATGATTGGAGGAAGGGAGGTGAGTCAACACAGGAGACAGCAGGGAATAAAGCTGGCAGTGCATATGAAAAAGAATGGGAAATAGAAGAAGATAGTATAGCCGAAGCTCCTAGAAGAACTGACAAGGAAGATCATAAAGATGTGAAAAAGGAGAAGAATATCCTAGAAGATCTGCTTGTTAGAGAAACTGAATCAGAAGAAGTGGAGAGAGATGCTAAGAATTGTGTAAAGGAGAATAAAGATATTAAGGGCAGCAAAAGGATCTACGAGAAGGGTAAAGAAATGGGTGGGCCAAGTGTGTTAAGAGAGGAAGCTGTAATTAAAGGTACATGGGCTGACTTCTACCAAAGGTCCAATGAAAATATTCATCTCTTTAGAATTGGTTCACAAGAAGAAGATAATAATCTCAATATTGGACAACCACTTAAAAGGCTCAATAACAACATGGCAAAGGAGAAAATGAAAGGAGTTACAATAGAAAACAATGCTATTGAAGCCCAACATAATAATAAAAGGGGTCATATGATTGCAAGCGGAGACCATTGGGTTAAAAACAGAGAGTTAAAACAGGATAAAAAGCAGATATATACAATAGCTGATGGGGGTGTTTATTACGTTGAACTTGCAAATAAAGATGAAGAATTAGAGCCCAACAATAGCAAAGCATTAGTAGTGGCTACAGAATATGAAATGGAACTTGTACAAGGAATGGAGAAAAAGCTGAAATTGAAAATGAAAAGGGAGGACGAGCAACAATTGCTGATGAGAGATATGTTCAGAGAGAAAGCTGCCCTACAAGTTTGGAAAGCTGGTAAAAGAAGCAAGCAATCATCAAGACCAGCTGGAGCAATGCCAATAGAGGAAGACTAGCAAGACAGAGAAGAGATCATAGAAGACTCAATGGCTGAGGAGGCGGGCCTAAACATGCCCCCAACTCAGCCATAAGTATCATAAGTTGGAACTGTCGCGGGGTAGCAACCCCTGCAACAGTTTCTGAATTACACAAAATGTGCAAGCAAATCAAGCCAGCTTTAGTTTTTCTTATTGAAACAAGAGCGAAAAAAAATCTATTATGGAATTAAAGAAAAACTATATTTCGGGACTCAGGTTATAAGGTGTCACAATTACAGGCCAACAAGAGTATGCATTACCAAAATTGGAGTTCGGTGCGAACCCGTCAAAGTACAAAGCTAGTTCAACATTTCTGGGCTCGCTCGCAAATGTAGGATGAACCTGATCAAAATGCTTCCAAGCTTCTCCATGTAATGGATGCATTATGATTCCATCATCTCTCTTATTGTTACTATGCCAAGTCACATGAGGGGCCGAACTCATCGATGCATACAATCATTTCAGTCAAGGGACTATGGGTATGTAGTGCATCCGTTTCATATGAATTATCTTTTTCTGGTATTTAACGATCTATTCTCTCTCAACTTGAAACCTCAATGATCTATAAAATCTGCATTCAGTTTGGTCTGTATCCGTCTTGTAGTACAGCATACAACCAATTAGACAACAATCAATTTTCACCGCATTTAGACCCAACTTTGAAATTAGCTTCTTTGCTTCGTAGTGGTTTCAAAGAATGCCAGTAGACTCGATAGACACCAGTTCGTTGCAAAGGGTAGCCCACTTATCAAAGGACTCTTGGGTATGAATTGACTCTGATTTAATACTCATCATCCTAACACATGTAGACAACTTTGAATGAACACACTCCTCGTACAAAGGTTTCGCAGCAGATTCTAACAGATGATAAAATGTCTTCGCTTCTAGGTTAGGCTCTTCTTCAGCCTCTTCCAATTCCGTAACATCTGTTGCATCACATACCATCTCATTGTATCTCTCTTGGTTAGCCTCTCAAGTCATGACATCCATGTTTAGGTCTCTTGACACCCAAACCCTCATTAGACAACCAGATCTATTCAAATTAGAGGCAGACTCGGTAATTCCCTACTCGCCCACTTCTCCATGTTCTGTCCACATCCAATACGCATCCTTGAACCCGTTACAGTAGAGGTGAAGCGTTATGTCCACCGATCCTAACCATTTAGTCAGTCGACACTTTTGACACGAACACCTAAAAACCTCTTCAGACATAAACGGTTTCATGCTGAAAACATGCACGACAAATGCATCAACCGCCCTCAAAGAATTCCAGTTTTAAACTTTACTAAACTTACCATGAGTTGATGACACATTGGTTTGTTTTTCAGCAATGATAAAACAGTACGTGGTATATCAGCATCTGAGATACTTCTTGTGGCTATGAACAAGAACACAGAAACAAGATCAGTGGAAGTTCTCGTCTCAACTCAACCACTGATTAAAAGTAGACAAGAAAAGAAATTCAACATTCAAAGTAAATAGACATACAAAATAAAATATCCAGCTTACCATATCTGAAGAAACCATTAACAAAGGAAAAAAAATGAGTGACAGGAAATAAAAGAAGATAAAAATAAATCAAACTAATCAATCGGGGGAATACTATTGCTCTCCGAAGAAAGTAGAGTGCGGCCATCCTTAAACTCTAAATCATAAATCTTAAATCATAGTTTCTGAATCGAAACTCTAAATTTTGAACTCTAAATGCTAAATCCTAATCTCTAAACCCTTAAATTCTAAATTTTAAACTCTAAATCTGAGCTATTGATACAAATATAATAGATGGAGAGCTAAGAGTTGTTTAATAAATAAGAAGGATAGTTTAAGGATGAGCTAATCAATAGGCCTGAGCCTATTACAAGCTTTGAAAATACCAAATGCGTCGTATTTGAAATTTAATCACAGCATTAGCAATGCAAAAATGCATAAACTAGTAAAATCAAGTATCATCTCAATAACGAAAACATAACGAAAGAAAAACAACAGGAAGGAAGGGAAACGAAAAATAACAAGTAATTACATTTAACGGAGAAGAAGAGTACCAAAATGTGTAGACGAAGAGTGAAGCGGGAGAGGGGTAGGGTCAGGGTCAGGGAGAGGAGAGAGAAGTGCTCATTGTCTCTTTGAAACATAGCTTCCAGGAATGGGATTTGGATTGAGAGAAGAAGATGGAGGAGAAGTTGGAGGAAAATAGGGTTTTGGAGGGTAAGAAGAAGAAGAAGACGAGAGTGAGAGCCTCTGACGTTTGGGTTGATCTTCGTCGTCTGAGGCATGGTAATATGCGTCGCGCAGAAGATCCATATGGTGTCTGTGTCACAAAAAATGAAGCAGCCAAGCGTGGCAGGGAACTTCGCCAGCGCAAAGGAGGTGCGTCCGGGGTTAACCGTCAACAACGAGAAGAAAGATTCTGTTGATTCTTGATACCGACGGCTAGGATTGCAAAGAACCCACCAATAAGGCCCAAAACCAGAACGACGCTTAGCTCAAGGTCAAGGTCAGGCCCTATCACCAAAATTAAAATGAAAAGGTCATGCCCAAGTTCCCAACACAATAAATGGGCTAGCCTAAAATTGGAGTTTTATCTATTTTTTAAATAAAAAATAAACGGACAAGTCCGTTTCATAATCACTCTAAAATTGAAAATTTAAACCCATGAACAAATAAATAATAAATGTACTAGCTCATGTAACTCGCAGACTTAGTCAAGTCGGTCATAAACGCGTTGGGTTCACTCTAGGTGGAAAGCTTACCATTTGGGCCTTAGTAGTTTTTATTTGGGTCAGAGTATAGACAACATATAAAAAAGTGTTTTGATTTTCTCTCTAGGAGAATGTTTCTCTCAAAATAGGAAAGTTTTCTAAGAACATATGGTTTTTCCTATTCACACTTAATCAAACATCCCACAAGCATATCTTCTGACTTATCCAGTATATTATACAATTCCTCAGTACTTCTTCTAGCAAAATCTAACATTTCCTATACAATATCCACCATTGCACACAATCAACAAATACATCCGTTCTTACACAATATCCACCATTATCCACAAATCACCAGCATACAAATTGCAAAACCAACAAATACTTGAACAACAATATCCTAAAACCTATTGAGTTTCAATGGAGAACTTTAGACCTGCATACACAAAAGGAAAAACAAATTCTGTGCAGAAGACGACACAACAAGAGTTCAAGGCAGACTGCTTGAATCTAGTTGAAAAAGTGATCACTAACAAGGAGCTTGCTTTTAAAATCATCAAAAACACTCTTATTGGAGTCTGGAAAAATCCTAAAGGGACAGACTACCAAAGACATGGATACAGTATAAGTATAAAATAATCTTGGAGTGTTATTGTCTAGATTGTAGTATTATCGGTCATAACAAGAAGGAGTACAAGAATCCAACAGTAATGTCAACCTGGAACCCAAAGGAACCATGGTATTTAGCTGGTTTTGGAGTGGCACAAGCAAGAGCGTTGAAGTCAAAAGAGTACAAGGTAAGCAAGGAAGAGAGTAACTCAGGGCAGAATTAGAGAGAGGTGGCGCGTGAAGAATATGATTGGAGGAAGGGAGATGAGTCAACACAGGAGACAGCAGGGAGTAAAGTTGGCAATGCATAGAAAAAGAATGGGGAATAGAAAAAGGCAGTATAGCCAAAGCTCCTAGAAGAACTGGAAAAGAAGATTATAAAGATGTGAAAAAGGGAAAGAATATCCTAAAAGATCTGCTTGTTAGAGAAACTGAATCAGAAGAAGTGGAGAGAGATGCTAGGGATTGTGTAAAGGAGAATAAAGATATTAAGGGCAGCAAAAGGATCTACGAGAAGGGTAAAGAAATGGGTGGGTTAAGTGTGTTAAGAGAGAAAGCTGCAATTAAAGGTACATGGGCTGACTTCTACCAAAGGTCCAATAAAATTATTCATCTCTTTAGAATTGGTTCACAAGAAGAAGATAATAAGCTCACTATTGGACAACCACTTAAAAGGCTCAATAACAACATGGCAAAGGAGAAAATGAAAGGAGCTACAAAAGAAAACAATGCTATTGAAGCCCAACATAATAATAAAAGGGGTCATATAAGTGCAGGCGGAGACCATTGGGTTAAAAACAGAGAGTTAGAACAAGATAACAAGCAGATATATACAACAGCTGATGGGGTGTTTATTACGTTGAACTTGCAAATGAAGATGAATAATTAGAGCCCAATAATAGCAAAGCATTAGTAGTGGCTACAGAATATGAAATGGAACTTGTACAAGGAATGGAGAAAAAGCTGAAATTGAAAATGAAAAGGGAGGACGAGCAACAATTGCTGATGAGAGATATGTTCGGAGAGAAAGCTGCCCTACAAGTTTGGAAAGCTGGTAAAAGAAGCAAGCAATCATCAGGACCAGTGGTGCGGTATTTTACAACCACACTTACTTACCGGCAAGTGCACCGGGTCGTACCAAGTAATACCTTACGTGAGTAAGGGTCGATCCCACGAGGGTTGATGGATTAAGCAACAATAGCGTTTGATAGGCTTAGTTAGAAAAACAGAAAAGAGTATTTGAATATTCAATCGTGCAGAAAATAAAATAGTAAATTAAATAAATTGGGAAGAAAATATGGAGAAGATAGTTAAGGTTTCAGAGATATCTATTTTTCCGGATTAACTTTTCTTACTAACTAATTTAATTATGCAGGATTTAATTTATGGCAAACTGTATGTGACTAGACCCTAATTCCTTAGACCTTCCTAGTCTCCTCTAAAATTCATTAACTGCCAATTCCTTGGTCAATTAATTCCAATTAGAGGGTTATAATCAATTTCTAGTTTATATGCCACAAAAACTCTAATTACCCAAAAATGAAAGGATTATATGTCACGTATCCCATTAAATCCAGATAATTAAAATTTAGGAGAAATTATTTTCAAGCTGTTGTTCAAGTAAAGAGCTTTTCCAAGTTTTACAGGAACTCAAATAGAAAGAGGGTCATACTTCCGTTCCACCCAAATTCATAAAATAAAGAGCGAAAATAATTCTTAAATATAAATCCATACATAATTTAAAATAGAAAAAGTAATAAAATCAATCCATACAAATAGACAGAGCTCCTAACCTTAACAGTGGAGGTTTAGTTGCTCATAGAAAAGAAAGAAAATTAGGATTGTCAGTTATGTTCCCTGATGGGATGAGGTGGAATTTCCCCCGGGGCCTCCTCCAAGGAAGGAAAGCTTCCTCCCTTTTTATAACTAATCATAATAAATTTAAAATCTAATATCTAAAACTAAAAATTAAAATAATATCTTTTCCTAATTTAAGATTTGAATTCAAATTTGAATTAATTAACAGATCTTCAGTTGATGAGTGGGGACCACTTGTTCTGTCCATTCTGAAGCTTCTAATATGTGTTTTCTGGGCTGAAAATTGAGTTAAAACAGCCCAGAAATCGCCCCCAGCGTTTTTCTACATTTTCTGCACGTGGCGCATGTGACGCGTCCGCGTCGTCCACGCGTTCACGTCATTTGTGCAGATTCCAACCCACGCGATCGCGTCAGGCACGCGATCGCGTCATTGTGATTTCCTCCATTCCGCGCGGTCGCGTGAGCCATGCGTCCGCGTCGGTATTCGCTGGTCATCTCCTTGGCTTCTCTTTTTCTGCAGAAACTCCATCAAATTTCGCCAAATGCTACCTAAAATAAACAGTATTGCACAAAACTCAAAATAGCATCCATAGTGGCTAAAATATAATTAATTCTTAATTAAACTCAACAAATTAGATGCAAATTCACTAGGAAAAGATAGACAAGATGCTCACGCATCAACCAGCTGGAGCAATGCCAATAGAGGAAGACTAGTAAGACAGAGAAGAGATCATAGAAGACTCAATGGCTGAGGAGGCAGGCCTAAACATGCCCCCAACTCAGCCATGAGTATCATAAGATGGAACTGTCGCGGGGTAGCAACCCTTGCAACAGTTTCTGAATTACACAAAATGTGCAAGCAAATAAAGCCAGCTTTAGTTTTTCTTATTGAAACAAGAGCGAAAAAAATCTATTATGAAATTAAAGAAAAACTATATTTCGGGACTCAGGTTATAAGGTGTCACGATTACAGGCCAACAAGAGTACGTATTACCAAAATTGGAGTTCGGTGCGAACCCGTCAAAGTACAAAGCTAGTTCAACGTTTCTGGACTCGCTCGCAAATGTAGGATGGACCCGATCAAAATGCTTCCAAGCTTCTCCATGTAATGGATGCATTATGATTCCATCAGCTCTCTTATTGTTACTATGCC
The DNA here is from genome assembly GCF_003086295.3 of Arachis hypogaea. Lineage (NCBI taxonomy): Eukaryota > Viridiplantae > Streptophyta > Magnoliopsida > Fabales > Fabaceae > Arachis > Arachis hypogaea. Next base: position 28,421,632 of record NC_092048.1, read on the forward strand.
AGGTCATATAAGGAACCGAACTCATTGATGCATATAATCATTTCAGTCTAGGGACTATGGGCATGTAGTGCATCCGTTTCATATGAATTATCTTTATCCGGTATTTACCGATCTGTTCTCTCTCGACTTGGAACCTCGATGATCTATAAAATCTGCATTCAGTTAGGTCTGTATCCGTCTTGAAGTACAAAAAACAATCAATTAGACAACAATCAATTTTCACCGCATTTAGACCCAACTTCGACATTAGCTTCTTTGCTTCGTAGTGGTTTCAGGAAATGCCAGTAGACTCGACAGGCACCAGTTCGTTGTAAAGGGTAGCCCACTTATCAAAGGACTCTTGGGTATGAATTGACTCTGATTTAATACTCATCATCCTAACACATGTAGACAACTTCAAATGAACGCACTCCTCGTACAAAGATTTCACAGCAGATTCTAACAGATGATAAAATGTCTTCGCTTCTAGGTTAGGCTCTTCTTCAGCCTCTTCCAATTCCGTAACACCTATTGGATCATATTTCATCTCATTGTATCTCTCTTGGTTAGCTTCTCAAGTCATGTCATCCATGTTTAGGTCTCTCGACACCCAAACCATCATTAGACAACCAGATCTATTCAAATTAGAAGCAGACTGGGTAATTCCCTACTCGCCCACTTCTCCGTGTTCTGCCTACATCCAATACGCATCCTTGAACCTGTTACAGTAGAGGTGAAGCGTTATGTCCGCTGATCCTAACCACTTAGTCAGTCGACACTTTTGACACGGACACCTAGAAACCCCTTCAGACATAAACGGTTTCATGCTGAAAACATGCACGACAAATGCATCAACCGCCCTCAAAGAATTCCAGTTTTAAACCTTACTAAACTTACCAAGAGTTGATGACCAATGTATAGCATTGACGGCTTTAATATGCCCACATAGAGCCGCATATAGCTTTTCGGGCATCGAATTCAGGCTTTGATGACACTTCGGTTTGTTTTTCAGCAATGATAAAACATTACGTGGTATATTAGCATCTGAGATACTTCATGTGGCTATGAACAAGAACACTGAGACAAGATCAGTGGAAGTTCTCATCTCAACTCAACCACTGATTAAAAGTAGACAAGAAAGAAATTCAACATTCAAAGTAAATAGACATACAAAATAAAATATCCAGCATACCATATCTGAAGAAACCATTAACAAGGGGGAAAAATGAGTGACAAGAAATAAAAGAAGATAAAAATAAGTCAAACTAATCAATTGGGGGAATACCATTGCTCTTCGAAGAAAGTAGAGTGCGGCCATCCTTAAACTCTAAATCATAAATCTTAAATCATAGTTTCTGAATCGAAACTCTAAATTGTGAACTCTAAACGCTAAATCATAATCCCTAAACCCTTAAATTCTAAATTTTAAACTCTAAATCTGAGCTATTGATACAAATATAACAGATGGAGAGCTAAGAGTTGTTTAATAACTAAGGAGGGTAGTTTAAGGATGAGCTAATCAATAGGCCTGAGCCTATTACAAGCTTTGAAAATACCAAATGTGTCGTATTTAAAATTTAACTGCAACATTAGCAATGCAAAAAAGCATAAACTAGTAAACACAAGTATCACCTCAATAACAAAATCATAACGAAAGAAAAACAACAGGAAGGAAGGGAAAGAAAAAAAAATATGTAATTACATTTAACGGAGAAGAAGAGTACCAGAATGTGTAGACGAAGAGTAAAGCGGGAGAGGGATAGGGTCAGGGTCAGGGAGAGGAGCGAGAAGTGCTCGTTGTCTCTTTGAAACATAGCTTCCAGGAATGGGATTTGGATTGAGAGAAGAAGATGGAGGAGGAGTTAGAGGAAAATAGGGTTTTGGAGGGTAAGAAGAAGAAGAAGACGAGAGTGAGAGCCTCTGACGTTTGGGCTGATCTTCGTCGTCTGAGGCATGGTAATATGCGTCGCGCAGAAGATCCATATGGTGTCTGTGTCACAAAAAATGAAGCAGCCAAGCGTGGCAGGAAACTTCACCAGCGTAGAGGAGGTGATTCCGTGGTTAACCGTCAACAACGAGAAGAAAGATTCTGTTGATTCTTGATACCGACGCCTAGGATTGCAAGAACCCACTAATAAGGCCCAAAACCAGAACGACGCTTAGCTCAAGATCAAGGTGAGGCCGTGTTACCAAAATTAAAATGAAAAGGTCACGCCCAAGAGCCCAACACAATAAACGGGCTAGCCTAAAATTGGAGTTTTATCTATTTTTTAAATAAAAATAAACGGACAAGTCCGTTTCATAATCACTCTAAAATTAAAAATTAAAACCCATGAACAAATAAATAATAAATGTACTAGCTCATGTAATTCGCAGACTTAGTCAAGTCAGGTATAAAGGTGTTGGGCTCACTCTAGGTGGAGAGCTTACCATTTGAGCCTTAGTAGTTTTTATTTGGGTCAAAGTATAGACAACATATAAAAAAATCTTTTGATTTTCTCTCTAGGAGAATGTTTTTCTCAAAATAGAAAAGTTTTGTAAGAACATATGGTTTTTCCTATTCACACTTAATCAAACATCATACAAGCACATCTTCTAACTTATCCAGTATATTATACAAATCCTCAGTACATCTTCCTGAAAAATCTAACATTTCCTATAAAATATCCACCGCTACACACAATCAACAAATACATCCGTTTTTACACAATATCCACCATTACCCACAAATCACCAGCATACAAATTGCAAAACCAACAAATACTTGAACAACAATATCCTAAAACCTATTGAATTTCAATGGAGAACTCTGGACTTGAATCCATAAAAGGAAAAATAAATTCTTTGCAGAAGACGACACAACAAGAGTTCAGGGCAGACTGCTTGAATCTAGTTGAAAAAGTGATCACTAACAAGGAGCTTGCTTTTAAAATCATCAAAACACTCTTATTGGAGTCTGGGAAAATCCTAAAGGGACAGACTACCAAAGACCTGGATACAGTTTAAGTATAAAAAAATCTTGGAGAGTTATTATCTAGATTGTAGTATTATCAGTCATAACAAGAAGGAGTGCAAGAATCCAACAGTAATGTCAACCTAGAACCTAAAGGAACCATGGTATTTAGCTAGTTTGGGAGTGGCACAAGCAAGAGCGTTGAAGCCAAAAGAATACAGGGTAAGCATGGAAGAGAGTAACTCAAGGCAGAATTAGAGAGAGGTGGCGCGTGAAGAACATGATTGGAGGAAAGGAGGTGAGTTAACACAGGAGACAGCAGGGAGTAAAGCTAGCAGTGCGTAGGAAAAAGAATGGGAAATAGAAGAAGACAGTATAGCCGAAGCTCCTAGAAGAACTGGCAAAGAAGATCATAAAGATGTGAAAAAGGGGAAGAATATCCTAGAAGATTTGCTTGTCAGAGAAACTGAATCAGAAGAAGTGGAGAGAGATGCTAGGGATTGTGTAAAGGAGAATAAAGATATTAAGGGCAGCAAAAGGATCTACGAGAAGGGTAAAGAAATGGGTGGGCTAAGTGTGTTAAGAGAGGAAGCTAAAATTAAAAAGGTATATGGGGTGACTTCTACCAAAGGTCCAATGAAATTATTCATCTCTTTAGAATTGGTTCACAAGAAGAAGATAATAATCTTACTATTAGACAACCACTTAAAAGGCTCAATAACAACATGGCAAAGGAGAAAATGAAAGGAGCTACAAGAGAAAATAATGCTATTGAAGCCCAAAAAAATAATAAAAGGGGTCATATAAGTGCAGGCGGAGACCATTGGGTTAAATACAGAGAGTTAGAACAGGATAACAAGTAGATATATACAACAGCTGATGGGGGTGTTTATTACGTTGAACTTGCAAATGAAGATAAATAATTAGAGCCCAACAATAGCAAAGCATTAGTAGTGGCTACAGAATATGAAATGGAACTTGTACAAGAAATGGAGAAAAAGCTGAAATTGAAAATGAAAAGGGAGGACGAGCAACAATTGCTGATGAGAGATATGTTCGGAGAGAAAGCTGCCCTACAAGTTTGGAAAGCTGGTAAAAGAAGCAAGCAATCATCAAGACCAGCTGGAGCAATGCCAATAGAGGAAGACTAGCAAGACAGAGAAGAGATCATAGAAGACTCAATGGCTGAGGAGGCAGGCCTAAACATGCCCCCAACTCAGCCATGAGTATCATAAGCTGGAACTATCACGGGGTAGCAGCCCCTGCAATAGTTTCTGAATTACACAAAATGTGCAAGCAAATCAAGCCAGCTTTAGTTTTTCTTATTGAAACAAGAGCAAAAAAAATCTATTATGAAATTAAAGAAAAACTATATTTTGGGACTCAGGTTATAAGGTGTCACGATTACAGGCCAACAAGAGTACGTATTACCAAAATTGGAGTTCGGTGCGAACCCGTCAAAGTACAAAGCTAGTTCAACGTTTCTGGGCTCGCTCGCAAATGTAGGATGGACCCGATCAAAATGCTTCCAAGCTTCTCCATGTAATGGATGCATTATGATTCCATCAGCTCTCTTATTGTTACTATGCCAGGTCATATAAGGAACTGAACTCATCGATGCATACAATCATTTCAGTCTAGGGACTATGGGCATGTAGTGCATCCGTTTCATATGAATTATCTTTATCCGGTATTTACTGATCTGTTCTCTCTCGACTTGGAACCTCAATGATATATAAAATCTACATTCAATTAGGTCTATATCCGTCTTGTAGTACAGTATACAACTAATTAGACAACAATCAATTTTTACCGCATTTAGACCCAACTTCGAAATTAGCTTCTTTGCTTCGTAGTAGTTTCAAAGAATGCCAGTAGACTCGACAGGCACCAGTTCGTTGCAAAGGGTAGCCCACTTATCAAAGGACTCTTGGGTATGAATTGACTCTGATTTATTACTCATCATCCTCTCACGTGTAGACAACTTCGAATGAACGCACTCGTTGTACAAAGGTTTCGCAGTAGATTTTAACAGATGATAAAATGTCTTCGCTTTTAGGTTAGGCTCTTCTTCAGCCTCTTCCAATTCCCTAACACCTGTTACGTCACATACCATCTCGTTGTATCTCTCTTGGTTAGCCTCTCAAGTCATGTCATCCATGTTTAGGTCTCTCGACACCCAAACCCTCATTAGACAACCAGATCTATTTAAATTAGAGGCAGACTGGGTAATTCGCTACTCGCCCACTTCTCCGTGTTCTGTCCACATCCAATACGCATCCTTGAACCCGTTATAGTAGAGGTGAAGCATTATGTCCGCCGATCCTAACCACTTAGTCAGTCGACACTTTTGACACGGACACTTAGAAACCCCTTCATACATAAACGGTTTCATGCTAAAAACATGCACGACAAATGCATCAACCACCCTCAAAGAATTCCAGTTTTAAACCTCCCCCGGCCATCGTTATCCCTCTCATATATTCATAAACGATGAGGAATCATATTGAAACAAACATCCTAGAATTATTAGAACAATAGAAATTATTTATGTTTTTAGAAAATTTGGCAATGTCCCCTATAATTAGAATCTCCCACTGAATACAGTTATTAGTTTCTGGCATACCAAACACGTAGCAAACAATTGAAACGATAATTCATAGACCTTCTTCATAATTCAGCAACATCCATTAAATTTTCACATAGGAAAGAACTACAGGCATAAATCATTAGCATACAGGCATTTAGTAAAACATCAAATCCTAACCATTCTAGTGCACAATCCCTTATAACTCTATAATTTTTCAGCAAACAAGGGTTTCGAGAAGGTGTCATTATGCGACCTTCTCCCACTTCCGTCCTAAAACTCTATCCTAGGAAAAGTAAGTCCAACATAAACGTTAAACAGTTCATTATATTCAGAGATAGAAAACCAACCTAAAATATTACTACACAGACAACAAAAGAAGAAAACTCCAATTGAGCTTAGAGGTAATTGCACCGTCCTAATAAAAGAGGATTACTTATTAAATTCACAAGTTGAAACTAATTCGAAAACTAATTTAAAAAAAAAACGTAAAACTCATTATTCTAATTAATTAAAACTTAATTCTCAATTCAACCAAACTAACAAGCAGTATGACAAATTTAATTTTTCGCTTACATTAAATTAATATAACAACTCTTAATAATGTACTTCATTAAGCAAATTTAACCACTAATTTAACAACTAACCCTAACAAAATGTTAAACTCACAAAATAATATGAAAAACTATAATAACCATACCATCAAACCAACCACTAATGATAGTAGCTGCAAGCTCTCTTTAATGTCGACGTGACAGAGGCAGTGGCGACGACAACGTAAACCTCAACCGCGGCGAAAGATGAGACTTAACAGCAGCAGCAGCAATAGATTCGCTGAGGACATGCAACGGCAGTGACAATGGGTGCTTCCTCCTCGGTGGCAACGTCGGTGGCAAGCTCCGGCGGTGGCCACGCTGACTGCTGCTGTCGGAGGTGTGAGCAAATAAGGAGAGAGAGAGAGAGAGAGAGTGAGAGAGAGAGATATAGAGAGAGAGAGAGAGAGAGAGATAACGGCTTCGTAAAGTAAGGGGAAAGGGCTTTTCATTTGAATTTAGCCCAAATTTACCACCAGATTAATTCACCAGTAACATCTTTTCCGTGCCCAAAATACAACATTTCACTAAACAACATTACCATCGAATCTAGCCCCTGATAAATCCGACGATAGTGAACGCGCCGAAAATTTTTTTTCCCACCAAATATTACTGTCAGAAATAATGTTCCAACGGTAATAAATTAATGTGACGAATCTATTGGCAAATTCGATGGTAAATACGACGGAAAACTCGCCGCTAACGTCCGATATTAAATCCGACAATAATTTCGATGGTACTCAACATTTTTCTTGTAGTGAATGGGATGCAATTTATTAAAAGGTAAATATCCTAATCTATCATGCCAAAGTATGGTGAGATCATGATGTGTAGTGCAACTCAGTATATGCTATGTGGTGTGTTGAGTGTTGAGTTGTGTGATTTCATATAATCCTTCATTGAGACTATCTGCTCCAATCTTCTTTATTATAGGGTAATCCTAAATCTTAACAATCGAGTTTGTTAAAAATAAAAAAGATAATCTAATGATGTAATTAGGAAAGAGACAAATACAAGATTTAGAGCAAAATCAAATAAGTAAAGAACGTTTATGAGATATAATGAGTTAGAAAATTTGACTATGCCATAGATATTAGCAACTAAAATGCATTTTTGTTTGGTAATTTAACTCTAATCGGTTGAATTGAATTATATGAATAGAATGCACATAAACTAAATGTAACATGCATGGTGAATCCTGTGTCGATGTCCCAAGAAGCACTTGAATTATCTTCGGATCACTTGGTGAATCCAACCAAATCTAATGCCCGGGTTGGTTAACACTTTTAGGATTGGTTGAGCCATATTGTTGAATTAAGGCAAGTAGAGCTTGCATTTGCTCCAAAGTAAATCTCGAGTCTTCAACATCCTTATTGCTGTTATGACTTATTGTTGTGCTGTTGTGATATATTAGTCTAATAATTTATTGTTGTTGTGAATAGCTTATCCTACTTATAATTAAGTCTTAATAGTTATTGATACTATATGAGTAAATAAAAAAGATGAGAAGGTAACTTAGAAGTAGAGTTAATGGCAAATGATTTTCTTTCGCGATCCTTTAGTCTATTGAGAGAGATGTTCTTTGTTTACATTGTTGGGTGGCCCTCGACCCATTTCATGCCTATGACCAAAGAAAAGATAAACAAAAATAAAAATAAAAGAGAAAAAAATAGTTTCAAAAAAGGTATATAACATAAGATTTTATGAGAGGGGAGTCATATTTGTTAGAAACAAGAGACTAAATTGGGGAAAGAATTTGTGTATTATTGAGTATATTCAAGTTGTCTATTTAAGTTGTCTAGAATGATACAATATAAAAAGGTATTTATAGGTACTAAGAGAATCGTAATAATAAAGACGTAATCTCCTATAATAAATATTCAGATATATTAAATAATACTAATTAATCCTAATTGATCCTAATTATATTCTAACATCCCCCCTCAAACTCAAGTGACAACTTGAGTTTGAAACTTATTTAAAACAACGAAATAAAGAGAAAAAAATTGCATAAACTGATAAAACGGATGCAGACGGAACTGCCGGAAGGAAGCGCAGACGGAACTGCCGCTTGTCTGAAGGAAGCACAGACGGAACTGCCGCTGTCTAAAGGAAGTGCAGACGAAACTGCCAGAAAGAAGCGCAGATGGAACTGCCACGAGAGAACGCAGACGAAGCGTAGACGGAATTATCGAAAGAGAGCGAAAACTATATGATTTCTTCATGAGAATAGGTAAGCAGTGGATGACAATAGTGTTTGATCATTCGACTCGGAAAAATACAAGACAGAGAGAATAGGCTAGTCGGTGAGGTGAAAAAGCATCAAATTAAAGAAGTGACAAAAGGTAAGGAAAAATGGCATAAAAAAAGTGCAAAAACTACGGTGATTTCACCGCAAGAAAAACAACCTATCATCTTCAAGGAGAATACCATGGCTCTGATACCATGTTAGAAATAAGAGACTAAACTGGAGAAAGAATTTGTGTATTATTAAGTATATTCAAACTGTCTATTCAAGTTGTCTAGAATGATACAATATAAAAGGGTATTTATAGGTACTAAAAGAATCGTAATAATTAATAAAGACGTAATCTCCTATAATAAATATTCAGATATACTAAATAACACTAATTGATCCTAATTGATTTTAATTATATTCTAACAATATTATTGTATCAAGAAAACCTCTCTCTCCTGGGGAGACCAAACAAACACAAAGCTTTCTTGATGGCTGTTGTCGCTGCCTCAGTCTTAACTGCGATAGCCCTCCTCTACTCTCTCTCCTTTACCCTTCTTCTCTTCTTTTCCTATTTTCTTTTTCTCCTTTCTTATTATCTATCACCTTTTCTGTTTCACTGCCTAGTTCACTCTCCGCTAGTCACACCTCCCACAACCACCACTCTCCTCGCCGACCCCACCCTCCCACCATGCCATTTTCTTCTTTCAGTCGTCTCTCTCCTCTCCTCCCTTCTCTTTTTCTCTAGTTGATGTTCTTATTTTTTTCTTTCAGAGATACGGATCTAAATCTAAAATAATTTTTTGGTTGTGTATTAATTATCTTCATCGGTATTTTGGATATGTTATTAATTATAGATTTGAGATGAAGATACAATAAAAAAAAATTTATCCATAGAAATATTTTTACATTTGAAAAGCTTTTAATCTATTTGGTGAAAAAAAGAGAATATTTTTTTATATTGTAACATTTTCTTCTATAGATTTAAAAATTAAAAAAACTCAAATTTATCTCTATTCCTATCTTACAAAATTTTTTATAATCAAATAATGTATCTCCACTTAAACTATAATTTTACTATTTTCTTGAATGAAATTTTGTTTAATTAAAAAAACACAAGATTTTATGAAAAAAGATTGTGAGAGATAATTAGAGAGTAGTGAATGCTAAATAATGACTCCAAAAAATATTTTATCCAAGAGTCGAGATTTATTGTCAACTCCACCGCACTATAGAAATACAGAATAATACAGAAAACGACTTATATCTTTGACAGACACTAACTAACTTCCTTAGTCAAATTATGTTTTTATCTCTTTTTTATTTTTTTTTCTCGAATTTAATTTCTCCCTCATCATCATCAGTCATCATCCTTAACTAGCGCTAGCTTTTTTCATGGTTGAAATCCGACGCACATTTTCAAAAATCAAAGAATTTCAATTTTCAACGAAAGTCACATGCATACTAGCTACTTCAATTCTAAATTTTGTCCGCTTCATCAGCAGTTAAATAATTCTATATGCTAGAATTAATAGATGCATTTCAGGTGGCAAGCAAGTACTTTCAGATAATTCAAAGTTACGCACTTGATGAACAAGTTATTGTAACTATCATGACTCCCTCAATAGATTAAGAAAAATTATAAGAAATTAATTATTAGTTAGTTAATATTATTAGCCAATATTAGAATTTAAGTTTATAATTTCATATTTAGGATTAAAAATTTAAAATTTACGGTCTAAATTTAAGATAATAAAATCATCTTTTAAAAAATTAATTGATATTGATTGAAAAAAATTAATTCCTTAACATTATTCATTGAATTTCTATATAAGTTATAAATTCGTAATTAGATTATTTTTAACAGTAAATATTATTACAAAAACGATTTGTCACTGCTAATTACGTGAAAATAAAGAAACAAATTATAGTTAAAATATAAAGCAACTACTAATTAAGTGAAAATAAAGAAAATTTACTACTAACCATGTGTTAATATATAATTATTTATCACGCTAGTGAAACAAATTGTAGTTATTATAGGATGATTACTAATAAGTGTTTAATTTATCTAAATTCATCATGTGCATTTACCAATTTGTCTGAGTTTATTTAGATTTGATCCTATAACTCTATAAGTGAGTAAGCGCTCATCTTGGTGATCTAAACATGAAAACTCTTAAGAGTTAAAGATTAGTTTTAAAGTTTTTAACAACTATACTTATTTTCCGTTTGGATTGGTTTGTTATTGAAAAAAATTCTGTTACATTTATATAACTTTAAAGATATTTGAATACAATTTTCTTAAAAAATAATTTTATTAAGAAAATTCTTTTATTTTGAACAAACAATAAGTGAACAATATTTCACTACTGGAACTATTCATTTTCCAAGTTGTCAAACACTTCTCAAACTAAAACTGAATAAGTGAATAAACTTCCGTTAACTTGGCGGATAATAGTTTTTTTTTCATCGATAACATTGAAAAAGCTCTTAAGAATTATATAACTTGTATTCACATTTACATAAAATATGATTATTACCTTTTTAATCTTCTATATGTTTTTGTTTATATATATATATATATATATACTTTTTCTGGCGCTTGTCTTTCTTCTCTTTAATTTTAAATTTTTGTCAAAAGAAAAAGATTGAACCACGTTATAAATGGAAATAAACTTGGAAATTTATAGCTCTAGCTACTTCAAGAATAACAAAATGCCAAAATAAGTGTAATCAACCATATAATCATGATGTGGCCATTAAAACCCGTAAGCTCAATTTTGCTTTGATACTCATTAAATAAATCCAATAGGAAGTCACTAGATAAATAAATAATTATTAAGTGATCTTATCATATTATCAGAACAAGAAACTTTAAATCTACCTAAGTTTTAGATACCGACGTTTTTATTTCTTTTTACAAAATTTGTAGTTTCTGTGTATGTAGGTGTCCTTTAATATTTTTATTTAGACAACACAATGCAACATGCACCTTTAATTTGGTGAGCCAACTTTTCCAAAATAGACAAACAGGTTTTTATATTCGTCTGCGGCTATATTATATACGAGGAAAGTGGAAATCTTAGCTGGTGTCTTCAGAAAAATGTGTGGAAGTTGGTGGAAAGAGCCTGCATTTTTCCATAAATATTTTTCATACATATGGTGGGCGAATACAAGCATGACATTTAGCGAATGTCTAAAACGAGCACAACAATTATGTGCTTATTAGATACGCCATATTATTTATATAGACCATTAGATTTGATTAGATGAAAATCAAAAGTTAATATGAAAGAAGAGCATTGATGGACTCTAATAAATACAGAATATCCTAGTACATAAATAAATGCTTTAAATAATAATACTTTAATACACAATACTTTAAAGGGTATCAGAATCTTTTATTTTTAAATAATTAAATATAAAATATATAAATACAAAAATATGAATATTCTTTATTCCATAAAATTAATTATTATGCAAAAAAAATTTATAATATTAAAAAATTATATTAAAATAAAATTTTAAACTGTAACATAAAAATATAAAATAATTAAAATTTTATTTTATATTACTTGATAAATAATTAGATTATTATATTCAAATTTTATTAACTAATTAATTTTATTAAAGATATTATTATATAATATAATTTTTCATCAAAATATTTTAAAAATATAATTTATTTAAAATATATATATATATAAAATACATGAAAATATTAACCTTTCTATTTTTTATTTTTTTTAAAAACAGAATAAATAATATAATTCTAAAAATATGCCTATCATATTATATATTTATTTATATTAGTAAGACCTAAACTAATCAAGCTTACGTAATTAAAAATATAAAACATATAAATATAAAAAAAATAAAAATATTTTTTATAACAAAATTTTAACCAAATAATTAAAAATGATTGAATGTTTTGTTTAAATGAAAAATGCCGCAGCTTTGGTATGATGTACTGAAATGAAAATGTTAGAATATAATAATATTTAAACCTAGAATTTTGATCCTAATTTTATGAAAAATGACCTCACTTAGCTTTTTATATTTAATTTTCACACATATAAAAATATAAAGTTTACATATTCTTTTTCCCTTTCATCCTTTTTTTCTTTCAAAACTTCTATCTTTTTAATATATAGAATGAGTGCTATCCTAAAATGAAATTTATATAATGTTGATCTATGTTTTGAACAAAAATATGATTTGAACATATTCTTTGTGATGGTCTTAACCAGAAACAGAAAAAATATATAAATATTTAAAAATGCCTTAAATAACATTGTTATATATTTTTTTATTTTATTATATATTATTTTAAAATACTTGAAAATAATAAAAATAAAAATAATTTTATTATAAATATATAATTTTAAATATTATATATATGAAACTTTAAATGTTAATTTTAATAAATAAAAAATATTTATTTTATTATATTTATATATTTTATATTTTTAATTATCTAAATTTGATTAGTTTAGGTCTTACTAATATAAGTAAATATATAATGTGATAGGCATGTATTTAGAATTATATTATTTTTATTTCCTTTTTCTAAAAAAATATTAAAAAAATAAAAAAGGTTAATATTTTATTTATTATATATAATATTTTAAATAAATTATATTTTCGAAATATTTTGATGAAAATTTATTTTATATAATAATATCTTTAACAAAATTAGTTAATTAATAAATTTTTGAATATAATAATTTAATTATTTATCAAGTAATATAAAATAAAATTTTAATTATTTTATATTTTTATGTTACAGTTTAAAATTTTATTTTAATATAATTTTTTAATATTATAAAAATTTATTGTATAATAATTAATCTTATTGAGTAAAGAATACTCATATTTTTGTATTTATATATTTTATATTTAATTATTTAAGAATAAAAGATTCTATTACCCTTTAAAGTATTGTGTATTAAAGTATTACCATTTAAAGTATTTATTTATGTAATAGGATATTCTGTATTTATTAGAATCCATCAATGCTCTTCTTTCATATTAGCCTTTAATTTTCATCTATCTAATAAGCACATAATTGTTGTGCTCGTTTTAGACATACCCTGACATTTAAAGGATTTTTTTCTACAATAAAATAAAAAATAATTATTTTTTAAAATTCTATTTTTCAATTTTAAATTTTCAAATACGATTTTTTTTATTTAGGACAAGTTCGTCACATTCTCAGAACAGCGAACTCTATTAATTTTATAGAGTTCGCCTAATCTCCGCAAACTTTACCCCAATTCTCTCTACAACTAACGAAACTCAAATTTTTAAATCATTATCATCATCTCCAAGAATACATAGGAGCAGCGGCGGAACTTAGAAACAATTTTGGAGGGGCTAAAAATTTAACATTAAAATTTAATAATAATATTTATATTAAAATAAAATTTATAAATATAATTATTCTTTAAGTTTGTTACTAATAAAATAATAAATAAATAATTCTACAAATAAAAAATATAAAATAGTTTATAATGGTACTTTTCGAATTTTTTGTGACTTAAAATCTTCAATAATCGAATTAGAACTAAACTTTTCAACAATTTTTTTCTTCATTATTTTTATTGCTGAAAATGATTGCTTCTGTAGTAGCTGTAGTAACTGTAGAAATTGAAAGAGTTAATATCAGGCGAATCAATCTATCAATCAAGAGAGCTTCTTGTTGAATAAAGAGCTGCGAAATGCCAATAGCGAAGCTGCTAGTGAACCTGAGTGCTTTAAGTCATAATAAAGTATTTAAACCAACTGAACTATTTTTTATTTTTTGAAAAAAGTACTACTAATTTTTTTATAAAAAAATTTGAGGAGCCATGACCCCATTGCCTCAACTAAGCACCGCTCTTGCATAGGAGTACACAAAAGTACACAAAAGTACACAGACAACATATCTTTTTCAACATTACTGGCAACAATGGCAACCATTATTATATTTAACAAGGATTTTTTTGTGTACATAGGAGTACACAAATACAAGCAAATAAGCCATATTTAACAATAATTTTTTCATTATAAATTAAAAAAAACCATTATTTCCCTAATAAAAATATGACTTATTCATGCGTACTCTTGTGTACTCATGTGTACTCTAGAGACGATGATAATGGTTGTTATTGTCTGTTGTGAAGCTTCAAAACGTGAGTTAACCAGATTTTTTGAGAATTTGAAGTGAGTTCGCCAGAGTCAAGCGAACTCTATAAAAATTACCGAGTTCGCCGATGGATGCGGCGAACTTGCCCTACATCCAAAAAAAATGTATTTGAGAAATTAAAGTTAAAAAATACGATTTGAGGAATTAAATATTTTTTTATATTTTAAAAAAATCTGACATTTAAATGATTGGTTAAATATTTTTTTTCATAAAATTTAAAATTTATTTAAATTTGATTTTTATATAAGAAAAATATTGGCCTATAATTTTTTTAAGTAGTGGTTTAAATTCCTAATGGTGAGTATAGAGTGGTTACGTGTATCAAAAGTTAAGGAAGGTGGGTTACTCTAGTTTGTTTTATTAGTTGTGACTGTTGTAGTTTATTAAAAGTTTGTTACAGTATCTTTTATCTACAAAGTGTGTGTATACATATTGTAGTGGTTTACTGGTTTATTAGTGTGTAATAGAAATTAATCAATACATTTATTTTATTGACTTTATTTCTCTTCTATATGAGGCCTAAGTTCAAGTTTTTTAAGATGTTTTTTTGCTCTTTTTTGTTATTAACCTAATCATAATTTTTGGGTAATTTGAGAGTGAAAGAGAGCCGTCACCATAGTTATCAGAATCGAACCGGTAATTGACCCGGTCATATGACTGGGTCATTGGGTCACTGGTTCAACTGGTGGGTTACTGATTTATCCGGTTGATCCGGTCATAATTAAATAAAAATATAAAATTATAAAAATAAAAATAAAACTAAAAAATTAAATGTATGTTTTCAAAAAATATATTTATCATTAATCAAATATCAATTCTTAGATAATATTTATGGTGCAAAAATAGATAATAAATTAGTCACTAGTATAAAATATTTTCTCAATTTAAATGAACGAGAGAAAATAAAAGATAACAAAATCAATATTAATATATCAATATATTTATATATTAGGTATTGTTATTTGTTTGGTATCCATGTCAATTCATGTTTAAAAGAATTAAAAAAAAATTATTTATGATTATTATATATTTAATTTTTGTCATAAGAATTATAAAGGTGCTTGATGGCGTAGCGGCAGGAGCGAGGGTCTGCATACTCATCACTCCAGGTTCGAATCTTGCATGATGTGGACGGAAGCTCCTACGCTGGTTCAGCGGCGCGCATGTGTACCGTGGATCCGCACGGGTTTGATGCGGTCTGGAGCTCGAACCGGCTGGTTTTCAACGGGTTTGACCACCGTTGACCGGTTCAATTGCATATTCGGTTCAACTCACTAACCGAATTGGTCAAACTACCGGTTCATCGATTTTCCGGTCGAACCGGCAGGTTCGGTTCGGTTCTGATAACTATGGCCGTCACAAAGTGAGAGAGAAGAGGAAAAACAAAATTTTTATTTTTACGCAGAGCAGTAAATTTCAAATAGCAATTTCGCAAGCGTTTATCAATGAATTGGCCTGAAATTGGGACTGCAAGTTCATCTCATCTTGTTCTTTATTCTGGACAGTGGAGATGTTATTTAGAAGTCTATAGTGAGAGAAATTAGTCTCAAACAGTAGCCTAATTTTGGATATTTTTCATCTTCTTCTTACTCATTTGTAAGCTTTGGTGCTTTGGTGCTTTGGTATTTGGCTAATTGTATGCACGATCTATGCTTTGTTTAAAATTCTCTTGTACCTCATATTTACTTATAGTGGAGCTATTTTATTGGTCTAGATGACTCTTAGTTTTTACCTCTCATATTGAGGGAGTTTTTCACGTTAAAATCTTAGTCTGCTCTTCTTATTGCTTTACTTGATATACCTACTTGCTCATAGTTGCTGCCATATTATATTGTGAGTGCTTTTATATTATTCTTGTGTTGGATATTTGTGTTATTTTTGTTGTTGGGCTCTTTTGTAACACCCTAATATTCAAATCCTTATGCTCGAGTCATAAGTCAATGATATTACGGTGGTACGACTCTCAGGTAGATTTTTAATATATAAATATAGGTAATTTTGAAAGGAGTATTAATCGAGAAGCCTGAAAAGAGTAGAAATAAAATCGCGAAGACGTATCACTCACGTTTCGACAACAAAAAGATAAACCGTGAAGCCGAAAACGATATACGGACAAGGCGTAAAGGAGACTAAGAGATAGATAACATATAGATATATATAACATAAGTAAATAGCCACTAGACGCGACCCGCGAAGATTAGGCCGGCTAGGGTACAGTATGAAAATAGTTGACAACAGTATGTCCTAATCTCTCCCAAAGGAAACACGAGAGACTCTATAGGCCAGTTCAAAAGAGTTCAATACATAATATAATCTTTTCGAAACAAAGGTGGAGAGATTCTAAGCAAAACACAAAGTAGAGAAAATGAAGATCTTCGCCATCTCTCAGACGACCCACAACTCACTTCTGAGCACCTGGACCTGTATCTGAAAAACAAGAGATATATACGGAATGAGAACCCCGGGCCCATGGGTTCCCAGTACGGTAAAAGTGCCAAATAAATACAATGCACTACAATAAGAACTCATTAAGCATCTTAAGCTTCTTCACCAATTATTCATCCTAGATTCTCGCTAATCCATGAATAGGCAACTGTCGTAAAGGGATACTAAATCCGGTCCATATCTCATATGATTCCCAACTCACTGACTCTCCAACGAATCAGATTTGGAATCATAAACAAAACCATCATCAGTCGTCTTG
Organism: Arachis hypogaea; assembly: GCF_003086295.3. Classification (NCBI taxonomy): domain Eukaryota; kingdom Viridiplantae; phylum Streptophyta; class Magnoliopsida; order Fabales; family Fabaceae; genus Arachis; species Arachis hypogaea. The sequence continues at coordinate 28,438,874 of NC_092048.1, forward strand.
TCTCAGCAATTCTATATTAATGCATCATACCCTCACCTGGAGCTAGTGAAACCACATCACTGCGTCTACCCAGAGAGCTCAAATTATCTCATCCAATGATCATCATCCTCAAGCAATCGCATCACCAATTCATCTCATCAAGAACAGCCCTCAACCTCCACCGACACCAACATGAGGGGCCTCTCAGTTGTACAAACACAAGCAATACAGGCAAGTAATACACAATTAGCACATAATCAGGTAACATAGCATATATAATGTAGAAGTCTAAAACAAATAAGCAAACCCAAACAATTCAAACATATGCAAATGATGAATACCTGCCCTATGGCTGATGATATCATCTGTCGGTTATCAAGCCAACCCGACGTGTCCGGTAGCTAACCCGGGCACAGTCTCTCTGTTGCGCATTAATATCATTAGAGGGAATATGTGCCCTGTCACCATTAGAGGGTATCTGCGCCCTGTCGCCATTAGAGGGTATCTGCGCCCTGTCGCCATTAGAGGGTATCGGTGCCCTGTCACCCTTACAACCAGAGAGAAAACACAAGCATACTTACATTCAACATTTTCCATCATTATTCATTTATCATATTTGTTCATTTATCATATATGCATTTATACTCAGCCATAATCCATAATGGCTTTGCCGTAACCCGGCAATAACTCAGCCATCCGGCTCACAGTTCAATCCAGAACTAGCCAATTTATCAACATGGCTCCGCCGTATCCGGCAATAACTCAGCCATCCGACTCATGGTTCAATCAAGAACCAGCCATTTATCAATAAATACAGCCCTTCGGTTCATGGCATACACGGTACTTCCACCGTCATCCTCCATATCTCATATAATCATCTTTGATCATCATTGATCATTACTTTTCCTCTTGCTTCACTCGCAAGTTACCACATTCACTAGCTCCTTTTCTCATTGCTAGGCATATCATAATGATTTAAGACATAAGTGGTGAGATCGGAGGCTTAGAAGTATGAAATTTGGCTTTTAAAACTCAAAAATCAACTTTGGCACGAAAACAGAGCCACGCGTACGCGTACTCCACGCGCACGCGTGGATGGCCACAAAACTCATCGACGCGTATGCGTCATGCACGCGGACGCGTAGATTGAAAATTAGCCAAACGACGTGCAAGCGTTAGCCACGCGTACGCGTGGGTGCACTTGCGCCCCAGGCACAAAACTGGCACAACTCTGGCGCAACTATCTGGAAAATGGCTGGGCAATTGGTGCAGCGCATCGACGCGCCCGCGCACAGCACGCGCACACGCGGATGGTGCTTTCTTGAAGATTGGCGCGTATGCGCCAAGTGCGCCTACGCGCGGAGGGTCATTCTGCTAAAAATTTTCTAAGTTAAAAGGCTGCAGAATTCACAGACTAAACCCCCAATCTTCCGATGGACATAACTTTCTCATTTCAAACCGATTTTCACCCGTTCTTCGAACGGCATGGACATCCCGGATCCAATTTTTTTTCTAAACAAGTTTCGCACAAAACGGAAATCCGGAGTCCAAGTTATGTCCCGTCAGAGTATGCCCAAAAACCATGTTTTCACACAAAACCACAAGGTGCCATTTTCAAAACAAGCCATTTCAATTCTTTTCGAAATCAACCAAAACATGCCAATTTCAACCCTTTTTGAAATCAATCAAAATGTACCAAAATCAACATCAAGCCTCCTCAATTCACACATCAACACTTCACCACAACTCACAAAACATCATCCCACTAATTTAACATTTCTTAATCAAGTGGCTAAGAGACAACACATAGACATGTCATACATATTTTTTCATCCCAATTTCCAATAATACCATTTTCAATTAATCATCATTACACACACTCAATATCATCATACCATCAAGGCATCAATAATCATAGTCACATATATGACCACATAATATATCTCAACCAAAACCAAACATACCTTATCTATATAATTTCACCCAAAATTACCAAATTCCACACTTCAACTCCTCAAACCTTATTATTCAATAACCAACCCAATCATTCATATATTTATTATCTGAAACTCATCCAATCACTTGCATCATCATACAATGCACGCATCAACTTACCTTCCTTACCTCTTTCCGGCCTCCGGCCCAAAATTCACGGCCTCCGGCCCAATTTCACAATTTAAAAGCATAAACCACAAATCAATACTCATTACCCAATACATTCAATTCTCAATACACCAAGCATACAAGGCCACACAATTCTCAACCCAATCATTAATTCACATTACATACCAACTATGCATATTAGCACTAACCATTTACACAATCCAAACTTAATCCTAGGAGCATCTAGCCTAGGAATTCTCATCACACCACACGGTATTTAAATGAAACTTAAACTGTACCTCTTGTAGCCAAATCAATTGAGCCTCTTCTTTGAAAGTCTCCACCAACCTTAGCTCCAAGCCTCACCAAAGCTCCTCAAGCAACACCAATCTCCCAATTGTGCATCAAAATCACCAATACACTAACATAACCAATTTCACATATATACATCAACCTAGAGCTCATGAAAATGATAAATCACAAGGGTTTGAGTACTTCTTACCTCAGCCCATATGAAATAGGGATAGAACCCACTTAGAATCCATGTTAGAGTATCTCTAAACACCCAAAACCACAAGATTTCAACACTAACTACCCAAAAACGTGTAACAGTGGGGAAATTTGAAAACTGGGCAGAGATGAATGAAATACTCACCACAAAACTTAGATTGAATTGTAGAGGATGAGAAGAGCGACGTGTGGCTGCAAACGGCTCGTCAATCGGAACTCCGTAGCTCAAGTTATGGTGGTTTGAAGATCAAAGAGAGTTAGGTTTTCTCTCTTCTCTTCTCTCTTCTCAATTTCAGCGCCCCAACCCTTCTCTTTAGGATAAAATGAGCTGAAATGCTCATAACTAATGTTTATATATGTTGGGTCTTGGGCCCACTTAGGCCCGGTTCACTTATTTTTGTCCGTTGGCCCAATTTCGGGCCAAAACCTTTAAGATTAGCGCTCCAAATCGCATTTTAAATATTTCTACTTTCCCTAATTAAAATTCCTCCTTTCTTAACCTTATTTACTTATACTCAATTTTCTCAACTGCAGTACCAGACAGATCTCGGCCGGTACTGCCGGTCAAAATTCCACTGCGCGCTTTTATGCAGAAAACTATGTTTTTCGACTCGGAAAAATTCACTAAATCCAATTATCATATTTAAATTATCAAATTCCAATTGCCAAATTCTCCAACCATATTCGCTCCTATTTAATTTACTATTTAATTAATTTCGGTTAGACCGGGTATTACATCTTTCATACTGACATCAGAGTTTGTTGGTATTTTTCTAGGCTTGTGATTCTGTGAACAATGGAAGCTAATACTAATCTAGTAGGATGATCACTTTTAATGGTCCTAATTATGATTTGTGAAAGTCAAAAATGAAATATTTACTTTTTGTCAAGAATTTTTATCAACCAGTTTTAGGTACCAAAAAGCCTAATGATAAATCGGATGATGAGTGGAATTTGTTGCATAGACAAGTTTGTGGATATATTAGGTATTGGATTGACGATAATGTGTTGAACCATATTATTGGAGAGACACATACTTGGACTCTTTGGTTTAAACTTGAACAATTATATACTTGAAAAATTGGAATAACAAGATGTTTTTTATTAAGCATTTGTTGGCTTTGAAATATATAGATGGAACATCAATGACAAATCACTTGAATAACATCTAAGGAATAATGAATCAACTATCTTCCATGGCTATCAAGTTTAATGAAGAGGTTCAAAGATTGTTACTTCTCGACTCCTTACCAGGTTCGTGGGAAATTCTCAAAATTTTATTGTCCAATTCTGTTCTTAATGGTGTAATCTCTATAGATTTTGCTAAGAGCAGTATTTTGAATGAAGAAATGAGAAGAAAGTCATAAGGTGTATTAGCTACACATTCAAATGTTCTAGTTTCTGAGTCTAGGGAGAGAAACAAAAGTCAAGGTCCTAAAAGTAGAGATCAAAGTAGAAGCAAGTCTCAAGAAAAGTATAAAAATATTGAGTGTCATCATTGTGGTCAAAAGGAGCATGTGAAAAAATTTTGTTGGCACCTAAAGAAGAAAAAAGCCAAGACAAGTAACAACAAGGGCACAAATAAAGATGATGGTAGTAATGAAGACAAGGTCAATGTAACTTATAATGATTTTTTTCTTGTTGAGAAATTTGAATCTGTTAACCTTGTTGATAATAGTATTAGTTAGGTGATTGGCAGCGGTGTTTCTATTCATATTACATTTAGGAGGAATTTGTTTACGTCTTATACTATTGGTGATTTTGGTGATATGAAAATGGCTCATCAAGGTGTTGCAAAATGTGCTGGTATTGGACAAGTTTGCCTAAAAACCTCCAATTGTACCAAATTAATTTTAAAGCGTGTGAAGTAGGTTCCAGACATTCGGTTAAACTTACTTTCTATTGATAAGTTGTGTGATGAAAACTTAGATAGCTCATTCTCTCGTGATAGTTGGAAGCTCACCAAGGATTCCGTAGTTATTGCTAGAAGTACACGACATTCTACTCTTTATTTAACTCAAGCAAAGATTGTAAAAGATGTTGCTAATGCTGTTGAGTTTGTTGATGGAACTTACTTATTGCATAAGAGATTATGTCATATGAGTGAAAAAGACATGAATATGTTATCCAAGAGGAACCTTTTATCTGGTTCTAAGGTTGCATTGCTGGAAAACAAAATAGGATTTCTTTCAAGAGCTATCCACCTTCAAGAAAGCAAGGAAGTCGGATATATTTGACTTAGTGCATTTTGATGTATGTGGTCTGATGAAGACAAGAACACTTGGAGGTTTTATCTACTTTGTAACCTTTATTGATGATCATGTTAAAAAATTATGGGTTTACACTTTGAAGATCAAAGATTAAGTTTTGGACGTGTTTAAGCAATTTCAAGCTTATGTCAAAAGAGAAACTGGAAAGAAGTTGAAATGCATTCGCACTGACAATGGTGGTGAGTACACAGGTTCATTTGATGCTTATTGTAAAGATAATGTTATAAGACATCATAAGACTCCTCCGGTGAATGTCTTGGCTGAAAGGATGAATAGAATATTGGTTGAAAGAGTTAGGTGTTTTGGATTAGCAAAATCCTTTTGGGGTGAAGCTTTGAGCACTGTTTTTCATGTCTTGAATCGAACACTATCTATTTCCTTGCAATTTGAAGTTCCAGAGAAGATATGGTCAGGTAAAGATATTTCTTATGATTACTTAAGAGTCTTTGGATGCAAAGCCTTTGTTCATATTTTCAAAGATGAGAGATCCAAACTTGATATAAAGATTAGGCAGTATATTTTTATTGGCTATGGTATGGATGAGTTTGGTTATAGGTTTTATGATCCTGTTAACAAGAAGGTTATTCGAAGTAGAGATATTGTCTTTGTTGAAGACCAAATATTGAAGGATACTGATAATACAAAGAAGCCAATGGTTCAGCCTAGTGATGATTTTTCTAACTTAGATATTACTCCATCTATGTCTATGGTAGAAGATGGTAGAATTGAAGCACACAATAATGAGTATGATACAGGTGCAGCTGAAGATGAAATAGTTGATCCGACGCTTGATGAAGTTGGTAATGATGATCATGAAAAATAACCACCTTTAAAAATTCCTGCAAATGTACTTAGAGGGTCTACAAGAGAGAGGAAGCCTTCGTCAAGGTATTCTCCATATGAGTTTATTTTGTTGACCAATGGGGAGAACCTGAATGTTACAAAGAGGCTGTTGAAGATGGAAGCAAACCTCAATAGCTTGAAGCTATGCAAGAAGAAATGAAGTCCTTGTTTAAAAATGATACCTATGAGTTAGTGAAGCTACTTAAGGGTATGAGAGTTTTGAAGAACAAATGGATATTTAGAATCAAGAATGAAGAACACAATTCTAAGCGTCGGTATAAAACTAAATTAGTTGTTAGAGGATTTAGTCAGAGAAAAGGTATTGATTTTGAGAAGATTTTTTTTCTATTGTGAAGATGTCATCCATTCGTGCTGTACTTAGATTAGCAGCTTCTTTTGATTTGGAGATTTAACAAATGGATGTGAAGACAGTTTTTTTTTTTCATGTTGATTTGGATAAAAAAATATATATGGAACAATCAAGGACTTTGTTGTTAAAGGAAAAAAAGACCTTATGTGCAAGCTTAAGAAGAGTCTTTATGGGTTAAAGCAAGCTTGAAGACAATGGTACAAGAAGTTTGAATCTATTATGGGAGAGCACGGTTATCATAAGACAATTACAGATCATTGTGTATTTGTACAAAAATTTTCTGATGGTGATTTTATCATTTTTTTTGTTTTATGTGGATGATATTTTTATTGTGGGTAAAATACTTTGAGGATTAATGAGTTGAAAAATAGTTGAGTAAGTTTTTTGCTATGAAATACTTGGGTCTTGTCAAATAGATGTTGGGCATGACTATTACTCGTTATAGAGATTCTAAAAAGCTTTATTTGTCACAAGAGAAGTACATAAAGAAGGTGCTTTAAAGGTTTAGCATAAATGATACCAAATGTGTTGCTAGTTTTTTTGTTCTTCATTTTAAGTTGAGTACCAAGTAGTGTTCAACCACTGACGAGAAAAAACAAGCAATGTATGAAATTCCTTATGCCTCAACTGTTGGAAGCTTGATGTATGTTATGTTGTGTACTAGACAGACTTGCTTATGCGGTTGGCACTGTGAGTTGTTTTCTCTCTAATCCAGATAAAGAACATTGTAATGATGTTAAATAGTTATGAAATATATCAAAGGTACAACCAACTTGAGTTTGAATTTTGATGGTGAGAAACATTTACTAGTTGGCTTTACTGATGCTAACATGGCAGGAGATATTGATTTTCGAAAGTCTACTTCAAGTTATTTGGCCAAGTTTGCAGAGAGAGTTATATCATGGTAGTCAAGGTTATAGAAGTGTGTTGCATTTTTTACCACAGAGGCAGAGTTTATTGCAGCAATTGAAGCATGTAAAGAGTTGTTGTGGATGAAGAAGTTTCTTGGAGAGTTTGGTTTCAAGCAAGACCATTATATGTTGTTATGTGATAGTCAAAGTGCTATTCATCTCGCTAAGAATTCTGCTTTTCATACAAGATCTAAATACATCGATGTTAGGCATCATTGGATACGGGATGTGTTGAATTCCAAGTCGTTGAAACTTGAGAAAGTTCAAATCGGTGATAATGGTGTTGATATGATGACAAAAATATTATCAAGAGAGAAACTTAAAATATGTTGTTTGATCGCCAGGATGGTGAGGGCCTCCATCTAGTCGAGAAGGTGGAGATTTATTGGGCTTATTTTTCTCGTATGTGAGGAGTCCAAGTTTTTGAGGGTGTCTTCTTACATCCTTATGCCACTAACCTAATCAATTTTTTTGGGCAATTTGAGAATGAAAGAGAGCAGCCATAAAGTGAGAGAGAAGAGGGAAAATAAAATTCTTGTTTTTATACTGAGCAGCAAATTTCAAATAGCGATTTCTCATTCGTTCACCATTAGATCGGTCTAAAATTTGGACTTCAAGTTCACCTCATCATGTTCTTCATTCTGGACAGTGAAAATGTAGATTGGAGGTTTGTAGTGGGAGACATTAGTCTCGAATAACAGCTCTAATTTTGGGTATTTTTCATTTTCTTATTACTCATTTATAAGCTTTGGTGCTTTGGTGTTTTAGCTGATTGTATGAACAATTTGTGCTTTGTTTGAGACTCTTTTGTACTTCATATTTGATTATAGTGGAGCTATTTCATTGGTTTGGATGACTCATAGTTTTTACTTCGTATATTGAGAGATTTTTCACATTAAAAATCTTATTCTGCTTTTTTTTTGTTGTTTTACTTGATTTATTTGTTTATTTATAATTACTATCATATTGTGTTGCGAATACTTTTATATTATTCTTGTGTTGGATATTTGTATTATTTTTATTGCTAGGCTCTTTCACATCCTCACAGTAATCAATACATACACTCCTCTAGGGGTGAACGCGGATCGGACCGGATATGGCCAAAATTTCGATCCGATCCGCACTAAAATTATCGGATTAGATCCAATATCCGCAGTTTTAAACTTGGAATCGATCCAATTCGCATATTTGCGCATCGGATATTGAATATATCTGCAAAATACAAAAATATTTTTAAAAGGTTATTTTTATTAAAAAATATCAATAAAATTCATTTTTTCTATTCTTTAAAATATGTTTACTCTTAAAATAATATTAAACATATTTTTTTAAAATAATAAATTAAAATAATACAACATATATGATAATTATTAGTTGAAATAAAACATAAAAAGTATTTACTTATTTATTTCTTTATTTTTACAGATACGCGAATATGCAGATCGAATATGTGGATATCTACACAAAATTTATAATAAGATTCTATTAGTGTGCGGATCAAATTTATATCCATAATTTTTAGATCAGATTCGAATAAACACAATAAATATACATATTAAATCCGATGCATATATACTCTTACACTCCTCTACTTTATTCTATCCAAGAGCTTCGAGTTCTCTCCTTAAGTCTTGTTTCCGTTATGATCTCTTGCAAAACTCAAAAAATACTTTAAATGATCAAATCATAGTTGATAAATTGAAAGTCAAAGGCTTTAAGTTTTGGCCATTCAATATGCTGTTAGACGCTAGTCAAGTTACGAAATTATATCAATTGAATTGTGTTACGAATGTCGTAGTTTGTTGACTTATGACTAAACCATGAGATTGAGATGTCCCATTGGAAGATCACTACCAAGAATATATCAAGTCAAACTAATTAAATTACGCAATTGAGATTTGGTACGAATAGAGAATTTGTACGCCTCTTATCATACTGCATCAGATTTTAAATCTCACGGTAATTTTATGTGTAGAAATATATTTTTTAAGTGTAATTAAATTTGATATAAGTCAAATAAAAAAAATGTACGAATACATTAGGGGTGTGAATATGGTCGGGTTGGTTTGAGTTGGTTCGAATTTATTTTTTTTATATGTATATTCGAACCAAACTAAACATATTAAAAATGAATTATTTCTATTTGGATAATTGAGTATCTAATAAAATAAAAATTTATAAAAAAATAAAATTTTTATTTTAAAAATTCTATAAGTATAATAAACGTATAACATTAATAGAAATAATCCAAACCTATTTAACATCAAATACATTAAAAACTAAACACATTAAAATCTAAATATATTAAACACTAAAGACATTAAAATCCAAACATATTAAAAGGCATATATGTTTTAATTTTTATTTTTTTATTTAATTAATATATGATTAGATCTACGAGTTAGTTCGGGTTCTGCACCTCCAGAACCGTTACCCAAATCAATTACTAGAGAGAGTCATTGGTTTGATTTGAATTAGACCCAATTACTCGTTGATTTTAGAACTAATTTAATTAGTTCGGTTTGAGTTCGAAAGGGTAATCGAATACCCGCGATCCGTGCTCACCTCTAGTATACATTTTTTTTTGCGCTTTTACAGCACAGAATTTTTTTATAAAGAACAAAACAATTTATCGACATAATATAAAAATTTTTATAATATAAATCTAACAATATAGTATAATAATTTTTGCACATAACACATACATTTTTACGGAAAATATATTTTATTAGTTGAGTGAGACAATATTTTAAATATGTGGTGCTTCAAAAATTTATATATATGTACTAAAATTTTTATGTTATACACCAAAATTTATGTGATGTGCATATTTTGTTGATTGAGTGTCAGTATTTTAAATATGTGTTATATACTAAATTTATGTATTGGGTATCAAAATTTTTATACTCTAATTTTCTGAACATATATTATAAGAGAAGAATATTAAAATAACGAAAATAATGATGATAATGATAATAAGAAAAGAAAACAACGATAGCAATAATAACAATGACAACAACAACGACAATAGTGACAGCGACGACAATAATAACAATAAAGAAAGAAGCGGCTAATAAAAAGAAACAGCATAAGTATCCGTATATGTATAAAGAAAAAGAATTACGTATCTTTTTTAGTATGTGTGAGTTTGGAGAATGAGTTTAGTGTAACATAGAAAACAATAATTAAATTATTATCACTAAAAAATGAATTACAAACATGTATGAAATAAAAGAGCAACAAGATATTATTCTTAATTCTTATTCTAAACATATTTTTCTAATTTTTCACAATAATAAACTCGCTAATTCAGATTGCTTTTAAGTTTTCAAGATAAAATAAAGGTATAATCATAAATAATGAGTATTAATATTCATATGCATCTTAATGAACAAAAAGTGAAAAGTAGTTTCAATTTTTTGTAATCTTAAAAAAAATTAATTAGTAATTTTTTCGATAGTTAATTAGTGAATTAGTAAATAGATGATAATTAGAAGAATATATTACGAAGACATATTAATTTTTAAGATAATAAATGTATGAGACTTTTATTTTACTTCAGAAGTCAGAAAATATATATAAAAAAAAAAGTATAACTGACCAATTTTAGTTAGTCAACAATAATTAATTTTAGAATTGTTTTATAATTTAAAATTTAAAATTAATATATAGTTTATGATTTAAAATTTAAAATTTAAGATAAATAAATAAATTTTTAAAAAAATTAATTGATGTTAGCTAAAAAAAATTAGTTCCCTAATATTACTCAACATATAATTACTTAACAATAATTTGGAACAAATAGGAATAGCAAAAGCCAATGAGTTATAACTTAAATGGTATAATTTTCCCATACTCATCTAAGAGGTTGCGGGTTTGAATCTCCTATCTTTGGTAAAAAAAAAAAAATAAAAATAGCAAAACTGTGTACAGAAATGAATATCTGAGATAAGTATTATTTATAATAAAAAATTTAATAGAAATTTTTAAAATTTTTACAGAAATAGAGATATATTCCTACTAATGAAAATAGAGACGGAGACGGGAATAGAAGTAGTTACTCCATTAAAATCCTCTAAATCTCTTGAACGTGAAATTATTACTTTTTTTTTTATTTTTTTAAATAAATATATTGGAGATTTTATGTATACATAAATTATATTAAATTTGTATTTAGATTGTATTTTAATATAACAAATTTGGTTGAATTATATTAGATTATATTATGGTTGTAATATTTTTTTTAAAGTTAATATTCATAAATATCTGTAAATATTCGAAAAAATTAAAAAAAATCTATAATAAAAATAAACTGGAGACAGGGAGCATTCTTTTTAATAGAGATAGGAGACGGAAAAAAATATCCAACCATTCCATAAATATTCGTTACCATTCCTAACAACAAATGTTGAGAGAACTAATTGAAGTTCCATTAGTCAATGCAATGTACTTTAAAAAATATATTTAAAAAAGTAGTCTCATTAACTAAATCAAATCCGTACAAGTTGGTCCATGGTTGTTCATTTAGTAATTTCCTTAATTAACCTCTTAACTACGTTGACAGAGACGGATACAGAGTTTGGTGATGATGATGCTAATTTGAGAAGTAAACCAACTCATCATGAGTCTTTGGCGTGCATAGAACAGTGAATGTTTTGCCTGATTACAAAGTTTGTGGCTGACTTAGATAATGTTTAAATAAAAGTAATATTCGTACACTAAAATTATTTATTAAAATTAATGTATTTGTATATATATATATAGAAATTTTTTTTTTCTTTTCCTATTCGATTGTATTTTCTTAGAAACTTAGGGAAGTGCTTTGTAAACATACATATAAAAAGAACTTATTTCATTTAACTTCTTTAAGCCCATTATAATTAATTATTTCGGTTTTCTACTAGTGGCTTTTAGCATAACTTCAGCTCTTTTTATCAGTGTGAATAAGATACGACTTATTTGATTTTCAAATTGGAATTGAATTAGAGATTTTCTAATACTACTAGATATTCTTGAGTTCTTTATCATGTTAATTTCCAATTCTTGCTTGATCATTGAGATTCGTAGTCAATACAGATTAATTAATATATATATATATATATATTTTAATTTATTTTTAATATATATATTTATATTTTATTATATATTTTATATTAATAATTAATTTTTAGTAGCTGATTTTAATGTACACATAATCTAGTTTATGTTTAAAATAAACAAAATATATGATAATAATAATAATAAATCAAAATTATCTTATTTAATTTAATATTTATAATTTTATATATATAATATTTATAATTATATATTTATTATTTTTAATATTATTTAATTATTTTAATAATAATTAATTAAGATATATAAAATAAAGTAAGTTTAGACGACTTTAAATTGATATTCTATTATTTTTTTAAATATTTTTGTAAAATATATAAAAGGGCTATTAAGTACAACACATTATTACGTGAAATTGATTAACATGGTAAAAGGAAATCTAAAATGCGAATATAAAAATAATAAAAAACTTATTATTGTTTTAGACTATTACTTATTTTATTTTATTTGACTTTTGATGCTACTCTAGTATAATCGAAGAAATAGATTTGTCAAACTTCTGACAAGGAAAACTCCAACGCTAGTACGCTACTATGCTAGGTAGTGGTTGAATTCGAAAAGAAAATTAAAAGACAAAAAGTCAAACACGTTGTTGGAATAAAAGAAATCACATGGACCATAATTTCATAAATATCAAGAAAGTAAAACAACTTTATTTATTTTAAGAGTAAAATGATAACTAAATTTTTAAAAATTTTAATTTTAGACTAATTAATATTTTAAAAAAATACTAATTAAATTTTTTACAATAATAAATGGTAGACATGTATATATGTTATTTTATTGATGAATAGTGCGAAACGAATTAAAATAAAATTATTTATATATTTCGTTATTTATAATAGTGCGTGTTTCGTTGCTGTCACATAAGTATAAAAACGATATACTTTTTTACAGTAAAATATTTATTATCTTTTGAGCTTTTATATAATATTTATCAACTGTTCTCTATCATCATGAATCTTAGTAAGACAGGTGAAATTTCATTTCAAAAGATGTTATCTGCATGATCTTTCATAAATAAACATATCACAATAAATTAAATAACGGTATATATAAACATTATTATCAAATTTTACGTGATAAATTAATAAAAAAAATTACATATCCATTGTTTATTATTATAAAAAGCCATTGATATTTTTTCACAACTAATTAATTTAAAATCAAAATTTTTAAGAATTTAATTGTCATTTTAGTAAAATTTTAATTTTAATTTGATATTTGAATCTTTTCTCCACTCTCATTTTACTTGTTTTGATTTGTGTTTGTGCTTTCAAGTTTCAATCAAACAAGGAGAGAGACAGATGTGGCAACATTTTGTTTTATTCAAATTAAATTCTCTCACTCGTGTGGCTTTGTCATCATCATGTGGGGAAGGTCACCGCAGACCGCTCACTACTTTGTGTCTTCTATTTTATTTTCTCTTTATTTCGTTATTTTTTATTTCACAATTTGTCATTTGTACACCTCATCCTTACTTCAATATGACTTCATATATACTACTACTAATTAATTATTTTCTTTCGTTTAAATTCCCTCTGCCACAGTAGCCCCATAATAAACACCGAAATAAGGAATGAATATATTCAAAATGATTATGGTTTGATGAGTAATGAGTTTCTTGAATGCTATGGTCATATAATTGATGCAATGCTCACTTGTTAATAATTAACCAGACACTGAAAATAATGCATCCTTATTGCCTAACATGCATGCAATGAGGGAACTGTGTTGTGCTTAATTAAGATGATTTGTCCGAGATTGTTGCTTCTTCTTGTGGCATCTTATGAATCATTTCATTCATTGGAGCCATTATATTTTATATCATTCTAATAATCATAATGGAATCCTAATTAGAATTATGGTGTCTTCCATATTACAGCTTCGCTTATTACAGAATGTATACGTGTCTATGTTCGTTCCCAATAGGTATATTTGAGTGCATACTTTATCTCATACATATAGGTGTATTTAAATGTATACTTTTTCGGATACATATATATTTATTGGTTTTTTTTCAGAAATAAAAATTTTTTATATTTTCTCATAAACCACTTTTAAACTTTAATTCCACAAATACCATTTTTTTTTGTATTAAGCAAGTTTGCTGCACCCGACAAACTCTATAAAAATTATAAAATTCGTCTAACGCGGCAAACTTCCTTTAACTTTTTTGAAATTTGTATTTTTTAATTCATTTTAATCCATTATTATCGTTTTCAAATAGTATATAAATTTACAAACAGTATATAGGAGTACACAAAAATACACAGACAACAACTATGACTTCTTTAAGAATTTTTTAAATTATAAATTAAAAAAATAAGCCATATTTAACAATGACAACCATTATCATCGTCTCCAAAAATACACAGGTACATCGGAATAAGCCATATTTAACAAGGATTTTTTTAATTATAAGTCGTATTTTATTTTGAAAAAATTTATTTATATAAAATACGACTTATAATTAAAAAAATCCTTGTTAAATATGGCTTATTCCGATATACCTGTGTATTTTTGGAGACGATGATAATGGTTGTCATTGTTAAATATGGCTTATTTTTTTAATTTATAATTAAAAAAAATCCTTGAAGAAGATATTTTTGTGTACTCCTATATACTGTTTGTAGATCTATATGCTATTTGGAGATGATGATAATGGATTAAAAATGCGGATCTCAAAAAAGTTAAAGGGAATTCGACGGGGTTAGGCGAACTCTATAATTTTTATAGAGTTCGCCGGGGTGCGGCGAACTTGCTTTATACAAAAAAAAAAATTGTATTTGTGGAATTAAAGTTTAAAAATAGTTTCTGGAAAAATATAAAAAAAAAATTATTTCCGAAAAAAATCCTATATTTATTTATGTGCATATCCAGGAATTTATCTTATATAAATAACACATTAAAATTAAAAAAATCTATTGTAAAATAAATAAATAAAAATAAGTAATAAAAATAAAATAACAAAATAAATAGAAGATTTTAGTATTAATATTCACCAATATTATTATTACGCTATAATAAAGATAATTCATATATTAATAGTATACGAAGAGGGAAAGAGAGAGAAGTGTTTTTATATTCATGTCTATTGTCTCCAACTATGCCTTCTATTTAACATGTAAGATGTCTTCACCTTTAACCATCACTAATTTGAATTCATCTTAAAAAGTGATTCCTTTAATGTTAACTGCCCAAATCATAAATGTACATCCATGTATTTGTTCTTATTACAGCACTCTCCTTAGATATCTATTTAGAATTATGCCTCATTAAAACTTTATTAAAGAAAAATTCAATTAAAAAAAATTAGTGAAGGAAAAAGAGTACAATATTCTTTGTGATGGAGACTGTCTCATTAAAAATCTTGTCAAGAAAAACCCAATAAGGAGAAAAACCTGACTAGGAAAAAAAACCTGACTAAGAAAAAAAGAGTATAGTCTCCACCTTTTGCCGACATTATTTTATATCTCAGAATCGACGTATCCCAATCTGATGTACCAATCCTTTAAAGGAAGATTTTGGAAGTGATTTTGTAAATAAATCTGCCAGATTATCGCTTGAGCGGATCTGTTGGATATCAATTATGTAAGAATCGTGATTAAAATCGACCGCTTAGATAATATAAAATAATAATTAAATGCCCGAAATAGGTTGAAAAATTTAGGAGTGTTAGTTTTAAAATTTAACGATGAGATTTGAATTTAGTAAATTTTTTTGAGTAGGAAGATGTAATTTTCTGCGAAAATTGGGTAAAAACGCATACCGGTAAATTAGCCGGTAGTATTGGCTTAAGTTTGTCCGATACTGTGTGAGAGTGATAAAAACAGTAGAAAAAATTAGGAAAATAATCGAAGTTGAAAACCGGACGCTATTCTTAAAGATTTTGGCCCACAGTGGGCCAAATAGGCTAAAAACGCTAACGGATTGAATCGGGTCCAAGTTGGGTCCAAGCTCAATATATATAACTGCCAATTAATGAGCCTTCAGCTCATTTCACCAAAGAAACAAAGAGAAGGGGCGCCAGAAATGAAGGGAGAAGAGAAGAGAAGTTACTATTCATCTTCTCCTTCATTTGGCCATATCTTGAGCTATGGAGTTCTGATTGGTGAGTCATTTGCGGCTACGTGAAACTCTTGCCAAGTTCTTCCTTTCTAACCGATCAAACTTGGTAAAAACTCTTTTTCTAGCTCCAGTTTTCTGCCCAAATCCAAAATTCGAAAATAGCTTTAGATTTTTGAGTTTCTTTGTGTTTTTGTTGTTTAGGTGTAATCTAGCTTGGGTGAGTAGTGAATTTTACCCCAAAACTCGTTAGACAAGGTAAGATATCACTAAACCCTTGTGTTTAATTGTATGTCATAAATCCTAGCTTGGATTCTTATTGTTCTCCATGATCTAGAATGTTCTTGGTGTTGTTTGGTGTTGAGTGGAGGCTTGGAAAGCTTGTGGTGAAGTGGTTTTATGCGTGGAGGATAATTGGTTAAGGTATGGTTTTAGTTTTTTTTTGTAATATGTAATATTTCGTAAAACTTAGACTAGTAGACCATAGAATAGGATTGAATTAGTTGATGATAATTGTAGAATTGATGATGTATGATGATTTTGATGATTTATAATGTTGATTGTGATGTTGGGATTGGATAATGATAACTATGAAGATTTATGATGAGATATGATAAATGATGTTTATGAAGAGTTAAATTGTGAAATATTGTTAAGGTTAAAATCTTAATTTAGAAATTATGGATTTTGTTTATTTATGATTGAAAAAGATGGGCAAAATTGAGTGAAATAGGCGTTGAAGTGATTGAAGTGTAATAGAATGGTAAAGTGTAGTATGTGGTAGTGTTTTGTACTGGAATTGAGTAGGTTTTGATTTGGTTTGGTTTTAAAATTTGGAAACTAGAGAACTTTGATGATTTTGTGTAAAATCTTATTTTAACAAACTTTGATAAGGAAAAACTTGGCCTCCAGACCCCCATTTTTTATGAAACTTGATTTTAATAAAAGTTGGGTCCGAGAGCTTTAAAACGTTCAAAAAACGGATGGGAAATATTTTAAAACAAAAACGTTATGAGTATTTGAAGTTCGATGCAAAAATCTGAAATTCTACAACTTTAAAATTTTTCTAAGTCTGATACAGTATGCATACGCGGACCTGTGCACTCGACGCGGGCATTTTTCACTGTCTGGAGATCTCGCGTATGCCCGACACTAGCATGCGTACGCGAGCATGTATTTTCAAGGCATGCATACGCGAGTTTTAAACACGCGACACAGGCTTCCTCCACTATCTGGGAGTCTTGCGTACTCGAGCAGGGTGCCGCGTATGCAGCCGCCCAAAATTCAACCCATGTGTACGCTGGACAAAGGCATGCGTACACATGACTCTTGTTTTGATAAAAAATTATTTTTCTTTGTTTTCAAAGGTTCTCTAACTTTCTAAACTTCCTTATTTACCGTTTAAGATTACTATCTAGTAATTAGACTATATGACTAGTGAAGATGAGATTAGTTGGTCTAAATTGATGATTTTTATTTTAAGTTAGAAGATGAATCCCTAGGTTTCTGAAGTACTGAGGATGGATTAGTTGGGTGAGATGGCGGAGTACTATGTTAATGAATATGATGTGCTGTGAAATTAAGAACTAATCATGTTTATTATGAGTTTAGAAATCAGAATTGAATGATGAAATTACTGAGGACTGAAAGTGATTACTGAGAACCATTATTATATTGTTTTAAATTGATATTGTTGAGTCACTTTGTGCCTCAGAAAAGAGCGGTGGTGAGTCCCGATTGTTGAGGTCGCAGCATTGGCATAAGAAAGGTGGTTAATCCCACTTATGTCGAGATGTGAGAGTTGGGGTGGTATCCCGCTTGCATAACCTTCTCTGTCGCAAGAGTGTATTAGACACTATATCCTTGGGTTAAGCATGCGAGTATGCTGGGCACTATATCTACGGGTCTATAGTGTGAAAGGCACTATATCCCTGGGTGCACGAGAGTGTGTATGGTAATATATCCCTGACATGGAAGAAAGGCTATATCCAAAAGGATGTGTCGAGTTGGCATTGATGGATCGACAAGTGATATCACGAGCCAATTAGGACAGGCATTCATCATATGCATCTCCTATGTGTTTGTTTGTTTTGTTTAACTTCAATATGCCTAAATGAATCACTTGCCTACTTGATATTTGTTTATTTGCTGCATATGTATAGTACTTGTACTTTACTTATTTGTATTATCTGTATTTTTTACTGGGATTGAGGAGGTTCAGTAGGCGGTCGCGATGGGATCGCATAGAGGATATGTCGGTGAAGGCTGTGGGACAACGGTGACTAGTATTAGTTAGAAAATCCCTAAGTTAGAATACCCTAATTATGGTTTATATTTCATATTTCGTTAAGCTATATCCGTATCAATGTGAAGTTCTAGGATTGCCTTTGGCATCCCAAAACCTTATATCTTATATACTAGGCACTATTACCATACTGAGAACTTTCGGTTCTCATACCATATGTTGTTGTTATTTTTCAGATGCAAGTTGCAACCCACCTCGGTGAGTTTGCAACGTGGTGACAGAGTGGAGGATGATCCAGCTTGTTTTATATTTTATTTTGCTATTATTTCTCTCACTTTTGGATTACTGTATTTGGTTGCCTTAGAGGCTTTATTTCTAAAAACTTTGAGAGAGAGAGAGGATGTGCTGTTTTAATTCAAAAACTCTGTTATATTTGTATTAACTAGTCGGCCTAAACTCCGTGGGCTAGGCTAGTACTCTTTTGGTTATTACACACACACACACACACACACACACACATCTATGTACCTTGCAATCTTGTATCTTTATCATGTAGTATCTTGTGTTTTACACTTTTAGTTATTGTGTGAATGCTTCGTGCTTTTCTATCTCTATTTTAAGCTTTAATCTTTCATTGGGCTCCTCGTATTATAATTTCTTTCTATGTATATTAATATATAAGCTTCAGAATTGTCGTGGTATTTTGTTATCCTTTGCTTTACGGCATGAGGTAAGGCTCAGGGTAATGGGGTGTTACATTTAGTGGTATCAGAGCGGTTCATCCTCGTGAGCATGAGGGATGGACCAATTGTGCTTCATTGCAAACTCTGGGTCATTTTTCTTTCATGCTACTTAGGTTATCTGCTTGATATGCATAGCATGCTTGTTTGTGAGTAATTTTGGAATAATTAAAGCATTGAGTTTGAGATATTGATATTGATCACCTTAATATCGATTGTTTGGTGTGGACAAAAATTCCAAATGGCACCTCACAGACAAGGTCGACCGCGTACACGGGGAGTGAGTGAAGGTAATCCGTCAGTTGACAACCATGCTGAGTTTATGATAGCAATGACTAACGTAGCCACTGTGATGCAAGCAAACGCTGTTGCAACTACTCATGCCATAGAGAGAATGGGACATGGAAAGAGAAATGAAAATGGAGAAAGGTCGAGAACAACTTGGCCAAGTGCTCCAATGACTCTAGTTGCTTTTTTCAAAGTTAACCCGCCGACTTTCAGAGGCACAACAAATCCTACTGAAGCTGATAACTGGTTCTGAGCCATGGAACGTTCTCTACAGGCTCAGCATGTCCCAGCTACTCAGTTTGTGGAATTCGCGACTTATCATTTGAAGGGAGAGGCCCATCACTGGTGGCAAGGAGAGTGCCAACTGCTACAACTTCCAAATGCGGATATCCCTTGGGAGGTATTTTAGATGGCCTTTTATAAGAAGTATTTTTCGGAATTAGTAAGGGAGGCTAGAGAGTTGGAGCTTATGTAGCTGAAGCAAGGTTCTATGTCTGTGGCTGAGTATACAAGCAAGTTCGAGGAACTCTGCAGATTTTTGAGGATTTGTCAGGGTGTTCCCAAGTCTTACGAAGAATGAAAATGCATCAAATACCAAGGAGACCTCAAGGATGACATCATGATTGTAGTGGCTCCTTTGGAGATAAGAAGGTTCTCCGAGCTAGTAAACAAGGCGAGGGTTGTAGAGGACTGTGCCAAGAAGATAGCTGTGGTGAGAGATAATCGTGATGGTACCAACTACTGTCGTCCTGGGGAATACTTTTCACCGAAAGGACAAAATAGAACAAATACCCGAGCAATAAGATAGGCCAAAAACGCTTCAAACTCACACCAAAATTTAACACGTACACCCTTTTCAATACCAAAAGAGAGGACATCTTCAAAGATATCCTACGTTTCGAATTGATCAAACCACCAAACAAAGCAGGGAGATACCAAGACCAAGGATATGTGGATAAATCTAAATATTGTACCTTTCATAAAAAAATATGGACACACTACAGACGATTGTGTTATAGCAAAAAACCTCCTTGAAAAGTTAGCTCGCCAAGGCTTGCTAGAGAAATACATTGACAGTCGAGGACAACAACGAAATGCATAAAACCTCGGCCAAAACTCCAAAACAACTGACAGTCACAGAGACAAAGGAAAAAAGGTAGACGACAACCCTAACCAACCTCACAAAATTATTAACTGTATTTCTGGTGGCTTCGCAGGTGGAGGATGTAGCAACTCGGCCAGAAAGAGGTCCTATAAGGCCATGATGTCAGTTACTGGCTATGAGCCGACTTCTACCACCAACGTAAATGTCCCAGACATCACATTCAGTTCTTTAGATTGTAAACGATAGACAAAAATCTAGACGACTCTGTAGTTGTCTCACTTTAAGTTGGCAAGCCATTGGAGACAAAAGTCCTTATGGACCCAGGCAGCAAGCAAATGTATTATTTTATTCTACATACCCAAAAAATGAAGCTAAGTGACAAAGCCCTATAGCTGTCTACTAGAGAACTGTTAGGTTTCTCAAGAGAGCGCGTTCTAATCCGAGGTTATAAATGATTACATACAACACTAGGCAATTACCCTAATTATAAAACTCTAGATATTCAATATTTGGTTGTGGACTGCAAAAGCCTGTACAATATCATTGTGGTCAAAACCTCTTTAAATACTTTTGATGCTATTATTTCCACTTTATATTTGTGTGTTAAGTTTTCTTCACAAGATAATAGAATCGTCACCATTCATGCTGACCAGAAGGAGGCCAGACAATTGATGCGTGAGCATCTTTCCTATATTTTCCTAGTAAATTTGCATTCAAATTGTTAAGTTTAATCAAGAATTAATTATATTTTAGTAACTATGGATGCTACTTTGAGTCGTGTGCAATTCTGTTTATTTCAGGTAGCATTTGGATGGATTTGATGGAGTTTCTGTAGAAAAAGAGAAGAAAGCGAATGATGCTGTCAACCCTAACATCTCTGCACTCTAACCTGAATAACTCAAGCTAGAGAAGTCCAATTGATGTGATTTTAGTGGCGTTGTAAAGCTAACTTCCAAAGCTTTCCAACGATATATAATAGTTCATACTTCTTCTCCAGCAACTCAGCAAGGGTGGCACCTAACTTGGAATTCTCCAAATTAGGCGCCAAGATAAACAAAATCCATCAAATTGCAAGTTGTTTGAGTGGCGCCTAACTTGGCAAATCCCAAGTTAGGCACCAGGACAAAGAAAAGCCTCAAAATAGTTCGGCCAAGGTGGCGCCTAACTTGAGGTTTCTCAAGTTAGGCGCCAGATGCAATGATCACACACTAACTGGTTCGGCCAGCATGAAGTTAGGCACCACTCTCAACCAAGTTAGGCGCCAACATCAACCACAACAATCAAGGCAATTCGACCACCTCCAAGTTAGGCGCCAACAATAAGAAGCAAAATGGTCCCCCTTTCATCCATCAAGGCTTGCACGAAGATCTCTAGTGATTTTTTATTAAACATTATTTTATTTAAAAATAGGAAAACATATTATTTAGTTTTAGAAAATATATTTTACATTAATTAGGATTAGATATAAAAGAGAAAAGAATAAGCCCTTCGGGCTCTCTTCTCTCTTACCTCATTCCACACTTTACAGTTTTTCTGAATCCTAGTTCTCTCTCTGAACCATGAGCAACTAAACATCCACTGTTAAGGTTAGGAGCTCTGTCTATTGTATGGATTGATACTATTACTTTTCTATTTTAATTCATGTATTGATTTCTATTTCAAAAATTAGTTTTGTTCTTTATCTTATGAATCTGGGTGGAACGGAAGTATGACCCTTGTTCTAATTGAGTTCTTGTATAATTTGGAAAAGCTCTTTACTTGAACAACAGCTTGAAAATAATTTCTCCTAAACTACTAATTATCTGGACTTAATAGGATACGTGACATATAATCCTCTTATATTTGGGTAATTAGGGTTTCTGTGGCATATAAACTAGAATTGAACTTCACCCTCTAATTGGAATTAAGTGACCAAGGAATTGGCAGTTGAAGGTTAGAGGAGAATAAAAAAGTCTAAGGAATTAAGGTTTAGTCACGTATAGTTTGCCATGAATCGAATCTTGCATGATTAAAATAGGTACTAAGAAAAGTCAATCTGGAAGATAGATATCTCTGAAACCTTAACTGTTTTCTCCATATATACTTCACCTCAATTTACTGCTTGTTTTTTGATTCTTTAAATTACTGTTTGATGCAATTGAACTCTCAACACTCTTTTCTGTTTGTCTAACTAAGTAAATCACTTAACCATTGTTGCTTAGTCTATCAATTCTCGTGGGATCGACTCTCATTCACTTGAGGTACTACTTGGAACGACCCGGTGCACTTGCCGATTAGTTTATGGGTTATAAATTCCGCACCAACAATGCTATAACAAGAGCCTTAAGGCAAATTCTTTAAGGCAAGTTGACCAGCAGTACATACAAGTAGTTTATAACTCGGAAAGTCTACCTACCTTAGCAGATTTGGACCCTCGGACAAACCTACAAGGCCGATCTATGCCTACAGACACCTTAATAAAAATAAAATTGACAGACAACGAAGACAAGCTTACCTATATCAGAGATGCATTGCAAAGACCAGAGAAGGAACAACTTATCACACTACTACAACAAAATATCGACTTATTCACCTAGACCCCAGCAGACATGCTAGGCATTAACCCAAACGTCATCTGCCACAAACTTGCTATCAACCCAGCAATCCGACCTATAGCCCAGAAGAAACGCCACCTTGACATAGACAAAAGGGAAGCATCGTTAGAAGAGACCTATAAACTACTCAATGATGGATTCATAAAGAAAATCAAATTCACAAGCTGGTTAGCAAAATGTGGCCATGGTCAAAAAATACAACGATAAGTGGAGGATGTGTGTAGATTACACCGACCTCAACAAAGCATGTCCAAAAGATGCATATCCTCTACCTTGTATTGACAAATTAGTTGACAGCTCATTTGGTTTTCAAAATTTAAGTTTTATGGGTACTTATTCCGGCTATAACCAAATATTTACGTATTCGGCTGACCAAGATAAGACCGCCTTTATTATTAACCATGGTAACTTTTATTATAAGGTTATGCCATTCAGGTTCAAAAATGCAGGTCCAACCTACCAAAGGCTAATGGATAAAATTTTTTGCTAACCAAATTGGATGAAATATAGGGGTATATATAGACGATATGTTAGCAAAAATCACATCCGGAAGCAAGCATACAAACATTCTACAAGGAATATTCTAATAATTGAAACTATACAACATGAAGTTGAACTCAGAAAAACGTGCTTTCGGAGTACATGGCAACAAATTTTTAGGTTTCAAGTTAACTTGCCGAGGTATAGAAGCTAATCTAGAAAAATGCCAAGACATACTGTAAATCCAGAGCCCTAAATCCATCAAAATAGTCCAACAACTCACTAGCTGTTTATCAGCACTACCATGTTTCCTACCTCAGATAATTTTTACCTTTGGGGTATTTTTACCTACAAACATTACAAACAAACACCATCAAACAAAGCCAACAAATTTATTTCAAAACAAATATTCTAGTCTATAAAAGTTACCTAAATATTCAATAATGCCATCTTTATCAGATTTCCATTCAAGTAATTCTGAAATAACCAATAACCTACTTGTTGAGATATTATTTACCAAGACCTCAATAACTATCCCATTCACATACTGCATCCTTTCCATATCCAAAATTTGTCTCCGGGCAGGATGTCAATACAACGGAAACTTCTCCTTCAAATACTCATCCACATAGAATGCAAACTCATTTTCACATGACTTTACCTTAACATACATCGACCTAAAACCTTTAAACGACAACTTATACAAGCTAAGTATAGCTCGATTCAGTGCACTAGCCAAATTCAATCAACACCCTCTCTTCACACCCGTAGCTTGAAATAAAGCAAAAAACACTTCCAACAAAGGTTTTACCTCCAGATATTCCATCAAATTTTGAAACCCCTCACAAATGTCCAAGAATTAAAATGCGCTTGTGACGGTGCACGTTTTAACTGCATCAATACACCATGCTCAAACTCTGAAAATGAAAATCTAACATCAAATTTTGACAAACACACATCTATATATAAAGAAAAATTCAAATCTATCACCCCTATAGTATACACGGTCAGTAGTAGCGTAAGATAAGAACTCAATTTTCACAGCTTCACTTTCCCAAATCCAACAAGAAGAATCACCTAATTGGGATACACTGCATTCATCATAAAAAATAGATGCCCATCCCTTGACAGATTTCGCAATCCATGAAAACGGGTTATTCGGGTCCCAAACAAATTATTTCTTAATAATCTTATCCCCTTCCTCACTCGTATTTTTTTTCTTTTTGACTTTCCTTTTATTTTCTAATCCCTCTTCCCTTTCACTACCTCTTTTTCTTTCCCTATTTTTTTAAAAAATTAGTAACAATAGAATAGAAATACACTAACCTTTCTTACAAATCTTCAAAGACTCTTAAGCACTTCAATAGATAACAAAAATATGAAGAATAGACCATAACTCCACACTTTTACACTACGATTACAAAATCAAACCTATTCACTTATCAAATCAAGGATCCCAAAAGAAACTTTCTATATCCCACTCAATTAGAGCTATCAATCGTGGCATTCAACCATATAACTGGTCATTACAACATTGGCACCTGTATAAGTTTATCCAGGAGCATTCATTACACACGTCTTTTCAATTATTTCACTCACTCTTATTGTTAGTTCCAAGGTTTTAAATTATTTATTTTAAAACTTTATATATTCTTTTTAAACTTTTGAGTTTAAACTCACTACATAACTCAGCCCAATAGATGAAAAATAAAATTCTCATTTTTTACCCCAACTTATTTTTTGTCCAACCACTATTGCTAAAAATAATTTTTTATAAACCTACCTTTCTATTTTTTCAATCCAACAAGTTGAGCCTGGGGGTTGGTACTATTCAGATTCTGAGTTATAGGTCGGAAGCTCAACTTGTCTAATTGAAAAATTTCACAGGTCAAGTTTGAGGGATGTGATCCGGCCGTTAGATATAATTCGACTCAATTATACCTATAAACTGGAATCTGAACAAAACTAAATAAACATATGTCAATTTAAAAAGAGTGAATCTTTTCTTCTAACGTACTTATCCGTATAAGGTCAAATATCACTTAGGAGCAATTACCACAAAATATGGCCAATATTCTCAATGGTTATGCAAATACGAATAACAGCCTATAGCACAACCACCTGAAATAAGAAAATCTAAACAAAAAAAAGTACGCTATTCACTCTGAATTACATTATACTTATTTCATTTTTTTACCTAAACGTTGGAGTGTCTTTGCAAGTGCTCATCACTATCGTTTTTGAAAGTCTAACGTATATCTTGTCCAACCCAAATAGAAATATTTAATTCTGGATCGGATGAGTTATACCTCAGACACCATGAGTATTAATTTGTTCATATTCAATTCATGCATTTTAGTAACATTTACGCATATAAATTCTAATTTGTGTTTGTCCAGGTAATAAATTACGTTAACCCGTCCTTTTTCCTAAGCTTAAGTCGAGATCCCAAAAAATAAAAAAAACAACACCAACCATACGTCTCGTAAAGAAAAAAAATCTATTATACCGTACTCTAACTGAAACGAATGTTAGTGTCTCTCGTCGCCAAAAAAAAAAGATAGAAAAAAGAGAAAACTCTAATAATAATTTCAGACTTAATCCACGAAATAAAATTATATATCCTCTTCTAAAAATAATACAGCAAAATTATCGATGTTACATATATTTTTATATACTTACAATCAATAATACAAATAAATATAATTGACACAACTTTTTCAGCTTTGATTTTTCTTTCATCAATTTTCTTTTTAACTTTGAAAATGGTAAAATAAACTGTGAATAGCTTCTTTTGGCGAAACAAAATGCAAAGCATTTTAGGTTAAAGCCGAGATGAAAAAAATAATAAATTCTTTAATGAGTAATAACATGGATAGAATAATAAACAACAAAAATTTGATCTCAAAAATCAAAGTTTAATTAATTTCACGGTCTAATCATGTCCTCAATTGTCAAATTGTGAACCATGTTCCTGTTTCATCGTCTCTTACTCTTCAAAGTTTCTTTTTAATTTATAGTTAGATTCTTGAATAGGTTAAAAATTGGCAAAAATTTTAAACTTTTTTATACTTAAAATGAAAATTACATTCGTAATACTCAACCAAAATAACATGATCCGGCTGAATTTATCGTCATGATGAGTTTAAATTATATTACGATTTTATATTTTATATCTTATCTCTTATTTTACAAAATTCAAAATATCCCACATATTTTGGGAGCAAAATTATCGAGATGATATCTTATTAAAATTGGCAACTATTAGAAGCCTAACCCATCATCCGAGCTTATCACAACTAACACTAGATGAACCCAGTATCACATTAACAAATGTTTTTAGTATCTCACGGGACGAAGATTCGCGTAAACCATTTATACAATATCTACAAACAGGAATAATACCCGAGAATATCCATGGCAAAAGAAAACTCGAGGCAATCAAAATTCTTCACAATGATAGGAGCCGAGTTATACAAGCAAGAATTTCAAGACCCTTACTAAAGTGCCTAAACAACGACGACGCTAACCTCGCCATGGATGAAGTCCATAAAGGGGTATGCGGCACACATATAGGGAGCAGAAATCTAGCATCTAAAATACTAAGAGTAGGATATTATTAACCTACATGACAAAGAGATTGCATACACAAAGTCAAGTACTACGACCACTGCCAGCGTCATGCCCTGATCATTCATAACCCGATCAAACAATTACGTACATCAGAGGTGAGCTAGCCTTTTAGTAAGTGAGAGCTCGATATCCTCGGACCTTTTCCCCAAGCACCAAGTCAGGTTAAATTTTTAATTGTTGCTATGGACTTCTTCACAAAATAGATAGAGGTTATACCTTTGGCCAAAATCAATTTTAAAAAAAATGATATCTTTTGCTTGGAAGATTATCATATGCAGATTTGGTATACTTCACTCTATTATAACTAATAACGGCAGACAATTCATAGACAAAAAATTCACAAATTTTTAATAAAATTTTAGAATCATTCATCAATTTTCATCTGTAGAACACTCTCAAACTAATGGCCTAGCCGAGACTGTCAACAAGGTTATATTGCAGGTACTTTAAAAGAAATTGGACGACTCTAAGGGACAATGGGCCAAGCTCATTCCAGAAATTCTATGGGGCTATAATACAACAGAACAATCATCAACCAAAGAGGACCCCTTTTAAGCTAGTATATGGTTGTGTTGTCATGATACTAATTGAAGCATCACTTCAATCTAGCCGAACACACAATGTAACCAATGATGCATATGCCGAGCTAAGAGCAATAAATATATAATGAAAACAAAACAAACAAAAACCAATAGAAACACAAAAGCCTATACAAATTTCTATTTACTTGTAAATATTGAGCAATACAGACATCACTAACATCATGGACAAGCTTTACATCGGTGGAACACTGTCCATACTCATCTGGCACCAACATGAAGGAAAAATGCCCACTTCACATAGAAGTAAGTTCCTTGTTCTCCTTATACCTGTGAAGTACTCTCTGATTATCAATAAACTTCTCCACCTCTCGTAGATCAAGCTCCTTCTCAATAAATTTAGTTTCAATCAAATCTACTAAATCCTCCTTCTCGGCGTTCGCCCTTTTTCTTTTATACCAAATCCTCTTCCGAGGAAACGCGTAATTCACCTCATCTCCTCCTTCATCTTTCACTTCATTCGTCGACCCCTCCTTATCAACATTCTTCGCCTTAAAGAAAGTACGCAAGCTACTAGAAGTCACCTGTCACCTTTGGGGCCTTTTCACTTACAAATATTACAAACGAACACCATCAAACAAAGCCAACGAGTTTGTTCCGAAACAAATATTCTAGTCTATAAAAGTTACCTAAATATCAATAATGCAATTTTTATCAGATTTCCATTCAAGTAATTCTGAAATAACCAATAACCTAATTGTTTTGAGATATTATTTACCAGAACTCAATAACCATCCCATTCACATACTGCATCCTTTCCATACCCAAAATTGTCTCGGGGGCTGGATGTCAATGTAATGGAAACTTCTCCTTCAAATACTCATTCGCATAGAACAGAAACTCATTTTCACATGACTTTACCTTAATATATATCGACTTAAAACCTTTAAACGACGACTTATACAAGCTAAATATAACTCGATTCAGTGCACTAGCCAAATTTAACCAACACCCTCTCTTCACACCCGTAGTCTGAAATAAGGCAAAAAAATACTTCCAACGAAGGTTCTACCTCCAGATATTCTATCAATATTTCGAAACCCCTCACAAATGTCCAAGAATTAAAATGCACTTGTGAGGGTGCACATTTTAACTACATCAATACACTATGATCAAATTCTGAAAATGAAAACTTAGCATCAAGTTTGACAAATACACATCTATATATAAAGAAAAATTCGAATCTATCACCCTTATAGTATACACGGTCAGTAGTAGTACATGATAAGAACTCAATTTTCACAGCTTCACTTTTCCTAAACCAACAAGAAGAATAACCTGATTGGGATACACTACATTCATCATAAAAAATAGATACCCATCCCTTGACAGATTTCACAACCCATGAAAACGGATCATTTGGGTCCCAAACAAATTTTTCCTTAATAATCTTATCCCATTCTTCACTCGTATCTTTTTTCTTTTTCCCTTTCCCTTTGCTTTTTGACTTTTCTTTTATTTTCTATTCCCCCTTCCCTTTCACTACCTCTTTTTCTTCCCCTATTTTTTAAAAACTAGTAACAATAGAATAGAAGTACACTAACATTTTTTACTCATCTTTAAAGATTCTTGAACACTTCAATAGATAGCAAAAACACGAAAAACAGACCGTAACTCCACACTTTTACACCATGATTACAAAATCAAACCTATTCACTTATCAAATCAACGAACCCAAAAGAAACTTTCTATATCCCACTCAATCAGAGCCGTCAATCGTGACAATCAACTATATAACTGGTCATTACAGCATTGGTAATTGTCTAAGTTTATCCAGGAGTATTCATTACACATGTCTTTTCAATTATTTCACTCACTCTTATTGTCAGTTCCAAGGTTTTAAATTATTTATTTTAAAACTTTGCATATTCTTTTTAAACTTTTGTGTTTAAACTTACCACGTAACTCAGCCCAATAAATGGAAAATAAAATTCTCACGTTTCACCCCAACCTATTTTTTGGCCAACCACTATTGTTAAAAATAATTTTTTGTAAACCTACTTTTCTATTTTTTCAATCCAACAAGTTGAGATTGGGGGCTGCTACTATCAGATTCTGAGTTATAGGTCAGAAGCTCAACTTATCTAATTGAAAAATTTTACAGGTCAAGTTTGAGGGCTGTGATCCGTTAGATATAATTCGGCCCAATTTTACCTATAAATCAGAATCTGAACAAAACTAAGAAAACATGTGCCAAGTTAAAAATAGTGAATCTTTTCTTCTAACGGACTTATCCGTATAGGGTCAAATACCACTTAGGAGCAGTTACCACAGAATCTGGCCAATATTCTAGTTATGCAAATACGAATAACTGCGTATAGCACAACCACTTTAAATAAGAAAACCTAAACAAAAAAAAAAAGTATGCTATTCACTCTGTATTGCATTATACTTATCTCATTTTTTTTTACTTAAATATTGGAGTGTCTTTGCAAGTGCTCATCACTATTATTTTTGAAAGTCTGTCGTATATCTCGTCCAGTCCAAACAGAAATATTTAATTCTGGATCGGATGAGTTATACCTCAGACACCATGAGTATTAATTTGTTCATATTCAATTCATGTGTTTTAGTAACATTTACGCATGTAAATTCTAATTTGTGTTTGTCCATGTAATAAATTACGTTAAGCTGTCAATTTCCCTAAGCTTAAGTCGAGATCCCAAAAAAGGAAAAAAAACACCGACTATACGTCTCGTAAAAAAAATCTACTATACCGTACTCTAACTGAAACGAATGTTAGTGTCTCTTGTCACAAAAAAAAAAAGAAAAGAAAAAGAAAATTCTAATTACATTTTCAGATTTAATCCACGAAACAAAATTATATATCCCCCTCTAAAAATAATGCAGCAAAATTATCGATGTTACATATATTTTTATATACTTAAAATCAATAATACAAATAAACATGATTGACATAACTTTTCCAGCTTTGATTTTTCTTTCATCAATTTTTTTTTCGCTTTAAAAATGGTGAAACAAACTGTGAATAGCTTCTTTTGGCAAAACAAAATACAAAGCATTTTAGGTTAAAGCCGAGATAAAAAAGATAATAAATTCTTTAATGAATAATAACATGGATAAAATAATAAACAACAAAAATCCGATCTCAAAAATCGAAATTTAATTAATTCCACGGTCTAATCATGCCCTCAATTGTCAAGTTGTGAATTATATTCCTATTTCGTCGTCTCTTACATACTCTTCAAGTTTCTTTTTAATTTATAGTTAGATTCTTGGATAGGTTAAAAAATTGGCAAAAAATTTAAACTTTTGTATATTTCAAATAAAAATTACATTTGTAATACACAACCAAAATAACATGAACCGTCTAAATTTTATTTATCGTCGTGATGAGTTTAAATTATATTACGATTTTATATTTTAAATTTTAAATTTTTTAACTTATTTTTTTTATTTTATATAAAAAATAGAAATTCTTTTACTTTGATTTTTTTACTTGTAAGGGATGAGTATCTTAAAATTTTGTTTTGAATTGTTGTTTGTAAAATAGAATATAGATGTGATATCTAAGAATAGCAGAAAAGGTGATCAAAACAAATGATTGCTACAAATTATCTGATAAGATCATAATTTATTTTTTACACGGGAAAAAAATTCTTTCATTAAAAAGAGAACTCAAAAATTATATTTCATAATATGATAATATTAATCTTACATATTTAATAGAATTTTATTATATAGTATTAAGTGGATGACAAACTTACTAATAAGCAATTCACTAAGTATTTATTGTTCCATTACATTTATTGCTCTGCTATATTAAAAATAGAAAAATATTAAGAATTATTAAAATTTATTATTTTTTGTTATTATTTAGTTATTAACTTAATTTTTTTAATTTAATTTTTTTAATATAATAATTTAATAAAATATTTTATTTTATACTTTTAAATGTTGATGATTAATTAATAACAAAAAATAATAAATTTTGAAATCTAATATTCTTCTTCAAAATAATCACTAAACATTTAAAATTCTATTAGAAAAACTAAATAAAACTTTTATCTAATCCCTAAGCATTAAAGCCCCGTTAAATATGAAAAAATAATCAAAGATTCACTAATAGTTAGAATCCATGAAGCACAGACACTTTCCTAAGGTATTGTGTCTGTGTGTCGGACACATTTCGGACACGACACTCACCGACATTCATCCGATACGCGTGTCTGCTGTGTCTAACCGTGTCTTAATAAAAAAATAAAAAATTTTTCTTCGGACACGCCTGGACACACATAAATACCATCACGTGTCCGCGTGTTCAATTTTATTCTTAACATATATTCTTAAAATAAATTTAGATATAGTATATATTATTATTTATTAAAAAAATATTTTAAATACTTGATATAATTAAAATAAGACATTAAAAATAATTAAAAATTTTAATTTATATTTTAATATCAATAAAATATCAAAATATCATTACAATTTATCTAAAAAATACTTTATATTTTATATATATGCGTCTCCCCGTATCATGTAAAATTTTAAAATTCGCGTGTCGGCGTGTACCGTGTCGTGTCGTGTCCCGTGTCCGTGTCAGTGTCAGTGTCCGTACATCATAGGTTAGAATGACTTATAACTCTTAGAAGTTAAAAATTATCATGAAAATAGATAATCAAAAGTCTTAATTATTTTCATTTTTGACCAGTTATTCTATCCCTCTTATGTTCATATATTATATTTCCCTTCTTGAATAATTCGTCCTCAAATCACATGCGTCCTAAATTAATTTTTGATATGTGATATTTTATGCTCTTGAATATCAAATAATATCAAGAGCTTGTGGCTTTGATACCAATTAATGAGTATCGCAACGAACAAAACGGTATTTTTTTTTAGATCTTTTTTATTGTGAGAAGGTTATACTTAGATGACACACTCAAGAATAACGAGATGAGTGATAAATTTTGGTATTGACACAAATTGTTTTGATCAGATTAAGATAATTCTCCCAAATTTTTAATATAATTGCCACAAAATTTTTTGATAAGATCAAAATAATCGTTACAAGTTATTTTGATAAGATTCGCATTTGTTCTCTAAATGCGAACAAAAGATATAAAGCTCTCCCATTAAAAAAACTCAAAAGTTGCATTTCATAATATGAAAATAACTAAACGCTTAAGATTCTCTTAGAAAAACTAAACATTTAAATTCACATAAAAACTAATTAAAGACTCATAAATTTAAAATTCTTAAATACTAAAGACTAATATAAAAAAAAAAAACAAAAACTTAATTATTTTGGTTTGACTAATTATTTCTGCCTCTCTTATTTCATATCAATAAGTGATAATAAAATTAGCTAAAAATTTCACATTTTTTTATTATAACAAATTTCAAAGTCTTCTATACTTAAAATAAACACCAAATTCGATATTTATTCATTTTTATAGAAGATAAAGTAATTTCTGTCTCTCAACCTTTTTTATTTTGAGACAATACAATTTTATATTAAAAAATCTGTTAAATAATAACAAATTAGATTTATGGAAATTTTGTTTGTAATTTGTGAGGTTTTAAACCCTCATAAACTATAAATAAGTTTATTTTTAAAAAAATTTTTTAAAGTAGAGAATAACCATTGCTAAAAATGATGTTGCAAGAAAGAAAAGTAATTGCAATATAAATACATTTTAAAGGAAAAAAATTAAAATCAAATAAGAAATGGAATAAGAGAATATTAATGTTAATGATATTGTTATAAGTGATGATGACAGTAGACAAGATAACGAAAATAATAAAGTATGCTTACACAAAAAAAATAATAAAGGTAGAAGTGATAATGATAAAGATAAAAAAGATAGTAATAATAGTGATTATAATTGGTTATATTGTTAAAAAATTTTTTTTGTAAAGATTTAAAACTCTCACAAAATACAAATAAATTCCTTTCCACAAAAATAATTACTGTTTATATATTATTATTTAACAGAATTTTTAACAAAATAACATATTGTCTCCAAATAAAAAGATTAAGAATCAAATTGTTCTATTTTTTAGACAAAAATCGTCTTATCTTTCGTAAATAAATAAAGACAAAAATGGTTCTTTTTCGCTTTAGAAATGGTAAAGCAAACTGTGAATAGCTTCTTTTGGCAAAACAAAATGCGAAGTATTTTAGGCTAAAGTTGAGATGAAAAAGATAATAAATTCTTTAATGAGTAATAACATGGATAGAATAATAAACAGCAAAAGAAAAATATTTAGTAGCCAAAGAAAATTAGCCAACAACAGTCATAATTTACCTTATTTAGCATATTTTGACTTTTTTTTTGTCATCCTAATATTACTGTAACAAAAATTCGATCTCAAAAATTGAAGTTAATTAATTTCACGGTCTAATCATCCCGTTAATTGTCAAATTGTGAACCATATTCCTATCTTGTCGTCTCTTACTCTTCAAAGTTTCTTTTTAATTGTGAATCTATCAAGGATCGAATTCTTGACCTTTCGGATCTAGAGCTCTAATACCATGTTATGAAACTTCTCATTCCAAAAGCTTAAGCTGATAGGAAACGGTAACACTAATGGTTATATCTCTAATATTGAATCGGACATCCCTAAACTTCCATTGTACACATTGTACAGATATTTCATTGGCTCTCTATACTTCCTCTTTTTTATATACTTCAAATGAGAATTACATTCGTAATACTCAACCAAAATAACATGAACCGCCTGAATTTTATTTATCGTCGTGACAAGTTTAAATTATATTACAATTTTATATTTTAAATTTTTAACTTTTTAACTTGTTTTGATTTTTATATAAAAAAATATAATTCTTTTACTTTGATTTTTTTTACTTGTAAGTGATGAGTATCTTAGGCAGACCAAATTTTGTTTTGAATTATTGTTTGTAAAAAAGATATAGACGTGATATCTAAGAATAGAAAAAAAAAAGTGAGCAATAAGTTTAGTTTTGATTGCATACAAAATTTTTTGGTAAGATCGAAATAAATAATCGCTATAAATTATCTGATTAGATTATAATTTATTCTCTACACGAGAACAAAAGAAAACTCTTCCATTGAGAAGAAAACTCAAAAATTATATTTCATAATATGATAATCATAATCTTACATATTTCATAGAGTTTCATATATAATGTTAAGTAGATGACAAGCTTACTAATAAGCAATTCACTAAGTTTTTATTGTTCCATTACGTTTATTATTCTACTATATTGAAAATAGAAAAATATTAAAAAATTATCAAAATTTATTAATTTTTGTCATTATTTAGTTATCAACTCAATTTTTTTAGTTTAATTTTTTTAATTTAATAATTTAATAAAATATTTTATTTTACACTTTTAAATATATTGATGACTAATTAATAACAAAAAATAATAAATTCTAATGACCATCTAGTATTCTTCTTGAAAATAATCACTAAACATTTAAAATTATATTGAAAAAACTAAATAGAACTTTTATCTAATCCACTAAACATTAAAGTCCCACTAAATATTGAAAATATAATCGAAGACCCACTAATAGTTAGAATGACTTAGAAACTCTTAAACGTTAATTAAAGATTATCATAAAAATAGATAACCAAAATTCTTAATTATTCTTATTTGACCAGTTATTTCTACCCCTTTTATGCTCATATATATTTCCCTTTTTGAATATAATTCGTCCTCAAATCACATGCGATTTAGATTAGTTTTTTATGTGTATATTTTATGCTCTTGAATACCAAATAATATCAAGAGCTTGTGGTTTTAAACTTTTAATACCAACTAATGAGTATCACAACAAACGAAACGGTATTTTTTTTTTTTTTAGATTTTTTTTATTATGAGAAGGATATAACTAGATGCCACACTCAAGAATAATGAGATGAGTGATAAATTTTGGTATTGACACATAAATTATTTTGATAAGATCAGGATAATCCTCCCAAATTTTTAACATGACTGTCACAAAATTCTTTGATAAAATTAAAATAATTGTTACAAGTTACTTTGATAAGATTTGCATTTATTCTCTACATGAGAACAAAAGAAAACTTTTCCATTAAAAAAAAATTCAAAAATTGCATTTCATAATATAAAAATAGCTAAACACTTAAGATTCTCTTAAAAAAACTAAACATTTAGATTCACATAAAAATTAATTAAAGACTTAAATTTAAAATTCTTAAATACTAAAGATTAATATAAAAAAAATCAAAAATTTAATTATTTTTATTTGACTAATTATTTCTGCCTCTCTTATTTCATATTAATAAGTAATAATAAAATTAGTAAAAAATTTCACGTCTTTTTATCGTTATAACAAATTTCAGTCTTTTATATTTAAAAGAGTAAACACCGAATTCGAACTTATTTATTTTTACGAAAGATAAAATAAATTTCGTCTAAAAAAAGAGGAACACTTAGATCTTCAATCTTTTTATTTTGGGATGATATAATTTTTATATTAAAAAATCTGTTAAATAATAACAAAAATTAGTTTTGTAAAAATTTTATTTATAATTTATGAAAAATTTTGAATTTCTACAAATTATTAATAATTTTATTTTTAAATTTTTTTTCACATGTGATAGTTAAGTGGAAAAGACCATTGCTGAAAATGATGTCGTAAGAAAGAAAAATAATTGTAGTATAAATACCTTTTAAAAAAAAATAGCATCAAACAAGAAACGGAATAAGGGAACATTAATATTAATAATATTAATATAAGTAATAATGACGATAGACGAGATAATAACGATGATAAAATATAGTTACACAATAAACATAGTAGAGATAAAAGTGATAATAATAAAGATGAAAAAGATAATAATAGAAGTGATCATAGTTGATTATATTGTAAAAAAAATTTGTAAAAATTTAAAGTCCTCACAAAATGCAAATATATTCCCTCCCACAAGAGTAATTACAATTATTATTTAACAAAATATTTAATAAAAAAATCATATTATTCCAAAATAAAAAGATTAAAAATCAAATTATTTTATTTTTTTAAACAAAGATCTTCTTATTCTTCGTAAAAATAAATAAAGCCCGAATTAGATGTTTATTCTATTTAAAAGGAAATTGAGTCGCAAAAATTTTCTATCCAACTCCCCAATATAAATACTAACTAGAACCGCAACGTTTGGCATTCATTTGTATTAATAATCTCACATTCTTTCACACATCACATACACGTATGTATATAGCACTGAAGGGTGAATCATGATCAAGACAAACAACATCATAACCTTTAGTTAACTACTATTTCTTAACATGGATATAGGCCATCATAGATTATACATCAACCATGGCAGATGATCAATTTCGAGCAAGTGCAAATTGGTGGGATTCATCAAGAAACGTTGTGAGGTTTGAAAGCCGGGAATCGCAATCTGGACCTTGGCATGGCGTTGGTGATGATGAAATGAAGCTACCAATAAGATCTTCCACCATGGAAAATTCCATGTCTTCTTCTTCTTCTGCAGGCGCCTCATCAGGTAGGTCCTCTGTGGTGTTCCATGAGAGGCTTCAACAACAACAAAACTTGGATTCCCCAAATTTGAGCAACGACCCCAACTTGCATATGATGATGGGTTTGGGGCTTTCTTCTCACTCATCCATGGATTGGAATCAAGCATCTTTCATGTAAGTGGATACCATGGAGTCGTCTGTGTCAAGACTGTCAACACAAAGACGTTAAGTGTGCATTCACAAGCTAAGATCAGCCTCGAAAGATGAAAAATGCTATGTGCATGCCAAAAATCAATCATTAAGTATTTGTCTATATATTTTATATTTTATTCATCTAAGATATTTAACAAAAGATATCATAAAGGAATGACCAAAAAGAGTAAAAATAGACTCTGCTTAAAGTTATTCACTACTCTCTCACTTCTCCTTTTAAGATTCCAAATTGTTACTTTCATGTTTCTAGTATTTGATTCTGATTTTGCAGGAGAGCAGAAAAGACATCCGAGATGTTGCAGCAAGAAACAGGAATGGGATTGTCAAATAGAGGTTTCTCGTTGGATCAAACACAGTTCAGTCCTCAATACAGTTCCTGTTCCGGAGACAGCAACATCACAAGCCAACAACTATTATCCTCTAATTTTCAGATGGATTCTTCTTCTTCAGCGCCTTTATATTGTAACACTTCAATGCTACAAGGACTATTAGGACCTGAAAGCAATAATCAAGCACACCAAGGACCTATCAGTAATTTTCCATACTCAACGTGTTTGAACAGCAACAATAATAACAACCAATTGCATTTCACTAATAACGCCCCCTTCTGGAACGCTTCGGAGCCTGCGCCGGTTTCCATTAAAGATGCTCGATCCATCTTCTTCCCTTCATTGCACCAACCATTTTCGGCGCCAAGCTTCGATCAACAATCAAAGGTATGTTGCATAGAGGAGGGACTGGATTTTGTCAAATTAATCATTTTAATTGAGATGTATTACTTTTAATAAAAGTATATTCGTAACAAAATTTTCTTATATTAAAATGGCATGATTAGTTCTAGAGTGACATTATTCTCTTCCTTTATGCAATCTTTTGTTGATTGAACATATATTATATTATATATTCTTAAATTATATTTGATGTTCGTTATATGAATTTTTGTGCTACATACTATTTTATTTTGAGAAAGTATAGGGAGCCAATGACTTAAGCGTACAATGTGTACAATGAAGGTTTAGAAAGTATTAGAGATATGATTATTAGTGTTACATTGTGTTTTTTGGATGAGGGGTTTTAGGACATGGTATTAGAATTCCAGATTCGGAAGAACAAGAGTTCAAACTTTGGTGAACTCAAAATTAGTTTTTTATAACATGAGATGTTTATTATCCTTGGTATCTGGATGGTTATTCTGGATAGTATAGGTGATATTCATTTTGTTTATTCTGGATAGTATAGGTGATGTTCATTTTGTTCATAAACCAAAGATTTAGCCCATTGTACACATTGTAAGCTTAGGCCATTGGCTTCCTAACACTACTCTTTTATTTTTTATTACTTTTTAATTTTTTTATAAGCTTAAGTCTTAAACTTATAATATGTATCATTTCAATCATTTTCACAATAATTAAAGAATTCAAAATCAAAATCTAATTATAAAATTGTTCTTGTTAACTTCACTTACTAATAATAACAAACTTACTCAGAAAATATTTCATTTAATTAATTTTTTTATTGTGTGTTTAACATTGATATATATAAATAGTAAAAATAAAATACGCTTAATAAGTGGCTATACCAATAGTCCAATACTTAAACCAAAACATTCCCCGAATTAATTAGGGTGAAAGAAGCATCGAAGACTTGAAGTGCATTGAGATTTGGGTTATGTAATTAAAAAAAATTAAAAGAAATAAAAATTCGGTTTAAAATAATTTAAAGTTATTTTATTTTGTAACTTTTTAATTATCACTGAAATAATTGAATAACAAGTATGTAATGATGGATATCATATATATAAAATTATGAATATTATTGTCTCTTTTAACGTTATTGTATAATTAATTTTATGAGTTAGAAGAATATGGTTGTTTTGCAGAATATATCTGAAGTAAGGGACTCAGGAGGTAGCATGTTGAAGAAAAGTGAGAATGAGCAATCATCAAAAAGGCCTAGAAACGAAACACCTCCATCACCTTTGCCAGCTTTTAAGGTACAATAAATGTAACTAACCTTTTAAACAAGAAGAGGCAATGCAAGCTTTACACTTTAATTGTATATCTTTCATTATTCCTTTTGATTTTTATGTACTTTTAGTTTTATATATATCTTTGTTTTTTTCTTTTTAGTCCATAAATTAAATATGGATATGATATGGGAGGCTCTTCCAAATAAATGTTGATATATAGGTGAGAAAAGAGAAGATGGGAGACAGAATCACTGCCCTACAGCAATTGGTTTCGCCTTTCGGAAAGGTGAGTTTTTATTCCGATATATAGACAGGGATCTATCTAGTTTCTTCCTTTAATTAATAAAAACAAAAAGGGAATGATGATAACACTCTATGTGTGATTACGGGAATATTGTGTTGTGCTGTGTTTATTGATTTTTGTTAACAAATTAAACTATTTATATCTTCCTTTTCTTTGGTGCATAATGTAATAAAACATAAACTTAATTTTGATATATTCACGGCATAAAATCATCTAGACTTTATCACATTAAATAATTATTTTTAATAATTATGAATAATCATCTAAATGAATGGACATGATTGAATTATTGCATAAAATGATATAGATTTTTGGTCTATCAAAATTAAATTTAAAATATTTGTTATTTGAATTTTATATTTTTAAATTATTTTCTAATTAATATATTTTGATTTTTAAATAAATACATGTTAAATACTTCCTATATTTTCAAGTTATTGAATATTTTGAACAGTTTTCTTATTAATTAGAAGGATAATTAGAAAACATTTGAGAAAGAATATTATTATTAATTTATTTTAATTTAATTACTGTTATTATCTTTTAATTTTATAATAAGTGTGCTATGTTGTGTCAGACTGATACGGCATCGGTGCTCTCTGAGGCCACTGAATACATCAAATTCCTCCATGAGCAAGTGACTGTAAGTTCATCTTATTTTCTCATTATTAATTAATATTTTCTAAATTCATGAGCCTAATAATATATACTAATAAAAGTTCATCTTATTTATTTTCTCTTTTTTAAATATGCAGGTTTTAAGCACCCCATATATGAAGAGTGGAGCTCAAACACAGCATCACCAGGTAGTGTACGTACGTACGCAATACGTATTTTGATTTCAAGAATGCGATATCTACATAATAATATTACTTGTATTTTGTGCTTTAATTTTATATTGTATTGAATTTTGAGAGACCATTTTAAATGAGAAATATGCACTTTCAATATGCACTTATATTGTATTGAATACCAAATTATTCATTGAAAAAATATTTCTCAAGCACGTATTAAATTATCATTATTGTATGTGGTGCATAATGAAGCTGTAATTCACGGCATGCACTCATCTTTTTCTATTAATGCAGAATTCTGGTAAATCAAAGGAAGCTGATGGACCAAAACAGGATCTAAGAAGCCGAGGGCTGTGTCTGGTGCCAATTTCAAGTACATTTCCAGTGACTCATGAACCCACAGTTGATTTTTGGACGCCAACATTTGGAGGAACTTATAGATAATATTAATATTAGGATGAAATACGATTTTGGTTACTAAAGTATAAGTCAAAAATTTTTTTGTTTCCAACCTTTTTTTACATACAAAATCGTCCCTAATTTTATAATTCAAAATTGTTGGACAACTTTAGATTCTAATGTTTCACTAAGTTAAGAATATATAGATGGAAGGTTACGTTTTTACAGAAAAAAAAAATTTGAAGATTTCAATGATATTGAATTTTATTTTCTCTATGAAAATATTTGTACTTTTGAAATTTTAATAAGCGTTCTTCGAATATTTATTAGTAAAATTTTTAATTCTAATAACAAAGACACAGAATTTTGTTGGTCTCACATTTATTTTTTAGTCAAACCCTCTTATAATAAGTTGTCCAACCATTTTAAATTTAAAATAACATTACTTTAATATTAACTAGTGGAATATTGAGTCACAGCAACTAGGACAAATCTTTATCAAAACATGGCCAAGTTGGGTTGAAAAAAAATGAAAAGGAAAGGAAGAAGGAACAAAGAAAACATAAAAGAAAGAATGGGAGAAAGTTGGGAAGTGGGAAAGTCCGTTGAAAGAGAAAGAAAAAGAAAATGGTCCTTAAAAAGTGTGGGGATAAGGCTAATAGTGAGGTTCTGGTACAATTTTGGGACCATATTCAAGAGCATTACTAATATAAGCTTTCGTAATAATTGATGAATTATGCTCAAAAGGGTGGGGGTTAATTAGGATTCAGAGAGTTTGCTGATTATAGAGTTTTGTTTGTCTAAACTTTTGAGGAAATTATTGAAAATTGATGTTAGTAATAGGAAGAAAAATTGAACTTTGTTTCTCTTCAAAGAAAAAGAAAAAGGAAAAAAAAAATCTTGTTATGCTGTGAATAGAGCTGGCACTACCGTTAATTAGTTCAAGGAAAAGAAATGTACTAATTTGGAGGAATAATAATTGAGAATATAGAATACGGGAGTGAGTGAGCTAGTAGGGGATATGTTGGTTGATTGGAAATTTCACTTTTCATTTGTTTATATTTCTTTGAAATATCTAAGTGGAAGTGAGAAAGTGGCCCAGATCATTCTCACCCTCCATTCTCTACTCTCTATCTCTTTTTATTTATATTGTTTGGAGGAAAATTTCGTAGTCCGTGTATATCTTGTGAAATATATGCAAATTTCTTATTTCTATATGAATATGATCTAGATTTTGTTTTTTATGGTTTGACATCTTTTTTAAAAAAATATTCTTTATCTAATTGTCATTTTAGTCCTAATCTAAAAGCTGGATCATATATAATATTATTCTCAATTAAGAATCGATAT
Source organism: Arachis hypogaea (assembly GCF_003086295.3). Lineage (NCBI taxonomy): Eukaryota > Viridiplantae > Streptophyta > Magnoliopsida > Fabales > Fabaceae > Arachis > Arachis hypogaea. Next base: position 28,481,225 of record NC_092048.1, read on the forward strand.
TGGTACCAGTTTCAAGTGCTAGGGAACAATGAAAATTTTGAATAATATGAACAATTATCAATCAAATAAAAATACACTATGTCCTAATTTAATGCTACTAATTAAATTTACTCTTTTAACCCTATTAATTCACATTATTCAAAAATCTTATTGGTTACTTATACTTTTCCTTAAAGTATAGGTCAAAATTTTTTTTGCATATAAAATTATTCCTAAAATTCAGCTTTTAAAATCGTTTTTCGGACTAAAATATCTTTCTCCAACAACTCTTCTTCACCAAAATACTTAGTTTCGTTTCTTCTTTTTCTTTTTCTTCATCACAGCATCAGCAACAATGACAATGAAATCAGAAACATAAATAATAATGTAATAAATAAAAGAAATAGAAGCAGAAAAATCAACAATAATTAACAAATCAACAAATATCAAAGAATCAAATACAGAAGAATCAACAATGTAATAAACTCTATATTTTAAATATCAAAGAATCAAGAAAATAAACAAAAAATAGAATCAGAACCCTACAGAACGAGCATGCGAGGAGCAGCGGCCAGTAGTGCAAAGCAGCGGCGAGCAGCCAGCGAGCAAGGAGGAGGAGCAGAAACGGCGACGCGGCATGCGACGTTCGTTCTCCCTCGCTAGCATCGTCACCACCTTCCTCTTCCCCCTTCTTCCCTTCTCCTTTCTTCTTCTTCCCTTCCCTCCTTCTCCTACTTCTCCGTGGTTCTCTTTTTCTCTCTCAATTTCAAACACTCTCTTTCTCTTATTTTTTTTCTTTTTTTATAATTTTTTGTTAGGAGTAATTTGATCCAAAATTTTAAGATTTAAATAAAAAATACAATTTTAAAATCAAGTTAAATTTTAGGGACGATTTTGTATGGAAAAAATTTTAAAAACGAAAAAAATTTTTGACCTAAACTTTAGAGACCAAAATTGTAAATTTTTTTTGGGCTGTTTTTTTTTTAATATGTGGTGCTATGTGGATGGTGAGGATGAAATAATTATACTTCTCTTTGGGACTGTTTGTGTGTCATTCGTTTTCCTAGTTTCTTCGATTTGTTTTAAGTTAGAATGCATGTATCTTATTTTGATAAATTGTAGTTCAAACTTTTATATTTTACATACATACATTGGCATACAGTATATATTCGATATATTATGACTAAGTGTATTTAAAAATATCCATAACTATGTATTTGATATATCACCTAAATCAGATACGACAACTTTTTTGACTAAGATACATGTTAAGAGTAAGATACAAAAGAAGGTAACAACCAACAAGTATCTTCTATGCCTAAGAAGAAATAATTAATTAAAACAAACTTTCTTCATTTCAGTGAATGTACCACTAACAACTACACTCTATAGCAGACAAATAAAATTCAATACAAATTATTTGCATCTTATCACTTTTTTTTATAAATTTGGTGAAAAAAAAATTTCTTTTCACCCAATTCAACTCTTCATCAAAGAAATTCCCAACTCTGGTATACATTTTAATAGTGTGCTTTCTGAGGCAAAACCACTAATATGACTTATACTTTTCAACTTGAGAGACTAAAGTTAATATTTGAATGCTAGGGACTCAAATAAAACTTTAATCTATTTGTGTGGCTTGATAAACACAGAATGCAAAAGAAGACAAGAAGTACTAGAATAGAACTCCATACAAATCAATGTCACCTTGAAAAGAAAAAATTGGCAAAAACATTATATGCTTTATGCAGCATCCTTGAGCTTCTTGGTGATGGTGGCAAGAATATTCCCCTGGTGGAATGCTTGCAGCAATTCAATCTCAGAAACCTGTCTTGTTCCATCCCCAGCATAAGTCCCTGCTCCATAAGGGCTTCCACCTTTCACTTCTTCCATCTCGAACATGCAATGGCCGAACGTGTATCCGATTGGAACATATATCATTCCATGATGTGCCAGCATTGTTATAGCAGTAAGGCTATACATAAATCATGACAACTTTGATCAGCAACTAACAAGTACATAGTGATGTCTAATAAGGAACAGAGTTAAGATATAGAAGCTTGTTTTCTTACGGTGTTGTTTCTTGTCCACCACCTTGCGAACCGGTGCTGTAGAAGAGTCCAGCAGGCTTGCCTACAAGGTCTTGTTGCAACCAAAGAGGTCCGGTTTTGTCAAGAAAATCCATGAACTGGGCAGCCATCATTCCGAACCGCGTGGGGAAGCCGAAGATAAGGCCATCAGCTCCATTGAGCATATCAGGTTCAATGATTGGTACATCACTCTTTGGTGGTGCATTCAGCTTATGAAGCACTCCATTTGGTAGTGTCTCAGGTACCTGCTCATATTAATATGATTTTTTTCAAATGGATATTTTGGATATACTGGAAATGGAAATCCATATGCTTAGGAATGATATCATATATTTATTTGGTAAGTCAAAAATATTAGTTAATTAATTAATACATGCCTGCCATAGTTTGGCCTCAACACCTTGTACAGATTCTGCACCTCTCTTTATTTGTCTTGCTAGTTGCTCCACATGCCCATACATTGAGTAGTAACTGTCAAAATAAAAGAAATAATGTTGTTCTTTTTTGTAAATAAAGCTGTAAAACTAAAAAAGAAAGGGGAAAATGCAAAACTGAAGGCACCAAGGTCTAGATTTTATCACTCTCATTGTAAATTAATCTTGTATTGAAAAAGAAAGTTCCATTTCATCAATCTTGTCTTAAAGTATGAGATCAAAACTGACTTCACTTTCTTATAAACAGTGCAGAATCAAGTTTGGCAATATAAGATAGCTGAAAAGAAGATGAAAGTTGCATGATCACAGATCACAAAATGACATCAACCCCTTTAATGGAAAATACTTAATTCTTGAAATTTTTATATATCAATTTCAGATGTAAAAGCATCTATTCTAATGGCAAAAGTAGTAATCTAACACAAACAAGCACAAAAAATCTTCATCTCTAAATATCTTGATCATGCTTCCAATTCAAGTCAAAACAATCATAAAAACTGCGCTCTCACTAGAAGATAATTATAGCCCAAGAAAATTTAGAAAGATCCATTTTCTTTTTACAAATCAATATCACAAACAAAGAAGAACCCGTTTGAATAAGTGAAAGAAGATCAGTTCTGAATTTTCCATAATGAAAGACCATGCATGAGAGAACGATAAATTTGAAAAAGAAGAAAGACTAATCACTAATTATTAATTAACATGATATTACGAAACAAAGAAGAAAAATAAGTGGCATACACAATGTAAACTTTGACTGCCATTGATGATCTTTAATGTTCTCTTTCAGTTGATGATTGTGTGTTGTTATGTGTTTCTTCGTCGTTGATGGTTGAAGAATAGTAGTGGCAACTGCACGGGAGATATTTATTAAGCTCTTATAGTTAGGAACCAATTTTCGTTAACTAATAATTTGTTAATCTTTTTCTTTTAAAATTTTTCTTTTTATCTCTATAATATCAACTCAAACTTTTAGTCCTTTTTCAATTACTGTCTTATTGGCTAATTATTAGTTAAAAAAAAGTTTATAAATAATTTTTATTTGACTAATTAATTTTTGTTTCCTTACTTCAGGGATACTTCAAACACAAATTAATATGATAGTTTGACATTGATAAATATTTAATTACTGTTTAAACCTTATATGTACATAAAAAAATGCTGTGTATGGTGAGTTGTGGCTTTTGTGGTAAGAACAATCCCAATTGTAAGTGTAGACTGGGTAGTATTGATCCATCCCCAGATTTAGCGGAGAATTAGATATGGAATGCAACAAGAATTCAGATTCTATGACAGCAAGGCAAGGTGTGTAAACCATCAGAATTTATCAGCAGTAATGATATTTATCATGAAGTTGCATGTGTATTTCATGGTTAGAGAGTTTGGTAGGAGTTAGTTCAGTAGTAGAGTGTTCTTATTTATTTATTTTGGGTTTTCTCTTTTCTGTCTAATATTTTTATGGAGTAATCAGAGAATTCTTGCACAACAATTCAACCAAAATCCTCCAAACAGGACGCCGAATTCGGAAGACCTATTCCAACAATTTATGCAGATTCAAGCTGCCTTTTATAAAGAGAACCAAACCTATTCATGATTCATAAGTTCCCAATAAGCAACAGTAAAGATGAGGAGAACAGAATCAGTTAAGTTTTGTTACATTAAAATTGAATGATTGGAAACATGAGAAAGAGGAAGTATCTAATGATAAAGGACCACTATTTGATTCAGAATAAGAGCCATACCCTTTAAGATATTTAATTACCAGCAGAAATTACTAACGATTATAACATAAGTATGAAATTGATGTCAAAAATAAATTTACTCCTTTACAATGTAACAGAACAATAGAAGTAAAAACATGGCACTAGTTCTTTTAAACCTATATTACCATAGAAACAGTAATAGAACCCAATAACAATGTCAATCTAACAAATTTTGTATCCACTGTGTTTATATTGCATATCCCTTAAGCTTCTTTGTGATGGTTGCAATATAATTCCCCTGGTGGAATGCTTGCTCCAACTCTAGGAAAGTTGGCTCTTCAAAACTATAACTGGCCGCGCCATAGGGTGTTCCGCCTTTCACTTGTTTCATCTCAAACATTCCAGGCCTAAAATTGTATCCAATAGGAACAAACAACATTCCATGATGAACAAGTTGAGTGATAGCACTAAGCCTGTCAAAAGAAGTAGTGAAATGCATCAGCCACATTCAAATTTGCTAAAGAAACAGCATTATTTCTAGGTAAGAGTTTTCGCTTGGTACGCTGAAGTCTCTTGGCCACATCCTTGGTGGTGCGTGCTGCAGAAGATTCCAGCTGGTTTGCCTGCAAGCTCCTGTGTTTTCCAAAGGCATCCGGTTGCGTCTAGAAAAGCCTTAAACTGAGGCGCCATCATTCCGAATCTTGATGGGAAACCGAAGATGAATCCGTCGGCTTTAGGGAGCTCATCAGGCTTAATCACTGGTATGTCTATGTCCATCTCAGTCTTGAATGAACCTTTTGGCCAATCTATCATCTGTTTGTCAGGTACCTGCTCATACCTCATTCAGCAATTAACTATGTAGTTTATTTTCTCATTGAAATCAACATTTAGAAATTATTGGAAAAATCAAAAGGCAATTAGTTTCCCCCTGCTGAAGAGAACTTGGTCACAGAGCATTGTTAGATTTCAAGAAGAGAAGCATTTTGCTTACTTATTTCCTTTTGTATGTTGGTGTGGCAGAGTTGTATAGATGATTACAAAATGTGTACACAAAAAAATTGGTCACCAAATTAGACCTAGGTATAAAATATATATTGAAAATAAACTAAACACATGTATTTATACATAAATAACAAATTTAGTGGCTGATTTTTAATATGTGCATAGTATTTTTGTTTAACGAAATACTGGAGCCACAAGAAGTGACTTTGTTAACAATGCAAGAATGAAGTGAACTTTACAAAAACAAAGTATGAATCCAATACAGGTTAACAATCATGGCATGAACAATAATGATAACACTGCAATAATTATTGGCTATATAAAGCAGAATTACTATTGCTAATTTACTAATGACAAAGAGCCAACTTTTTTCAGTCAGTATTAACTAATTTTTTAAAAATTATTTTATTTATCTTAAAACTCTAAATCATAAATCTTTAATTTTAAATTCTCAAAAAAAGATAAAAATTTTAAATTTAAAGAAAAGATTGGCTGATGTTGATGATCTAAAAATTAGTTCCCTTTTCTTCTCTTCTCAAATTTTATGGACAATGTGGCACATGAAAACATATATGAATACACATACCTTCCACAGTGTGGCTTTAACACCTTCTACAGATTCAGCACCTGTTCTTATTTTTTCGGCTAGTCTGTATATGCACGAACTCCGCGCGTAGTACCTGCAAAAAAAAATTAAATAATACATATAGCACAATAAAAGCATACTAAGAAATCCATTAAAGAACGAAATGAAAATCCGAATTCAATTAGCACTCAAGAAGCTCAAAGAAGATCGAAATTAGAACCAATCCATTTGATGAGGCACAATGCATGACAGAAGAAAGTAAGAGTGTGCAAGAAACAGGGTTAACAATGATACAGATAACGTAACGCAGAAGACAAACAAAAAGGAATAAAAAAGTTCATACACGATGTAAATTTTGACAGCCATTATTGATGGATGATGAATTGATGATCTTTCAAGTTCTCTGTGCTTCTCCTTTCTTTCTTTCGTAGGCTAAATGAAAACGAAAACCCTTCAAGTTAATGATTGTGAAGATGGCGGGAAGTGTCGTTAGCCTTTTATTACATATTGTGTAACATTTGAACGTGAAAATAAGTGAAATTGTCTTTCTAATGCTTAACTTTTTCTTTTATTTTCTTTTTTCTTTTTTTTTTTTTTTGTTGGCGGAAAACAATACGAGATTGTTTGATTGCAGTTAAGTTGTCTAAAAATATTTTTCAACTAAAGTAGTAGAGCGTTACCATTCGCTTTTAATTTGTTTAAACAAAGTGGTGCATAAAGTATAACTCTTTATAAATGCTTGAAGTTGTCTTGGAACCATAGTTGTAAAAATCGGACCGGATCGGCCGGTTCGACTAAAAAACCGATAAACCGAATCTTGTACCAGTTCGGTTTGATATATTGACCGTTTAAAAAAATGAACCGATCAAATTGGCTTAAACTGGTCAAAACCAACACAGATCAAAACCGAACCGATCCAGTCAACAACGCAGTCAACGGTCAACCTGCGTGCCGATGACTTCAGCATGTAGGTTGTGAAATTTGGAAAAATATATTGCGGGGAGTAAGAGTCAAATTTGGGTCTTTTAACTCAATATTTTTTAAATTAATTATTTTTTTATTGAAGTACAAATTAATTAATTTTAAAATAAAAATAATAATGAATATAAAAATAAAATAAAATTTATTTATTCTGAGAAAAAAATAAATTTATATAATTATTTAATTATATAAAAATATTTAGACTTTGAAATTATTCTTTGGATATAATTTATAGATTGTTATTCTTATTGTGTCTAATTAAGATATTATATAGTAGTATGAACTAATTATATGTCTATTTTTGTATTAGTTATTTATAGAATTCGACTTAATTGTTTTTAAAATGTTAGTAAAAATATGTATTTCAAAATTTAATTTTAGGTTTTTGACTATTTTTATTTTTTATTTGCATAGTATCGAGTCAACCGGTTCAACCAGTGACCCACCGGTTGAACCAATAACTCAGTGACCCAGTGACTTGATCGGTTCGATTATCGGTTCGGTTTTGACAACTATGCTTGGAACCTCTTGAAAAAGTACAAGTACTAATTCATTTTTTCATTTAATTCAAGCATGCTTATGCAATTTTGAAAAATTATCGTTGTTTTTATATACTCAATTCTCTCCCTCTTCAACTGTCTTGTGCTTACCAACTAGAAGATATCTATATCCTACAAGACATAATATAAAAAAATAGAAAATATCCTTTATATAGAAAATAATAAATCATAACAAATAGATGAATTGATAAAAGAGTTCTTAATCTAGAAATTAAATTCAAATAATATACACTTAGGTGACTTCACTTTTAAAGGTGGTCTTTTTCCTCGTGTGTACATGCAAAATAATAGATTTAATGTGTAACATACACGTTAGTCTTGTAACTGTTAGCTCCATGAAATTTTACAAAGAATTTTGATGATTAATAAATCTAAATATAATTTAATAATTTTATTAATGTACTAATATTTGCTCAAGTGTGTCAATGAGAAATATGAATAAGTCAAAAAAAAATGAGAAACAACCTCGAAAAATAAGTTGAGTGGGCTGACTACCTTAAAAAGCAAGACTATGCATCTCAGATTGTTGATCATCTCACTTCCACTTGCAAAATTAATGAAAGCGACAAAACCATTACCTCAGAAAAGAACCAAAGCTTCTAATGTTCAAATTTAAAGCATACCCAAGAGGTTAAGCCCTTTGGAAAAACTCTCTCATGATTAAAATACAGTACAGTACGAAACTATGATTCTTAGGAAAAGGTAATAAAATAAGCTAAAAATGATTTGATTTCTACACTACTTTAAGGAATATGGAGACAGAGACAGAAGAAGAGTTTTCAACTAATCTTCAATGCTCCCTAGCTATATAAAGTCGATCCATACTCTAGAAAAACAAGAAGAATATATCCGAAAAAGAAGTGCAGCAAACATTTTCATATATTTTGTTCTTAGTTTATTTTCTTCTTGTTCTTCCATTTTAGAAGAAATTTTTGTTCTTCAAATTATAATTTGAATAGAGTTTCACTCACATCTGTAGACCATATTACATTTTTGTGAATATGAGACATGTTTGCATAATATAGTCTCAAAGAATCTATAAAGGATTCATCAAATCAGTTGTAGAAGTTGAAAATGTCTTTTTACTGGTTCACCTAGTGAGTCTTTAGTGTTGACACCCTCAATCATTCAATGATTCTAGTCTTGAGAAGTATTAAAGATAGAATATCTAACATTCTTAGGTCAAGCTGCGGTTTGGTATGAGTCTTACTTGAGAAAGGCAGGAAAATATCTAAGACTCTTGGTTAATTGGGTATCCAATTAAGTCCCTTTTTTTAGATGGAGAAGGCTTGAGCAACAATATTATTTAACGTTCTTAACTTAGTAAGGTATTCAATTTGAGTCTTACTTGAGATGATCTGCTGAATATCTGAAGTTCTTGGTCGCTGGAATATCTGATAAAGTCAATTATAGTCTTAATAAGACTTCAAATAATAATATCAAAGGTTATTAAGTTATACTGTGGTGGAATCTGAGTCAAAGTTGTAGCCTGAAAAGGTTTTTTGCAAATAATATCTTTATACACTTATTCTAATAGCAAGTCATTTGAGGACTGGACATAGGCATTTTGAGCTGAAATAATATAGTATATCACTTGTGCTTCTCACTTTGAACTCTATTTATCTTTTACTAAGTAGTTTATTCAAAGTTTAACCTTTTCTAAAAGCATATGAGATTGTTATAAATCGTTTTAAAAAGCTGTCTATAGTCAGCCATAGACCTTAAAAAGATATCTTTCAAATATTTGCATCTCTGAATCCTTTTTAAACAAATTTAAAATGAGGTTGCAATCTAAACAAATGACATATATTTCCGCTACAACCAAAATGGGAAAGACTTTGAGCATCTTAACGGTTGTAGAAGCAAAGATCCACGGCAGATCCTATATCAAATCACCTTGAAGGACTTCTCTCAATAGTCCTCTCAATAAAATTAGGAAATAATAATTTCCTAACAGTATATAGATGATGGTGTTATTTGCTACAACTATGGTGAAAAAGGTCATATCAAGCCAGAGTGTCCAAAGGTGTCTGAGTCTCCTAAACAGAGAAAAAGAGTTTTAAAAATGAAAGTAGACTTAGAAGATGATGCTGAGAATGACAGAGATCTGCACAATATTGTCATCATGCGCTTTAGGGCTGACTGTGAGTCAGAACAAGTGGTAATAATCTTTGATATTGAGCTTTCATTTTCTAAACTACATATTTTATATGAGGAACTCTTGGAAAACTTTCAAGAGATATCTAAGGCATACTTTAAGCTCAAACGACTTAGAAAATTGAATCTTCTAAGATCAACTAAATCTGAGGATCTACAAAAAATAAATGATTTTTTGAAAGAGAAAAACACATAACTAATTTATGAGATAATTGTTCTTAGAAAAGGACATCTAGAACTTATAGCTACCAACGAGTACATTTAAAGTTAGATATATACTTCTGAACCTCAGAAGATATACAACAATAACAACAACAATAACAAAGTCTTGTCCCACTAAGTGGGGTCGGCTACATGAATCAAACGATGCCATTGTGCTCTGTCATGTATCATGTCTACAGAGAGACCGTTTACATGTAGATCTCGTTTGATCACCTCATGGATGGTCTTCTTAGGTCTTCCTCTGCCTTTCGCCCCTTATCCATCTTCCATCTCATCCACCCTCCTGACTAGATGTTCTATCGGTCTTCTTCTCACATGTCCAAACCACCTGAGATGCGATTCAACCATCTTTTTCACAATGGGTGCTACTCCAACTCTCTCCCTTATATCTTCGTTCCTTATTTTATCCAATCGCGTATGACCTCTCATCCATCTCAACATCTTCATCTCTGCCACACTCAGCTTATGTTCGTGCTCCCCTTTAGCCGTCCAACACTCCGTACCATAAAGCATAGTCGGTCTTATAGCGGTGCGATAGAATTTACCTTTAAGTTTTAAAGGCACTTTTTTGTCGTATATAAAACCAGATGCACGCTGCCATTTTGACCAACCTGCTTGGATCCTATGATTTACATCCTGTTCAATCTCTCCATTGTCCTGTATGATGCACCCAAGATACTTAAAATTTTTAACTTTTCGTAGGCTGTTTTCTCCTATCTTCACCTCTATATTAGGGTTTTCCCTTCTCAGACTGAACTTACATTCTATATATTCCATCTTGCTACGGCTTATGCGCAGACCATACACTTCTAGAGCTTCTCTCCATAACTCCAACTTCTTATTTAGGTCTTCCCTTGACTCTCCCATAAGGACGATATCATCGACAAAAAGCATGCACCATGGCACAGGCTCTTGGAGGTGCTCTGTGAGTACTTCCAAGACTAATGTGAAAAGGTATGGACTTAAGGATGATTCCTGGTGTAATCCTATACCAATAGAAAATTCCTCTGTCACACCACCTTGAGTCTTCACACTAGTTGTGGCCCCATTATACATGTCTTTAATTGCACGAATATATGCGATCCTTACTCTTCTCTTTTCTAAAACCTTCCATAAGACCTCCCTTGGTATTCTATACGCTTTTTCCAAATCAATAAACACCATATGTAGATCCCTTTTATTACTACGATACCTCTCCACCATCCTTCTTAAAAGGTATACCGCTTCAGTGGTAGATCTGCCTGGCATAAATCCAAATTGGTTCTCTGTTACTTGTGTCTCTTTTCTCAACTTCCGTTCTATCACCCTTTTCCATAACTTCATGGTATGACTCATAAGTTTGATCCCTCTATAGTTTCCGCAACTTTGTATATCCCTCTTATTCTTGTAGATAGGTATCAAGGTGCTCTTTCTTCACTCATCAGGCATCTTCTTTGACCTTAAAATCTCATTAAAAAGCTTGGTTAACCAGTTGATGCCTTTTTCTTCAAAACCCTTCCAGACCTCAATCGGGATATTATCAGGTCCTACTGTCCTGCCATTTTTCATCTGCTTTAAAATCTCTTTTACCTCGAAGTCTCGGATCCTCCGATAGTAGTCAAAGTTTTGATCTTCTTCCCTTGTGCATAACCGACCAAGGCTCGGAAGAGTCTTCTGTCCCTCATTAAATAACTCGTAGAAGTAGCTTTTCCACCTTTCATTAATCTTCTCCTCTTGAGCCAATACCTCTCCATTCTTATCCTTTATGCACTTAACCTGATCCAAATCTCTCGTTCTTCTTTCACGGTTCTTTGCGATTCTATATATACCTTTTTCTCCTTCTTTCGTGCCCAAAGACTGGTAGAGACCCTCATATGCTCCTGTTCTTGCTTCACTTACAGCCACTTTTGTCTATTTCTTAGCCGCTTTATATTTTTTCCAATTATCTGCGTTGCAGCATAGAGACCACTTTTTAAAGCACTCCATTTTTATCTTTATCTTATCTTATACACTCGCATTCCACCACCAGGACTCCTTGTCTCTTGGTCATATTCCTTTAGATTCACCAAAGCTTTCTTTTGCTGTTCTTCTAATAACTTCTGTCATCTCCCTCCACATCTCTTCCGCGCTTCCATTCTCATCCCACTTTGCCTCTTCTCCTACCCGTCTTAGGAAGCTTCTTTGTTCCTCACCTTTCATCCGCCACCACCTCGTCCTTGGGTTCTTCGTATGATGTATTTTTCTCAACTTTTGCTCAACGCGAAAACCCATGACGAGCACCCTATGTTGTGTTGTCAAACTCTCTCCCGGGATAATTTTACAATTAATGCAAAATTTCTGGTCGACTCTCCTCAATAAGAAGAAGTCAATTTGAGAGCTTGTCATGCCACTCTTATAGGTTATAAGATGTTCGTCTCTTTTTTTAAAACATGTATTTGTGATGAGAAGATCAAAGGTTGAGGAAAAGTCCAAAATAGTTTTACCTTCGACATTGATCACCCCGAAACCATGGCCTCCGTGAATATTCCCATATCCAGTCACTTCTCTCCCAACATGGCCATTTAAATCTCCTCCTAAGAAAATCTTATCTCCCAAAGGTATGTTTTGAACCAAACTCTCTAGATCCTCCCAAAATCTTATCTTGTGTTGTTCGTCCGAACCCACTTGCGGTGCATAGGCGCTAATCACATGGAAAGCACCTCCCTCCACCACAAGTTTGATAGAGATGATCCGATCTCCTACCCTTTTAACATCCACTACGTCCTTCTTCCACTACTTATCCACAATTATTCCAACCCCATTCCTATTCTTCACCTTTCCTATATACCAAAGTTAGAAACCAGAAGTATCCAACTCCCTAGCCTTCGCACCAACCCATTTTGTTTCTTGTAGGCACATAATGTTAATCTTCCTCCTTGTCATGGTGTCCACCACCTCCATGGACTTTCCTGTTAGGGTGCCTATATTCCATGTCCCAAATCTCAACCTTCTGTCGCTCCGACCTTTACCTTTTACTTTGTGAACTAGCTTATTTATACTCGTCCGTTCACGAAAATGTGAAACCCTTACTCATTTAACACTACATCCGGGCACCGATGCAGCGGCTCTTGCTCATTTGACACCGTACTCGAGTCATACAGCGCGTTGCTTCCGGGCAACGACCTAGCTTTAGCGCAATAATGTCTTCGATTCATGTCATGGGAGTTCGACTATATTTTTATGTTGGTTGTCGAAGACCTAACACAACCCTCCTCCTTTATCCGGACTTGGGACCGGCTATGTACCACAAGTGTAACATAGGCGGAGTTGAACCTCAGAAGACATGAATTCTTAAAATGAAAACTCAGAAGAAAAAATCTCACGAGAAACAATCTCAGAAGTTATCACATAAAGATAGTATGACTAAAAGAAAAGAGATTTATGAGCTGGTGAGAGTTAATAAAGTTCTCACTGCTAACATAGAAAAATGGTTAAATGCCTCAAGAATATGGATCTAATACTTGGTAGTAAAAGACTATATCTTTAAAAGTTTGGTCTACGATATTTGAAAGTAATGATGAGAAAGTTTGCCAAATATGCTATAAACTTGGACATGACACAGATCAATGTTCCTAGTTCAAGAAACAAAATGGCTATAAAATCAAGAAGAAGCTATTTAAGAAACCTTAAAAGAGAAATCCTAAGAATCTTGAAAAGATAGGTTATCAAAAACCCTAATAACAATTTAAAAAACTAGCCAATTGGGACCCAAGCTAATTTGGGTGGTTCTCACCTTATCTCAAATTCTTTCAGTAGATGGTTTGACTCACAATCTGCTCAGTATCATTCAATTCTGTGATCAAGGTTACAAAGTAGTATTTGATACTGATCAGTGAGAAGTTATTAACAAAGCAAATGAGTCTACTATTCTCACTGCTAAAAAAGTGGACGCTACTTATGTATTGTACCTCGAGAACCTATTATATCAAAATGTAAGATGTCTCTCCTCAATTGTTGACAACAAATAATTGTGACACAAGAAGTTTAGTCATGCTGATATGAAACTCATTTATGAGTTATCTCAAAAAAGGCATGTGAAGGTTCTTTTCAAAAACTCTTATGAAAAGAATTTCACATGTGATTATTCATTATTGTGATAATGAAAAAACGGACCAAAACTTCATTCAAGAGCATCAATATTGTAAATTCTTCTAGAGATATGCTAATTTGTTTAAATTAGATTTAATTTTATTTAAATTTTAAACTCCTAAAAATATACATGCTAAAAAAATAAAAACCAAATAAAATATTTTGACAAGGCCAAAAGCAAATAAAATTAAATCTAAACTATTCTACTTGAAATTTGAACAAAAATAAGAATCAAAATCAAATTTAATTTTAATTTTAATTTTGAACTTGCATCTCAATTTAGCCCCATGAACTTGAGATGAATTCTTGAGTTTCTTGTTCTCTAAATTTAGCCCAATGGACTTAATCTTTTTTTTTTGGGCTAGCAATTAATATTTTTGTATGAGTATTGCAAAGTTTTTAAAATTCTTCTTGATCTTCTTTGTGCATGCTTTAGTGATAACATCGTTAGGCATTATAAATTTTATATTTTTTTCTTTTGGGTTTGAAATTTGAATGTCCAAATTGTTCTCTTGAGTATATAGGAGAAAAAACTTAATAAGTCTTTCTAATTTTTAACACAATTAAACGACCTTAATCCTAAAAGGGTATTATACTCTTTTTAAATTTAATACAAAGAGAGTATTTTAATCATTTTAAATTTAAGTTCAAATTTATAGTCTCTAAATAAACTAAACAACCTTGAGTTTAAAAGGAGTATTTTAGTCTATTTAAAATTAACCAAAAGAGTGCTTTAGTCTTTTAAATGAAATTCTGACTTTTACTTTCTAAAAATAACATTAATCTAAAAAGGAATTTTTAGTCTTTAAAAATAATCCTAAACGGGATATTTCAGTATTGTAAAATTTGATGGAAGGATATTTTAGTATTTTAAAATCAAAATTCAAATTTATAATTTCTAATTCATTTAAACAAAGTTTGCAACAATATTTTAATTTTCTAAAATGAATTTTGACGAAAAGAATATTTTAGTCTTTGAAAATTGACCAAATTGTTAATAGTCATTTTAAAATAAAATTTAAATTTCTACTATCTAATACAATTAAACAAGGAAGGGTAATTTAGTCTTTTCAAAACTAAATTCAATCTTTAATTTGTAGTACAAATCAAACACCTTAATTCTAAAGGAGTATTTTAGTGTTTTTAAAATAACTATAAAAGGGATTTTTGGTTTTTTTTTTATTAACAAAATGGTCATTTTAGTCCTTTTATAATAAAAATTTAATGTATATTTAGTTTCTAATATAATCAATGAACCTTAATGCTGAAAAGGGTATTTTGGACCTTTTAAAATTAACAAAAAAGTTGTATTAGTTTTTTTTTTTAAAAAATCAAATTTTCAAGTTTTATTTATATACAAGTAAACAAAATTAATTCTGAATTTAGCGTTTTTAAATTTAATCCTTAAAAGGCTATGTAGTTTCTTTTTAAATTAATTCTTAATGGGGTATTTTAGAATAAGAATTAACTAAAAGTGTATTTTTGTTATTTTAAAATCAAATTTTATTATTTGAAATATTATTAAACAAAATTAACTCCAAATTATATTTTTGTCCTTTATAAATGAACTAAAACGACAATTTTATTTTTTTAAATGAACTAAAAGAATATTTTGTGAGAAAATTAAATATGATACTATAGTCATTTTATAAAATTAATCAAAATAATATTTCAATCTTTTTTGGTATAATATATTTTTCGAAAATAAACAAATAATAAATGCTTATAAAAATATTATTATTCACATGCCAATTTTTGTGTGTTCATTTTTTTCCGTACCAATACATATTAATTTACTGTTATACCAAAACAAAGAGTTAATACTCAAAATGATCCCTAAAATTTGACTCCCGACTTAATTTAACCCTCAAATTATCAATTGATTCAAATTGCACCTTAAAATTTTAAGACTGTAGCTCAAATTGGCCCTTCCGTCTATTTCCGTCACCGAAAAACTGACGTGGCATGTGTAATTAACACTTGGCAGCCTCAACGGTGGTCTGATGTGACAAAATTTTTGTATGCATCAATTTAGCCCCCAATAATTTGAAAAAAAAACCTAGCAACCCGCATTTCTTCCAAATCATTATGTTTCGGGTGAAGTGGGGAGCAGGAGCAAGCCTCAGATAGCTCTAGCATGTCCTCTGGATCTGCCTCTTCTTGTGCTTTTTTGTTCCATTAGCCTTCACCATCCTTTGCTTCTGCCTTTGAGTCATCGTCGCCATCACAGTTGTGGGTCGGCATCTGCCTCTACTTTGGCTCAGCGTATTCTAAATCTTCTTCGCCATTGCGGTGCTCGGGTTGGCCGTCTGCCTCTGCTCCTCTTCTGAATCTTCTGCTGCTTGTGGTAGGAAATTTTGGGTGACCCTGATCCGCATAGTACTGGGTGAACAAGTGTGAAAAGCTTTCAACTTGGCCTACAGCAACACCATGTGCGCAGAGCATCGGTGAGACTTAAACCCACTTTCTGAAATTAGACTCTTGAGACTTAACCCTCTTTTTTTTGGTGTCATGGGATTCTGATTCTTTTTAATTGGATTAGCCACCATAAAAATTCATTGTAGCAAAGTTCTCTGGAAAGGGTGGACAACAACTATTTTTTTGGGAACATTTTTTCGAAAAACAAAGAGGGAACTTAGGTTAAAAGTTGGAATCTTTTGGAAAAAATCAATGTACGAATACTTTCACTTGAAGGATTTGATCTTACCTGAGACCCAATTGGCTTGATTGATTTCAGCTTCCTCAATAATTTTTCTTTCAACCCATTCATTCTTTGTTCTAGAATCAAAAAATAATAAAAAAGAAAAATTAAACTTAATTTTGTTATCCGAACAAATTAGGGTGAAAATTGGGAAAATAAAGCTTAAAACTTTTTTTTTTGGATTCTTCTTTTGATGTAGTGATGACTCTTAGTTCCAATGGCTTGTTTGGCCAGTGATGGTTGCTTCAATGGCTGAGAGGAGAGAGAGAGAGTAGTGTGATGATAATAGTGGTAGTGGGTATAAAAGAAGGGTAAAACTGAAAAAAATTGTTGATCATATGGCCTCTGAAATTCACCAAGTTAGCTTTCCGGTGACGGAAAATGACAGAAGGGTCAAATTGCGTTGGGATCAAATTTCAGGGTACAATTTGAGTCAATTGAAAGTTTGAGGGCTAAATTACGTCGGGAGTCAAATTTCAGGGGCCATTTTGAGTATTAACCCAAATAGTAGTAATATCACATTCTTGTTGTAAAATAAATAAGAAAGAGGAAATAGATATAAAATAAAGAAACATAAATAGATAACTTTAATATTAATATTCACCAATATAATTACTCAATATACATGTAGAAATATTCTCTTTTCATAGCTTCATAAATGTGAGTCCAACCTTGGAACTTCTTGCACCATCCACTATTAAGTTTTTGGACCGCCCAACATGGTTTGATTGGAGGAATGGATATTCATATTTATCATAACACTCCTCCTTGAATGTCCATTTAGGATTATACCTCATTAAAACCTTACTAAAGAAAAACCCAATGGGAAAAAACTTTAGTGAAGGGAAAAGAGTACAATATCCTTTGTGATGGGGACTACCTCGTTAAAAACCTTATCAAGAAAAACCCAATGGGAAAAAACATGACTAAGGAAAAAAAGAGTACAGTCTTTCCCTCTTGTCAACATCATTTAATATATCGAAATCGGCGCATCCCAATCTGATGTACTAATTTTTTAAAGGAGGATTTTGGAAGTGACTTTGTAAACAAGTCTACCAAATTATCACTTGAGCGAATCTGTTGGACATCAATTATCCCTTGATTTTGAATATCATGAGTGAAGAAGAATTTGGGAGAAATATGCTTTGTTCTATCACCTTTGATGTATCCACCCTTAAGTTGAGCAATGCATGCTGTATTATCTTCAAATAAGACAGTTGGAGCTATCTTATGATCAACTAGTCCACATGATGATAGAATATATTGGATCAAACTCCTGAGCCAAAAACACTCGCGACTAGTTTCATGTATCGCTAGTATTTCAGCATGACTAGAGGAGGTTGCTGCTATCGTCTGTTTCGTGGACCTCCATGATATAACTGTACCACCATATGTGAACAGATATCCTATTTGAACTTTTCCTTTTGTGTGGGTCAGACAAGTATCCTACATCTGCATAGCCAACTACTTGTGACTTGGATCCATATGGATAAAATAATCCCGTATCAACCGTTCCATGAAGATATCAAAATATTTGTTTGATTCCATTCCAATGTCTTCTGGTTGGAGAGGAACTATACCTCGCTAATAAATTCACAGCAAATAATATATCAGGTCGTGTATTATTAGCAAGATACATTAGCGCTCTAATAACACTAAGATATGGTACTTCAAAACCAAGGATATCTTCATTTTCTTCTTTAGGATGGAATTGATCATTTTTCACATCCAAAGACCTTACGATAATTGGGGTACGTAATGGATGTGACTTATCTATATAAAATCTCTTCCAGATCCTACATCCACGCCGCACAACCCCGTCTGCGACACAATTAGAGAAAAAGACTGGCAAAATGGTGCTTCAATAAAAGTATGAGAGTAAGTACTCCTGGTACTCTATAATCTAACTATGTCTAATGTAAGGTGGGATAAAGTTAGATAGCCTCATGTTGGAAAAGATCCATGGATTTGGAATTGGGAAGCGTATCTCCGATTGGAAAGTGAATCATTCACAATTTTTGTGGATAATTTACCTGGCAATGTTTCGAAGAATGAATTGTTTCATATGTTCAAGTGAACAGGAAGGATAAATGACATCTATTTGGCATGTAAGGAAAAGTATGGCCGGATCCATCTGTTTGCTTTTATCAGGTATACTACAAAAGGAGGTACATTAAAGGCCATCAGGGAGATGAATGGAATGTGATTAAGGAGCAAAGAGATCTTTGTGGGTGAGGCTAAGTACAGGAGGAGGATTGATGTCAGGGAAAAAATCACTACACACGATGAAGATGTCAGGGAGTCTCTTGATGGAAAATAAGAAAAAATCAAAGAAAAGAATATTGAGGTGAACGAGAAAGAGAGAGTTGTCTTGGAACACCACAGAAGTGAAGAACTAGAAATTCAGAGGGAACTGTTGGAGGTGGGATGGGATGCGGTGGTAATGATGTCACATGGGCTACGGGAGGTAGAACATGACAAGGATAGAAAGGTATTTGCTGTTGAGGATTTGGATGAGTGGCATGAGGGTTTTTTGAAAACGCGAACGGATAATCCTTTAATGTATCCGGCAGTTATGGTGAGTGCGGAATCTATGGAATCTCAAACAATCAGCAACGAAGCAATCTCTGAAAGAACAGAGACTTGGGAATACAGGGATAAACGGAAAGAAGGGGTTGATCTGGTGTTGAATGGTGATGTGTGAAAACTTCATGCTAGTGACTTACCCCTTGCACATACATTTATCTTCATGTTATAAGTAGTGTTAATTTATTTTGAAATTTTAATTGACAGTAACTACCTTAGTTTAGTATTTTTTTTTTCTGTGGAGGTTGTAATTTCGATTGAAATAAAGTGATTTGAGATGTGCTCCTCCCCGCATCATGTCTCTGACTTCTATATTTATTTTTAGTGATTAAACCACAGATCAATATACTGCATTGAAGCTACGTTTATATATATATACTCATTGTAATATGATTACCTTTAGTATAGTGTACTTGGATGATGAACCTGTTTCATATGATTAGTTTACTTGGAATAAAAAAAGTGAATATGGTTGTAAAATTGGTCCACAAGGTGTAAAATGGAAATGGAAATAGCTTTGTTTAAAGTGTTAATTAATCTTTCATAATAGCATGTGTTTGTTTTCCTTCTGTTTTATTTACTGAGTTCAATAGTCTTGAGAGAGTGGTGATTTATAATATGTAACAACAAGGTATAAATAGGATCATGCAGATATATGTCTTGTGTCAAATGAGTAATTAATTAGCATCTGTGTAAGTGTAACACATCCTTAATACTCACATTAAAAAAAAAGTTTGGTGCTTTAGAATGAAAGGTTGGACCAAATGACAGAATAAGGTAAAAACAAAACAAAGTTAGATGCTAATTTTTCAAAACTTATTTTTTTATGTGCTGTGTAATCGAAGAACACCCCATCATTATTATGTTTCTTCGAATTTCACCACCAATACATAAATATAGATATGCAGAAAGTACTAAGCAATCTAGCTTTCTACACTAGAAGACAATATTGACATTATTCTTCCAATTTTATTTCTTCAAAGTTATGTATCATTACTTTGATCTCAAAGTGTTTCATGATTTATTGAACGGTAGAAGCTAAGTGCGTGCGTGTGTCTTTTTTCTCAAATTAAAACACCATTATGATTTTAATTTTCTGCATTAAGATCAAGAAATTTTATATTGGTTTTAGAAAAAAGCATGCACTTGAATGTCCTACTATTTAACTATTTTCATAATGATGCTCTATGATAGTTGAATGATAGATATTCACTATAGACATGAAATAAAATTGTCGTGGCAGTTCAAACTATGATTCTGAGAGGGAAATAAATAAAAATACAAATTCTTTATGTGCTATTTATTTTAACTATTAAAAACATACATACCACTTGTTGGCTTAATATATGTTACCTAAAACTATTTTTCTTTTACTAAGATCTTAGATTGATTCAATATTATAAATTGATTCATTAAGAATGTTATTTACATTCTCTAATTTGTGGCCCACCGTGTGACATTCTTGGCATTTGGTGTATTGTACCAGCCACATAATGATGGCTTTGAGTTTCTCCAAAAGGCATGCCTTTTAATTTGGCTCTGTTATTTGTTTTTTGTTTTTAAATAAAATTTGTAAATGCACAAATGACCAAATTATATTCATTTGAATATTTCACATTGCTTTCGTTGATTAAAAAAGAAGCAGCTAATTTTGTTAATAATATAAAATTAGTAATCTAAGTGCTAAATAAGTTTTGTAGATGGAAAGCAACAAGTTTAATTACTTCAGTTTGAAGTCAATGATAGCTGTAATCAAGATTAAACAAGATTTTCTTTATTATCAATTCTCTTAATCAAGATTTGAAAATATAATCCTTTGAGTCTGAGAAAAGTAAATTCTTCCTAATAGATTTTCTTAAATAAATACCTATATAATTATTATAGCCACCAAAACATCTTAATAACCCCTTTAGTATCATGTACTTGGGTGATAAACCTGTTTCATATTATTAGTTTACTTAGAATAAAAAAAGTGAATACGGTTGTCCCCTATCTTAATTAATTTCACCTTATAAATGATACTCCTTGTATTAGCTGCTGTTGCTGTGAATGGCTTGCAACCATGAAACATTATTTGCCATTAAATTGTCTCCCATGCCATGAAGTACTCGTTCTCACCCTCCCACTTGTGATCTTATTTTGATAATTTACTCTAGGCACATTCTTGTTTCTATTAGGTCCTCATTTTATTACAAGGCTACTTAATGGGTAGCACCACTGAAGGTTCTGCATTTCAGGTTCTTCAATTTTCTTTAATGTTTAATTTCAAGTATTTGCGATTCTGTTATTTCTAAAACTAGCTTATAGTTAATTTTGTGCTAAGCATACTTAATTATATTGTATTGTATTGCATTGCATTTTGTTTTAATTGTGTGGATTGAAGTCTATGTCTGTTCTTTCCATGTTCTAATTTGGGTGAAATGAACTGTGTAACTTTTTCTAAAAACAATTTTCTTTTTAGATTCATTTTGAGATAGTGAGTGTAAACTTCACTGCAGATAGAAATTAAGCTCAATTTTATTGTTGAGGTTTTCGAATTGATAGATCTTTATATACTATGCACCTGCTACATGGTTCTAAAACCATGGTTGCATTGCTGGTACTCATGGATGTGTTATAAATTTGGCTAAGCTTTATGAGGTCTGGATTCTAGTGTTCTTGCTATGGCCAATTTATAACTGAGATTAGTTTAATCAGTTGATGTGTATGTTCATTCAATAGGTCACAGCCAATCCATGGGATCTTTCTAGGGTGCCAGGAGGATCATCAGGAGGATCGGCAGCTGCAGTTTCTGCCAAGCAGTGTGTGGTATCACTGGAAAGTGATACTGGTGAAAGCGTGAGACAGCCAGCATCCTTTTGCGGTGTTGTAGGTTTGAAGCCAATTTATGGCGTATGCGTCTTCACTTGATACTATTGGTTGCTTTGATTCATCAATCGTTAATGCTGGGATTCTCCTTCATGCAATTGCTGGTAATGATAGATTTAATGCTACCTCAAGCAATCAAGTAAGAGTTCTTTTATATTTGGTATAATTGTTATATCTCATCTAATCTGCTGTTGTTAGCTGAAGTTATCAAAGGTATTGGCATAATTTGTTTATAAGATGGGCAATTGCTGAAATCATTGCAAGTGTTTATTTATGTACATCTTGTTATTAAATCATTTAACAGTCACTTTTTATTCTTGTGTTGATATATTCATTCTTTCATCCATATTTGTTCTCTATTTTCATCAAAATTTTCTATATCTTCTTGATTTAGATTATGCTCAGGTTAATTTGATATAGATTTTGTTTATATATTCTATAATTCAAGTTAATTGTTGCTGTATAGAGTTAAAGGATTTGAAGGTACCACTATTGTGTGTTTGGGTTGGTCTGATGGATCGGAACATTAAGTTCGTATATAATTTCTCTTTTTTTTTTTAGTGTCTTCTTGCGTTTGTGAATTGTGACATGGGGAGCCCCATTGTGGCTCATGTCCTTATGTTGTTTGATAAAATGCCTCAACGAAGTGATACATTTGTACTAGATGGACCTTCTCTGTGTAAAGCTAAAATTTAATTATTTTTTCCATTTCAAGGTTGAGAATTGTTCCGTATAGCTGCTTGGTTGGTTGTTTATTGCACACTACCTAACAATATTAGAGCTCCAACAATTTAATTATACCTTCTTATTTTGCTAATTTTTTTGTACCCAATAATTGCTTTGCTTCATCGATGGTATTAAGGAACCTACAACATTGGCAGCAGATGAGTCTTCTAAGCATAAAGCAATGTTAGAAATTTTTGAGTCCACTATTATTCAGGTATCTTCATTCTATTTACCAAGGATATAGTTGAAATTATTGACTTATATATATAAATATCTCGATTGCTCAACTTTCAATTCCACACTTCTTATTACAAACTGCTTTAGTATTTGAGCATCATGTTTCTTTATAAAAAATGCTTAGTCATCCAAATTAATGGCATAAAATATTTCAAAATTGACGAGGAGCAAGTAATTGATGGACTTGATAAAGCTGTGATGAACATGAAGAAAGGGGAAGTTGCATTGGTGACCATACATCCTGAGTATGCTTTTGGCTCATCTGGGTCAACTCAGGAATTGGCCACCGTTCTTCCCAACTCCAACGTGTACTATGAAGTTGAGCTGGTTTCCTTTGTAAAGGTGAGAGAGAATTGTCTTATGTTCCTAATGTTTTATGGTTCTGACAATATTAAAAATAACACTAATTTAATAAAAATGGAATGCAGGAAAAGGAATGTGGGATCTGAATACACCAGAGAATATAGAGGCAGCTGGAAAGAAGAAGGAAGAAGGGAATACATTGTTCAAGGCTGGCAAATATGAAAGAGCATCAAAGATATATGAAAAGGTATTGTACTCCCTGCAAAAATCTTAGCAAAATTTATTGTGATGTGAGAAAATTTAGAATCACATGAATAATTTTTTGGGGTTTTAATATATAGTTCTCTGTATCCTTCACTGTAGAGTGCAGTACAGTTGCAAGATAAGGCTCAACATGTTCTTTTTAATTACTTGCTTGCAAAAACATCTCATGCAATTGGCTGATGCTCATCTGTTAACAATGATTTTCTACTTAAAAATTCTTTGTGCTATTTCACTTCTCAAATTGATTAACCTTACGCTTTGTTAATCATGATATTGTTTATTTAGTGTTTTTCTATGTTAATATTTAAAGTTTAATAAATATGATGTAAAGAAAATAGGTTATAGTAAAAAAATATGGTATAAACTATTGTAGTTGGTCAGTTTTTTTTTTTAAGCTCATGCATGAAATTGCGGCGGTTCAAAACCGTCGCAATTTTTTTAAAAGACCCACATAAAATTGCGGCGGTTGTAAAACCGCTGCAGATTTTTTTAAATCAACTAACCAAAATAGCGGCGGTTTTGCAACCGCCGCAAAATCACCAACCTGATTTGCTGCGGTTATGCCAGCGGTTTCTCAAAACCGACGCAAAATCAAATCTCCACCCCCTTACAGGCGATGCTTGTGGAACCGCTGGAATTTCGTTTTGCGGCCGTTAAAAACCGCCGCAAATCCCTAAAAAAACCGCCGTTATTCAGCGTGTCTCTTATAGTGAGCATGGAAGGTGGAGAAAGTTTTCTCTAACATGTCATTATCAGTTATCTTTTTCCATATAATTTTATTCGTGAGGTGATTCGAAACATTGCTGAATTATATTCATTTATGGATTTAAAATCCTTTAGATGCAAGTGCGTCCATTCATATCAAACTTGAGGAAAGATCACCGTCTTTTGATTATTATACCTTTCTTCAAGGTCTTTCCACAGATCTACAGGATCTTCTAATGTGAGATATTAATTTTTCAATCCTTCGTCAAGATGACGACGAAGGAAGATCATGACTTTGGTTCTATCCTTCTGAGATGTATTATTTTCAGCTTTAATGGTATCTCTAAGATCCATTGAATCAAGATGGATTTCATCGTCTAGTATCTATGATAAATAGTTGTTTCCGGATATATCAAGAACATTAAATTCAAGATGAGAGAGTTTCGACATAATGAAAATTTATTACCTGAGTCTTCCTAAAATTTAATCAGAGTCTCGTACTGATAACGTGTTGTAAAATAAATAAGGAAGAGAAAAAAGATATAAAATAAAGAAATATAAATAGATAACTTTAGTATTAATATTCACCACTATAATTACTCAATATAATAGAGATGATTCATATATTTAAAAATATATGTAATAATTTAGTAAAAGACAAAAAGAGAGGAATATATAAAGAAGGAGAGAAGTGATTTTATTATTTCTGTTGTATGTCATCATTTACAGGCCACACCTTCTTTATTTATACATATAAAAATATTCTCTTTTCATAATTTTATAAATATGAGTCCAACTTTAAAATTTTTTGCACTGTTCACTATTAAATTTTTGGATCGTCCAACATAATTTAATTAGAAGAATAGACATTCATATTTATAGTTACAATTCTCAAATTTAGGCAGAAATGAAAATTCACGGCCCTATATTCATTTTCATCATTATTTTCGGATTTTGTATCGTAATTACCCCCCCCCCCCCCCCAAAATCAGGTTCTTTGTGGTTAAAAAGTAGGGGGAAGAAGAAACATACACTTTTCGGGGGTATTCAAAAGAATTCCTAAATTATTGCCTCTTTTCTATTGGTGTTAGTTAACTAATATCTTATGTTCATTGGTTTATTGGTTAGGAGGCAAACCAAAAATCTAAGCAGCCCCTCGCTCCTTTGGACATGTTGGGCTTTTCCCACGTGTAGCCGTCTTGATCCCAATATTATATTCTAAAGAGTACAAAATCAAAAGTCAGACACGATGAACGGCCATCATGTTGGTGCTAATTGCTGAATGGATCCGAATAATAATAATTGAAAATAATAATCATAATATAGACGAGATTATTGGTTGTATCAAATGCATCTTAATCTATAACTATTATTGCATATGAAAACAAAAAAAAAAATAAAAAAAAACTAGTATACATCATGCATGAGATATGATAATATTAGATGTAAATAAAAATTATAAAATATAAAATATATATTAAAGTTAAGTTAAACAATAATATATATATATATATAACTGATTTTTATTATGTACATAATATTTTTGCATGAAATATTTGAGTAGTATATCCACCTTCTTAAATTGAAATTTTATTATCGTCACTTTAAAAAAAATAAATATAAAATATTGAGTGATTTAGTAATAATCATTTTCTTTGTCAAAAAATGATTATGCATAGTATTTAAAGAAGTTAAAATTGCTATCGTAAGGATAGAAAGAAATATTGTCAAGAGTAAAGTATCGTTTTTGTCTCCAACATTTGGGATAAGTTCTATTTATGTCTCTAATGTTTAAATCGTCTTATTTGTATCCTTAACGTTTATAAAAGTAATTCAATGTTATCCTACTATCAATTATACTAACAAATCAGATTATATTTTTCAATTATTCTCACTTGTATGTATTCATTCTCAATTAGGTCTCACTTGGATGTGTTTGATTTTATATTATACACACTATTTGTGTTTAGATTCAATTATATCCCTAGAAAAGTGAATTATGTAAATGTTGTAGGAATTAGTTTCAACATTTGATGAGCTATTTTTCAGAGTAGATAATCGATTTTATCCCAAACATTTATATTCTAACTTCAAGAAGAGATTTTTAAAACTCAAACTAAAACGCTCATGACGTGTAATTGATGGCAGGATAACATTGAATCACTTTTACAAACGTTAAGGATACAAATAAGACGATTTAAACGTTAGGAACACAAATAAAATTTATCCCAAACGTTGGAAACGATACTTTACTCTATTGTCAAAATATGAAAGGTTAACATAGCGATATAAAGAAATATGCATATTGTAATACTTTGTTGATACCTAAACTAAAATATAAAATTTTTAACAATACTAGTTTAGATAATTCTTAGGGATTAAACCAAAATTTCACAATATATTGCATACACTAAGTTTTGATGAAGATTAATTTTTAATTTTTTTACTTATGAAGCTTGAGGTTAACTGTTAGACATATTTTTAATACGATATTTATTAACATGAGTTTAATACATTTATTTTTTTGTATTTAACTGTATCTTAATAAAAAATAAAAAAAAATTTTTTGAACACGTTTAGACATATTTAAATACTATCTCAGTATGTTCAGTTTTATTTTTAACATATATTTTAAAAATAGTATATATTATTATTTATTAAAATAAAAAATACTTTAAATATTTTATATAATTAAAAAAATATTAATAAAATTTAAAAAACTAATTTATATTTTAATATTAATAAAATATTAAAATATTATTATAAATGTCTAAAAAATATTTTATAATATATATTCGTATGTTATAAAAATTTAAAATTTGTATCTCTATATTTCTGATCATGTCGTATCCGAATCTGTGCGACATAATTTTTTACTATATAAAATAATCGCAACAAATTAACAAACCCATCATCTTTATTTTAGATTGCTGTTAGCCAGAGTATCTTGGTCAACAATTCAAGAGTCATGTTTGGCAGCACGTCTCTTCGTTACGTTTTTCCACATTTGCCGAAATAATACAAGACAATGAGAACCAATTATAAAAACACCTTATCTTTGTCTTTATATGCAAATATATCTTAGGAAAAGCTACCCTTCTAATGTTACTTGATAATTTTCTAGTTTACAAATAAAAACACATCAAAAAGACCTACGAACCAAACAAATTTTATACATTTCTAAAATACGTTTAATGCATTGTCTAATAGTAACTAAAATCATTCTACTTGATTTATAACAAAAATAAAAAATATATTAAAAGATCAAAGTGAATGATTATAATTAGTTTTAATAATTTAATTTTTATATACCGGTAATATTAAAAGAGTTTTACCTAAACTCATTATCAACAAATATAATTAATTTTTAAACTGATTATCTAAAAGTCATTTAAAACCTAAATATGATTAAATGATCTATAAAACTAATTACAGTATATTAAAATTAAATTCTATTTTTAAACACATATAAATAAATAAATATATTTAAAAATATTTAATTTTTAAATAAGATGTTCAAAATAGATATAGAACTTCAAAAACATTTCTTATTTTTCATTTTATGATCTCTTAGATAGCATTTGTTTTGAGGTATTGAGATGGAGACTAGAAGACTAGGACTAAATATTATGTTTGTTGATCTAGAGACTGGTACTAAAATTTCAGTCTTTATCCCCAAATTTTAGTATTTCAGTACCTTCAAAAAGTAGGGATATAGGAGACTGAAATTTTTGGAGACGGAGACTGAAATTTAAATAACATTTAATACCTAAAATACCCTTATTTCAATTAATTAATTCTAACTTTACCCTTTGTGCAAATTAAATTAGAATTTCATTCTTATTTTAATCTTTGTCTTCCACTTTACACCAAACACAATACTGAGATTTATTTCAATCTCTGTTTCTCAGTCTCACTTTCAAACACTACCTTAAAGCATTGATTTCTGAGTCTCAAAAAATAAAGTGCAAACCAACTTCTAAATTAGTAGTATTGGGATCAAACAACGTCATTGCTTTGAAAACAAAATGAGGGGGAAAATATTTGAAAACGATGTTATCCAACAGATGTGATAGCAACGGCCACGTCAATATACGTGACAGGACACCTAAACAACTTCGTTCTGTTTCATTACATAAGCCGACGGAAGGATGTAACGAGTTCAATGTCTATTATTCTAAAAAATGCAATTGATATTTTTCTTAAAAAAATTAATTAGTTCAAAAGCAAAATTTTTAAAGACCTGTTATTGCTTTGAAAACAAAATGAGGAAAAAAATATTTGAAAACGATGGTATCCAACAGATGTGGCAGCAACGACCACGTCAATACATATGACAGGACACCTAAACAATTTCGTTCCGTTTCATTACATAAGCCGACCGAAAGAATGTAACGAGTTCAATGTCTATTATTCTGGAAAATGCGATTGATATTTTTTTTAAAAAAATTAATTAATTCAAAGACAAAATCTTTAAAGACCTAATTATTATTTTACTTATTATCTAAAAAATTATTTAATACATAAATATAATTGAATAACCGGTAAATGATAGTGCATCAAAATTAGTAATTACACATTGCTCTTAAACTCGCACAATAAATAGATAGATTTAAAAACATTCAATTTTTTCTCTAATAAAATTGTCAACTTCTACTGCATTTTGAAATAGTTCAAGGCTAGATAGTGCGATGTAAGCGTGACACCATCTTATCATCATCAATTTTATTTTGCAGCAGTGGTTTTTCGGAGTCATGAAATATAAAATAAAGGAAGGAAACAAAAAGGGTCGTCAATCAGGAAGTTAGAGGAATTTAAAATTATATACATTAGTCAACTACCATATCAATATCAAATAATCCTCTCCCATACGCAACTATATATATGGCTTTCGCTTCCCCATCTTTCATTCATTCATCAACAACTCATTCTTCTATACATAAATAGAAAAACAGAGAGAGACAGAGACACAGATACTTCCTTTGAAGATCAACGACCTCATGGCTGTAAAAGTTTATATTGTGTAAGCACTCTTCAATACATATAATGTCATTGCCAAAGTTTATCTACCATATGTTATAATAATTCACTTGCTTTGTAAAATTCTAATCATGTTTGGGCTATGTCCCTCTTTCTAGATTAGCTTCTCTACTGGATCAGTTTTGTATTATTGTTATTATTATCTTCTTTGATGAAATACAATATTCATTTTGTTATATTATAAATAATTTTTCATATGATTTCATTGGCAGGTATTACTCGCTATACGGACATGTAGAGAGACTAGCGGAAGAAATAAAGAAAGGTGCTGATTCTGTAGACGGTGTTGAGGCCACTCTATGGCAGGCATGTTCTTGATTAAGTATTCTATATTATATATTCAAGTTAATTCATTCTCAGTAGCATTACCTCATTACTAGTAATGGAAGAGTGTTTGACATTCATTTGTTTTAATGAACAGGTACCGGAGACTTTGCCGGAAGAGGTGCTTGGCAAAATGGGAGCACCACCAAAGAGTGATGTACCGCTCATTAACCCGAAAGAACTGCCGGAGGGTGACGGTTTCGTCTTCGGCTTCCCAACAAGATTTGGAATGATGGCTGCTCAGTTCAAATCTTTTCTAGATGCAACTGGAAGCCTATGGCAGACACAAAAGCTCGCTGGCAGGCCAGCCGGAATCTTCTATAGCACCGGTTCTCAAGGTGGCGGACAGGAGACAACAGCGTAAGAATTTTATTTTCAACTATTACAACCATGTTACTTGTGTATCAAAAATCAGCTACTAAATCTACTATATATATATATATATATATATATATATATATATATCAAAAATAAATTAAATATATATATTTATATACAAATATATAATGACTAATTTGATAAATGATTTTGATGTACACATAGTATTTTTGAAATTATTATCAATCAATTCGTAATTAATAGGACTCATGAATGAAGTACCAATAATAATAATTGTGGAATCAATGATAGGCTCACTGCTATCACTCAGTTGGTTCACCACGGAATGCTATTTGTCCCAATCGGATATACATTCGGCAGCGGCATGTTCGAGATGAATGAAGTGAAGGGTGGCAATCCGTACGGTGCCGGAACTTATGCTGGTGGTGATGGATCAAGACAACCAACTAAACTTGAGTTGGAGCAAGCATT
This sequence comes from Arachis hypogaea, assembly GCF_003086295.3. Lineage (NCBI taxonomy): Eukaryota > Viridiplantae > Streptophyta > Magnoliopsida > Fabales > Fabaceae > Arachis > Arachis hypogaea. Next base: position 28,511,610 of record NC_092048.1, read on the forward strand.
TCACCAAGGTAAGTATATTGCCACCATCACTAAGAAGCTTAAGAAAGAATGAAGCTATCCATAAATTAGGATATTGAATCCTGATGAGTCCACTAGTAGTTATTTGTCATGTAATGTATTGAGTTTGTATTATTACATAGAAATAATTGCTTCTTATTATAAAGAAAGCGCTTTGTACTCACTCGTGTGTTTTTCTATTTATACAATCAATATTTTGTTTATTGATTTGATTAGCTGAATAAGTAAATGGAATAATATTAAATGACCAACAAATATTATTATTTTTTATTTATACTTAATTAACAATAATTTACACTTATATTTACAAAAAATTTATACAAAAAAATTAATTTATACCTATATTTATTAAAATTGATACATATGAATCAATATAATTTATATCACATTTTTTAAAATTTATACACATAAATTAATAAAATTTATTTATTAAATACAATTCAATTTTTAAGTCCCTTGTTGAAGGAACGGTGAATATCTAAAAGCCTTTATGTATTGGAACAAATGGAAAATAGACTGATAAAAAACATGTTTGGGCTTTGATTTGTAGCCCTTAATCCCTTATGTTTGTATAATTTTGTTCAGACGTTAATCAAGTCTAGTATTTATACGTGTATTGTGAAATAAAATAAGAAAATCTCAGATTGAATGAGCAATAAAATTTTCGGCGTTTTTTTAGATGAATTGAACAGTTTCATGTACTGAATTGAACAGTTTCCAGTCCTATACATTAACCTCTGCCTTTTTTTTGGGTATTAACCCTCTCTGCCTTCGTATATCGAAACAAGATGCGATAGATAATGTGAAATATTAAAAGGATACAAAATTTTTCAAGAGCCCATGAAGATAAAAAAAAACATAAGCATTGAAATTGGACTAAGAAACTGGTGTTTTTTAAAAGTTGGGCTAACCACAAAAACGAGCGGTTGAATATGAAATTAGGTTAGTGTGATTGGTGCTGACCAACATTTGTAATAGTAACATAGCACTCTTTTCTTTCTCTCCAGTTCTCGTTTAGTCATTTTCTCTTCCTTTCTGACACGTTTTTCTGTCTCAAAAATACAAGGCAATATCCTTATTTTGTTGAACATCTTCCATAGCTCTTGCCCGTAATATCAATATAAATTTCATTTATGATCATCTACGTCAAATTTTGAAGAATTTTCGTTCAGGCTATCATAGGTAGAGTAGTAATACATTTTAAACAATAGTACTTAATATGATTTGTGGTTAACTCGTTTTAATGCTAGTCCTTTTTATTTTAATGAGTTAAGTATGTTTTTCGTTTTTGATATTTTTGAAATTTTTTAAAATTATTTTTAATATTTATTTTAATTTAAATTTACACTTAATATTTGAAATAAGATTCAATTCTATTTTTGTTCTTAATTTTTTCACAATTAATAATTAGTCAAAATTTATTTTTTATAAACAATTTCCTTAGATGACCAACTAGAATACTAACTAATTTATTTGAATAACTTTTCAAAATAAAATTTTGAATTTTTAAAAATAGAATTTTTAATTTGTAACCACTTCATTAACGTGAAGCTCCATCTTATCCTCTCTCATTATGTCGTGGTACTTCGTCATCAACCGTTTATCACACTGCCGCTATACCCTCCGCCGCAACCGTTCATCAAAGTGAATTTTTATGGGAGCATCCCCATATTCTAATCCTATTTTTTTTTTAAATCTTAATTTTTAAAAAAATTGTTCAAATTGACTCACAGTAGAGTTGATTCTTATACTTTCTCTTTTACAAATTACCAACAAGACTTGAGCCATCAGATCTGGTGAAAGAATCCAACCATAACAAAGGAATTTTTAACAACCAGGGTCTTGTTAAACTTGGTGCACTATTTTTGCTTCTAACTTTTATAACTTTTATAGAATATTTTTTTTTCTTGTAGATCAAACTATTAAACCAGGTTTTTATCCATTGTGAACATTTAATAAAAGTTAAAAATCAATAAAAAGAGTTGTTTCTGGATGTCGACTACTTACCATGTAGATATGATATTGAAAGTTCATATCAAACAAGAAGATAGACATTAAAATTGAGCAGCATATAATCATATATACTGCACAATTCCATTACATCATAATCATTGGCGCACATGTAGTTTAGAGCTTCAACAGTACAAGTAGACAGTTCAACATTACATGGGTTTATTATTTAATTATAGTACAACCCAAAAGGCTTCAACAAAGGCATAGTTAATTAACTTGCCACATTGGCATTATTGTAGACACTATTGACAGCCATGTTGGGAACCCACATAACTGCCTTGTTTCCAAGGAAGTGGCAAGCAGTCTCTGTTCCAGGCTTGATTTTGAGCATTTGATAAAGAACCTCCGCATTCATGCCGGAAGTGTCGTGGTGGCAAACCGCTAACGCCCGAGTTCTGGTGCCGTCGGCTGCCACCATTGGAACCATGTATGCCGTGGTTCCATGGATTTCGTGACAATAAAACACGGTGCTTTGAAAATTGAGCCTGTGACACATAACAGCCCTGTCTCCAAGATTGTGCACTCCTTCTATGGTGTAGTCACTCTGCTTGTCCAAGAAAGAACTTGAAAACGGTTGAATGTTCTTTCCCAACTTGGAAACGGCGAAACCGATCAAAGTTGATAAGGATTTTGCGCAGTACTTGTCCTCGCCCTTGCCGGCTTCTCTTATGCAAGCATCCTCAAAGGTGAAGGACTCTTTTTCGAGGTCTTTAATTACATTGCCCCATGTATATACTCCGTATGGTTGAGCAAAGGGGATTTTGCTGAACTGCATGTTCATCTTTTTCCCAGGAAATAGCTCATGTTCGAAGAAGAAGGTTTTTGGGTACTGTGTGTCGTCCACTTTCATCGGAACATCATTTATTTCAGAATCTGCACGCAGTATCAAGCAAAAAACTCTTATTTTAGGATAATTCTACCCTATTAATCATTCATAAGATCAAACTCTTAAATTACGCTTGCGGTTACAATAATAATAATAATAATAATAATAATAATAATAATAATAATAATTATAACATTTTTTTTAATGTTTTTTATAAAAGAATTGCAATTATTGCTCTGCAGATGGGTGTATTATATGGGTAATGCTATGGAGACAAAAAATACAGCCAAAACTTGTCTTATTTAGCATTCATTAATTGTCGTAACAATTAATAAATGCTAAATAAGGAAAGTTATGGCTGTTTTTGGCTAATTTTCTTTGGTTACCGAATGTCCATGTGGAGCAGAATAGGTGGAAATTTGTTAGATCTATACCAAGTTCTAAAAACCACACCTGTGGTATCACCGAATCGATATAATTAAAGGTTTAAGATTTAATTAAAATTTAACTATATTTAAATTAAATATAATAAAATAATTTATAATGTATTATTTTAGTAGGTTAACAATTAAAAAATCATACCTGTTTCATCAATTAGTTTATTCTTTTATCTTGAATCCGACTAATTTGACAAACAATTTTTAATTAATCGAATTGAATCAGTGGATTAAGATTGGTTCTCATAACCATAATCCATATCCAACTCTAATATGTGACTGTATAATTAAGGAGTTATATGGACCTTGGGCTCCAGGCTTTAAAAGCTCCTTGAGAGTGTTAGGAATCGGAGTGTTTGGCCAAACTGCTTGCCAGTAATCTTCGTCAGGTATCAATTCACGCCCATGGCTTCCTATTGCAAAAGCAAGCTGCACCGTACCATGTCTTCCAAACATAAGATATCATAATTCTATTATATAATTATTTTACTTTACGTAAATCAACGAAACTCAAACCATATATAATTATACGGTGGCTATAACTATAATGCCTATGATGGTTAAACAACTTAAGTAATATTTAAAAATTATTTTTAAAATTAAAGTTATATTGTTTACATTTTGATAACTTTCTTATTTTTATCTTTTAGTTAAAAATATTATTTATTTTAATAACACTTTTTAAATGTTGCTAAAATTATATAGCTCCTGTAATCACCATCATTACATGCAAGATAGCATGTGCATATAAACGTAACTCTCTTAAACTGTATTTTTGGAAAAGCCAATTATTACTTATATATACGCATACATATATACTCCTTATTTAAGGAATCAGCCTGCTACAGTTCTTGTTAACTCATCACTGCCTTAATATTTTACTTGATTTTATTTAATCTTGACTATAATATTGTTAACAGTGAAAGCCAAATTAAATAAATGTTTTGGATGAAGAAAGTTGGTCTAAAGTTGTGGTAAGAGATCATAGAAAGTGAAATATAGATACTTTCCCGCAGTGAGGGTAAAATACGAGTGAATGAAGGACTATTATACTCTTTTTGGCGAATATATAAGCCAAATTAAAAGGCAAAAGAATACGAAAACTTACACAGAAAAGCATAGCAACAGCACATCGGAACTCCATTTTTATATATAATATAATAAGCAAGAGAATGGATGTGGGAATGATCGATGCTTGCAATGAACTCACTTATTTATAGTGATACCAGTTCATTATTAGAGGTGTACAGTACATATTTGGACACGGTTAACACAAGACGTGGAGTGACATATGAATTTTAAATTTTTATAAGACCTAGTATATATATATATATATATATATATATATATATATATATATATATATATATATATATATATATAATATAAAATAATTTTTTATTTTAATAAATAATAATATATATTATTTTTAAATTTATTTTAAAAATACAGATTAAGAATAAAATTGGACACACTGATACATGATGATATTTAAATGTGTTCAAAAATGTCATTTTTATTAAGACACGGTTGGCCACCAAAAATACACATATCAGACGAATGTCAATGAGTGTCGTGTTCAAAATGTGTCCGATACATGAATATGATAACTCGGTGAAGTATCTATGCTTCATAGGACTAAGTTAATTATATTGTATAAAAATTATATAAAATTATAAATTCAAAATCCAAAAACAACACATTTAAGATTTTGAATTTATAATTTTATATAATTCAAAAATTAAAAGTCACACGTCCAAAATCACTTGTGTCGACGGAATGGAGAGCAGAATATCTAAACGGTTTCGTGTCTCATTTGGATGGTACAGGATCTGATCACTGCCCCTTGCTCCTTAATTCAGAAAAGGAAGAAAGAAGGTCAAGAAGAAGATTCAGGTTCCAAGAGCGTTGGTGCGATAAAGAAGAGGTATCAAATATTGTTAAACATGCTTGGGACTTGGAAGTAGTGGGCTCACCCATGTTCAAATTGGCTACAAAACTAAAACATTGCAGGCATAAACTGTTTGAATGGCAAAAATCAGCAGATTCAAATTCAAAACAGCAGATCCGAAGAGTGCAGGGGAAATTGGAAGAAGAAAAAGAAAAAGGAGCAGCTGCAGATGGCACAGTAATAAGGATATTGGAGGCTGAGTTAGCAGAGAACTTGGAGCAGGAGGAACGATTTTGGAAGGAAAAATCTCGGGTGCAATGGCTAAATTGGGGTGACAAAAACACAAAGTTCTTTCACTCTAAATTTCAGTCAAGGTGCCGGAGGAATAAAATCCAAGAACTCGTAGATGACAGTGGTAATGTGGCCTCTGATCAACAAGGTATTGCGGCTGTAGTTCAGGAATATTTTGTTAATCTATTTACTTCTGACAACCCAAGGGAACCTACGGAAGTTTTAGAAGAAATTCCTACGAAGGTAGATGCTCGCACAAACCGAATGCTCACTAGAACAGTAACAGACAGTGAAATTAAAGCAGCAGTGTTTTCTATTAATCCATTTTCAGCTCCGGGAGATGATGGGTTTACAGGAAAGTTTTTTCAATTTTATTGGGAGCTAATTCAGAAGGATGTAATTAGTGCAGTCAAGAGTTTCTTTTCAGGAGGTAAATTGTTGAAAGCTTTCAATCATACAAATATCTGCCTTATTCCGAAAATTAAAAATGCTAACACTATGAAGCACATTAGACCAATCAGCCTTAGTAGTGTTTTCTATAAAATCATTTCTAAGATTTTGGTACTGAATCAGGTGATAAGTGATACTCAGAGCGCTTTTATTAGAGGAAGATTGATTAGCGATAATATTTTAATTGCGCATGAGTTTATGCATTTTCTGAAGAATAAGAGTTATGGAGACTATGAATTGGCTCTAAAACTTGATATGAGCAAGGCTTATGACAGGGTTGAGTGGACTTTTGTGTGGGAGATTATGAGCAAGATGGGATTTTGCAAAAAGTGGATGGACTGGATCAAAGAGTGTGTGACAACGGTTTCTTACTCTGTTACTGTGGAAGGTCAACCTCATGGTTTTTTTAAACCATGTAGAGGATTACGTCAGGGTGATCCTCTCTCTCCCTATCTATTTTTGTTCTGTGCAGAGGGTTTTTCCCGTCTGCTCCACAGAGGAGAACGGAGGCTAGAATTTTCTGGTTTGAGACTGAACCCCAGATGCCCTAAGGTCAGTCATTTATTCTTTGCAGATGATTCTATTTTGTTCAGTAAGGCGACAATGAAAGATTGCGAAAGTTTACTAAAGTTGTTTAGAGACTATGAAGAAGTGAGTGGTCAGGTGATAAATTTAGATAAGTCTTCTGTTTTCTTTAGCAAGAACACTCCCCTATCAGTCCGTGATCAGCTAGCTGCCCTGTTGTCTATACCACATGTTGGCTGCCAGAACAAGTATTTAGGCCTTCCAGCAGTAGTCAATAGATCAAAAAAAGAGACATTTAACTTCGTCAAAGACAAGGTTTTGCAAAAACTACAGCATTGGAAGCGAGCTTTGCTGTCGGCTAGTGGCAGAGAGGTTTTAATAAAAGCAGTGGCAACTGCAGTGCCTCTATACACACTGAGCTGCTTTAAACTCCCCGAGACACTATTAGAGGACATCCAAAAGTCAATAATGCAGTTTTTCTGGGGCCAAAAGAACGCAGAGAGGAAGATGCAGTGGATTAATTGGCGGATTGCTTGTAGACCAAAGAACCAAGGTGGTCTGAATTTTAAGGATCTCAGGGCTTTTAACTTGACAATGTTAGGAAAACAGGGATGGAGGCTGATCTCTCGACCTCACTCTCTAATTTACAAGGTCTATCAAAGCAGATATTTTAAATTTTCAACCTTTCTACGTGCAGAAACAGGTAATAATCCATCTTGGGGCTGGAAAAGTGTTCTGGAAGGTAGAAAAGTTTTGGAGAAAGGCATTTTTTGGAAGATTGGACGGGGACATTCAGTTAAAATCTTAGAGGACAACTGGATAAAGCAAATTCAACCAAATGAAATTCAAATTATCAACCATTCACACAATCACCCGATTTGGGTTTCTGAACTACTCCTACCAGATCAAAATTGGAATCAAGAGCTAATCACCTCAACATTCACACAAAAAGTAGCGCAGGCAATCATGAACACAGGCATCAGAACAACAGAAGATATCGTTACCTGGAGTAAAGAGAAGAATGAATGCTACTCGGTTGCCTCTGGATATACGTTGGCCTTTCAGTTCTACCATGCACCAGTTGAATTTTTGTCGGAACAATGTAGAAGAAGAGAAGTCTGGAGTTCAATTTGGAAGTTAAAATGCCAGCCCAAAATTAAAATGTTTCTATGGAAAGTAATGCATGAAGGCTTACCAGTTAAAGAAAGATTGCACTCTAGAATCCAAATGGTGAACCCAATCTGTAATCGTTGTGATGCTACAGTAGAATCAATTCTCCACTGTCTCACCCAGTGTCCGGAATCAGAGAATGCTTGGAAAATAGCAAACCTTCCCTGGACAAACCAAGAAACAGAAACATGGAGATGGTGGTTATGGCTCCAAGAACAACTCAAAGAGCGTAGGCAGATGCAAAAAGAAACTCATTTGGCAGCAATACTAACCTGGCAGATTTGGAAGATGAGGAACTTGAGAATTTTTGAAGCCAAAGTCATTTCTCCTCAAGAAGTAGTAGCTATTGCAAGATCCGGAACTTTGGAAGCAGTGACTCACCTCCATTGATGAAACTCCAAGAACGACACTCCTTCTCCAAAAACTCTTCCTTTTTCACTTTACCCTTTTTCAAGTTCTATGTCTTAATGAGGAGATAACATCTAATACTTTTACTTAGTTGGGGAATTCCCATTTCTCTGTTGCTGTAAGCCCAAAATGGGCCTTTTATTTTATTACACCAATAAAATTTGTCTTTTGAAAAAAAAAAAAATCAATTTTTTGGCATTTTAGATGTATAACTTTATATGTTTTTAAGGTTTTTTTATTTAAATAAAATAATAGGAGGTCGAAATTACCTGAATCTCCTAAATGAAATTTAAAAACGTAAATCTCCTAAATCATATAATATATAAATCGTCCCAAGGTGATATGTGTTATATAATGCATGAAATATGTTACGTTAAGACGATTTATACTTGAAATGTATTGGACAAAAACACATAAATCGTCTAGGTTCGTGTGCTTCACAACATATACATAAATCGCACATCTTATTAGGACTGGGCAAAAAAATCCAAATTCTGGATTTTAAACCCAATCCAAATCAAACTATTTTAAAAAAATTAATTTTTTTTTTTTTAAAATCTAAACTACATTGCATCAATTTTATGGTTTGGTTTTTTAATCCAAACCAATTAACCGATTTAAATCTAGATCCGGATCCAAATCCAAATTAGGATCCGAATTTGAAAATTGAAAGTTATTACGGTGGGACCTGGCTCATAATAACGAAAGAGAAATTAAGATGAGTGGACGGCTATGGATATTTGATTCTTTACTCAGCTTCATGATTAAAAGTGTTAATGTAGGTTGAAAAATTTTATGTGGATCCATGGATAAGAATTCATCTATCTCATTATATATTATCACACCGTGGATTCCCAAGAACAATATCACACAATATAATGTATGTGTAGGACAGCCCCTTTAGTAGTTTTAACTCTCTATGAAATTAATTATATATTATTTTTTCACCATACTCTGCTACCTTAGCCGGCCCCCCATAATGCATCATGTTCATTATTCATAGATCCCCACCACTTTATGCAGATTTATTTAATTTCCAAACAGTGAACTACAAACAAAAGCTTTCTCTCTTATATACAGTCACATATATGTTATAGGAACTTGGACATACGTTTGTGTTTTGTTTTAAATTAATTAAGGACAAAATAGAATATAATTTTTTTGTTAAAATATCTAATTTTAAAATTAGATTTTTTTTAAGAAATTGGTTTTAAAATTGGATTTTCAAAAATTGGTTTTAAAATTAAATTTTTAGTTAAAAAGTCTGGTTTTAAAACTGGATTTTATAAAAAAAAAAACTAAATTTTAAATTTGGATTTAAAAAAAAAAACTGGATTTTAGATTTGGATTTTAAAAAAACCGAATTTAAAACCGGTTTGTACGTAAAACCGAATTTAAAATCGGTTTATAAATAAAACCGAATTTAAATTCTAAAATCGGTTTAAAATTGGTTTTTATTTTTCAAACCGGTTTAGAACCGATTTCTCATTTCAATCCAGTTTTGGTTTGGTTTCATGAACCATAAAACTGGTTCTGAAGTGGATCCAGTTTGGATTTATAAAAATCCAAACCATGCCCACCATCCCTGCACCCCATCATATTTGTCACCTAAAACTCACATCTCTGGCACGATTTATGTGTAACTATCTAATTCTCACCACCCTAGTACGATTTACGTGCAAATCTATAATCTCAACACCCTAGTATGATTTATATGATATATAACCACTTTATAAAAAACAATGTATCATCTATCACAAAAAATCTGACAACGTTATTTCTTAATGCATGTTTAATTTTTTTATATTTTTTTTATAGGTTCTTTATATAACATATTTTTAGTATTTTTGATATTTTTTTTAGTATGCTATAATTTTTTACTAGTATTATTATTTATGGTTAATTTTTTTGTTTAATTTACTTTACATAATGAGATCAATAAATCATATTATAAAAAAATAATAATAAATATAATATACAAAAATCACAATTATAAAAATGTATAATATTAAACAAAAAATTAATAAAAATATAAATAATAAATAATAAAAAATTCATATAAAGAGAAATAATAAAAATTCTATAAATAATACAATAACATGTGTACAAAATCATTTCTACGTTTATAAAGCAAAAAATTAGGCAAACTAAAAATGGAAGCTTTCAAGAAGTTGGAACGTACTTTTCCTTCTCCAACTGTGTTAAGAAGTATAAGTGTGTTTGGCAAACACATTAGAAGAGAAAAAGCATGTTCTAACTTCATGAAAGTTTCAATTTTTTGTTCGGCTAATTTTTCTCTTTATAAACACAGAAGTGATTTTGTATATAAAATCACGTTTACAAGAAGCAACCATTTTGAGCTTTTGCGTTTCACTAACAGCTTTTTAGCCATTGATATTCAACATTTATTTTTTCTTTTACCAACTTTATCCCTTATATATGTTATTGTATTATTTATGAAATTTTTATTATTTCTCTTTGTATGAATTTTTTTATTATTTATTATTTATATTTTTATTAATTTTTTGTTTGATATTATATATTTTTATAATTGTTTGTATATTATATTTATTATTATCTTTTTATAATATGATTTATTAATCCCATTAGGTAAAATAAATTAAACAAAAAAAATTAACTATAAACAACAATAATAGTAAAAATTTATGGCGTACTATAAAAGAGTACTAAGAATACTAAAAATATACTATATAAATAACATATAAAAAAATTAAACATGCATAAAAAAAACATTGAATTCAAATTCTTTGATATTACTCAATAGCAATGTTTCTGCAAGGTATACCAAATGCAGCATTCGAAAATCAACTTACCTGCCAGGAGCTGGGTGTCTATCACAAAAGTATACAAATATTTTACGCCAGAGACTAATTAGATCAGCACCAATTATTGCATTTGATTCAAGGGTTAAGCCTTGAATAATTGAAGAAAGAGATCTCTCGAGACAAATTCCATAAGTTTTGAATGATTTGTTTGAAATTCATTGTTGACTACTCTATATATGATAATAGTAAGAGCAACAACAAATGTCTCTATGAGTTATAGATGAAGGATAAGGATTTGAGTATGATAGATAATTAGAAAAAAATGTTTACAAAAAAAAGAAATAAATGAGAAAATAATCTAAAGATATATTTGTCTCTTCATAAAAAAAAAAATTGGTCCTTTTCTTAGATATTGTAAAATTAGTCCTGCTAAATAATTTTAATATTAAAAATTCTTTTTAATAATTAAATCTTCATAATGGTCCTTTATAATAATTTTTCTAATTTTTAAATACTTTAACCGAACAAAACCTAAATTTCACTTTTTAAATTACTTGGCTACTAGTTGGCTATGTACTACTATAGTTGGGATTACTACAAGAAAAATGTTGAGTATTCGAATTTAATTAGCGTCGTAAAGTAACGGTGGATTTATAGGTGATAACAGCGTCGAATACATAAGGTTAAGTAATTACCGACGAATTTATGTTTCCGACGGTAAATTTACTGGTAATAATTAGAGAGAAACAAAAATAAATTGGCGCGTCTTTTAGGGTTGGATTTATCATCAGAAAAATCTGACAGCAAATCCACTTAGTGAAACGCTGCGTTTTGGTGACTCGCAATGGTTTACCGTCGGAGTTTTTCGACAGTAACTGTGTCATAAATTTGAAGCACGAACTCTCTTCCCCCCTCATTCGAATTTGTCTCTCTTTATAACCCTCTACCCATTCTCTCTTTCTCCTCCTTCCCTGTCGCCGCCGGCCACCCTAAGTCGTTGCAGCTATCTTCTCTTTCTTCCCTTCTCTCTCTAACCCACTCTAGCTCGGCCCCTGTCTCTCATTCTCATTCACAGAACAGAGCAACAACACAGCCTCTGTTCCTTATTCCGACTAGCTTCCAACTCCGGCGACCATTCGTTTGTCGCTTTTCGCATCGGCAACATTATAATGCCGCTACAACTCATTTTTTCTTTTTCGTTCCATTCTATTTTGGCAATCCAGCTTACTACTCTATTTTTAATTTCTATTTTAGTTAATTTTAGTTTCATTAATCTGATTTCTAGTTAGTTAGAATTAATTTTCTATTAGTGGATTTTAGGTGGTTAGATTAGGTTATTAGATTCTAAATTGTTGAAAAGTGTTTGCATTATTGAACTGAATTGCTGAATATTATTGCTAGAGTTGTTTGAAATTGTCTGAATTATATTGATTCACTATGTTACGACTGGTTTTACTGAGATTTGATTGCCGGATTATTTGGATTATGCTTGGTTGTTATTGGTTTTGAATTATTTGTTGTTGGTGTTGATTGTTGATTTGAAATTAGAGCTGTGAATTGCTATTTGATCTTGATTTTGCATATTTTATGTTTGTGCATGCCAAGTGTTCGTCAATATACCTCAAAGGTTTTAATATAATTTTTCGTCTAATTCTTAAAAATCAATGCTTGTTGTTATTATTATTATTATTATTATTATTATTATTATTATTATTATTATTATTATTATTATTATTATTATTGTTATGCATTAATATTGGAATTTGATTTATTTTTAATTGACTAAAACTTTTGAATTTTTGAATGATCGAGGCATTTATTTAATAGTACAAGATTAATTAAGTTGGTTCTTTTGAACCCAATTATATCAACTTTGTAAGTTTAATTAGTTTTGGGTTATATTAGGAACGAATTTTAAATGTTGAAATTAATTTTGTGTTATTAGTTATAAGAATTATATTGGTGTTTGAATTTATTGTTGATTATTTAGTTCTGAACTTAGGACACTGAACGTGTTTTGGATTTAGGATTTTCTAAAATTCTGAACTTGTTTAGTTTCAATTTTAATTAAAACATGTTTCGATTTTTGTTTCTTACTAGTGTATGAACCCGTGCTCAACACGGAAAAATTTATAAAAGTAAAAAAAATATTATATGTTTGGATATTTAAAAAAAAAAAACACAAAATAATTTTTGTTATGAAATTTATAAAATTATTATCAAAATCAAAGTTTAACTTAAAAATAGTGAGTAATAATTATTTTACACTTTTTTTAAGTAAAATAATTATACATTGATACAGAATTTAAAATAAAATCAAAATATTTATATTAGAATTCTATTTTTTCAAATACTTCTCTATAAACAACATTGATGGTTGAATTTGCAGACATTCCTACGTGATTCATAAGTAAAACTTTTAAACTTCTCTTACTCCTAACTCTTGAAAGTGTCACATATAGTTGGCTATGTGTAAAAACTGGTTTGGGCAAGTACAATCTAACATGAGATAAAGTTTGTCTCTGAGACTTATTAATTGTCATGGCAAATGATACTATTATGGAAAACTGTCTTTGTTGGAATCTAACTGGGACAGTTTCATTTGTCGGTACCATATTCATTCTTGGAGTTAAAGCAATATGACCAACATTGTTATCCGTTAAGACTTCACATTCTATGACATGATTTTCAAACTTCCTAACTTGTAGCCTTGTACCATTACAAAGACCAATATTTCTCAGTAACATCACCGGATCACCAACCTTGAGTATTAATTTATGTCGAGGCAAATCAGAGCAATTTATGCTATTCAGTAATTTAGGACCATAAAGATCTAGTTGACTCTCCATATTCCCTTTATCCATACAAATCGAATCTGAACTAAAATATAATTTTTCCCTCCAGGAATGATAGTCATCAGATGGTTGTTGACCTCTTCAATGATGTCCAGTGTGGGAGCCAGTATAGTTCTTGCTTTGAAAAAATCCTTTGAGGACATGTTATCTAAAATATTTGGATAAGAAAAATGAACCAACTCATCAAATTCCTAGTCCGAAAAAGGAATAACAATATCTCCTTGACGACATATCTCAGATTCACCATCCATATTGTCACATGTTAGACCATCACAAATTTTCAATAACCACTCACCAAATTGCTCTGTCTCATCTTGATCTGAAGCAGTCGTCCCTACAGAGAGTCTCATGTTTTTTGTTAGTTTGAGCACCTAACAGAACTTCCAAAGGTAAGACGAATTCACGGTTGAATGAATGATATCTTGTCTCGATTCTCGTGAAATGACAGGAAGAATGTGTCTAAAGTCTCCACCTAGTACAACCACTTTTCCTCCAAAGGGCAAATCTTTGTTATATGTTGGAGAAAATCTCATTATATCACCTAAGTATTTATCAAGCGCTTCATAGTAGTACCTACTAACCATTGGAGCCTCATCCCAAATTATAAGTTTGGCTTTCGACAGCAGCATTGCTTGAGGGGAACCAGGTTTGATGTTACATACAGAATCCTCAGTTATATTCAGCGGTATTTTGAACCTTGAGTGTGCCATTCTTCCATTGGAAAGAAGTAAAGATGCAATACCACTTGAAGCAATGTTTAACACAATATCACCCCTTGAGCGAATCTCAGCAGACATAAGGTTCCAGAGAAATATTTTTTCAGTACCCCCATAACCATACACAAAGGAAAAATCCCTTCATCACAATACACAACTGTAACAATTTTATCGAATGCATATTTCTGCTCAGGTATTGTGATGGCTAACATGTTTGAGGCATTTTTCTTTAAATCATCCCTGTTAAAGTTTAGCTCTTCGCTGATAACCCTTTCGGTTAACAATGAACTATCAACGTCAATTGCTAAAGGCATAGGAGGATAGTCTTTCAAGGTTTTACCATAAGAATGTAAGATCTTGTCTATATCCATTAAGCACAACTGATTAATCTCATCATCTGACATGGTTAACTCTGCATATTATATGATACTGTAAAAATTCAATCAAACTAAAAATGATCAATAATGAAGAACTTTTATAATTGCAATTATAAAAACTCACCCCTTATGTTCATCACGGTTCTCTGTCGATACAAAATATCATCTGAGAGTTCATGCCAACATCTATTTCAGACATGTTCTGGTCCTGAGATATTGTTGGATGTTAATAGAATAACAAATAACCTTCTAACATATGATCCTGAGGCCCACGAGCTTGCTTCCTTAATTGCATCCATGAATTCTCTGTCATCTTGCAAGAGTCCAAGGACGAAGCATGCATCTCTATACGTAGCATAAATTGTTCTTCCTACTGTTCTTATATCTCAAAAATTCATACATCCTCTTTGAGTATTCAAGAGAAGTCGTTGGTAATATTTTTCGGTATTTGCTGTAAAAAACTTGGTTAAAATCCAACTTTTAAATTGCTAAATGGATTAGGCTACGCGATTTCAATTATTATGTAGCTACACATCCACATAAGATTAATTTTTCTAAAAAATATAGAACAATTCTAAAATTGTGTAATCTACAGATTATAACTGCTAAAAGTTATTTGAACATTTGTTTTCTAGTGTAGATAAATCGAATAAAATGGACATGGGGTACATGCTGTTAAGATTTTAAATTTAAATCATCAAATAAATAAGATCGAAATTGAATATAAACTCGTCATTACCTGCAGGTACATGAGTCAACCTTCCAATTGTGAAGCCTTGCTTTCGAAGAAACCACTTTGAAGCATCGTCCTTCCAAACAAACTTGGTTGGAAACTCAGCATAAGTCAGACTTCGAACATAGGGATATGACATGTTCGCCGCCATCCATCCTAAAAACATGGACTTGAGATATTGCTCTTTCGACGATATCATTCACATTAGAAATTTTACTATAAACCACAGGTTGCTCATCTTCCAAATGGAATGGAAGTCTAATCACAAATGGTTCTTTCTCTTGGATTTCGTATCCAAATAAACCAGACTGCCTCACATGCCGAAATGTACCTACAATCATAGTAATTCCTAATTTTGTCAACACTTGTGTGGCTTCTGACGGATCACCAGTGTTGTATAGGGTAGTTTTTACGTGGTCATTGCCCTTATGTACATACTTAAACAGATACTTAATAGAACTTGTTTGGCATGTGTATTCCACATTTATATGACACCCAAACTTGAGCAACAATTCTGGATTATAAGCAACAATGAACTTATTGTCTAGTATACATTCCCTTTTCTTCACTGTTCGGCCGTTATCCGTACGCCTATATTTGGGAAATCCGGCTTCATCAATGAGTGTTCGATGTCTAAACTCTTTGGGATAAAACTTTGAACAGGATCCATTCTTCATGCAAGGTGAATTCTTGTTGTACGGACCACATAGACCATGTACCATGTAATTTTGAACATCTCCATGTAGATTTGGCCTTTCATTTTTATCAGGAATCTTAGCTCTTATATGTTTGTCTATGTCATTTGGTGTTTGTGCCTTGAACTCGATACTCATGAATAAAAGAATATGTGCATGCGAAATCCCTCTCTTTTGAAACTCTATAGTGTAAACATCTGAAAATTGAAAAAGACAAATGAGCAAAACATTACAACATAAGATTTTAATAAGGTGTTGCATAAACACAGACTTATATCCCAAAATTTTGCCAAAGATTTTTCCCTCTTTTAGGTCATCAATCAAACCATCAAGTTTGATCTTGAAAACTCGACACAATATATCAGGGCGGTCTTCTACCTTCAATCCAATGGGAGTCACTTCTCTTTTTATCTCATCCCATTCAGGGTTACAGGTCATAGTGATAAAATAGTTAGGATCGGGTATCCTGTATATCTACAAATTGCAAATGTATCTTTACAATTATTCATCATGTACCTAGGTCCACCGGAAAAAATTATTGGGAAGAATGATTCTTTTGCCAAGCCTTGCAGCATCTACATCCCCGTTTATAAGACTTTCATGTAGACATTTGTATTTATCAACCTTCAACTGTGGTTGTTTATACCTAAAGAATTTTAACCTCTCTGATTTCACCATTGTGTAGGCATCTACCAGAAACTGTTGGAATAATCTCTTTGATATCATAATTAACAGAGATTCACCCGTCCTTTTTTGTACGTAGTTGAAAAGCAAAGAATTGTTACACAGTGATTGTTTTGTTTTTCTTTGTAGGCCTAGCGGAGATAGAATCTGATGTTGCAATACCCAAACAAAATCCATTCTCCCCATATAGAAACAACAATGGATATTGCAAGGCTAAATAAGATGGGTGAAAAATATCAATCTGTTGGAGTTTTTTAGTTTGACTCTCTATAATAATATCTCTATTTTTGCTTAGTTGTTTAACATCGCCAACAATCAATGCAGCCACTTCAGATGCAGATGGTAAGTTGTATGTCCTGCCATCTGTAGTCCTTTTACTAATCAACTTAAGTTTTATGTTTGTGAAATTTTTCTGTTGGTACCTATCTCTTGCATAGCAAAAATTCTTTGCCAAACTATTATATTTTTCTAGAATTTTTCTTAATATTGCCACAATTTTCTTATCCTGCTCATTTATAGCTTTATTGGAACTGCAAAAAAAAAAAAAACACACAATAAATTTTATGTTATTTTTTCTCACAGATAAAAAATAACTAAAATGTTTGACTGGTTGCATGAAAATTACCGAAGTGTGCCTATCCGATTATCAATCTCATTTTCTGTGTCATAGATATATAGTTGGACAAATGTTGGTCGCAGACTATCCGGAGGAAGTAAGCTACCAATGCTATGGTAGTTTTGACCCCTAAGCTTAAAAATTGGAGGAGCAGTCCCATTGTTCACTCCCACGGTCAATTTTTCCGGCCATTGATGTAAAACAAAATATTAAATTGAATGTCTTTATACTTTTTAGGAAATGAATACTTCTTTGATCTCCACCAGTATGAAGTTGAATGAGCTCATCAGGAGGCACAGAAAGTAGAGGAAGCTCGATCTTTCCTTCCATACAACATAATGAAAACTTTGGTTGGGGCGACTGTTTGAATTCAGCAAGCCTTTCTTCAGACCACATCCATGCTTTACGGTGTTGACATTGATAAATAGGATTTTTTATATCCCACACATCTGCCGAATGAACTCTCTTTAGATACTCAGTTTTCATACCGATGCAATTTAGTCCATGATGTACACAAAGATGCAAATAAACATATAGATAAAATTTTTACATACCGTCTAAACTCTAAAGTTTCTGAGGATGGTATAAAATTATCTTCTATATTCACATCCGACATTGAATCATCATAACCATTCAAATAGTTTCAACAGCAGAAACCACATACATTCAACTCTTTCACCGTCTCAGTACAGGTCCGTCCGAGTAGAACTGCGGTCTCCTTATCGAACACAATAAAAGTTGTTGTAGCAGTATCATAAAAAACCAATAAATTCAACTTAGGTGCTTTTTTTTTCAAAAACATCAATTAACACTTGGTATGTCACCCTTTAGTTACAATAAAATCATAAAAATTATATTCAACATAATTTAAATGCTTAAACACAATCTTTTTAGGCTTATCAATTTTCTAGATTTTAGTCTAGTAGAGGAGACTTTGGTATAAAATTGTTGTAGGTATATGAATTTTTTCTATGCACTCTATCTCATTTTGTCATTTTTTTTATATGGATAGACAATATTTTCATCAATCAAAGCAGTTTTTGTTTTTAATAAATTATTCTCTTATTGTCTACTAATTGTTGGTATTAAGCTAGATATTGCTAAATAAATTAAAAAGAGACATAATCAATTACATAACTTTATTGCTTTTTATGAAAGGATTGCACAAATAAGTCCAATTAGAGTCGTACCTATCAACCACATTATTCACGTCCTTATTACAGCCATCGATGAAGTATGTATCCGCATTAGCTTCTTCCTTCACGCTGCAAAAACAAGATTTATACCACCAACTTAGAACGGGTTCTAACATTAAGAATAGTGGCCAGAACAACATAGAATCCAACCTACATAGGAACAGTTTGAAAGTCCAAAAAACAAACAATGAACCAAACATAAAAAAGTAGTTTTCTATAAGGCACTCACATCCACAGCCGCACGTAACTCCTTTATTGTCTTCCTCTCAGTGGAATATAAAACTTTATCTTCATTAATATACGCCAGTTTGCTAGAAAGCACAGACAGATACTGCGAGATCTCTCTATAGTACACGCTACTTATCAATCACAATGCCATAAAAATACAGTCAATATACACAACCATAAATAATTCACAATATTGGTACAATACTTTTTTCGAAGCATCACAATCTCAAGAACATCTGGATTTATCAAGAGCCTAGTACCATATATAATGTTCTGTAAAATATTGGTACCTATGTACAATAATTATTGCTTAAATGAGTTGTACAATTATACATGACAGAAAAATTATCAAATGGAAAGTAACCAAAAGTGTCCTTAGATTTAAAAAACCAACTATAATCTATTATGAACCTAATTAATTAGTAAAATTTTTTTATTTTAGCAATGAGCTATACAAAAAATATTTATTGTAAATATAAAATAATAACAAAAATATAGCTTAAAATTATATATTGATTAATTAATTGTTGAGTAATTCAACATAGAATTTACAATAAAAAAATAAAAAACTGGTGATACAATTTATCCACGTGTATATAATAATATTTTTTATCATTTCAAATTTTAATTTCTAGAACGCCAGTCATTTGCCGGAATTGTTATTACTATTTTCTATAATTTCACTTGTAATTTCATATGATCAAAAGTTTAAAACACAAAACACAGTACTTATAATTTTGCTTCTATGACATCTAGTATCACACTCTAAAATTTAAAAATAAAAAAAATTACTATCATATATAACATCACACCATAAAATTTTAAAACTAAAAATACCTATTGAATCGTATCTCAATAATTAGTAGAAATAGCTACAATAAGATATAACTATTCGATAGTAGTAAAATCCTCACATACCTCAAAAATTATTTACTTTTGCAAATTGAAAAATAACTACCGGTAGCTGTTGCTCACCCACTGCTACAAGACCCTTGATCCGGTCTACTATCTCTCGAAGAACAACAATATTAAGCTTTAAACTGCAAAGAAAATGTAAATTATTTAGAAAATAAAAAATTGCTTATATAAACATATTAAGTGTTGAGTAAGGGCATCGAAAAAATGCACTCCTCATTCTCAATATGAATGACCAATATGTCAATAAGTTTGCCATCCTTCACATATTTCCTTTCACCCTCTACACCGGTCATAACTCCAGCAACGTCTAAAATAAATATCAAACAGAAGATTGTGCACAAATCACCCGTCTTAGTGATATTTTGTCATAAAAACAAAAGAAAAATCAACTTATGTACTTGTCATAAATCATACACTTACCAACCAAAAAATGATGTTGAGGAGAATATCCCATAATTTTTCTAAAAGGAGCCAACTTAATACCATATAACAGTATTGCATCACAGAAAGAGGATAAGACAGTAGTTCTTTTTTGAAAAAATAATCGAAAATGATGTGATGCTGTGCGGTACAACCCACAGTTATTGCTAACTCCAAAGTATGTAAAAACATACATAGCCCCCTCCGATATCAATGATTTGAATACAGATATCAGATCCTTATATACAGAAGTATGCATAGTTGTTCCCTATTTTTTTTACAAAGCAAAATATTTTATTATTCACTTTCTACACACAGTACCAATGTCCAACTAAATAAACAAATAAAATTTCTATAAAATATTTATTTCAACAAAAATAACTGAATAAATTAAAAATATGATTTAATTCCAAAATATTAAGTATTAAGTATTAACTAACAGATTTATTTTCACCCAAAAGGAAGAATATACATATAATGGATTCAAATATTTAATACTTTAATGTATAATATCATTATATTTTACACAAAAAATTAATTATATATTAACACAATAATTAAAATAAGATCTGAATCCATGCCTTCCTTACAGCAGCTCACCTCCATCAGTTACAGATAGGGAGCATCCCGGTGCGACAGCGATCTGAACGATAATAACATCAGTGAAAGTCTTCTCTTGCTGGTCCACTATCTAACCTCTCTGGTCACATTAGCATCTCTGATCTTCGTCGACCTCCTCACCGGCACAACTCCATCATCATCCCGTCGCCGTATAAGCAACCAGTCTTCTCATCTTTGCCATTTTGAAGTTGCCAGTGCCAAGATGCCGTTCTCCATTGCTGGCGTATATGCTTACTTGCTGAGAGAGAGAAGACCCAAAAAGACTAAAACATGAGTTTAGGTGCGGGTTGAAATTAATTGTATGAGATTTGGGTAGGTTTTCTATCTACCCAGTTTAGAATCGGGATTAGTCTCCATAGGCCCATGTTTTGTTAAGATGCAATGGAGGCAAGCAAGCCAACATGGTGTAGGCCCTACTTTTTCATTCCCTTTTTATTACAATTCACAAGTTCTATGCTTTGTTTGATTGTTGTATAAATTATAAATCTACATTGGGCCGCCTAAAAAATTAATTTATTTTTCTTATGTTTTAGAATGAGTTTAATTAATAATTTGTTATATAAAATTATTTTATATTTTTAATAAATCAAATCTAATGATATTAGTTAATAATACATAGAATAATTCCGTTTAGAATGAAATTTTTTTTTGCCTTATATTACTTTTGCTTATAGAAATATAAAACTTAAAATTTAACAATCTATGAAATATAAAAGGCTAAAGAAATAAGGTGATTTATAAATTATCTTTAATTTATATATAATATAATTAAATTTAATGAATTCAATTAGAATAAACAACAAATTATTTATTTTATTTCAAACTTTATAAATGAATAAACCAATTAACTAATATAAAAAATTACAATTAATATAATAAAATTAATCAAGTATTATATACTATAATAAATTACATTGATATTTAAATATCTAATCAAATCAATTAGTTGATATAATTAAGTCATATCAAAACACTTAAAAATGCACTGTTCTTAATTAAATACTATCTATACTATATAAACCACATTTAAATCTATTTTTCCGTGCGTATATAATTTAAAGTAATTTACAATTTATTTGATTGAATATTATAATATAAAATAATTTATAAATTAACGTTAATTCATATATAATATATAATTAAATTTAATAAATTTAATTAGAATAAATAATAAATTATTTATTTTATTTTAGACTTCATAAATAAAAAAACTAATTCACTAATATAACGAATTACAATTAATGTAGTATAATTAATTAAGTAATATAAATTATATTAAATTATATTGATATTTAAATATTTAATCAAATCAATTAGTTGAAATCATTAAGTCATTGCAATAAATTATATTGAATGAGTTAAAATAATTAAATCGGGAAATACTCTCCGAAGCATGCCACGTCAACTCCATCATTAAGTGCAGAAATCCAATTTTTATATAATAGAATAGATTTAGTTCTGAATTTAGGGTAATAAAGTTGTTTTGAACTTATGCTTTTCTAAAATTCTAAACTTAGGGTACTGAACTTGTGTAGTTTCAATTTTAATTAGAACATTGGCAGATTTGTGTTCCTTATCTAGTTTTGAACTTAGGGTACTGAACTTGTTTTGAACATAGGGTACTAAATTTGTTCCGATTCTAATTAAAACATGTTTTGATTATGGTTGATTTGTTATGAATTAGTTATTATAATTTATAAGGTTGATTTGTTGTTCTGAATTTCTGATTATTGTTGATTTGTGTTGCTTATTGTCGATTTAGTTCTCCTTGTTTAATTGGTATGCTCTTTGCAGACATGACGACAGGTAGAGGTGTTGTGGATCAGCCTAGTGGTCGTGGTCATCATGGTGGTAGAGGGAGGGTTTCTTCCAGTACTCCTGAGAATTCTGGATCCTCTCCCTCTACTCCGACTACCCCGATGATGTCACAGGTTGTGGGTGCATCGGACTAGCCGTTTATCATGGTCCTTAACCCAATTACGTCCCTACGTCTATGGCGATAATGCCGCCTCCATCCGCTCAGTAACCCAATGTTTCGGCGATGCTGCCTCCAGCGACGGACACCGTCACCCCGGAATCCTCTCATGAAAGTAACCCAACTGATGTCCCTCCACCACCTCCGATCGTATGGTTGACAATTTGGCCTAATGGCGGAACGATGTAAGTACTACTTTAAGTCTTCTGTATGCTGAAAATGTATGATTGTTGATTCTAGTTTTAGTAGATTTAGGATTGTAGGTTTGAACTACTGAAGTGTTTTATATATTGTGATTAGTGATTCTTGATAGTTAATTCTAGTTTTACTTGATTTAGGGTTGTAGGTTTGAATTGCTAAAAGTGTTTGATATATCATGTTCATTGATTGTTGACAACTGGTGCTGTTTAAGTTAATTGTTGATGGATTGAATTTGTGGCGCGTTCCAATTATAGATGAAACTCTGCCAAATTTTTTAAAAAATTCTCTATATATTATTATTTTCTTCTGAAGTTTTAATTTATATTGTCATATTGGTTTGATTGTGAATTGTTGATAGGTTTGTGGTGCACGAATTATGAATTACACTTTTCACAACTCGTACCACTAACCAGCAAGTGCACTGGGTCGTCCAAGTAATACCTCACGTGAGTAAGGGTCGAATTCCACGGAGATTGTTGGTTTGAAGCAATCTATGGTTATTTTGTAAATCTTAGTCAGGAAGGCAATTATGTTTATCAGTTGAATTGCAAATAAACAATAGAGCATGGATTAAAGGTTACTTGTTATGCAGTAATGGAGGATATGTTGGAGTTTTGGAGATGCTTTGTCTTCTGAATCTCTGCTTTCCTCTGTCTTCTTGTTCACGCACGCACGTCCTTCTATGGCAAGCTGTGTATTGGTGGATCACCGTTGTCAATGGCTACCTTCCATCCTTCCAGTGAAAAATACGCTCACGTGCTCTGTCACAGCACGGCTAATCACCGGTTGGTTCTCGATCCGGTTGGAATAGGATTTACTATCCTTTTGCATCTGTCACTAACGCCCAGCCTTCAGGAGTTTGAAGCTCGTCACAGTCATTCAGTCCTTGAATCCTACTTGGAATACCACAGACAAGGTTTAGACTTTCCGGACTCTCATGAATGCCGCCATCAGTTCTAGCTTATACCACGGAGATTCTGATTAAGGAATCTAAGAGATATTCATTCAATCGTATATAGAACGGAGGTGGTTGTCAGGCACACGTTCATGAATTGAGGAAGGTGATGAGTGTCACAGATCATCACCTCCATCACAGTTAAGCGCGAATGAACATCTTAGATAGGAACAAGCGTGTTTGAATGGAAAACAGAAATACTTGCATTAATTCATCGAGACACAGCAGAGCTCCTCACCCCCAACAATGGGGTTTAGAGACTCATGCCGTCAGAGAATACAAAGTTTAGATCTAAAATGTCATGAGATACAAAATAAGTCTCTAAAAGTTGTTTAAATACTAAACTAGTAGCCTAGGGTTACAAAATATGAGTAGACTATGATGGATGATGCAGAGATCCACTTCTGGGGCCCACTTGGTGTGTGCTGGGCTGAGACTTAAGCAATTCACGTGCAGAGGCCATTTGTGGAGTTGAACGCCAGTTTTTATGCCAGTTTGGGCGTTCAACTCCAGCTTTTGATCCTTTTCTGGCGCTGGACGCCAGAATTAGGCAGAGAACTGGCGTTGAACGCCAGTTTACATCGTCTATCCTTGTGCAAAGTATGGACTATTATATATTACTGGAAAGCCCTGGATGTCTACTTTCCAACGCAATTGGAAGAATGCCATTTTGAGTTTTCTAGCTCCAGAAAATCCACTTTGAGTGCAGGGAGGTCAGAATCCAACAGCATCAGTAGTCCTTTTTCAGCCTGAATCAGATTTTTGCTCAGCTCCTTCAATTTCAGCCAGAAAAATACCTGAAATTACAGAAAAAGACACAACTCATATTAAAGTCCAGAAATATGAATTTTTCCTAAAAACTAGTAAAAATAGACTAAAAACTAACTAAAACATACTCAAAACTATATGAAATTATCCCCAAAAAGCGTATAAAATATCCGCTCATCACAACACCAAACTTAAACTGTTGCTTGTCCTCAAGCAACTAGACAAATAAAATAGAAGACTAATAGGTTGAGAAGCAATAATATCTCAGAGTTTTTTGCATGAAGCTCATATTCTAATTAGATGAGCGGGGCTAGTAGCTTTTTGCTTCCGAACAGTTTTGGCATCTCACTTTATCCATTGAAGCTCAGAGTGATTGGCATCTATAGGAACTCAGAATTCAGATAGTGCTATTGATTCTCCTAGTTCAGTGTGATGATTCTTGAACACAGCTTCTTTATGAGTCTTGGCTGTGGCCCTAAGCACTTTGTTTTCCAGTATTACCACCGGATACATAAATGCCACAGACACATAACTGGGTGAACCTTTTCAGATTGTGACTCAGCTTTGCTAAAGTCCCCAATTAGAGGTGTCCAGAGTTTTTAAGCACACTCTTCTTTTTGCTTTGGACCTTGACTTTAACCGCTCAGTCTCAAGTTTTCACTTGACACCTTCACGCCACAAGCACATGGTTAGGGACAACTTGGTTTAGCCGCTTAGACCAGGATTTTATTCTTTTAGGCCCTCCTATCCACTGATGCTCAAAGCCTTGGGATCCTTTTTATTTGCCCTTGCCTTTTGGTTTTAAGGGTTATTGGCTGTTTGCTCTTGCCTCTTGGTTTTAAGAGCTTTTGGCTTTTTCTGCTTGCTTTTTCTTTTTCTTTCTAATTTTTTTTTCTGCAAGCTTTGTTCTTTGCTGCTTTTTCTTGCTTCAAGAATCATTTTTATGATTTTTCAGATTATCAATAACATGTCTCATGTTCATCATTCTTTCAAGAGCCAACATATTTAACAGTCTTAAACAACAAATTCAAAAGACATATGCACTGTTCAAGCATTCATTTAGAAGACAGAAAGCGTTGCCACCACATGTTACTAATTAGAATTTTTCTTATTAAAAACTCGAAATTTTATTGCCTCTTATTCAAAAGATCTACTATTTTATTCATGTTTGCTGATGATGAGAAAAATAGACTATAACTTAATTGGGGATAAAATCAAACTAGACACTAATTACTACTAATGATCATGTAATGAAGACACAAATATAGATAAGCACTTAACATAGAGAAAACGAAAAACAGAGAAAGTAAGAACAAGGAACGAGTCCACCTTAGTGATGATGGCATTTCCTTCTTGAGGCACCAATGATGTTCTTGAGCTCTTTTATGTCTCTTCCTTGCCTTTGTGGCTTGATTCCTAGTGATTTTTGGTATTTCTATCCTCAGTTGCTTCCAATAATTATGTGGAGGGAAGTGCATCCCCTGAGGTATCTCTTGATTTGCAGCCACATGTTCTACCACTGAGCTATAGATCCTTCACATAATTGTTTTACCACACCAAACTTAGAATGTTGCTCGCCCTCGAGCAAAAGAAGAGGGAATAGATGAAAAAGAAGATGTGGAAAGAAAAAAAACTAGGATTATGAGGAGGGAAGGTGGGGATCCTGTGGGGTCCACAGATCTTGAAATGATCCTGTGAGGTCCACAGATCTTGAGGTGTCAAGGCATTTACATCCATGCACCAATTTGGGCATGCAAAATGCCCTTGCACACAACTCTGGGCGTTCAGCGCCAGGTTGGTGCCCATTTTGGGCGTTCAACGCCCATTTACTAGCCATTTCTGGCGTTGAACGCCAGAACCATACTTGTTCTGGGCGTTCAGCGCCAGGATGTTGCCCATTTTGGGCGTTCAGCGCCAGAACCATGCTCTGTTCTGGCGTTGAACGCCAGACAGGTGCTTCCTCCAGGGTGTGATTTTTCTTCTGCTGTTTTTGATTCCGTTTTCAATTTTTAATATTTGTTTTGTGACTCCACATGATCATGAACCTAATAAAACATGAAAAACCATGAAAGTAAATAAAAATTGGGTTGCCTCCCAACAAGCGCTTCTTTAATGTCCTTAGCTGGACCTTGCTGAGCTTTTAATCTAGCTTCAGTCTTGAGCATTCTTGCTCAATGTTGCCTTCTAGATAATGCTTGATTCTCTGTCCATTGACAATGAACTTCTTATCAGAATCAATATCTTGAAGCTCCACATAACCATATGGTGATACACTTGTAATCACGTATGGTCCCCTCCACCGGGATTTCAGTTTCCCAGGGAATAGCTTGAGTCTAGAGTTAAACAACAGAACCTTCTGTCCTGGTTCAAAGATTCTAGATGACAGCTTTCTGTCATGCCACTTTTTTTATTTTTCTTTATATAGCTTGGCATTTTCGAAAGCTGTGAATCTGAACTCCTCTAGCTCATTTAGCTGGAGCAATCTTTTTTCTCCTGCTAATTTGGCATCAAAGTTTAGGAATCTGGTTGCCCAGTAGGCCTTATGTTCCAGTTCCACGGGCAGGTGACATGCCTTACCATACACCAGTTGGTATGGAGAGGTCCCTATAGGGGTCTTGAATGCTGTTCTGTAAGCCCACAGAGCATCATCCAAGCTCCTTGCCCAATCCTTTCTACGGGTATTTACTGTCCGTTCCAGGATTCTCTTTAATTCTCTGTTAGAGACTTCAGCCTTCCCATTGGTTTGTGGATGATATGGAGTGGCCACCTTGTGGCGAATTCCATACCGAACCATGGCAGAGTAAAGCTGTTTATTGCAGAAGTGAGTGCCCCCATCACTGATTAGTATTCTAGGGACACCAAATCTGCTAAAAATATGTTTCTGGAGGAACTTCAGCACTGTTTTAGTATCATTGGTGGGTGTGGCAATAGCCTCAACCCATTTTGATACATAGTCAACTGCCACCAGAATATAAGTGTTTGAGTATGATGGTGGGAAAGGTCCCATGAAGTCAATTCCCCATACGTCAAACAACTCAATTTCCAAGATTCCTTGTTGAGGCATGGCGTAACCATGAGGCAGATTACCAGCTCTTTGGCAACTGTCACAATTACGTACAAACTCTCGGGAATCTTTATAGAGTGTGGGCCAATAGAAGCCACATTGGAGGACCTTGGTGGCTGTTCGCTCACCTCCGAAATGGCCTCCATATTGAGATCCGTGGCAATGCCACAGGATCCTCTGTGCTTCTTCTCTAGGCACACACCTACGGATAATTCCGTCTGCACATCTCTTAAAGAGATAAGGTTCATCCCACAAGTAGTACTTTGCATCAGTAATTAATTTCTTCTTTTGTGTCCTGTTGTACTCCTTGGGTATGAACCTTGCAGCTTTATAGTTTGCAATATCAGCAAACCATGGTGCTTCCTGAATGGCGAATAAATGCTCATCAGGAAACGTTTCAGAGATCTCAAGAGAAGGGAGGGGCGTCCCTTCCACTGGCTCTATCCGGGATAGATGATCAGCCACTTGGTTCTCTGTCCCTTTTCTGTCTCTTATTTCTATATCAAACTCTTGCAGAAGCAATACCCATCTGATGAGCCTGGGTTTTGAATCCTGCTTTGTGAGTAGATATTTAAGAGCAGCATGGTCAGTATACACAATCACTTTTGATCCTACTAAGTATGATCTGAACTTGTCAATGGCGTAAACCACTGCAAGTAGTTCTTTTTCTGTGGTTGTGTAATTTTTCTGGGCATCATTTAGAACGCGACTGGCATAATAAATGACATGCAGAAGCTTGTCATGCCTCTGTCCCAATACTGCACCAATGGCATGATCACTGGCATCACACATTAGCTCAAATGGTAATGTCCAGTCTGGTGCAGAAATGACTGGTGCTGTGACCAGCTTAGCTTTCAGCGTTTCAAACGCTTGCAGGCACTTTGTGTCAAACACAAATGGCGTGTCAGCAGCTAGCAGATTGCTTAGAGGTTTTGCGATTTTTGAAAAATCCTTTATAAACCTCCTATAGAATCCTGCATGCCCCAGAAAGCTTCTGATTGCCTTCACATTGGCAGGTGGTGGTAATTTTTCAATTACCTCTATTTTTGCTTGATCCACCTCTATTCCCTTGTTTGAGATTTTATGCCCAAGAACAATTCCTTCAGTCACCATGAAGTGACACTTTTCCCAGTTTAAAACTAGGTTGGTCTCTTGGCATCTTTTCAGAACAAGTTTCAAGTGATGAAGACAGGAGCTGAATGAGTCTCCATATACTGAGAAGTCATCCATGAAGACTTCCAGAAATGTTTCCACCATGTCAGAGAAAATAGAGAGCATGCATCTCTGGAAGGTTGCAGGCGCATTACATAGCCCAAATGGCATCCTTCTATAAGCAAACACTCCGGATGGACTTGTGAATGTTGTTTTCTCTTGATCCTGGGGATCCACTGCAATCTGGTTGTAGCCTGAGTAGCCATCCAGAAAGCAGTAATAATCATGACCTGCTAGTCTTTCTAGCATCTGGTCTATGAATGGTAAAGGAAAATGATCCTTTCTGGTGGCTGTATTGAGCCTTCTGTAGTCAATACACATGCGCCACCCTGTAACTGTTCTTGTAGGAACCAGTTCATTTTTTTCATTATGAATCACTGTCATGCCTCCCTTTTTTGGGACGACTTGAACAGGGCTCACCCAGGGGCTATCAGAAATAGGATAAATAATCCCAGCCTCTAGTAACTTGGTGACCTCTTTCTACACCACTTCCTTCATGGCTGGATTTAGCCGCCTCTGTGGTTGAACCACTGGTTTGGCATTGTCCTCCAATAGGATTTTGTGCATGCATCTAGCTGGGCTTATGCCCTTAAGGTCACCTATGGACCACCCAAGAGCTGTCTTGTGTGTCCTTAGCACTTGAATAAGTTCTTCCTCTTCCTGTGAATTTAAAGCAGAGCTTATGATCACTGGAAAAGTGTCACTTTCTCCCAGAAATGCATATTTCAAGGATGGTGGTAGTGGCTTGAGCTCGGGTTTAGGGGGTTTTTCCTCTTTCAGAAGAAAGTTCAGAGGCTCTTTCATGTCCCCTGAATCCTCCAAATCAGGCTGAACATCTTTAAAGATGTCTTCCAACTCTGATTCGAGACTCTCAGCCATGTTGATCACTTCTACCAAAGAGTCAATGAGATCAACTTTCATGCAGTCTGTTGATGTGTCTGGATGCTGCATGGCTTTGACAGCGTTCAACTTGAACTCATCATCGTTGACTCTCAGGGTTATTTCCCCCTGTTGGATGTCAATGAGGGATCGTCCAGTTGCTAGGAAGGGTCTTCCTAGAATGAGAGTAGCACTCTTGTGCTCCTCCATCTCCAGCACAACAAAGTCAGTGGAAAAGGCGAATGGCCCAACTCTGACAATCATGTCCTCAATCACGCCTGATGGGTATTTAGTGGAACCATCAGCAAGTTGGAGACATATCCGGGTTGGTTTAACTTCTTCAGTTAAGCCAAGCTTCCTGATAGTGGATGCAGGTATTAGGTTGATGCTTGCCCCAAGATCGCATAAAGCTGTCTTGGTGCAATTACCTTCTAATATGCATGGTATCAGAAAACTCCCAGGGTCTTTAAGCTTTTCAGGAAAGCTCTCTAGAATGACTGCATTGCATTCTTCAGTGAGGAGAACTCTTTCTGTTTCTCTCCAATCCTTTTTATGACTCAAGACTTCTTTCATGAACTTGGCATAAGAAGGTATTTGCTCAAGTGCCTCTGCAAATGGAATCTTTATTTCAAGAGTTCTGAGGTAATCTGCAAAGCGAGCAAATTGCTTATCCTGCTCCTCTTTCCGGAGTTTTTGAGGATAAGGTATCTTGGCTTTATATCCTTCAACCTTAGTGGTTAAAGAAGCCTTTTTAGAGGGGTTGTTATCAGCACTTGTGTGTGTCTGATCCCTCACTGGCAATTGAGTGCCAGAGTCAGAAGCTGGAGTGAAACTGGATGCCAGCTCCTTGTCTGCTTCTGGCGTCTGAACGCCAGAACTGTGCCCATTTTGGGTGTTCAACGCTGGATTCTGCCCTATTTGGGCGTTCAACGCCAGATTCTTGCCCATTTCTGGCGTTGAACGCCAATCCTGCTTTGTTTCTGGCGTTGAACGCCAGTTTTGGGCATGGTCTGGGCGTTCAGCGCCAGCCTTCCACCAATTCTCTGTCGTTTTAGCGCCAGACTTATTTTTCCCTGGGCTCTTACTGTCCTCAGGTGAATCTTTGGTGGGTTGCTCATTTCTTGACTTTTTGATGCCTTGAGGTGGGGTATTTAATGTTTTTCCACTTCTTAATTGAACTGCTTGGCATTCTTCTGTTATTTGCCTTGACAGCTGCTGCTTTGTTTGCTTAAACTGTTCTTCCATATGTATATTAGCCATCCTTGTCTCTTGTAATCTATCTTTGAATTCGGCTAACTGCCTTGTTAGGAAGTCCAATTGCTGATTGAATTCAGCAGCTTGTTCTACAGGACTGAGTTCAGCAGTTGCTGTTTTAACCTCTTCATTCATGGAAGGGTTGCTGCTTAGATACAGATGCTGATTCCTGGCAACTGTATCAATGAGCTCTTGAGCCTCTTCAATTGTCTTTCTCATGTGGATAGATCCACCAGCTGAGTAATCTAGAGACATCTGAGCTCCTTCTGCAAGCCCATAGTAGAAGATGTTTAACTGGACCCACTCTGAAAATATTTCAGAGGGGCATTTTCGTAGCATCTCTCTGTATCTCTCCCAGGCATCATAAAGGGATTCATTATCTCCCTGTTTAAAGCCTTGGATGTCCAACCTTAGCTGTGTCATCCTTTTTGGAGGGAAATATTGATTCAAAAATTTTTCTGTCAGCTGTTTCCATGTCCTTATGCTGGCCTTAGGTTGGTTATTCAACCACCTCTTAGCTTGATCTTTTACAGCAAATGGAAACAGTAATAGTCTGTAGACATCCTGATCTATTTCTTTATCATGTACTGTGTCAGCAATCTGTAGAAACTGTGCCAGAAACTCTGTAGGTTCTTCCTGTGGGAGACCGGAATACTGGCAACTTTGCTGCACTATGATAATGAGCTGAGGATTCAACTCAAAGCTACTGACTCCAATGGAGGGTATGTAGATGCTACTCCCATATGAAGCAGTAGAGGGGTTAGAATATGACCCCAGAGTCCTTCTGGACTGTTCATTTCCACTTAGATCCATGATGGAGAAAGGGAGATTATGTCAAGTAAAAATTTTATTTTTATTTATTTATTTATTTCGAAAATAAATTAAAATAAAATAAATAAAAATATGTGAAGATTTTCGAAAAAATGAGGAGAGAAAAAGTGGTAAGGAAGTTTTGAAAAAGATATGATTTGGAAAAGATTTTAAATTTTGAAAAAAATCTAAATTTTTTTTTTATTTTTTTTTTAAAAATTAATTTTCGAAAATTTGTTTTAAAATTAGAGAAAAAAGATATTTTTAAATTTAGTGAGGAGAGAGAAAAATAATAAAATAGCACAAGATTTAAAATTTTTAGATCTAATGCTCCTTGTTTTCGAAAAATTTGGAGAGAAAACACCAAGGAACACCAAACTTAAAATTTTTAGAAAACCAAAACAAAATTTTCGAAAATCAAGGGAAATCAACAGGAAAACACCAAACTTAAAGTTTGGCACAAAATTTAATAGAGAAAATATTATTTATGAAAAAGAAGGTTTTGAAAAGTATGATAGCCAATTACCATGAACATAAACACCACGTTCTAACTAACTGAGCTATAAATTTAAAGTGTTTTAACAAGGGATAAATAATAAAAGACTCTAAACCAAAAAAGAAAAATTTTTCCTAATCTAAGCAACAAAATAAACCGTTAGTTGTCCAAACACGAACAATCCCCGGCAACGGCGCCAAAAACTTGGTGCACGAATTGTGAATTACACTTTTCACAACTCGTACCACTAACCAGCAAGTGCACTGGGTCGTCCAAGTAATACCTCACGTGAGTAAGGGTCGAATCCCACAGAGATTGTTGGTTTGAAGCAATCTATGGTTATTTTGTAAATCTTAGTCAGGAAGGCAATTATGTTTATCAGTTGAATTGCAAATAAACAATAGAGCATGGATTAAAGGTTACTTGTTATGCAGTAATGGAGGATATGTTGGAGTTTTGGAGATGCTTTGTCTTTTGAATCTCTGCTTTCCTCTGTCTTCTTGTTCACGCACGCACGTCCTTCTATGGCAAGCTGTGTGTTGGTGGATCACCGTTGTCAATGGCTACCTTCCATCCTTCCAGTGAAAACTACGCTCACGTGCTCTGTCACAGCACGGCTAATCACCGGTTGGTTCTCGATCCGGTTGGAATAGAATTTACTATCCTTTTGCGTCTGTCACTAACGCCCAGCCTTCAGGAGTTTGAAGCTCGTCACAGTCATTCAGTCCTTGAATCCTACTCGGAATACCACAGACAAGGTTTAGACTTTCCGGACTCTCATGAATGCCGCCATCAGTTCTAGCTTATACCACGGAGATTCTGATTAAGGAATCTAAGAGATATTCATTCAATCGTATATAGAACGGAGGTGGTTGTCAGGCACACGTTCATGAATTGAGGAAGGTGATGAGTGTCACAGATCATCACCTCCATCACAGTTAAGCGCGAATGAACATCTTAGATAGGAACAAGCGTGTTTGAATGGAAAATAGAAATACTTGCATTAATTCATCGAGACACAGCAGAGCTCCTCACCCCCAACAATGGGGTTTAGAGACTCATGCCGTCAGAGAATACAAAGTTTAGATCTAAAATGTCATGAGATACAAAATAAGTCTCTAAAAGTTGTTTAAATACTAAACTAGTAGCCTAGGGTTACAAAATATGAGTAGACTATGATAGATGATGCAGAGATCCACTTCTGGGGCCCACTTGGTGTGTGCTGGGCTGAGACTTAAGCAATTCACGTGCAGAGGCCATTTGTGGAGTTGAACGCCAGTTTTTATGCCAGTTTGGGCGTTCAACTCCAGCTTTTGATCCTTTTCTGGCGCTGGACGCCAGAATTGGGCAGAGAACTGGCGTTGAACACCAGTTTACGTCGTCTATCCTTGTGCAAAATATGTACTATTATATATTGCTGGAAAGCTCTGGATGTCTACTTTCCAACGCAATTGGAAGCATGCAATTTCGAGTTTTGTAGCTCCAGAAAATCCACTTTGAGTGCAGGGAGGTCAGAATCCAACAGCATCAGCAGTCCTTTTTCAGCCTGAATCAGATTTTTGCTCAGCTCCTTCAATTTCAGCCAGAAAAATACCTGAAATTACAGAAAAACACACAACTCATAGTAAAGTCCAGAAATATGAATTTTTCCTAAAAACTAATAAAAATAGACTAAAAACTAACTAAAACATACTCAAAACTATATGAAATTATCCCCAAAAAGCGTATAAAATATCCGCTCATCAGTTTGCACCAAACAACAACGCATGTACTCAGGAGATGACCAACATCATCAAGCTGATGTACGACCATCTATGGCCGAGCTACAAGAAAATTCCCTATGAGACCAGAGAGCGAGAAGTGGGCAATAAGAACTTAATATAGTCAAACCTTCTTAGCTAGTTTATATCTTCTAACTTGTTTAATACGATATATTTTGATTAACTAATTTTAAAGTTTCTTTCTGCAGTTGAAATTTACATGAGACAAGGAGCACGATCTCATCATCAAGAAGATACACGACCATCGTATGGGTAGGCGGATACAACAGATGCTGGAGGATGTACGTGAGAGGCGCGACCACCTCACTTCTTGGCTCCGCCCGAAATCAAGAAGGCTCTGTACGTTCATTGGAAGACTGATGAGGGGTTCTACATCAGCATCTCACAAATAGAGCTAACATGGCATCGGCCAGGTCATCCAAGTATATCGGCAGCTCAGCGACCTTCATGAAGACTAAGGCCAGGCTGGTATGTAGCTTCTCTAATTTTGTTATTAACTTAGTTATATTCTTTGACATATCAATAGTAGGCATCCTAACATATTGTTTCAATGCAACATATGTAGTCGAAGTCGTTGGATCGCGATGCGACATTGGCAAAGACCTTCAAGTACACCCACACTTTGAAGGAGAACAAAGAGAGATATGCTGATCAGCGGTCTGCAGATCATTATGTGAGTAAACATCTGATCTTGTTATATAAAATTTTCAATTAACTGTACAGTTGTCGTCCTAATCATAATAACATATATTACACAGGAGTCCTACATGCAGAGACTGGAGGCCACAACTCAACAATCTCAGCAAAGTGGGGAGGATGCCAGTGGCTTTGCTGCTTCAATCATCGATCCCGATGCAGTTTGGTATGAGACCGCCTTAGCGCCGTACAAAAACCACGTATACGGGCTGGGATCGTTCTTCGCCAGCAGCCTCCGCACCTCCACATTTGCCTCTGCCACCAGTCGAACCGTCGATCCCGAGGAAGGCGTTGATTTGAGCTGCAGGTGTAGGAGCTCACCCGGAGCCTTCATGAATATGCTCAGGAGCTGAATGAGACTCGGGAGAGGTATCACGAGATCCTTACACACGTGACGGACACGGATGAGCTCGGGCTGGAGTGAAGGGAGCGGCTAAAGCGGCTTCAACGGATGGAGCAACAGATGGCATTGTACCAGGCTAAAATGCGCGCCAGTGGAAGCGGCGCTGCTGGTGGGACACAGACATCACTGACTTCTTCGACGCCTCAGCAGGACCACGGGAAT
Source organism: Arachis hypogaea (assembly GCF_003086295.3). Classification (NCBI taxonomy): domain Eukaryota; kingdom Viridiplantae; phylum Streptophyta; class Magnoliopsida; order Fabales; family Fabaceae; genus Arachis; species Arachis hypogaea. The sequence goes on from NC_092048.1 coordinate 28,547,140, forward strand.
GACAACGACGACTACCAAGATATTTAGGGTTTAGGGCTTTGTTTTACTATTTCATTGTATTTGATTTATTTGTCTTTTAATTTATTTGGACATTTGATATTTAATAATATTACATAATTGATTTCTATTATTTATAATTTGACCACTAATTGTGTAAAAGATAAGTTTAAATAAAAAATTAGAATTAAAAAGGAAAAATAAAAAAATTGTGTTATAATATTTTTTTAAAAAAAATTGACATTACCGTCAGATTTACCGAAGGCATAATCCAAGGGTAATAGTGCGAAAAATAGTATATTGTGGTGCCAACGTTATCGTCAGAAACATCTGTCGATAACCAAATAGTTTTTCTGTAACAGCCCAAACCACCCGCTAGCACGATATTGTCCGCTTTGGCACACAAGGCCTCACCTCTGATACCATCTGTAACAGCCCAGACCACCCGCTAGCACGATATTATCCGTTTTGGCACACAAGACCTCACGGTTTTTCCTTTGACGATAGATTGATAGCCGAAGCCCCCCACACTCACTCGTCAAAACGCGTCATGCTAGGGAGAGGTATCCACCCTTATAAGGCATGCTTCGTTCCCCTCCCTAACCTATGTGGGACCTTACATTTTCGGGTAGGTAATCTGTCGTAGAATTCAATGATAATTATCATCGGATAAAAAAATTTGACAGTAAATAATTACCAGCAAAATTTATATCGTCAGATTATTTCCGTCAATAATTAATTTACTGTCAGATTTTATTCATTTTTTCGACGGTACTCAACATTTTTTTTGTAGTGGATAATTAAAAAAATAAATCTTCCTAACATATGTGTTAACGAAATATTTTAAAAATACAATAAAATGAATATTTTAGTAAAAGTTTGTAAAAGGGTAAATTTTTTATATTTTTACTACATTGAATACCTCAAAATAAAAAACTTAAAAAATAATTATTAATGTAATATTAAAATATCCTATTAGAACACAAAGTAGCTAAATTCTTAAAAATATTTATTAACTAACAATTTTTAGCATCATTTAAATAACAATCTCATTTTTACTTTTACTTTTTATAAAAAATGGAGAAATTAAAGAGCACGCATAGTTAATTAATTCCCTTATTTTTTTTCTCATATTAATTTCAGTATTGTTAGTGATATGAGATATCTCTCTCTAGACAACCAAAAAAAAAAAAGAAATATCTTTCTCTCTCTCTTACATATATAATTATTTTAAAAGAAATCCACAGAACACATATAAGCAATTCAAAAAGATTTAATTTTTAACCAAATAAATTTCAAGAGAAAGAAATAACAACTTGCCTATTTAACAATTATTTTTCTCTAATAAAAATCAAAGCACAAATAATATAAGGAGATATAACCTAAAACGTTCTGGATACAAATCAAATTTCGATACCATTTTTTACAGGTCTATTCGAAAAAATTAAATCTTTTCATTCTCTAAATTTAATGATTGTACGTTAATATAAGTTGATTTATCTTTTGACGAGTTTTTTTTATTCAAATAAAGAAAATGAATATTAGTTCAGATATCAAATTTTGCCTTTATTTTTGTATTCATCTTTTAAATAACTACTAGTTATTTATTATATATAATAGATTCAAACGTCTGAAAAAAAATGATCATATGCATGAGTAATTAAATAATGTCTAATGGTCAAGAGATATTATTTCTTATTTTAAAATTTATTTTGTCAAAAATAAATTCTATTAATAATTAAAATAACATATATATTATCAATTTGTAGTACATAGGCAAAGTCGTATAATTAATCTTTGGTTAATATTATTAACCAAGCTAATTTTGATATAGAAGTGATGTATGAACACAATGTTCATAACTTCTTTTTCACTATAATAAAAATTATTTTTAGTGACAATAATATAATAATTATTATATATTTTATTTAATTTATAATTTTATAAAAATTATATATTTGTTATTATTATTACATTTTATAATAGTAATTATATTTTTTTGCAGTCATTAAATATATTTTTAATTTATTAATAATTATATATTTGTTATTAAAATTTTTTTAGCGATAAAATATAAGATGACTAATGTCTAATTATAATAAATATATTAGCATACTTTTATTACTATTAAAAACAAAATAAATAATTGTAATTTTTTTATTAATGTCTAGATATCATTATTGTCAAAGTAGGGACGAAGTCTCATACAATAAAAGAGGGACAATGATTCCTACTAAATTTTAAATTTTTTTTTATAAATAATGTATAAATTTTAGTTTAATTCCCTTAAAAATTTTATTTTACTTTTTTTATTACAAAATTGTTCAGTATGCCGAGTACCAAATGGGTCGAACGAGCGAAATGGGTGAGAGATGGTGGGAGCCTAGACCTGGTTGTTGGTGAACGAACGGACCTCCCGGGTTTTTGTAGGAGGAGAGTGGAAAGCTGGGACCTTGCAATCTCACAGGCTGTAGTGTTGGAGGGGGAGTCACCTGCAAAAAGGATTCCGACATTCAAGTCAAAAATCTGTATAGATGACAGTAAAAGTGGGATAGTGACATATCTCGGAGAGGGATAGAACCCTCCCCCTATATACCCTATATTTAGGATGGGTCCCACAAAAACAGACCCACCTTTTAGGAAGTTTCCTTTTTCCCCAGCTGTCAGATGCTGCGCTGGAGGGGTGGAAGTGCCGGGTCGATTTTTCGGATCAAGTTCGGCGATTTTGTTTGACCGGCCGTCCGAATAGAAACATTATGCCAATTGGATCGAATCGAAACAAAAATTATTTTTGATTTCTTTCTAAAATTTTACCTAGTTCTACCCCTGCATCAAAGGCTTCATCTCTACCTGAATAATATTTTTGTCTTATAAAATATATGTTTTTGAAAGTGAAAGAATAGTATCAACGGAGTTTCTATTGCTCCTTTATTATATATATTCGTGTGTGTATATATATATATCGTTTGATAAAGTAATACATAGCTGGTTTTATTGGTGGCTAGAAGCCATATTTTTATATACTAAATTTGTAGTCTCCCTAACTCAAAATAAAAATGAATAGAAAATATAAAAAAATAAACATAAATGATAAGTGTAGCGTGAATTTTACCATTTTTTAAATAAAATATAGTTCTACCTCAAAATAAGTCTTCTTTAGTTCTTTTTGTATCATATATATATATATATATATGTAAAATTAATATCCTGTAAATGAGTATTGGCCAATTCTTAATCCTGTTTAAACAACTCTTTTTGACAGATACACAAAACAATTGCAATTTTTTTTTAAACAAAAAAAGTGTATGATTGAGAATACAAATATATGAACTATGTACACACGTCGCTCTTCTATTTTTTTAATTATTTTGTACAATTGTTCCGGTTTTTATGTTTTAGCTATTTACGTATATACGTGGCGCGCAATTGGAACTATTAGTATGTTACTCACAATGTTTTGAAAACCGGTTCGAACCGGCCAATCGGACCGGTCGAACCGTGAACCGGACGGTCGGTCGAACCGAACCGTGACCCGACCGGTTTTTAAGTTAGCAACAAAACGCTGCCCCTAAATTAGGAAAACTCCCAAGGCTGAGACTGAGATCCCTAATTGGCTTCGCTGCTCTCTCTGCTTCAGTGGTTCCCATTGTTGATGATTCTTCTTCGAGCAAGCTTGCTTCACTGAAGTCACTGGCGTCACCGCGTCACACGGGTCGAGGGCTCGCCGTCGAGACACCGCCGTCGAGACACCGCCGTCGCGCCACCTAGAGCCATCGAGAACTGAGAAGTGAGAACGCCTCACTCTCACACGGGTCGAGCCACCGCCGTCGAGCCACCGCAGCAGCCGTGGAGAACTGAGAAGGTGCCTTCGCTGTCTCCCACTGCCTCACTCTCACTCTCCCTTCCCCCATCTCTGCTTCTTCTCTGTCTTCCAGGTCTCTGCCCTTCCCCTGTTCTATTCATTTTGTTGCTATAGCTAGTTAATTTTGATTAGCTTAGTTAGTTAGAAATGCATGTTAGTTGATTAAGTGATTAGCGAATCTGAGCTGGATAGTGGATTTAGGTTTGTTTTGAATAATGATGATGACTGAAAGTGTTGCTGTTCTATTGATTTTCTTGCTTTGTTTGTGCTGTATGGTTTGCTCCTGTGCCAATTTGGCTTGATTGATGCTGCTGCATACTGATTTATTGCTGCCTTGTCCTGTCTGTTGATGCTGAGTCTTGTTTTAATTTGAGCCTAATCACTGGATTCAGTTAGGAGCATTTGTGTGGATTCGTGTTGCTTGCTTGTGCAGTGAGGATTTTTGCTGAATTCCTGTTTCATTTTGTTCTGATGCTGTGTTATAAGCCAGTATTTCTGTACATAGTTTAAATATTTACAAATTTTTTTTGCTAAAAATTTATGGCTGATTTGGATTTGCTGAGGAAGATTCAAGATTTATTATCCCTCTCTTGAGTTGAATGAAGTTTTTGTCAAAGTTAAAAGAATGTATCTGAGCAATTGCAACATGCATTGTTACTATTACACACAGCAATTTGATGATTTGTTTGATCTTTGTTGCCTGTATTGGTGTGTGTTGATGGCCTGAAGTTTTGAGCTATTTGTTAGATATGAGTTTAGATTGTGAGCTTAATTGCAGAAGAGGTCTTGCTACTTTGTTGAATTCTGCAGTTTAATCACCAAATTAAACTCTTTTAGTCTACTCTCTACATCTCTTTCTACCTACTCTATCTGTGTATATGCACATTTTAATTTCTTGCAAGCAACTCATCGTGAATAAACATTGTTTCCATTGTTTACATGAGGGGTTTTTTGAGTAATTGATTGAATAATTGTTTGCTTGTTTCAACTGATTTTTCAACTGAATAATTGAAATTGAAATTGAAATTCTGCAACTAATTGATAGGTAGGTTTTGTTTGTTTATTTCTCTTGAATTGAAATTGAAATTCTGCAACTAATTTTCTGGTTTGAGTAAGAGTCAGCTTTTTCTGCTATTTAACTTCATGTTGTTTTATGCTTATGTGTTTGTTCATTCTTGGGGTGTTACACTAATATTTTTGTTTCGAGTCTTCTGAAAATACCAGGGTGTTATATTTTGGTTTATGTAATACTTTTAATTTGGATGATATTTCAAGATTTATATTAGACTATAATTATATTTTAATGTGTTTATTTATATTTTATTTATTATTTTATTATAAAACGATTTTTTCGGTTCAACTACGGTTAAACTGGTTGAACCTATAAACCAGTAAACCAGTAGCTAGAGCGGTTCGATGACCGGTTCGGTTTTCAGAACCTTGGTTACTCATGAGTCCTGCCCAGACAAACTAGTAAATAACCCAATCCATTAGTCAATTCTCGGTACTTGTAAAATCATGATGAAAGTTAGCGAAACAGTTAAGGTGTTGTTTGCCGTGCCCCTAATATTTACGTGGGAGCAATAATTTAAAAATTATAGAGAGCTATAATTTGCTTTTTTAATATTTTTATTTTTTATTTCCTATTTTTTAATTATTACTGAAATAAATAAATAATTTTAAATATAATAAATATATAATTATAAATATCATATATATAAACTTATGAATATTAAATTAAATAAAATAAAATTTAATTAATATATATTGTTAAGATACAAATTAAAATTAATATTAATAAAAAAATTTAAATATTTTGTTTTAATAATATACAATAATTATATTAAAAATGACACTTTACATAATTTTTTACAATAAATATTTTGATTAATAATTTTAATATATATCTTAAGAATACATATTAGTTAAATTTATAAAATAATTATATAATATTATCTATCTAGTATTCTATTGTTTCTGCATATTTATAATTATTGTTAGAAGATGAGAGAGATTGAAGAATTAAGGGAAAGAAAATGGATTAGGATAAGTTTGAATAAGTCTATAAATAATTTTTTAAACTTTTAATTTATAAAAAGTTATAGTATTAATGTTTGGTATAATTTTTAAAATTAAATTATAATTTTTAAAATTTTTTTTAAATATTTATGGAGAAATTAAAAAAATGATTTTTCTTATAATAAAAAGTTTTTTATTACTCTTCTTTTAAAATAAATATTTTAAAAACTAAACAACCAAACACAAAATAACTTATTTATAAGCTACTTTTAATATAATTATTTATTATTTAAACTCTTTTTCAAAAACAACTTAATTAGATTGTTTATCCAAAGGCGTTAATTATATTGATTCAAACTCTAGCTGATGGTATATATACAAGTACAGAACAGTAACTGAATTCTAACTAAATACAATTGCTCTAACTAACTTCAGTAAATAATCTAGCTATGCTGATAATTATAAGTTGGGTTGATCTATTGATTACTCACTACTCCGCTTAAATAAGTGTCGAGAGTTTAAATCTTATCTTTTGCATACAACAATCTATTGGCCTACGACAAATCCTTAAATAGAGCTCCGATTTGCGATGGGTTAGTCGTTGGCTTGTCGGGTTGGGGGATACCGTGAAAAACCAAAAAATAATTATCGAAAAGTATAGGTAGACAATGAAAATATTAAATAATGTGAACAATGAATATATCGAATGTTCAATTCACTAGGTGTGCGGATAGTTATCCTAATATTAAGATTTAGGTGGATAATTTGAGGGTGTAGTGTGCTTTTACTTTATTGGACTAATTTTAGAGCCCATTGTTCATATTATTCACAAAAGCCATTGTCTACCTAGCAAAGTCCAATAATTATAGGGGTATGGCCGGTCCTCCCATGTCCAGCACACTATTGACTCCACATCTAGCCATTGTTTTATTTTTAAACGGATAGGATTTTTCGTTTGTCACTTATTAGTTATTATTCTCGTTGCACCACATTTAGTATTTTTCGTTAGGCACTTACACTACAAGAATATATAGTTTTAGTGATAAACTTTTAGCGGCAATAATATAATGCCCACTATTTTTTAATTTTAGTTATGTTTTTGTGGCCATTATATATTTGCCATTAATACTATATATTGTAATGACAATTATTATTATTGCCACTAAAATTATAAGAAAAACTTTTTTTTAGTGAGAAATTTTTAGTGATTATAGTACTATGGCCAGTATTATTTATAATTGTTGGTCAATTGCAATAGAGGGGAAATGGGATCAGAGGGAGTGAGTACGAGAAACAGATCCAGAGGGAAAGGAGAGCTCATCGCAGAAATCCTAAACTCACTGTTACCGTCGTCACCGCTATCATTGCCTTAGGTCATTTCCACCCTCCGAATTGACGCCTCCGCCTCCCTTGACATCTTCCTCCATCTCCTCCCCTCCCATTTCTCCAATCTCTGCAGCCTCCACATCAACGAGCGCTGGTGTAAGAATCCCACGCTTCGTACAGCTGAACCAGCAAGTGCACTGGGTCGTTCAAGTAATACCTGAGCGAGTTAGGGTCGATCCCACGAGGATTGTGGTTTGAAGCAAGTTATGGTTATCTTACTGGTCTTAGTCAAGCAGATAGAAGAGTTGTTGGATTTGTTAGATCTGAACTAGGTTGATATGTTTACAATGAAAATCTTAAATCTTAGATGGTTAAGGCTTGGAGTTGCTTTGTCCTTCTGGATTAACTCTGGTCTTACTGTCTTTTTCAATTATGAATGATTTCTTCTATGGCAGGCTGTATGTGATCAACGCCGTATGGCCGCGGTCGCCAATCTCCTTTGCTTCGGATAAAATGCCGTATGGCCGCGGTCATCCAATCTGAACGGGGGTGAAGCTCTAGCAGTCTATTCCCTTGGTGATCCTACTCAAAACGCCACAGACAAGGTCGAATCTTCCGGATCAGAGAATGCTGCACCTTTGGGTTCTAGCCTCTACCACAGAGACCCTAATCTCCCCATACCTCGGCTAAACTGGTGTCTCGAGAAGTCCCCAACGAAGTCGTGGATTAGCCGTCTAAGAGATGTATAATCAAGATGGCGGTTTGATGCTTTCCAGTTACGTATTCACACGAACCCAAGAAGACACGGGTGGTTGTCAGGCACGTGGTCTTAGTATGAAGAACAGAGCTGATTGTCACGGATCATCCCAAGATAGTGACCCCAATTCCTATGCTTAGCCAAGAGTTCCTTTTTATAAATCATATTTGAAACCCAAAAATCCCAATTGCTTGATTCTTGTTATAATTAGTTTAGTTGTTCACTTAGCCTTAGAATAGAAGTAGCTTTATATGTTATCTTGTTAGATTGCATTTACTTACACCTTGCTTTAATTGCTTTGATTTAGTTTCTTGCACTTTAAGATTTCTTGCATGTTAAGTTTAGTAGTTTAAATCCTTGCTCATGACTCCCAACCCCGAAATTCTAACCAATACTGATACACATGTTTGCCCATTCTCTTGAGGACGACCCGAGACCAATACTCTCAGTTACTTTTTATTGGGGTTGACTTTGTGACAACCATATCAAAATTTGACCAAGAGAATTATTTGTTGGTTTAGGATTATACTATGACATGATTTTCTGTTGATGAAATTCTAGACCGACGATAGTTCTCCCATCACAATCCCAATTTGTTCTGCTTATCTGATGCCGGTTTGGCCGCTCTCAGCGAAGGCCTTTCTAGTCTTGAGCACTTGAGCTTGATCTGGTGCTCTAACATCTCTAGCGACTGTTTGAAATTCCTTACTTACAAATGCACCTTCTTAAAATCGTTGGACTTGCAGGTAATTTCTCATCATGTTTTTCTTTAATTCAATTAATGTTGATTTGATTTCCCCTATCAATACAGTTTATAATTTGCTGAGAATTTTTAGGGTTGTTTTTTTTAGAGATCAAGGTCTGGCTACTATTGGACAGTGTTGCAAGCAACTTGAAGACTTGAATCTTTGATTTTGCGAAGGCTTGACCGATAGTGGTTTCACTGAATTTGCATTGGGTGTGGAGAAATCCATGAGTTATTGATAAGTGTGCTCCTCTCTTGAAAAATTTTTTCATTATTTTTGGCCTTATATCTTTTTTATTTTCCTGGATTTTGCTTCATTTTTTTATTGACTCCATTTTGTCACATTGGTATTATATACCATGAGTTACTCCATGTTGGAACATTCTTTTCCTGATATCTGAATTTATTGAAGTTTTATAGTTGATAATTTGTAGTTACTCCAAGGTTTACACACTAAAATTTTATACTTTATGTGTACCTTCAATGATTAATAATAGTTAGCTAAGCAAGATTTTAGGGCTCCAAGAGTTGCTGCCACTTCAAGTATCAGAAATTTAGAGCTGTTGAAAAGTTTGGGAGCTGACTTGGCTATTGACTACACAAAGGATCTGATTTTGCAGGTAAGTAACCTTGATCCCATACTTCCATATTTGTGGGATTTTTTATACTTATACATATATCGCAATCATGAGGTGTCTAATTACTTTGATTGCGTGTAGCTGATACAACATGACATGATTGAATGGTTTACCTTGCAGGTAATTGATAAATGAACTACAGTGGATGCACCTTATAAAGCTATGGAGTTTGTTGGCACAACTGTTGAAAGTTTAAATATTAGTTCATTATGCAAGATGCTTGGTGCAGAATTTATAACTACAAACTAACCGGCAAGTGCACTGGGTCGTACCAAGTAATACCTCAGATGAGTGAGGGTCGATTCCACGAGGATTGATGGACTAAGCAACAATGGTTGATTAATTTATTTAGTTAGACAAGTAGAAAATGGCGTTTAAGAGTTCAAAAGCATTAAACAGTAAATTCAGTAAATTAGAAAGCAAGCAGTAAACGAGTTGTGAATAATATATGGAGAAACAGTTAAGGCTTCAGAGATATCTATTTTTCGGATTGACTTTTCTTACTAACTATTTTAATCATGCAAGATTTAATTCATGGCAAACTATATATGACTAAGCCCTAATTCCTTAGACCTTCTTAGTCTACTCTAACTTTCATCAACCGCCAATTCCTTGGTCACTTAATTCCAATTAGAGGATGAAGTTCAATTCTAGTTTATATGCCACAAAAATTCTAATTACCCAAATATAAGAGGATTATATGTCACGTATCCCGTTAAGTCCAGATAATTAGAAATTTAGGAGAATATGTTTTCAAGCTGTTGTTCAAGTAAAGAGCTTTTTCAAGTTATACAAGAACTCAATTAGAAAGAGGGTCATACTTCCGTTCCACCCAAATTCATAAGATAAAGAACGGAAACAATTCTTGAAATATAAATCAGTACATGAATTAAAATAGAAAAAGCAATAAAATCAATCCATACAAATAGACAGAGCTCCTAACCTTAACAGTGGAGGTTTAGTTGCTTATGGTTCAGAGAAAAAATAAGGATTCTGAAAAATACTGTAAAGTATGGAATGAGGTAGAAGAGAGGAGAAGGCCCGAAGGGCTGATTCTTTTCTCTTTTATATCTAATCCTAATTAATGTAAAATATATTTCCTAAAAACTAAATAATATCTTTTCCTAATTATAAAAATAATAAAAGTTTAATAAAAAATAAATTAGATTCTCGTGTAGCCTTTGTTGGAGTGAATGGGGACATTGGATTCATTAAGCTCCACGCTGAACTTGGCTTTTTTCAAGTTCAACGTGGAGAAGGTAGCAAGTGCTTTCCTGGAAGTTCTCCAATTCACACTGAACTTGGTAGGAACCAAGTTCAACGTGGAGGATGCAGAGGTTGCTTGAGGAGAAATGTGCACTATTATATATCTGTCAATCTTTTTGCAGTTTGCAGCAGTTCGCCAGTTGATGTTCCTCAAATCAAGTACGGATCATGATATAAAATAGTCATCTACTTTTGATCATTAGCTACGTGCTAATCATTGATATAACATAAACTTGTAATATTTGTGTTGTTTAATGCTTTATTACTTTTCTAGAGAAATTTGTGTATAAATATTTTGATTTTAATAAAATATTATATTTTGTAGTAATTAATTTTAGTATATTTATATTATGTACAATAATAATAATTGTTGGTAAAAATAATTTAAAATTTTCGAAAAAGGATAGGTTGTTATTTTTGAAAGAGTGGGTATAATTAAAAAAGTCTTAAGATTTTAGCGGCAATAGTAATGGCAACTAAAAATGAATAACATTACAATTTTATAATTATTTTTAGTAGTCATATAAATTGCTGGTAAAATGGATTTTGGCCATATAAATTATTTTTATAACATTGCAATCTTAGAATTATTTTTGGTGGCCATATAAATTGCCAAGAATATAGCCGCTAAAAGTTATATACTTTTTGTAGCCATTAAAATGGCCTTTACCGGTAAATGTTATAATTACCACTAAAACCTTTTAGCAACAAAGCATAACACGGCTAATGTCTGATTGCCGATAAATGTATTAGTTGCTATTTTTATTGCCGCTAAAAGCAAAATAATAGTCGCTAAAAGTAATTTTTCTTGTAGTGTTATTAATTATTATTAGCATATTTTGTCTACCATTTTTGGTTGTTTGACTACTTTGGATTTATATATTTATAAAATTTTTTATCCAATTTTAAATGGTACTTTTTGGCGGCACAATTTTGAATAATATGCTAATTGCCAGAAATTATTTATTATATAAAAAATAATTGGTGTACTTTTTTTTTATATTGGCTTTTGAGGTGATATACAGTATTGTAGAGATCAGATGTAGAAAGATTCATGTATTCCTGACACAATATGCAAGTTTCGTGCTAGCTAACATGCAGGTAATGTGCTGGTTTTACTTACATGGTGCGACGTCTTATGCGCAATACACAAGATGCATGATTTAGGAGCCTTGGGACCAGTTTTACCAGTTTTTTGCAACATGCCAGTTGTGTACTGACAACACGTATGCCGCGGGCTAGTGGTGTCTGCAAGTAGGGGTAGGATGCGTGCATGGAAAACAGGAGACACATGACTTAGGTTTTTAAATTGGCACTCTGCAAACTCGACTAAATCCCCATTTTGATTTCTGAGATTCATGTGATTACTCAATTTGGTCTTCGAAATTTAAAATTATCTATACTGGTCTTCCTGATTTAGATCCGGGCACTAATGTGGTCCCTCGACCCTTTTCGGTGATGACTCAGCAAACGGAGTGCTAAGGTGGCACCCTCTCTGCCACGCTGGACACTACAACGGCTAGCTGACGTGACGAGGGTTATATTTGTACCCAATTTAGTCCCTAAATCCTTAATTTTCTCTCATTTATCTAAGTTAGGTTCTTCTTCAACTTTCATCCTCCTTCCTCTTGTCTTCTTATTCCTTTTTATCTTCTTCTTCTTGTTGCTCTTCTCCTTGTTAAATTTTTGTCATTCATCGTTATTAGTTGCGACACCATGGCGGGTGGTGGAAGCACCGTAGTTGGAAGCTTGATTCGCTCTCCTTCAAGTGGTAGCTATGCCAGGTCGCAAAGCCAGAACAGAAGTGCGAGGGTGCCGAAATGGTGTAGGTGCAGTTACCATCTAGTTCTGAGATGGTCTAGAACATAATCAAATCTAAACAATCCATTTTTTAGATGTCCCAATTATAATGTAAGTTAAAGATATGATCATTTTGTTCGTTTGTTCTTTCTTACTTTATTTCATCTTTTGTTGGTTCATTTCAGACAAGGGAGAAGACTTGGTGTAGTATGCTTATTTAGGTTGACATTGGACAAGATGAAGGTGTTGGAATAGCAGATTTTGGTAGAGTCAATGGTGAAATAAAGATGAACCTAGTATGGAGGTTTGGGAGGTTGAAAAATGATGTAAGAAGTCAAAAGTTCATGACCCATTTGTTGTTGGTAGCTGTGTTTATGATGGTAGTATTTTTGTTAGTGATGTGTTACAAATTTTGAAGAAAAAGTTATGGATGAATTCATGTGTAATGTAATGTAATGGAAGGTATATTGTATAATGGAGTTTTGAATATAATGAATAGTTTAATTTGTGCTATTCCTGTGACTCACACATGATTCAACAACATGGAAAAAAAGATATATAAACTAACAAAGCTGAGTTATATTTAAATAAGATTGCAATAAAAAACTTAAACCAACAAACCTGATTTATATTAAAGTAATTATCATAGTTGAACAAAAAAGATGTATAACCAAGCATAATAAGTATTAGCATCAAAAGATCCAGTGTGATATCAAAATAACTAGGACTGATCCTAGTAGTTATTGTCTAAATTTTTACAAAATATTAAAGGCCTAATGCCACATACTAATTTTCATAACCTCCCTAAATACATTTAATTAATTTCTTCAAGTCTTTTTTCTTGGTGTCTTGAAACCGGGAGTAGGCACAAACTTTATTAAACTTGCCATCCTTGATGTTGTTCCTGAGCTAGCACACTGCAACGGATTGAATGTGGCAGAACTTTGTAGTGGAGAACTTCTTCTTGCCGACAACTTTGCAGGTCTTATATTTTCAGCAACCTATATCATGTAAAAATATTCATATTTCAAAATCAAAATACAGTAATAGGTTATGATATAATAATGTCAATTATATCTTTACCTGCTAAAAGTCCTCTTTTTTAGAACAGGTAGGTTGAGACAACTCAATTTCGATTGGTTGGACATCATTGGCTGTTGCAGCAATAGGTGTTGCATCAGTAGGTGGCACATTTCCTCCTTCACCTTGTTGGTTCATTCCATTAGAGGTAGCAACACATGTTTGATCGGCTGGTGGATCACTTCTCCCTTCTCCCTTCGTCTTCTTTGTTTTTTGCAACAACCTCAGTTGTAGTAGCAATAGCCTCAGCCTCAACAACAATAACAGTAGCAACAACTGCTGCATCAACCAATCTCTTCTTTTTGCAAAGTGTGACCTTTGTCACCACAATAACTGAAGTAAAATTTTCAAGCTGCCTTTTCAAATGAGTGTTATTGTTGCCCTTAGTGTCAAGGCTTGATCTCTTGCCTCCTCCATATTTTTCATCAGAATCCATTCTTCTTTTCATATTTAATTTTCGTGGTGGCCTCTTAACCTTTGGTGCACGTGGCTTATTAAATTCTGAAATTTTCCATAGCGGTTGTGCAGGTATTGAATTTATCGGATGGTTATATGTTGCCTTGTATGATTTCATGGTCACCAATGGATGACAAAAATCTTTTAGGGGCTTGTTCACCTTAGACAATGCAGCACATGCATGCACACAGAGAATTTCTACAACAATTCAACAAATATAAAAATATTGAGATAATAATACTAAAAGAAAATGAAGCAGATCAACATTATAAATATTAACTGTTAGCATCCAGCATTGGCATGTACATAATTTTTTTTTCAAATCAACAGCATAGTTTGTGAGATATCCATGAGCCTCGAATTTTTCATATCCATTATCTCCTGTCCATATGGGATGCCAATTCTTGGATTCCTTCCTCATTTTCTCCAATTTACTCTTGATTATTGGTGGTAGTTTCCCAACATGACTGCTCAATTTTACCTTATTTCTTGCGATGATTCTCATGACAAACATTCGGACCTCTTCCAAAAGAGTAATGATGGGCTTTGCTCTTGCTTCCTTAATCTTAGAGTTGAACACCTCACATGCATTGTTGCATATGCTGTCCAACTTTGGCTTATGACTAAATTTGCATATAGTCCACAAGTCTCTTGGCCACTTGGCTAGATATGCCCAAGCATTCTCGCTGATCCATTTGATCTTGTCCATGGTGTCCCTAAACTCTTGAAATATGGTGGACCGAGCACATTCCCATAGTAAACCCTCTAATTCCAAGTCTTTCCAGTTCTTGTTGAAGTTTCTCCACAAATGCTAGACACAAAATCGGTGATGCACTCTAGGCATCACCTAATGCAATGCAGGAATAGACCTTGCTACAAAAATCATTTTCGTAATCTCATATGCATAAAACTCGCCAGAACAGTCCCTAATTAATATTATCGATCCCCATAACAGTCCCTCACTTTCAATTAGACTCCCCCATAAAGGTCCCTCACATTCAACAATTAAGTATATAAAAGTTCTTAAATTTTTATTATCGTACATCACGTCAGTCCATGTCAAATCAGACAACAGCAACACATAATACCAAAAATATATCCATGCAGCAAGTATATTAAGAATTATATGTATGAAGCACAAACAGTATAGCCCAAACATATTCAGAATCATATACATTACAGTAAAAATTATGTCTAGATTCCTCAAACTAACTTATAGATTTTTTCCAGGCACAAACCACCAGCACTTCTGTATCTCATCATAACCAAGTTCTTTGTGGTAGTTCCTCACATAAAATACATCCAGAGTGTCCACATCAAAATAACCCGGACAAGCCCTATTATCTGGAGAATAAACCAATCTGTCGTCTTCATTTTTTTGGAAATTACCCCGTGATGTATCATGATATTAATCAATTCAGTCATCTACACAATAAAAAAAGAGAGAATATAACCTTAGATTAAAATTATGTATCATTAACATCATGAGTCATAGACAAATATTATACATTATACACTATTTTTTGCATACTTCAGAGAAGAAAACTAAAATTTAAAAATCAGTTTAAAATTGCATAACCCTAAAATAAAGAAAAATAAATAAATAAAAACAAACAGAGATTTATATTTTCTTATAAAATATAAAGGTTCTCCATAAAGGTTTTAACATTTTAAGTACCCATTTGTTGGAAATTGAATATAACGTAATTAAGGTTTACATGAAATTGTAGATAAAATCTTGTCTGGCTTCTTTTTTAAGTATTCATTTGATACTCTTATTTTAGAAATTGAAATGCTTTAGAAATGTAAGTAGCACAATTAAATCTTTTAAAACTTTGGACAAAATTAAATTTTAGATGAACATTAAAAACATTTAATATAATTTTTCGATATATGTTGGTGCAAGTTCTATAGATTATTGCACATTAGTACTTAAAAAAAGTAGAATATTGCTAAAAGTTCTAACATAAACTTGTGCATAATTGTATTACTATTTAAATTTTCATTGTTCTTTAGGTATACACATAGTTTTTACTACTTGAAGTATTTTTTCTTTTCTTTTTCAGTATACATTTAGTTATTTTTTTCTAATAGAACTGTCTCAAATAGAAGAAGAAAATATATATAGTTTTAATTGGACAATATAGCAGCATGCTTAGTTATGGATAAAATTTGTGGTAAAAATTTTTATAGATAAGTGCAACAAACTTGATGGCCAAATTTGTTATGCAAATTTTGATTTTTATCAAAATTTACTGCATCTAAGCATTAGTGCAATAGTAACTAATCATAATAATGAACAATGATTTTCTTTTAAGATTTTAACTGCAATTATTTTCTTCAAAAATGCAAAGCACTTTCTAGTTTCCATTTTATATACTCTTGTTAATAAATGTCCCCATCCACTTACATATTCAGTGTAAGTTTCAAAACAACTCAAAAATGAAAACCAAAATTCAAGAACCAGTTTAAAATTGTATAGTCCTAACTCCATCAATATCATTTCTTGTTCCATTTATAAAAAAACAGAGCACCCCCAATAACCCAACCCAACGTATAAGCAATTAAAGAAATCCTAGAAAAAATAGTAGCAACAAAGCATAAAGCTTTTCCATTGACAAGAACATCAGCACCATAGATCACAATCATACATGCATTTTAAAAATAAAAAAAAAATTAAAATCACTAAACCCCAACATTAACGATTACCTTGACTAAGAATGAGAGGGAAACAACCTCCTTCCTTTAAAACATTGTGATTTTCACTCTAACCTAGCCATGCATTAGTTCAACCTGGGTGACGAATGATTTCAGAAACCCTTCACTGATACCATTGATTAAAGATGAAGAAGAATGATAGAGGTAGAAAAGAAGATGAATACTTTATTTTCGGTCAAAATCGTTTCTTCTTGCTTTATATACAAAGCGACGATATTTTTTACTTATTTGGGTACCAAAGGATAAAGGACGTCGTTCATTCATCATCCAGCGTGGCAGAGAGGGTGCCACCTTAGCATTCCATTTACTGAGTCATCACCGAAAAGGGACGAGGGACCACTTTGATACCTGGATATGAATCTAGAGGACCAGTATAGGTAAATATAGGTAACTTTAAATTTCGAGGACCAAAATGAGCAATCGTGTGAATCCTAAAGACCAAAATGAAAATTTAGTCCCGCAAAATCTCTCAACATCGCATTCATTCAGAACTATTTGAAAGAAAAAAGGAAAGTGCCGAGAGTTTAAATAAAAAGAGTGGTTAAGAATGATAATTTTTTTTTAAATATTAGAATGATTAGTGCTAGTTTTATTGATTAAGAAATGATACTTGATTATACATCGAGAACAGAAACATATTATTAATCATTTGAGTCATCCCAATTATGTAAGTTTATTATTTTTTTCTTGTTTAGAGTTCATTAGTTGGTTAACATTGTTCTTAATGTATTATATTAGTATTATAAATATTCTATAAATATTATTATTAAATAAAAATTATAATATTATGATTAATTTGTAAATATTTAGAATTTTTTATTTTTTAAATCTATTAATATCACATAAATAATTGTATAATTATAATTAATCTATAAATATTATAATAACTAAATAATTATAATATTTTAAAAATATTTCATAAGTTTTAAAATATTCTTTATGGTATTATAATTTGCAAATATTATATTTAATGAATAATTAGAATTTTTTAATCTTGCAAATAATAAAAAAATATATTTTGGATTTTATTTTTTGAATCATTTTTAGGATAATATTATATTATTTTAATTTAGAAAGTCGTAGTTAAAACAACTCTCCTCATATTGAAGTAAAATAATAATGAATTTTATATTTATAGGCAGAATTTTTGGATAACACAAAGAGCACTCGATACACAGGTCACATGTTCAAACAACTCTCCTAGTGTGTGTTGATACACATATTCTACGTGCTGGCTCAATACACTACCTACGTGTTGGACCTGTTCTTCTTACAATGTTTACACACCTGTAAATATTTCACCAATCTTTTTTATATTAAAAAAATAAGCTACTAATTATCTGACTATTTTTATGTTTTTTATATATTATAAAACTTTTTTTTATCTTTTTTTAATTTTTCCTCTTTCTTTTTGAGTTTACGTTTAAGATTTAATTAGCTTTTCATGTTGTAATCCAAATTTTACACTAATATAATAATCTTATTTAATTTAATATTCATAATTTTACATATAATATTTATAATAATTAATATATACAAAATATACTAGAAGAGAATCGAAAATTTACGACGGTTTTTATGCGGATTTGTCGCAAAGCGAATTATCAGCACTTCAAGAAACGTTGTAGAATAGGGTGTAGAGATTTGATTTTGCAGCGGTTTCGATGAATTGCTAGCACAACCGCAGCAAAATTCTTGGAATAGTGTCGGTTTATTTAGCAACAGTTTAAAACCGCAGCTATTTGGCCAACCTTGAATTCGACGACATTTTCTCGGTGGTCATAAATCGTTGCTATTTTTTTACCATTGTATTTTTTTAAATTTATTTAGTGGCGGTTAGAAATCACCGCTATCTGATATTCAGTATTTTTAAATTTATTTTCGGCCATTTTGTAAATGTTGCTAATTGCCTGGCTAAATGGCCGCAAAAATACTGTATTTTGCACCGACAATCAATGCTTTTTTTAATTTAAATGTATTAGGTATTATTTTTTATTTTTTTGTTATTTTTAGAATTTTTCATAATGTTATAAATCTTAATTATTTTGTATCTGAAAAAATAAATTGATGGATAAACGACATTAGCAAAACTATAAAGGTAATTCATATATTTATCTAAATATTAATAAAGTGTATTCCTTACTAAGAGTTGCATAGTCAACAATAAAAAATTGTATATTTAACCAAAAAAAAATTCAATCCTAAGATTTACTTTCTACTCTATCTCTCAAATGAATTCATCCATGCTCCCCACCTTGCCCTTGAATTAGGCATCTCAGAGCACTCTCTATTGCCTGCCTTTTTGTCTTCTCAGCTGCTACTTCATCCTCCATTGCCTTCCTTTTTAATTTCTCGGCCGCCAGCTCTACTTGTAGCTCAAGCAGCACCCTTTGGTCTCTTCTCTTTGAGCTCCATTACTCAGCTGATAGGAATTCGTACTGGAGACTTGACTAGAAGTCGGTCCGATATCCATGCCACACACTCTACCTGAGTGCTCCTTTCCGAAAGCTTGAGAGCAAGCGAATCATTCTGAGACAACAGTCTAGATGATTTATCATGTTGCTCAATCTCCGTAATTCTTTTCTACACACATAGATAAGCAAACATAAGCATTTATTAGCTAATTGCTAACCGGATAGACTTTCAACATAATTTTAAAAAATAAAACCTACGAGAAACAACTTAGCGATTCTCAACACATTACTTACGCCAATAGCCCAAGCTGCATCATGGAGATAGGAGCCATTAGGTCATTTGTGCGTTAAGGTCCACAACCCTCCTCCCTTGTCATTTCGACTGTAACAATATAGTTTTAATAGTGAATATGTAGACGAAGAGAAAGTTGAAAAAGTGAATCAAACGTAAATTATCTCTTCTTTTCCGAACCTTGCCAAGCTTTTTGATCCGCTAGTATGAGTGTATAGCTGCTTCGATCGATTCATAGCATTTTTCCTACACTTCTCCTATATGCCATCAAAAGTAAAGGTTACTAGACACAATTTTTTGACTAAATATAACGTAAATAGACTTTTTCTGTTATGAAATAAAAATATATTACCTTTGTGTCTTTCGTATTGCGATAATCAAGGTACCATATCCAATGATCCACAGTAATTCCTAATGGGCGGCCTTCAATATTTTGTTCAATAGTCAGTTCTAGGTCATAATAATCATGATACAACCTATTCCTCATTTCCTTCCAAGCCCTCCCTAGCATTTTTAATATTATACGCTTGATAATTCTTCCACTATATTTATCAAAATGGAACATTTCCTGCAATAGTAAAATTAACTTGTTAGTAGGTATCAAATCAAGATTCTCGAATTCTACAACAATATAATATAACTTTTTACCTTTATACATTCATTATAGATCTTGTCCTTGGAGCGAACTTTTTTCTAGTCTTTCTTGCAGATTGAAAATTTGGTGTAGTCAGATCCTAGCAATCCGAGAATGCCGCTCAGTATACCAGCTTCATCTCCAACTGGTTGTAGGTTCTCGTTGAACCTGAGTACGATCTTTCTACCGTTAGCTGGCTTCATAGCCTCCTTCATACTCAGACAAAATTAATTGAATGTCCCATCGGACTCTGTAAATCATAGTTAGTCTGTGTGAGTAACCATTGTGGCCAAGATGCGATGAAATCATAGAAAAATTAAGCATAAAAAATGTTATTCGTTAAATTCTTGTATACCAATTGTTTTAACAACCCAAAATTCGGTGGTCTTGCATCGCTTGCACTTCTGAGCCTCCGATGCAACAAACAAGTTGTCAATGTGTTGCTCAAAAGAATCTACGTCATCTGCTTCTGGGTCTAAGTCTTCATCGTCTAGCTCCGAGTTTTGAATACCATTCATGCAAGTCTGTAGAGCAAGCAGTGGTTTGGTATGGGGCGGATGAAAGAGGCGCAAAGATGAGGTTACGGGAGTTTTGAATTTTGTGACAAATTAATTTTTTGTTACAAAATAATTGAAGTTTTTAAAACAAAAAGATATTTTGTTATAAAATATTTTAAATTTTTGCAACTACTTTATTCTTTATTACAAAATATTATAATATTTTGTAACAAAACAACAGTTCGTTATAAAAACTAATATAATTTGTAACAAAAAAAATCAAGTTGTTACAAAATATTATTCTTCTGTAACAACCACCAATTATTATTACAAAAAAATATTTTTTCGTAATAATTTTAAATTTGATATAAAATTTTTGTCACAAATATTCTATTTTCTTGTAATGCGCACCAGCACCACTGGATGGAGGAATTGGGCAGTCCACTTGATGCGAGGATAAAGCCGCACCAAATCCTATTTGAAGTTGTTGACATGCTGTGTCTAACTTTAATTTCTTCATGTAACGACCTATCCTGGATATCTTAATAAATTGGGTTCCACCAAAAATATCACTTATACTATTATCAAATTAAAAAGAAAAATTTTTTTACAGCATTAAATATCAACAAATAAGTAAATCCAAACTAAAAGAGAGAGAAACATCAACTCAGCTCCCTAGACGAGAGAATTTAAAAACCGTACATATCGCAAAGCACTTCAAAAAATGTTGCCAGAAATAATTTATTTGGTTAAATATAACATTGATAAATTTATTTTAAAATAGCCAGCTTTAAAGTTGAGACATGAGCATCAAAATGACTAATTATTTAAAGAAGAAAAATTTTTTATGCCTTAATTCCTTAATGGATTGTATTCCAACTTCCAAAGAAGAAATACTTTGTGATTGTCAACTTATTTAGTGTATGACTTATCCATTTGATGCAGATGTTACAAATAGAAAATCAATAGTAATTTTTTTACAACAATTCATAAGTATCAAATACATTTATGTTTACTTAAATTATAAGAAATACACGTTGTTGATGAGCAAACCAATTATTTAGAGCCGAACAAGTCCAAATTATTTCCCTTCAAAATTAACTTTCAACTGATGAATTCATATAATGGCATAAAAACTAATAATGCATATTCCCTTTCAATTCTTCCAAGTCTTATTTCAATTTCTAGTGTGTTCTAATCCTTCAACTTAGTTCCTATTTACTGATTGCAAGATTTAATATTACTCTCGAGTCCAACTTGGTTAAGTTGAAAGTCAAAATTGATTTAAGTTGATTATTTTAATTGATTTTTGTGTTTTTTAAGTATTTTTCAATTTTTAATACCAATGATAACTCCATCAAATCTCATTCTTTAAACATCCAGCAAAAGTCATCAAAAGTCAAAATGTATGACTAATTTTTTTTTTATACAATTCTCTTTTCTTATTAATTATTGACAAAGACAATAAAAATATTTCATTATAAAAGGTAGAAGTACAAAATACGTGATAACTTTATCTAAATTAAAAATTTTTAATGAGATACCAAAGTGATAAACAATATTCAAACCTAAATCCTAAATAAATACACCCAAAATATATCACCATACTAAACTAATTAGTGTATAATTTAATTCCTCACCAATGAGAGTAACTAAAACAACAAAATTCTCACAAAAAATTACAAGAAGATATATACTGAATATGATGTATTTTTTTTGTTTATGTTGTGTATTTATAAGTTTAGGTTATGCTCTTATTTATACTTGTATCTCTGCTTCAATCTTAATGTATGTAGTTGCCACATTTGACATATATACATGCACATACGTTAACAACTCATTTACCACCAATACTTACATCATTCTAACTAGGCTGGAAACGGGTCTGAACTGAGTTGAACTAGACCAAACTCAAACTCGACTCACGAAAATTAAGTTTGTCTCATGACTCGACTCATTAATAATTGAGTCTATTTCGTGAACTCAAGCTATCGGCTCAACAAAAGCTTACGAGCTGGCTGGAGTTCACGAGCTGACTCAAATAATAGGAACATAATCTATAATTCTATATCAATAATTATAAATTTTTATTTATGTCCTACATCAAATTATATATAAAAAATAACTATAAAATTTTAAACAATTAAGAACATATATATATATATATATATATATATATATATATATATATATATATATATAATTATATATTACAATTATATATATATTAAATTATTAATACGCATATCTTATATGCATTTAATCTATACTTTTAATATTATATATAATCGAGCCAGCTCACGAGCTAATGAGTTGAGCTTATCCAAACTCAAACTCGACTCATTTAATTTATGAGCTCAAATTCAAACTCAACCTCAGCTCACCAGCTCACAAATTCAGCTTATTGAGCTAATAATGAATCGAGTTGGAGTTGGCTTGACTCACTTCCAACCCTAATTCTAACTACCCCATCTTTAAAGAAAAATTAACCAACTTCACAACAATATAACTCCTGCAAAATCAATGTATCCTTGAAGAAAGTAAAAAACACAAGCTAAGTAAGTAGCAAACATATTTTTTCATCCGGTAAACTATTATTTTAATCCTTAATGTTTGGACCGAATTTTAATTTAGTCCTTAACATTTTAAACAGTCTATTTTTATCCAAAAAAAATCTCAAACGTCCTATTTCAATCTCAAAAAGTTTTAAACGAATTCAATATTGTCCCACCATTAAATTTGACACAAACAATTCATATATTGAAGAACCAATAGTATTTGATTAAGTAAAATCGATCCACCAATGATTACTAATATAAAAGTTTTTTCTTTAATTTTTAAGTGTTGATAATTGATTGTTAGGAGCGGATTTAGAATTTTGTACAAAAAAAAATTGAGTTAAAAAATATTATAAGAAGATTTTGGTTATGTTTTTCTAACACATAAAAGAAGATACGACTTAACTAGTAATGATACTAACGTTCACGTTACTCATTCCGTTAACTATTAGTGTCAATTTTAATAGTAGGACCACATTGAACTTATTTAAAACTTTTTAGAACTGAAATAGGACGTCTAAAGCGTTAATGACTAAATTAAAATTCGACCAAATTTAAAGACCAAAATAATATTTTATTTTTTTTCCGTGCATGCGTGAATAAATATTTAGTTTAATACTTGAATGTTAATCATTTGTTCAAACATCAAGAATAGGTAAATTGTAGTTAAACCGAAATCAATATTTAATATAAAAGCATTAAACCCGAAAATCAGTACTTGAAAATGAATCTATTATTAATTAACAAAAATAATAAACGTGAACTTAATTACTCAATAAATCAAAGTCTAAAATCAAATTTTGTATTACCAAAAAATTTTTGGAAAAAAAACTCTAAACGAACACGGATAATTATTTCAAAAAATAATGAAATTTAAAAAAAAATTACTTTTGGTCCTTAATATTTATTTTTTGAGATTTGTTAGCCCTTTTGTTAAAAATTTCTTTCTAAATTAACGGAACAAACTTATGTGGTACGTTTAATTATTGATTAATCCATTAATTAAGTGCCAATTAAAATTGATAGATTTTTTTGGTTAGAGCCCTCATTATCTTTTGAAGGTAATTGTTAGGATTGTTAAAATTTTTTTTTTCTATTTTTTATTACCCTTTTTATATACATCGACTAAATTTACTATATATAACTAAAAAATATTAGTGATTTTTAATTTTTTTTACTTATAAAAATTAAATAAAAGATATATTTTTTAATATTTTCACTGTTACTTAGAAAAGTTGTTAAATATTATATTATTAAAATTAAATTAAGTCTTAGCGGTACTCAATTTAAATTAACCATCATAATTCACATAAACTACTCATTATTATTAAAAAAAGTATATAATTTATTTTATTAATAGATAATAAAAATTGACACAATAATTTATCTAAAATAATACAACAAATAAAAATACTTATGTCAATTAATCAGGTATATATAACATCAAAGCAAGATTTAAAGTTTAACATTTTAGAATAAATAATAACAAATAGATAAGACTAATAACAACAATCAATAATGTCATTTTTATTAATATATATATCTTCTATTTAAAATTTTATAAAAAAATTAAAAATTATTAATATTTTTCAGTTCTTTCATAATAAATTTAGTCAATATATATAAAAAAGTAACAAAAAATAGAGAAAAAAAAATCTTAAATAACCTCTCCAATTATCTCAAAAGACAAGAAAGCCCCTAAGAAAAAGAATCTATCAATTTTAGTTAATATTTAATGGACAGATTAACTAATTAACGTGTCGTATAAATATGTTTTGTTAACTCAAAAAAAATCATTAATAAAAAGACTAACTAGTCTCAAAATTAAAAAACAATAATCAAAAAGAATATTTTTTTTTATTAAAAGTCTCCTAATCCTTTAAAAAAGTTGTCAGAAATTGAAATAGATATTACCCAAAAATTTTGATATTGTCATGTTTATTTTGAATTAGAAAATGAAGTTTATATGATAAAAAAAGAATTTTAAAAAAATATGTTAATTAATGTTATCACTACTGTGCATCAAAAGTAATTTAACGATAAACAATGTTATTTTATGTATTTTTATTTTTGGTTTAAAATATTAATTAAGCATAAAATGATTTTGTACATAGATAAAATTGAATGGAGAAAACATCACAAACACTTGCAAAATAATATATCCTTGAGAAAAATAAAAAGCAAACACTCTAAAACTGATAATGGCGAGGATTTGGTTTCCACAAGCTCTTTGTTGCCCAAAACACGGAAAATTCCTTTTTGCACTATCCACATATATTTTCAAAATTTTTTATTTTATTATTGATGAGAAGACGGAGTTTTACTTGAAAATGTCTATAAATAATATTTATCAGTAGGCTGGGAGTAAGATTGGAAGTGAGCTGAACTGAACTGAATTAGATCAAACTTAAGTTCGACTCACAAAAAATGAGTTTGGCTCACGACTCAACTCGTTAACAATCGAGCCTATTTCTTAAATTCAAGTTCGACTCACTAAAAACTCACGAGTTGGCTCGAACTCACGAGTTGGCTCGAACTCACGAGTTGAATCAAATAATAAGAACATAATCTATAATCGAGCCAGCTCATGAGTTAATGAGTTGAGCATATCCAAACTCAAACTCGACTCATTTAATTTATGAGCTCAATTTCAAGTTTGTGCTCACCAATTCACGAGTTTAGCTTATCGAGTTATTAATGAGTCGAGCTCGAGTTGGCTCATGAGTTGGCTTGACTCACTTTCAGCCCTAGCTGGGGGCGTTTTGATGGGACAAGAATCCGCTCCCCTTATATTGTTTCTGACAATTCGCCTCCCATAAAATACTTGCATAGTTGACATGTGGCAATACACCCTTCTTGTATTGTGTTTTTGAATTAAAAAAAAAATCTGTCTAAAGCAATCTGTCGGACATGAATTATTAACTCCTAGAACCTTATAAAATACCGTACCGCAACATCCAATAACAAAACATTACACCAATAATTATTTAATAATGGTGAATGTTATGATGCCTATCACTTTATACCTAAGTTACTAAAAAAAGTAAATAAATAATATTTAATAAATTTTATATGATTTATTTTTAATTATTTTAAATATTTTTTTTACTTTAAAAAAAAGTTAAGCAATTTAGATATTATAACAAAGGCACCATAAAATTCATCTTATTCAATATAAAAAAAAATTACTGTATTAAAATAGACCCAATTCATGAAGTACAAATCCTAAAACCTAATCTGTCATCCACAAGTAACAAATCTAAAAATAAGATTGCCACGGTGTCCATCTTATTGCCAAATATGGATGATGCTGGAAGTGTAGAGAATACTAGTTAACAATTAGGAATATGTTTAGGATTGGAAGTAAGTCGAATTAGGAACCACAAGTTCAATTCACAAAAATTAAGATTGATTCATGGTTTGACTCATTAATAATTGAGTTTATTTTGTAAGCTCAAATTCGATTCAACAAAAATTCACAAATTGGTTCGAATAATAGGAATATAATTTATGATTCTATATTAATAAATTATAAATTATATATATTAAAAATATTAAAAAAAAATAAATTTTATATATTATCTATCTATCAATTATAAATTTTGTATTTATGTCCTACATCAAAATTATATATAAAAAAGTATTATAAAATTTTAAATAATTAAAAATATTAATATATGTAAAAATATATATTATTATTTTATATATATATTAAATTATTTATTTAATCTATACTTTTAATATCATATATATATTTAAACTCGTTCAGAATTAATAAGTTGAGTTTATTCAAGTTCAAATTCGACTAATTTAATTTATAAATTCAATTCGAAACCCAAACTCAGCTCACTCGAGCTACTAAATAGTTCGAAAACTAATTTGACTCATTTTTAATAATCCAGTATATGATATCGTGTGTCAGCATGCATTATGCAGAGCATGCTTTCCCTCATTTGAGTAGTGTATATGTACTCCCTTGTTCTTGTAGTAGAGAAACAATAACGGCTGACTTTGCATCACACACCTTTCACAGGAAGCAACTATACATTTTATAGTGCAAATAGAAATGACAATATAATTCCTACATACAGCTCCACCTCTACTCGGTTAAAAAAATAAATAAATAAATAAATTTTTGACTTTTAAATTTAAATATAAATAAATTTTTTATTAATTAAAAATATAAAAATATTTTTTATTTTTTAAAATAAAAAATATAATTTTTTCGTCTAAAATATGAGAATAAATAATCTTTTATAAAAATTAAAATATTTTGCGTTTAAAAATAAAAAATCTTTTTATATTTTTAATTAATTAAAAATATATTCATATATAAATAAAAAGATCAGAAATCTATCTGTTGTTTGTTCGTAACTGAATGTAAAAGTTTACTGTTACCCTCTTCGTTTCCATCATACAAGGATAAGTGGGATCGATCCTTTTCAAAGGAGTGCTTGCTGAAACTCATCTGTTACAAAGGGGGAGCATGGTGGCCCGCAGTTATATACATTGAGGACGACCCCAACAATGATACGCACAAAGCAACGATGGAAGAGTTTCCACGTGCCAGTATTCTCAACATCAAACAATAACAACACATAAAGCAAGTGTCACGGATAAAAATTTGTGGTTATTGCTTACTCGCTCTAGTAGTCAGCAAATTATTGTAGATTTTTTAACTTACATTTCACAGTCAAAGATTGGCTTTTTATTCTTTTTATTATAGTACAGGTAGTATTTTTTAATAATGTAAAAATTTAGTATATTTTTATTTTATATGGATATTATAAATTTAAAAGTCAGATTTATAATTTTTATTTTTATTTAAAAAAAATTTAGAGTTAGGTTTCTATTTCAATGCTAAAAAAATTTTTAAATATGCAAATCGAATCCTTCAATTTGAATATTTTAATTTTTTTTACCTAAAATTGACCCTTAATTTTTTATCTCCACTTAAAATTAGACTTTCAGTTTTTTACCCCCACCCAAATCTCAGCTTTCGATTTGTATTTAATTTAAAAAAAATTATCTCCATATCCATAAAAAATACATCAATTTTCTGTAACTATGAATAAATTTAATCTATTACCAAAAAAAATTAGTCTCAAAGGTCAGCTAATTACAATAACTATAAAAGTTCACATAGTTATTTTTATATAAAATTAATAAATAAAAATTATAAAATAATAATTTAATTAAATATAATAAATTATTTAATAATTTTTAATTATTAATTTTATATATACACAATTAGATATAAATTTTATTAATAATAATATTAATTACGACATGTAATAACACTATTTATTTTTTGGATATATATTACACACTAACAAAAGATAATGTCAAATAACTTTTTTTTTTATAATTACAAAATGTTTATGATGATTCTTCCTAATTTTCGTATATTCTAGTAATTATTTTTTATTTTGCAATCCAATTTTTTTGTTAAGATGTTTTGTAACCGAAGTAGTTTTCAATATATCTTTGCAGAACTCTTATATATTGGTTGGATATGTTTTTATTATTGTGAAGATCGCTTGAATTATTACTTTCGAATCCAATTTTCGATGATCCTGACCGATTGTTGTTTGCATAGAAGAATGTGGATTAGTGTATCTCCTCACCTCCTATTTTTCACGCATATGCTTGCTCCATTAACAACTCTTCAAAATTGAATGCACTTACAACAAATTTCGAATGGTTATTCTGTAATATCCTATACTACATGGACCTTCTAATACCAGATATTTTAACTATCATAAAAACTTCTTTCTTGTTCTCAAAATATTGGCTATCCTCAAACTCATTGGTAGGATCATCATCGAAGTCTCCTTGACCAAAAAAACACTTTTGATTCATTGCCTTAAGATTTAATGTGAAAAAATAAACTATATGATTATATCGTTAAGAAATGACAAGATGTGTTAACGTTAATTATGAGTCTGTTGTTGTAAAATAAATAAAAGATATATAAAATAAAGATGTATAAATAGAAGACTCTATTATTAATATAATTAGCTCAATAATTGTTATATATATATAATAATATTATATGTTGTATTGTGTATATATATACAAAGATAAGAAAAAGTATTAAAAATAAAGAGAGAGAGATTTGCATTTGATACTATCTCAATATAATAAAGATGGTTAATATTGCTATTAATATTATATGTAAAGAGTAATAGAAAATAGAGTTTAAAATACTTATAAAATAAAATAGGAGAAAGAATTGTAGTAGAAATATAAGGAGAATAGTATTTGATTGTAGCATAAAGAGGGAATAGATTTCTTATTACTTGCTTCTGTGTAAGAAAGAAAAGAGAGAGTATTTTTATTTCTTGTTGTGTGTAAAGCCTCGTACCATACCCCCCCTATTTATACATGCATGGGGTCTTGATTTTCAACACATATTTAATATTCATTCTCTCTTTGAAAATATGAGTCTTGCATGGGAATGGGCATCCGCGTTGCTCATTCTTATCACAACACTCCCCCTTGGATGCCCATTTAGGATTATTGTCTCATTAAAACCTTACCAAAGGAAAACCCTGTGGGAAAAAAACCTTAGTGAAGGGAAAAGAGTACAATATCCTTTGTGATGGGGACTGCCTCATTAAAAACCTTGTCAAGAAAAACCCAATGGGAAAAAAACCTGACCAAGGAAAAAAGAGTACAGTCTCCCCCTCTTGCCGACATCATTTAACGTCTCGAAATCGGCGCATCCCAATCTCATGTACCAATCTTTCAAAGGAGGATTTTGGGAGTGACTTTGTAAATAAATCTGCCAGATTGTCACTTGAACGGATCTGTTGGACATCAATTGTCCCTTGATTTTGAAGGTCATGAGTGAAGAAGAATTTGGGAGAAATATGCTTTGTTCTATCACCTTTGATGTATCCACCCTTAAGTTGAGCAATGCATGCTGTATTATCTTCAAACAGGACAGTTGGAGCTATCTTATGATCAATCAGTCCACATGATGACATAATATATTGAATCAGACTCCTTAGCCAAAAACACTCGCGACTAGCTTCATGAATCGCCAGTATTTCAGCATGATTAGAGGATGTTGCAGCAATTGTCTGTTTCGTGGACCTCCAAGATATAGCTGTACCACCATATGTAAACATATATCCTGTTTGAGATCTCCCTTTATGTGGATCAGACAAGTAGCCAGCATCTGCATAGCCAACTAGTTGTGACTTGGATCCATAGGGGTAGAACAATCCCATATCAACCGTTCCATGAAGATATCGAAAAATTTGTTTGATTCCACTCCAATGTCTTTTGGTTGGAGAGGAACTATACCTTGCTAGTAAATTCACCGCGAATGATATGTCAGGTCGCGTATTATTAGCAAGATACATTAGTGCTCCAATGGCACTAAGATATGGTACTTCAGGACCAAGGATATCTTCATTTTCTTCTTTAGGACGGAATTGATCCTTTTTCACATCCAAAGATCTTACGATCATTGGGGTACTTAATGGATGTGACTTATCCATATAAAATCTCTTCAAGATCTTTTCTGTGTATGTTGTTTGATGAATAAAGATCCCGTCTTTTATATGCTCGATCTGCAGGTCGAGACAAAATTTAGTCTTTCCAAGATCTTTCATCTCAAACTCTTCTTTTAGAGTTTTTATAATTGTTGGAATCTCTTCAGGAGTCCCAATGATATTTAAATCATCAACGTACACAGCAATTATAATGAACCCAGATGTAGTTTTCTTTATGAAAACACATGGGCAGATATCATCATTCTTGAATCCGTTTTTGGCCAGATACTCAGTAAGACGATTATACCACATTCGTCCAGATTGCTTTAGACCATATAAAGATCTTTGCAATTTGACTGAGTATAACCCTTGCGAATATTCATTGGATGGTTTAGATATCTTTAATCCTTCAGGGACTTTCATATAGATATCCCGATCTAATGAGCCGTATAAATAGGCTGTTACCACATCCATTAAATGCATATGCAGTTTATGATATGCAGATAAGCTGACCAAATAACGCAAAGTTATCGCATCCACTACAGGGGAATACGTTTCTTCATAATCTATACCGGGCCTTTGTGAAAAACCTTGTGCCACAAGTCGGGCTTTATAGCGCACAACTTCATTTTTCTCATTTCGTTTTCTCACAAATACCCACTTATATCCAACAGGTTTTACATCTTCAGGTGTACGGACTACAGGTCCGAAGACTTCACGTTTTGCAAGTGAGTCTAATTCAGCCTTCATGGCTGCTTCCCATTTTGGCCAATCATTTCTTTGTCGACATTCTTCGACTGATCTTGGCTCAAGATCCTTACTTTCATGCATGATATCTACTGCCACATTATATGCAAATATTTCATTGACAATTGTCTTATTTCGGTCCCATTTCTCTCCTGTAAAGACATAATTTATCGAGATCTCGTCATTTTCACAATTTTCAGGTACCTGAACGTCTTCTGGCGTTATATCAGAATTTTGGACAACTGCAGGTGTCTCTACTATGTCTTTTTCAACAGGAATAATATTTACCTCTTTTCTCTTTCGAGGATTTCTATCTTTGGAACCGACAGGCCTGCCACGCTTCTGGCGTGTATTTGCTTCAGTGGCAGTTTGTCCAACTGGGACATCAATTCGAATTGGGGCATTTTCCGCCCTGCCACGCTTCTGGCGTGAATTCGCTTCAGTAGCTACTTGTCCTACTGGGACATCAATTCGAATTGGTACATTTTCCGCTGGTATATAAGATTTGGTTATCCTCTTTGTATCGGAAAATGCATCAGGCAATTCATTTGCTATTCTTTGCAAATGTATAATCTTTTGAACTTCTAGTTCACATTGCGCTGATCGAGGATCTAAATGCATCAACGATGATGCATTCCAATTAAGTTCCTTTTCAGGAAGCTTATTCTCTCCCCCTAATGTTGGAAATTTTGATTCATCAAAATGACAATCCGCAAACCGGGCTTTAAACACATCACCAGTTTGTATCTCAAGATACCTCACTATAGAGGGAGAATCATATCCAACATATATCCCCAATTTTCTTTGGGGTCCCATTTTGGTGCGATTAGGTGGCGCAATGGGAACATATATCGCACACCCAAATATTCTTAAATGGGAAACATTTGGCTGCTGGCCAAAAGCTAATTGCATAGGAGAGAACTGATGGTAACTCGTTGGCCTCAAACGAATAAGTGCTGCAGCATGTAAAACTGCATGCCCCCAAACCGAGGTTGGGAGATTTGTTCTCATAAGCAAGGGTCTAGCAATTAATTGGAGACGCTTAATAAGTGATTCTGCTAACCCATTTTGTGTGTGAACATAAGCTACTGGATGTTCAACACTTATTCCATTAGCCATACAATAAGCATCAAAAGCTTGGGAAGTAAATTCACCAGCATTATCAAGACGAATTGCTTTAATTGGATTTTCTGGAAATTGTGCTTTTAATCGAATAATTTGAGTCAGTAATCTCGCAAACGCCAGGTTGCGAGAAGATAATAAGCACACATGTGACCATCTTGAAGATGCGTCTATCAGGACCATAAAATATCTAAAAGATCCACATGGTGGATGAATAGGTCCACATATATCACCTTGAATCCTTTCTAGGAATTCAGGGGACTCAAATCCAATCTTTACTGGTGATGGCCTTAAAATTAACTTCCCTTGAGAACATGCAGCACAACAAAATTCACTAGTTTTAAGAATCTTCTGGTCCTTTAGTGAATGTCCATGAGAGTTTTCAATAATTCTTCTCATCATGGTTGTTCCCGGATGACCCAAACGGTCGTGCCAAGTTATGAATTCATTTGGGCTAGTAAACTTCTGGTTTACAGTGGCATGTGATTCAATTGCACTAATCTTGGTATAATACAACCCAGATGAAAGAGAGGGTAATTTCTCTAATATAACTTTCTTATTTGAATCATGAGTTGTGATATATAAATACTCATGATCTCCCTCATTCATAGTCTCAATATGATATCCATTTCGGCGAATATCTTTAAAGCTCAACAAGTTTCTTCGAGAATTGGTAGACAATAGTGCATTATTTATTATAAATTTTGTTCCTCCAGGAAACAAAATTACAGCTCTTCCGGAGCCTTCAATCACATTGCCTGAGCCAATGATAGTATTAACACACTCTTCTTTTGGCACAAGATGGGTAAAATATATATCACTTTTGAGAATAGTGTGTGAACTTGCACTATCCGCAAGGCATACATCTTCATTACATATCCTTGCCATTCTTCAAAAACAAATAATAATAAAATGAGTAGTATGCATAGTTAAATTGAATACTTGATCAGAATTATTTTCTAAGAAATACTGTACATAAAATAATGTCATATACTAAAATTTTATTTTAAAATTTGACACATTTAATAATTTCAAAATTCATTAATATTTCATTATTTATGTACATCACATTTGAAACTTAAATACATAGAAAATAAAACTTAACAATTATTTATTTACATATATACTTCACAATCCCACATATTAAACTATTCCATCATTGATCAAATGACCAATATTTCCTTCAGGATCCTCAAAGAAATCAGATACATCATAATGAGTGGTGGAGTTCTCAGCATCATTTGAAACAAAATTTGTTTCCTTTCCTTTGTCGTTCTTTTTCAAAGATGCCTAGTAAAGATCGACTAGGTGCCTTGGGGTACGACAGGTACGAGACCAATGGCCCTTTCCACCACAGCGGAAACACTTCTCCTCGGTTGATTTATTCTGCCCGATATTCTTTTCTTTGTCCCACTTCTAGTGAGATCCTCTCTTTTGAACATAATTCCTTTTCCTTCCATAATTTTTCTTGTTATTAAAAGCTTGCCATTTACCTCTTCTGGGGTAATGATTTGCCGCATTTACTTCAGGAAATGGGGCGGCGCCAGCTGGGCGCGCTTCATGATTTTTTAATAACAACTCATTGTTGCGTTCGGCAACAAGAAGGCAAGAAATTAACTCAGAATATTTTTTGAACCCTTTCTCTCGATACTGCTGCTGCAGGAGCACATTCGAGGCATGGAAGGTTGAGAAAGTTTTCTCCAACATATCATGATCAGTTATTTTTTCCCCACACAATTTCATCCGTGAGGTGATTCGAAACATTGCAGAATTATATTCATTTATAGATTTAAAATCTTGTAAACGCAAATGCGTCCATTCATATCGGGCCTGAGGAAGTATCACCGTTTTCTGATGATTATACCTTTCTTCAAGGTCTTTCCAAAGATCTGCAGGATCTTTTAATGTAAGATACTCATTTTTCAATCCTTCGTCAAGATGACGACGGAGAAAAATCATGGCTTTAGCTTTATCCTTCTGGGATGCATTATTTTCAGCCTTAATGGTATCTCCAAGATCCATTGAATCAAGATGGATTTCAGCATCTAGTATCCATGATAAATAATTGTTTCCAGATATATCGAGAGCATTGAATTCAAGATGAGAGAGCTTCGACATAATGAAAATTTGTTACCTGAGTCTTCCTAAAGATTTGATCAGAGTCTCGTGCTGATAACGTATTGTAAAATAAATAAAAGATATATAAAATAAAGATGTATAAATAGAAGACTCTATTATTAATATAATTAGCTCAATAATTGTTATATATATATATAATAATAATATTATATGTTGTATTGTGTATATATATACAAAGATAAGAAAAAGTATTAAAAATAAAGAGAGAGAGATTTGCATTTGATACTATCTCAATATAATAAAGATGGTTAATATTGCTATTAATATTATATGTAAAGAGTAATAGAAAATAGAGTTTAAAATACTTATAAAATAAAATAGGAGAAAGAATTGTAGTAGAAATATAAGGAGAATAGTATTTGATTGTAGCATAAAGAGGGAATAGATTTCTTATTACTTGCTTCTGTGTAAGAAAGTATTTTTATTTCTTGTTGTGTGTAAAGCCTCGTACCATACCCCCCTATTTATACATGCATGGGGTCTTGATTTTCAACACATATTTAATATTCATTCTCTCTTTGAAAATATGAGTCTTGCATGGGAATGGGCATCCACGTTGCTCATTCTTATCACAACATCTGTAATATAATTTATCACTTTCTCCTCCTCTTCAAGTATATCCATAAGTTCAGCTTTTATCCCCTCAGCATCAGATACATGGTTAATTTGACAGGAATTAATCATGAGGTCTCCCTTCATGACTTTTAAAATCTCCTTGCAATATGTTCTCCTTGAATTCGGATTTGACCCTTTAATGTTACTTTTAGAAGGCATATTTAAATCAATCATCAATTTTTTAATATTTATTTTGAAAACTCATTTGACTGGATATTATCACCAATATAAAAAACTCTCCTCACATAAGTCAATCAAAAAAATAAATAACTTAAACACATGAATTGTTGCATAATAATTGTGCTAATTCCTGATTAATGTTATGTATGTCCTTATCATCACATAACATGTACTTGTTCCAAACAAGATAGAATAATGCTATAAAAGAGTCCATCGTGACAAAATTGCAAATCAATTCTCAAGAATGAACAATAAAATAATACTATTTGTAAATAAACTGTTACCTACTTCCATCAAGTATTTGTAATATATTTTCCTCACTTGTTTCTGTGTTGTTGACCGATGATGTGTAGAACAAAATTTTTTAACGTTATTAGACATTTTACGTTAGTTAGTATGTACACATACAAAGATCTGTTAAACATAATTAAAAGCAACAAATTTATTTTTATACTATTTTTCCATCATAATAAATTGATAACGATGGCATTTAAGACATTTAGAAATAAATTTAGATAAGAACGAGAGAGATGAGTAAAAATGAAATGAATAATATTTTGGTGCGAATAATGCCTTAGACTCGTCAATAAAATATATCGGTAGAGTTTACAATTTTATCATTGGGCTAAGGACCAGATCGTCACTACTTTAGATGAATTAAGCCACGTATCAATGCTGATTGCTTAGATCATAGGCAAATAACAGAGAAAAATTTCCATATTTAAAAGATTGATTTTTTTAACTTTATGATAAATTAAAAGTATTATAGTTTTTGGGAGGAACATAGAAATGATTAACTTTTAATAAATTGTACTTTTAACTAATCTTTTAAAAGTTCATATAATAATGTATGCGTCATATTACTAGGGGAAGCAATCATACTCTTAAAATGATGTAAAACATTTACACAAACCACATAATAATAAATATTTTTGAAATATCAGTGGAGCAAATATTTTTATGCGAGTGGGTCCGTCCCTGATGGTAATGGTTCGTGATCCCGTTCCACGAGACCCACGCCACGCAACATTTATATATTGAACAATACTAGGAACCAAAAGGGTATTAGCAAAAAATCAGCCAAAATACTTTTGGTGAATTCAAAATTTATACGAATTAATATATACAGATATTTCTTCTACTAAGTATCAGAATGTTTTTTTTTTATACTAAATGGATGTTCTTTTATATACTTTTCGTATTTTTTGTATTGCAAATGTGAATGTCTTTATTTCTTTAAAAATTTTATAGATATTTAATTATTTTTGCTAAAATATAATTAGATGTTTCTTTTGTTAAGTATTAGGATATTTTTTTTTCATATTAAATGAATGTTTTTTTTTATAATTCTATAATTGTGTAGTTTGCAGTCTCTTTAATCATCAAAATGGCACCTAATATCGCAAAACGCAGAGAGCAACATCTGCAACAAAAAAAAACATAAAATAAAAATAAAAAATAAAATTTTATTATTTTCACTTTTTTTTATAAAAATTAAAAATAAAAAACACTAAAAATAAAATAAAAATAAAAAAGCAAAAAACTGCGATGGGTTGGGCTATAGCTGTTCATGGCGGCGCCCGCGACATCTCCCGTTCACTGCCACATGACCGCCAGCCCTGTGAAGAAGCCCTCCGCCAATGCCTTCAAATTGGCGTCGAAGCTCTTGAATCCAATTCACCTCCTTTGGACGTGGTTGAACTCGTGGTACAGTAATAACCGTAACGGTATTTGTCTTCACTTTCATCAAAGATCCTGTGATCTCATGCTTTTACTCTTCTGTATAGGTTCGTGAACGGGAGAATATTCCGCACTTCAATGATAGTAGGGGTTCTGTTTTGAGGGCGTCGCGGAGAGCATAGAAGTCGCCGGCGCTTCCAGCAGCATTGGCAAGAGAGAGATCTGTGTGTGATTATTGGAGGTGAGTAAGTTAACGTGAGAGAAAAGAAGAAGGCTTTTATAGGTTTTAATTAGGTTTACCTAATTAATTTTAAATTTTAAATTTTTTAAATTTTGAATTTAAAAAATTTTAAAATTAATTATTAATATAAATTAATGTGATTTTGTTTAGTTTTTGGCTGATTCCCTTTTGATTCTATATATTTTTTCTTATATATTTTAAATTGATTCCATTAAAAAATATCAAAATTAACAGAAAAAATAAAACCCCTTTTATTATATCTAATACGAAAAACCGCTTACATGGACAGTGGAACATACAAGACAATACCAACTTTAGCGCAAACTTGAGATTTTCTCTAGTCAATATACTCGTCACAGAAGATTTAAAAAAAAAAACTTTTAAACAGGGTTAGTAGGATTCCAATTACACTAAACCTTCGGATAAACTTATGAATCCCTGCCTACCCAATTTCTATTTCTTAATTGATAGTTAATTTTTCTAAGAGTAAAATATATTTTATATTCTTAATATTTTTAAAAAATTTTAAAAATATTTTTAATATTTAATTTGTCTTAATTTTATCCTTAATATTTACGATAAATTTTAATTTTGCGGTTAATTTTAAATTTTTTATGGTCAATATTTTTTTTAATTTTATTCTCTAAAAACATTTTTTTTCTTAATTATTACCATTATCTCCAAAATCTTTTTTTTTTCTCTTCTAAACACACTCCTTTTCAAATCTACCATGATCGCCATCATCATTTTTTTTATTTGTATTTATTTTTAAAAAATAAAAAATAGAAGATTAATTTTTTTTCCACTTACAAGTATTATCCCTCAGCTACTTATGAATGATAATCATAAAACTTTTAAAGTTAAAAGAAAATTATATATTAATAATTTTCTCTATCTTCTAAAACATAATAAATATTCATCTTGGTATATAAGTAGATAATGAAAATTTCAAATATATTAGCATCACTATCTCCTTCAATTGGTGACCGTGATAAAAGTTGAAATTTGTGGAACTACAATTTAAAACACGGTGATGAGAGAAGGCTATGGTGCGGTGAGAAATGATTGGAATTGGAGGTTGCATTGGCAATGGAAGAAATGAGAGTGGGGGTGAAGACGAAAGGTGAGGGGTGGCTACTGTTAAAATTGTGGGAATGAGAATGAGTTGGGATTGAGAGCAGAGAGGGGGAGAGAGATGATGATGATAGAGAGAAATGAGTAAAATTAGAGAAAAAAAATATTAACCATAAGTTGATCATAAAAATTTTAAATTAGGAGTAAATTTGAAACTTATGAAAAACGCTAGGAAAAAATTAAACATTAGAGATATTTTAATATTTTTTTAAAAAGATTAAGAATAAAAAATATACCTAGCATTTAATGTAATATCCTACCACACGGAGTCTTATGCTTAAGTCATAAAATTGAGGTGGCAAGGAATTACGACCTCTAGAAGTAAAAGTATATATATATAATAACAATAGTAGTTGAAGGGAAATTATACCGAGGAGCCTGTGAAGAAATGTTTAAAATAAAAGTCGTAATGCTCACGTAAACGGAAAATTTGTGTGTGAGGAAACCTAAGATTCATAAGTATAGTAAACACAGAAAGTAGGAGTAGAGGGTCAAGGATACAAAATAACAAGCTCCTAACTCAGCCTGCGAAGCTAAGGCTGGCCGGAGAATATTTACA
Organism: Arachis hypogaea; assembly: GCF_003086295.3. NCBI lineage: Eukaryota > Viridiplantae > Streptophyta > Magnoliopsida > Fabales > Fabaceae > Arachis > Arachis hypogaea. The sequence continues at coordinate 28,586,121 of NC_092048.1, forward strand.
TACTTATATACATAATCCGAAACCCAAAATACATACATAAAACCCTAGTTCTCGATAAATCTCTAGGAGGAGCAAATAAACAAGTATATAAGAGGAGAATTTATATATACATATATCAAAAGATTAAAAGAAACCCCAAAAGAAACCACTTCGCTTCAGAAGCTTCAGACGCCTAGCGAGGTGCCTCTCGACCTGCATCTGAAAAACACAACATAATATGGGTTGAGAACCGGAGGTTCTCAGCATGGTAAAGGTGCCACGTACATAAGATATAAGGTCCTAGGAGTGCCAGAGGCATTCCTAGAATGCCGACACTCAGATTATAATTCTTAAGGAACTAAAATAGAAACCATAAGCAGGGGTAGATATCTAAGGTTCTTAAGGTTCTAACTCAATCCTAACTTAATCTCTCAAATAACAATCCACTCACTGTCTCATTTAACTCTAACCCTTACCACTGACCCAACCAGTCACGGCCTATGCCCCAAATCAAACCAACTCAGACTCCGGCCCAAATAAACTCAACCTGGCCTTTGGCCCATTTCAAATCAAATCAACATTATCACCCGTCCACCACCAAGGTAGTCAAAACAGAAAGACAATCACAAACACAAGAAAATACAAGGCAAACACATTTAAAGAGCAGTTACAGCAAGTATCACATTTATCAGTTAAACAGAATTCATCAGATAGGCAAACCAAATCAATTATGCACACCCAAACAAAGCAAACAAATGTAACATGATGCATGCCTGTCCTACTGACCGTGAGCTCACGTGTCGGTTAAATCGTCAGAACCCGACACATCTGGTAGCTAACCCAGACATTTGTCTCTAGGTTGCGCATCTCAAAGAGGATCATAAACGAAGGAGAGTGCCTTTCCACATAGAAGGAGTGTGCATTTCCACCTTCTCTTGGAGGGATACGAATGAGAGTGCCTTTCCACATCGAAGGAGCGTGCCTTTCCACCTTACAACCAGAGAAGAATGTGTGGGAAACAATACGAAGGAGAGTGCCTTTCCACTTTTCCCACACCCTCATCACGACAAGAGAGGGAACTTCTGTCCTCAACTTGCCATCTGAATACACTTTCAAGTTAACGAGCAAGCGGGATCGCACCCAAATCTTGCCCTCTTGACCATTCCGGCCACACATAGTCATTCCCAATCTCATAATTAGCATTTCAGTTCAGTTACTCTAGACATTCCTTTACTTCCAAGTAACCTTGCTTTCCATAGCCTAATCTCATTACTTTCAACCTTTACTTCATCTCCAAGTTACCTCTATTTCCTAACTCCATTTTATTACTAAGCTTACTATCCAAATTTAGAACTAACAGCATGAAAACAGAGGTTTAGGAGGTCAATTGGCTTGAAAACACAAAATAATGATTTGCTGAAAAACAAGGGTATGCATACGCATGCACCTGTCTGCGTACGCATACGCACTGGACAGAATAGAACGCATGCGTATGACATAGAACGCATGTGTACGCAATGGAGTGAGTGAATTAGTGTGACATTAAGGAAGAGTAGTGTGTGAGTTCTAAGTTGCATGCGGTTTAGAACACACACACTAGCATAGAGAGCTATGTAACAATTACACAAGAAGAAAGCGCACAATTCACTCATTCTAGTGTGCTTGAAATACTTTAAAGAGACTTGTAAGTTAAGATAAACAAAAAAGTAATAAAGAAGTATGAAAGCACTAAAAAAAATAATCAAGTAATTGTGAATTGGATAATGAATGGACATAGATCGATGTGCAAGTAAACTTAGTGAACCAAATGAAATATAGAGCTCACACATCAAACAATGACACATATTGAAGTTTGTTTGCAACACCTAAATAACATAAGGGTGGAACACATGGGTGCTATGAAACTTAGGAAAAAGAAAATAGAAATTAAAATTAATCACATAGCAAGCATGGTCCACAAAACTTTACAAAGCTAAAAAATATGTCACTAGGTAAGCTTTCGATCCAATTCTACAATTCCACAATCTCAATGCATGAAATAGATGATGTAAATAAGGGTCAATCATAAACAAGTATCACCTAACAAAAAATGCATTGATAATACACAATTGCCTCATCATAGATAATGAAATCAAATCATATGCTGGCCAAAACATGCAATTTAGAATCCTAAAAATATTCTTGAAGGCAATGTCATACACTTGGTATTCATAAATGTTAAACATAAAAAACTCAAAACCAAATAACAAAATATAACCTTAACAATGAATATAAAAAACAGTTATGCTAAAATAGCACCCAGTTAATAATAAGCAGCAATAAACAGCAAACAAAATTAATAATCCAACAGTTATCGTGAAAACAAAAATTAAATAAAAATAAAATTAAATAACTAACTAACTAACTAACTAAAAGAGTTGGTGATAGATGGTGATTGGTTGTGTTGGATGATGGTTGAAGGAGGGAAAAAAAGAGGAGAAGAGAAAAGAAGAAAATAAATAGAGAGAAGAGAAGAGAAGAAGTGAGTGAAACGAGGCAGGGAGTCACGCGTACGCGTCAGGTCAGGCGTACGTGTGAATGGCAGCAATGGGATGCGACGCATATGCATCGTCGATGCGCACGCGTGATGGCGCAGAGAGAGACAGATGACGCGTACGCGTAGGTCACACGTACGCGTAGGTCAAAATTGAGCTAGAGGCACAATTTCAGCACACTATGCGCACAACTCTCTGGAATTTGTACTGCACCTGGAAAATTTGGGTATCACGCGTACGCGTGGGATATTGGAAACTTGGGGGTCACGCGTACGCATGGGGGACGCGTACGCATGGCTGGGTCCTCTCTTTTTCAAAATTTTTCAAGTTCTAGCACCAAACCAAGCATTATTCCAAACATCCAAACAGCTATCAAAACACAATCAAACCTTATTTAACATATTAGACTACCAAATAAACTCAACTAGTCAAACAAAACTTGAAATTAAACTAATTTTACCAATATTTACAAAAGAGAAAAGTGAAAAGATGTTACCATGGTGGGCTGTCTCCCACCTAGCACTTTTATTTATTGTCTTTAAGTTGGTCTTATGGGAAGCTCTCATTAAGGTGGCTTGTGCTTGAATTCATCTTGGAACTTCCACCAATGCTTGAATCTCCAATAAGCTCCATCATTCCAAATCATTTGCATCAAGCCTTGATGGAGTTCTTCACAAGCTTGGAGCTTCCAAAGTTGATTCACATCTTGTGATCCGGGATCCCACACTTTGTTTTTACACCTGTCTTCAAGTTGATCATGGTAATTCCCTCCGGGTGGTAAACAAACCGAATTCTCACTTAGGCACCAAACTATCCTCTTAGATCCATGAAATTTGGTTCTACACCGACCATTGCATCTACTCTTTGAAGATTCAACCATAACAAGCCTAGATTTACAACGCCAACCACTAAACATCCTTCTCTTATGTTTCATTCCACAAAGCACCCTAAGTTGGCCATCCGTTTCAAGCAAACCCAATTCAAGTGGGATAATAAAGCTAAGAGTGATGAGTTTTACCCACTCAAATGAAGAATTAGATGGCAATTTAGGTAGAGAAGTTCCCAATGACCTTGATAAGGTATGTTCCACTCCCATCCATCCTTTTTGAAGGGCTTCCACCACTTGACAAGATTCTTCAAGCTTTTCCTCTTGCCAAGCTTCCTCAAGTTCACATTCTTCCTCACCAATTTCTTCTAGCTCTTCCCCATCACTCAAGTCATAAATAGGAGGTTGAGTGAAATCTACCTCAACATCAATTCCAAGTCCAATGGGGGAGGATTCATCAAGCTCAAAAAGATCATATGTTGATGCGGAATCATCATAAATAGGGGGACTTATTGCTTGCCCCATCTCTTCTAATTCTTCATTCACAATATGTCTTGGAGGTTGTGCACTATCCTCCTTAACATCATTTTCAAACTCCATAGAAGAGGACTCTTCAATTTGAGATTCCTCTTTGTATTCAGCATCTCCTAAATTTTCAACCACTTCCTCTTCTTCAACAATCTCGGCTTCCTCCTTTTGTTGCAATTCTTGCTTTAACCCATTCTCTTCACTTTGAAAGTCCAAATTCTCCTTCTCATTGTGCTCCTCAACTAATCCTCCACATTTAACAATAAGGGTGTCTTGGATAGTTGAGCACAATGATGCCAACTGGCTCATCACTTCAGTTAAGCTAGCCGCGACTTTCTCTTGCTTTTGGCAACGAGTTAGAAGTTCTTGTTGTTCTTGCATTAGGGGTTGGAGAGATTGGTCCAATGAGGGTGGTGGTAGAAGAGAGGATTTATTGTTTGAAAAAAAGGTATTGTAGTTGAAAGGTGGTTCATATTGGTGAGAGTCTTGAGGTGGTGTATAAGAAAATAGTGGTTCTTGAGAGTATTAGTGTTGGAATGGTGGTGGCTCTAGGTATGGTTCATATAGTGGTTGGTGTGGTATGTATGGGTTAGGATCATATGGAGGTGAATGGTAGTATGAGACTTGTGAGTAGGGTTGAGGGCTATGTTGAGGACAATGAGGATCACTACATCCATGAGGTTGGTAATCATTAGGAGTTAGATTGTACCCATAAGAAACCGACGGAGGTTGTTGCCATGAAGGTTGTCCATATGCTTGAGGTTCCTCCCACCTTTGATTTCCAAATTCTTGATGTACATCCTCATTGAAGCTTCCATTTCCTAGAACATAGTTTGAAGCAAACTCATAGCCAAAGTGGTGAGAATTCATAGTAGCAAGAGAAAATGAAAATAAAAACTAACAAAAAACAAGAAAAACAAGATGCTACAACTAACAAAAACTAGCAAACAGACCAAAATCAAGCTATTCACAATATTAACATATATACAATAACCAATAACAAGCACACATTGCAATTCCCCGACAACGGTGCCAAAAACTTGAAAGAGCAAAACCGTCGGCTTAGAATTTCTTCTCGGTTAGAGGAAATAACTTCGTTGCAAGTATAGTTCCAAACCAACAAGTAATGCTCAATCAAAGTTTAATTTTTGGTTGTCACAAGTCCAACCCAATAAAAATAACCGAGAGTATTAGTCTCGGGTCATTCTCTCTAGGAATTACAATCGAGTGCTCAATTATTGGTTATGAAGTTCAAGGAGGATTGGGTTGATTAAACAAGAAATTAAAAAAGGCAAGAATATAAAGCAAGTAACTAAAAAAAGCAAGTAATAAAGAGAGACATTCATGGCAAGGATTGAGAATCTAGGCTTTCTATCCTAGTCATTAATTATCATACGATGATTAACAAGAGCTAATCTTATTAAGTCATCTTCAACATCGGAAGAAGGTACAATGTTATCTTCAACATAGGAAGAAAGTCAAATAGGACTAGTTAATCTCAATCCAAAAGTCCTAATCAACTTACTAATTGAATTAGCAAGAGATTAGAGTCAATGGAAACAATATTAACTAACACCCCTAGATCACTAACATGAGTTGGATATTAATGACTCAAGATTGCCTAATTTCTCTTTCCGAGCCAAGAATGCTAAAAAATCTACTCTAACATCCACCCAAGCATTTTGTCAAACACTTGGAAGGCATAAAAGGAAAGCATCATAAAATTGTAAGAATATTAAATATACAACTATCCAATGTAAGAAATTAACAATAGCAACTAAAGAAAGCAACAATAAACAAAGAAATATTAAATTGCATTAAAAGGAGATCCAAATCCAACAAGAGTTCATCAACATAAAAGAGGCATAAAAGAGAAATTAACAATGTAAACTAAGAGAACAAAGATGTAGGAACAAGAGATTACAAGAAAAATTAGATGAAAACAAGAATTAAACCCTAGATTTAAGAGGAATTAACCTAATTTTAACCTAATTCTAGAGAGAAGAGGGAGCTTCTCTCTCTAGAAACTACCTAAAGCATGATCCTAAACTAATCTAATTGCTTTCCCTTTGACCCATCTTGAATTCTGCATCAAATAGCCTTAGAAATGAGTTGGATCTGGGCCTAGAAAGCTCAGAAATTGCCACCAGCAAATTCACTTTAATGAGGTCACATGACCAATGTCACGCGTGCGCGTGGCCAACGCATGTGCGTCGCTGGCAAATTTTCTCCTCACGCGTATGCGTGGCCCTAAATTCTCCAAATGCTCATTTCTTCATGAATTCTCCACTTGCATGCTTTTCTCTTCACTTATTCCATCCAACACTTGCCTTATGAACCTGAAATCACTCAACAAACACATCAAGGTATCGAATGGAATTGAAGTGAATTAAATTTGGCTATTTAAAAGCCTAAAAAGCATGTTTTCACTCTTAAGTACAAATTAGGAGAAATTCACAAAACTATGCTATTTCATTGAATAATTGTGAGATAAGTTGATAAAATTCCCTAAATTAAGCACAAGATAAATCACAAAATTGGGGTTTATCAGTATGTCCCCTGTATGCGTACGCATGAAAGGACATTTGGCCAAAAATTTGGCTAAGTCTGAAATCTGTAGAATTTCAATTTAAAACCTCAAACTTTCGACGCGCATAACTTTTTCGTTTTAAAATATTTTTCATCCATTTTTCGAACGGTGTAAATTTCACGGACCCAATTTTTATACAAAATAAGTTTGAAATTATTTGGAGGTCCGGAAGCCAAGTTTTGGCTCACCAAAATTCGGTCAAAAACTAATTTTTCCAAGCTCAAACCTCAATTTTATTATGACTACATTCAATCCCCATAACTTATATATATATCCAGTACAAACACACTTCATAGCAATCCTATACAACACCACTAACCACTTATCATATCACAAACCATTATACTTCTATGTTTACCCAATTCACACCTTGAACTTCTTATTTCCAACAATAAAATCACCAACATGTTATCATACATACATATAATCAATATCACCAATTTATCAACAATATTAAAACACCAAGGAGGCATTATATCCCCACCATAACCATAATCACCAACACATGTTTAATCCCCATCATCAATCGATATCATAATTACTAAACATTCAACATACATAATCATTCCATCTTATCCTATGATTCTCTAACCTAAGTTTTCACAGAACATTATATATTAAATATGGGAAACCTAAACAATACCTTGGCCGATTTTCCGAATAACCCAAGACATGCCACCAAAGCACCAAACACAGTCCAGAAGGTCCAAAATCACTAATGCACGTCACCCAAACTCCATCGAATTCCAAAACTCACAATTCAAGCTCCAACATATACATATATACACCTAAATTTACATATATCACACATACATACACAAACTCAATACTTAATACACAAATTCAAGGAATTAACTAGGATTAGTGATCCTTACCGTATATGTGATTCAATTAAGCCAAAACCTACCAATTTCTCAAGTCCGTTTGATTCTAAAACATCAAATTAACCAAAATCTCAATACCCCAAAATCTCAACATTTTCAAACTGAAGAAGAGAGAATAGAAACTGAGAATATGATTTTCTCACCCTGAAAGGTACTGAGTTTGATAGAGCTCGTCACTACGAACGCGTGGTTGCAAACGGTGCGACAATCGAAACTCCGGATCGAAAGTTATGGCAAATTGAAATCAAAGGAAGGGTTTAAGGTTCTTATTTGCTCCCCCATACCCCCATTTCAGCATGATTCCCTATTCTTGAAGGGAGGAGTGGCTGAAAGCATGGTTTTATATAGGGTGGAGTAAGTGGGTTTGGGATTTGGGCCCAATACAGGCCCGGTTTATTCGGTTCGGTCTGTTTGGCTTAATTTTGAGTCAAATTTTTTAAAATTAGTGTCAAAATTCTTATTTTAATTTTCTCTATCATATTAAACCATAAAAATCATATTTCTAATTATCTTGATTAATAATTAATTTATTGACTAATTATTTACTAATTTCTCGAATTTTACACTTAATTCCTTGATATGTTAATTCTCTTAAGCAAATGAAATATTCTAATTTGTTGGACAAATTCCATCTAAAAAATTTTTTAGTAAGACTCAAAAAAATTACACAATCACACAATCAAATTATCTATATATCCCTAGATAAATGTTAATTAAACTATGGTGTTTATCACTTGAAAAAGCTTACATGTGAATTTTTCATAAATCTTAAATTGTAGACAATTTACATCTTCAATTAAGGAAAAATTATGGTAAAACTCAATTAATAGAAATAGAAACTTGCATTAAGAAAAAAGAGGAGTGTTAGGGCCAACAAGTTTTATGATTTGTAGCTATTAATTAGTTATTATTGGTGTTTTTAATGGTGTGAGATTTCATCTAATAGTGTAGGATTACTCACTTTTCTAGTTTTTTTTTATTAGTTAAGTGTTAGCCAAATTTTAATAAAAATGCTGGCCTTAGACTTTCTCAAAAAAATATCAATGTAACATCGTGGTAGTTAATCTACATCCTCAATCTAGCTATACATATTTAAAGTAAAGCAAAAAAAAAGAGAAAAAAAAATAGCAAACTTTATGGTCTTCTTGTCCCCGTTGTAACAAGACGAAGCTTTCAATCCTTTTGAAGATGACATTTCTTTTCTTTTCTCTCTGTTACCTCTTTTGATCATGCTTTATTGTGTCTTAGAATGATTTAATATGTAAAAATTAGCTATTTTTAGGATACAGTACTACGTTTAGCCTTATTACGAATTATTGTACTGACGCTATGTTGGGGTTGGTAAGTTAGTGGCACGACAAAGTGTTTTGGTTAACATGGTATTTTTTTTATTACGACAGTTCCAAAAAATATTGTTATCTTATGATACCGTTTTAGTATATTATGAGATAGTTTTTAAAAAGGTTAAGTACAATTTTAGTTTTTAAAGTATAGGTCGAAAATTTTTTTTGTCCCAAATTTTTTTGTATATAAAATCGTCCATAAAATTTAACTTGGTTTTAAAACCATCCTTACTTTAGGGACCAAAATCGTACGAAAGTGACGGCGAAAGTGAAGGTAGAGGTGGATCATGGATAGCTTCTTCTTCTTCTTCCCTTCCCCCTTTTTCTTCTTCCCTTCTTCCTTCTCCCTTCTCACAATTTTCGACCAATAACTTAAAAACCAAAATCGTACTTAACTCTTTTTAAAATTACCACAATTACCATGTTAAAAAGGCAATTTTTGTAAACGTATATAAGGGCAGATGGATCCGTGTTTTAATCATGTTAAATGGCTAAAACGACAGTTCTAAAATTGTATAAAACAAAGTTATATCTATTATTTTATTTTGACAAAGTTAAAAAGAGAATTTTTTTAAAATAGTGATTCTTAAATTTCCATCTCATACAAAAATAAATAAATAAATAAATAAATAAAAGATATAATAATTTTCTTTAAACTCAGCGTAATACCCATAAAATGGTCATCATTAGAAACCACTGTAATACTCCAAAAATTTTAAAATCTCACCATGATCAGAAATCAAAACTCATAAATCATTAAAAAAAAAAATTCAAACTTAATGTATAATTCTTGTGGAAAGGCCAAGTGACTGGAAAAGGACTGCCTCTGGTCAGGTGGGAGGTCGCCATAACTCCTAAAAAGGCAGGAGGATTGGGTATTAGGGATACTTCCTGTGCTAACATGGCGCTTCTGGGAAAGTTGGTATGGGATTGTCTAAATAATAGTGAGAAGTTATGGGTGCAGGTTCTGAAGCATAAATATCTCAGGAATCAATCTGGTATGAACGGAAACAGTAGAAATTCTTCATCGGCTACCTGGAAGAACATTGTTAGTGCCTATGAGCATCTCAAGGAAGGGCTTCATTGGAATATTGGAGATGTCCACAAATCAGTTTGGTATGATGAGTGGACTCCTTTTGGTAAGCTTTGCAACCTTGTTCCTTATGTACATATTTCTGAATCAGATTTCATGGTGGCTGACTTGTGGAAAGGGGTGTCTTGGGAGGTTGATAGTCTTACCACGCCTATTCCGCATGAGATTAAGCAGTTTATTTATGGTCTGAGATATCCTAGTTTGACTGAGTTGGAGCCACAGTGGGAGTGGTGGCCTGCAGCAACAAAAAAGTATAGTGCAAGGGAGGGTTACAGATGGTTATTAAAGAAAACATTAAATTGGAATGCCAACAGTAATTGGAACTGGTTGTGGAACACAAACATTCCAGAGAAGTTCAAATTTACTATGTGGCTTAGCTTACATGATGCTCTACCAACTGAGACCTTTCGATTCAAGCGGCATTTAGCTTCTTCAGATATGTGTAAGAGATGTAACAAGGCGCAGGAGACTATGGAGCATTGCCTTAGAGACTGTGAACGATCAAAGGCAATCTGGTATATGTTGGATCCTAGTATCCTGGACTCGACGGCTGGTACTGCTCTTGAAGAGTGGTTTCGAAAGGCCTTGGCTAACAATGAGGCGTCCTTTGGTGTAGGGCTTTGGTGGGTATGGAGACATAGGTGCAATGACATATTCAACACTGACAACCCTTGGACAGACCATAAGGTTGTTGCCTTGGCCAGAATTACCGCCAAGGACTTACAGGTTTACAGGAATCGAAGCAATGCCTTTAGGTCTCTCCGAAATTGCCTGTGTTGGGAACCACCGGTAGGCAATAGTTTTAAAGTTAATTGTGATGCAAGCTTGTATATGGATTCAAATTTAGCGGGATTTGGGTGTATTATTAGAGATTCTAAGGGAGATTGGATCTCGGGCTGCTCTGGAAGCATTCCCCCTTGGTCTATAATCAGATGTGAATTATTTGCTGCTTGGAGGGGGCTGGTTTTAGCTTGGGATTGCGGTTTGAGGGATATTATATGTGAAACAGATTGCCTTGACATTCTGCCCATCATGCATGAGCTTACAAGTGGGTATCCATCTGAAGTAACAGATTTGGTTCACAAGATTCAGGAGCTTTTATCTCGTCCTTGGCTTGTTCACGTTGAATGGGTGTCCCGAGAAGCAAATAGAGCTGCGGATTGGATGGCTAAATATGGTGCCAAGAGTAACTCTAATCATGTTATTTAGTCTGAGCCTAGTGTTGATCTCCAACGAATCATCCGCTCGGATTTAGAATAGTTTTTGCTTTGTTTCTTTCCTTGTTTAGTCACCAAAAAAAAAAAATTCATACATAGTCAACAAAAACCAAAAGTCATAAACTATAAACAAATAATCAAATAAAAACATGGTTTTAATTCATACACTGTCTTAATATATGGTCTTAATACATAAGGTCTTGATCGTGAAGGATTATACTACCTTATTTTTTTCGCTTTAAAGGGCTTACTTCCTAGCTTGTTCGACAATAAAATTTAATTTTCTTAATTCAATTCCTACAACAAAAATATAATTCATAAACATAATAAAAAATATAAATTTAAGAACGTTTCTCAGCTTTCATTCATTTCAAATTCAATTGGTAATGTCATATGATCTTTTATTTCAATTCATTTCAAATTCATTGGTTAGTGTCATATTTCATTATAATTTTTAGAGGAATTTTCAACATTTAGAGAATTAAAAATGAATAATTTTAGTTTTTCTCATAGGAGTGGTTTTGTTCATGATGATGAAGAAACAAACAAGAAGAGCTAGTAGCCACAGCCAGACTTGCTTATCAAGCAGAGTTATAACCTCAAGGACACACTTAATACAAGAATAAAATAAGTACTTAGCAAAATACAAAATGTTAAAAAATATCATTCATATTCAGAAATTCCTTGTTGGTTGGCATCTTAGTCAAAAGTGTCTTTATATCTATAATTTTTTTTATTTGTAATAGTCTCAATAAATTATCTTTTGAATCTCAAAATATCTTTATGCCCTTCGACTAAAAAATGTTGAATGTTTTATAGTTCAAATCTTGTTGATAATTAATAATAAATATCTCATTTTTCATTATAAAACCCAAATAAATTTAAAATAAGAACATAAATAGTATTTTTACCGGTGAAGGTTGTGGATTAAGAAAGATTGCAGCCTGCTCAGAGTCAGGATCTATCCTACCTCTTTTCGTTCATTGTAGCGAACCTCCCAACGCCAAACTCTCACAACTAAATTTAGTTTCGACGAAGGTTCTTTAAAAAGCAACATAGCAATGGAAATAAAAGGGGCAATTTAGGGCAATTAAAGTAACAAAGGAACTGCAATTAACTAGACTTGGCTTAGGGATATTGCCTAAAGTCATTTTTCATTGCTACTTTACCTATGCTGATGAATTAAAGTGAATTTTTTCAACAAGTCAATCACAAAGAGGTAATAGCAATGGTTGGGGTTCTTGATTAATCAACCAAGTTCCAATTAGTTAACAACAATGAATCAATTGGAGTCAAGTAAATCTAACTAATTCAATTCACCCAATCCAATCAAACATACATACAATCAAAGTAAAAATGTTCTAGTAGGTTAACCTGTACTAACTAACAAAGTTTACTAAGTTTTTTAACCTAATTCACAAAGTCTTAACCGTTCATCATCCATGAATTTTATGGAAAGTGAGTTTTATATATATATATATATCTCAAGACTAACCTAGGTTATAAGTCCAAGCCAATCAACTAAACTACTCTTATTCTAAGTTAGGTGTTTTATCAAACAATTAGTAATTTAGTATGTATCATAAAACATAAATTTGCAAGTAATAAAAATATAAATATAAGATCACCAAATTTACAAGAAACATAAAATCAACATAAAAAAATATAAATAAACAATACACATAAAAAACTCATTCATTAAACATCAAATTCAAAATCCAAGGAGAAAAAGTGTTCATTACATAAACTAAAAAGAGTATGAAAATAGAATCTAAATCAAAAGAGCTTGAAAAAGATGACATTAGAGTTCAATCTTCAAAGTGCTTAATAAAATTAAAATAAAATGTAACAGAGAGAGAGAGAACTAACCTAAAAACACAAACACAAATAGCTTAATACTAATATTTTCTCCTAAACCTCTTTGATTTTTCTTAGTTTAAATTATCCTTGAAATTCTAGTGCATTGGAACTTTTTTGGGATCCAAAACCTGAGCCACGTACTTTATTAAATATGACATGTGAGGCTTTTTTCACACGCAATATTTTCTTTCTGTTCAATATAGACATATGCATATCATTTTGAAGTCCTGAATATTAGCTTTATAATGCTACTAGTACCTCATTTGGATCTCTGACTCAAGTTATAATCAAATTAGTGCGAAGAGGACAGAATTGACAACATTCGAAATATTCTTGGCACTAATCTTAAATTATAAATTATACGTATAATCATTGAGAATTGAAAAAAAATGTTCAATATAAAAATTGTTAAGCTGGTGTTCTTCTTTCCAACGACTCTAAATTTGCTCTAATCTAATTACTATAGCTTCTTGTGATACCTTTTTTCTTAAAAAATATTCTGGATTTCAACACAAAAAATTCAAATAAACTTTGTCTTGGGCATTAATTGAATATGAAACTAATCATATTCAAACAGAATACAAAATCCATATAATTTTGAATCATCATGATTTGAGCAGAGAATTCAAAACCAATTGAAATTGCATTAAAAATAGAAAAATTTGATTTAAATTTAAGTAAATATATGTATTTTCTAGTAAATAAATTGAGCTCTATTAACTCCACCGTACTTAAACCATTGTATGTTGTCATGCAATAATATCGAAAAGATGAAAGATAAAAGGAGAAAAAGTAACTCCTTGATATCTTAACTAAATTCCTAAGCCTCATGCAATCTAAGGACTTAGGCTTTTAGGATTTTAAAACTCCTTAAGACTTGAGTATATACAATTGAGAAATATTCAATGTTTTCACACAATTAGAACCTATTGAATTGCTATTTAGTTTTTCATGCATTGATCGACATAAAATTTCATAGAGATAGTAGTGTATATCACTCATTTTTTCAAGTGTGTAGGGTTAAGCACACACTCATCCTACTCGTCCTCAACAATTTGTTCTCCTTAAGCTTGTCCTTCCTAAGAATTTTCACAAAGAAAATAATTATATTTATATACAACAAAGAGATCTTTATCAATGTTCAAAAAAATTAGGTATGCGTGCCTAAGCCTAAACCAATCTCAAATTATTCTATTCACAACTATATAACTTTACAATTACCTAAATATTTTTTTTATTCTTTTTGTTTTTCAAATTATTTATATCCAGGGACAGATCCAGAAATGTTATCGTGGAGTCAATAACATATATAATATTAAAGAAATATACAAATAAATTATAATGTAAGATGCATTACAAAAATATACTGAAAGAGAATATATATTTAAAGTACAAACAAAATATGCATACTTTTTACTAACGAAGTGGTACACGTCGATTCTTCATATATAAAATTTATCGATAAAAGAATCGATGTCAAATCTTTTAATAATCTTCTTCTCAATGTAAATCAAAAGACAATTAGTAAGAAATTCATCTTCTATTTTATTTCTGAGTCTATTCTTCACAATATTCATAGCTGAAAAAGATCTCTCAGTTATAGCAGTTGAAACAGGGAGAGTTAATACCAAGCGAATCAAACGATCAATCAAAGAATATGTTAAAGACTTTCCTGTCTTCATTAATCCTTGACATAACTCTGAAATTGTGCACACGTTAGTTAACTCAACATGATTAGGAACATCAAGTTCATAATATTGAGCTTGCATTCTAATGTAAAAATTTTCTTGGTCACTGAAGTCATCTGGATAAAATCGTTATACTAATTCACATACTTTGTTGACACTGAAAAACTTATAATTATCTCTGGGATCTAAAGTTGAACTTAAAGTAAGCAATTTCACCATATTATCATTGAATCTTCCATTAAGCTCTTGCAACTGTGTAACACAACACATTAAAATGTCAAAGGTGGACACAAATAAAGTAACAAATAAATTAAAAAAATTATCTATAATTCCATATTTACATACATTGGCATACTCCCACATGTTTTCTTTAAGTTTTTTAGGCACACCATACCAACTAGTATATAGCAAAGTCACAAAACAAGGATTTTTAACTATTGTGTCCAAAAGTTGGTTGAGGTCAAATACAACCTCTTTGGTTGGACCTATAGGCTGCTCTTGAAAAAATTCCATCTCCTGTCGATCATTAAATAAATCAGTGGCATGAAATTTTTTGCATATAGTCTTTCCACGAGTTTTTTTTTTATTGTGCCTAAGTCCGATTAAAATAACAGAATTTTAAGTCAAACCATTTGAGAAATAATATAAGCTATAATTAGACAATAAGGTAAGCAAAAAAGTATCTTCATTACTAGCTTGTCCTCCACTACTCTCATTATTTGCAGTATTATCAAGCTCATATTCCTTAACTTCCTCATTTTCTTCATCTTTTAAATTTATCTCATGTATCTTAAAATACATATCAAGACTCATTTCTTTTTCTTTGAACTTGCACTCGACTCGCTTGTATCTTCTCTCTCATCTTCAGAACTTATATCATTTTGTTCCATTGTATCAGTTTCAACGGTCCTTTGATTCCCAGTTTTGGAGCTCGTCCTTTTCAGCTTGAAACATTGTCCCATTCCCATTATGCTCGCATTCTTGAAAAAGTGATGTTGGTTGGACCTTCTTTTTCTTCTTCAGAGTCCTAGCTTACTCTTCAAATGCATCTTCTACTATTGTGGTAGATTATTTTCTTGTTGGAGCTTTTGGGTCTTGAGTTTGCAAGCTAGCCTTCTTATTTTCAACCACAATCTTTTCTCTCGTAATCTTGTATTATTGTAGCAATTCAACATTTAACTTTACTTGTGTAACCTCAAAAGAATTATTTTTTTGGACTTTTTTCTTTTATTTTTTGGCCTAAGGTAAGTATTTGTTTTTTTTTAGTGGTCTTCCTAATTTTATTCTGCATACACAAAAGAATTTTAATGAATAAAATATTATTTTATTAATAATTTAATGAACATAATTAACATAAACAAGTAATTAAATAAACAAAATAACTAAGAAAAATAAGTCATTTAGGATTTTACTAAAAAAAAACTACATAAAAATATGTCAAGATGTTTTAGAATCAGAGTCCTCCATGAACTTATATTCACTTTTCTCATCTTTCTCACAATGTTGTTTTGCAAACAAATTTGGAACCATATCTATAATGGTTGCTCGTAAACCATTTCTCACTAGATCATTCGAAAACTGTCCAAAACGATAAACTATAAATAAATATTTCAAATTGATAAATATGTGTTCTTGGTTTATTAAAAAAAATCCATTTTTAATAACAAAATGTAGTTTACGAACCTTAACTCTATAAAAGCAAAAATATGTTTTACATCCATTGAAGACCTATTTTCATAATAAATTTTATGAAAACAAAAGCCCAAACGCTAGCATTTTAGTTGACTAAGGCCCATCATATCAATTCATTATTAGGGAAAAAAAAAAAAGCACCAGAGGCCTAGATCAAGTGATAATCATATTGCTTCTTAATGAAGTTGCACCAAGTTCAAACTCCAGCTGAGACCGAGTGTGTGTGGAGTAGTTTAATAAGAAAAAAAAAAAAAAAAACAGAAATCTTTCTTACAATTATGCATTTTGCCCGCAAATTTTTAGCTATTTCAACTTGAGTCCTCATTGGGAGAAATATTTATGAAACCACCTATGCCAATTACAGGTCAATATCCTTGAAAAGAGTCGTTGCCAAATCCCATTTACTGAAACACGTCTTACTATAAATAACACACCACATTGAAAGATGTACAAGGTTCCCATGATCCCTTGATCCTTTTCATGCCAGCCCTATTCTAAAAACTTACTGTATTTTCTTTTCATAGTTGTCTCTGTAGGAGATAAAAAGAATTACATGCTCATTATTCATGATTGATTTTTATTTGGATTTGAGCTTGTTAGGACATGCCCTTAAAAATATAAATCTTTGGTATTAGGATTAGTTGTCTACCGTACCATAACAATACATCTGTTTTAACAAATATCTATGTAAATATTATCTTGTCATAATTTTTATACTTAATAAATTGAATTTAGAGAATATACTAAGGCCATTTGTTAATAGAGTTAAAATAAAATATTTTTACTCTTTTAATATATGTTAGAGATTATCTAACATATATTCTTAAGATTACTATTATTAGAAATTTTTAAATATTTTTATAATAAATCCAATACAAATATATTTAAAACTTATATTTTCATATTTTTAAAAAAAAAAATTAAAATTTATAATTTTAACATAGAAAAAAATTTGCATAGACCATAATTTTTTAGGTGTACAAGTAATGACGTTTATAGTGGTGGCTAATGCTTTCTCCTTCCTATCTTATACGAGCCTATTATGATTGGAAAGAGTCACTGTCCAAGTCAAGATGACTAAGAGCAAGAGGAGAGACCTCTGAAATGAGATATTATCATCAATTGTGGCTATTGTGTAAAGTAACTATTCTACTGGAAGACGCTTCTATTTCAAGGTTCCATATGTGATTAAATCACATCACCGTTTCCATGACTAATTTATTTCCACAAGTAGAGAAGATTACAGCCATTGGAAAATTCTCTTCTTACTTGCTATTAATAGCTCATATTCATTAGGGACTTGTAGGAAAGTTCATCAGTATGTTAATTATTTGGTTCTTTCTAGTGTCTTGCGTGAGAACTTCCACTTCAACAGATCGGTTGGGAACGGGTCAATCTATGAGAGATGGTGAGACCGTAGTTTCAGTTGATGGAAGCTTTGAACTAGGTTTTTTCAGTCCTAAAACTTGCACAAGTCGGTATTTGGGTGTGTGGTACAGAGATGCATCAAGAAACCCGACAGTAGTGTGGGTGGCCAATAGAGAAAGACCCCTTCAAAGCACGTCCGGAGTCTTGAAATTCAGTGACAAGGGAATTCTTCAACTTCTCAATGACGCAAACACTAGTGTTGTTTGGTCATCCAATATATCTTCATCCCTCCAAGCTTCAAATAACTTAACTGCACAGCTCTTGGACTCGGGAAATCTTGTTGTGAAGTACCAACACGCTATGTTGCACAGGTACGACTATTTTACCGGCACAAATTAGTTCAAAATTAAGTGGTTTTGAGTAAATTTTATTTGTTTATTTACTTTATTTCAAAACTATTTAGATGTACAATTTAAGACGTTAAGTTGATTATTTCGACTATTTAAATATTTATTTTTTTTAATTTAAAATAATTAAATTTGACATTATGTATATATTCACGTATCAATATTCGTGCAACTTAGCCAATAGGATGCTGCGGAGGACAACTTCTTGTGGCAGAGTTTTGACTATCCTTCTGATACGTTGATGCCAGGAATGAAACTTGGATTAAACTTAGTTACTGGTCTGAATAGATTTCTATCGTGTTGGAAAAGCTCAAATGACCCTGCTATAGGAGAGTATTCTTTAAAAATTAAACCCAAAGGGTATCCGCAACTAGTACAAATGAAGGGATCAGTAATAGTTACTAGAGCAGGACCATGGAATGGTCTTTCTTTTTCAGGATATCCATATGCCAACAACATATATAGCATCGATTTTGTAGTGAATGATGAAGAGATTTATTATCAGGTCACAATGAGTGATAGGTCCCTTTTCTCCATATACAGAACAATCACTTCAGGTACGGGTAATGTTTTGGTTTGGACAAGTCAAACAAGAAATCAGGTTAAAAACACTCCAACTCAGCTGGTAGATCAGTGTGAAATGTATGCCTTTTGTGGTTCAAATTCTATATGCTATATGGATGGTAATGCTCCAACATGTGAATGTTTGAAAGCATATGTTTCCAAATTTCCCAGACAATGGAATATGTCTGATTGGTCTAGTGGTTGCGTCAGAAAGACTTGGTTAGATTGTAATAACACAGATGGGTTCCTGAGGTACAGAGATATGAAGTTGCCAGATACATCTTCTTCAACGTATAATAAGACAATGAATCTTGAGGAATGTCGAGAATCCTGCTTGAAAAACTGTTCTTGTACAGCGTATGCAAATATGGATATTCGTAATGGAGGAAGTGGCTGCCTACTTTGGTTTGATCATCTCATTGACATGAGGATGTTCTCTAAAGGAGGACAAGACCTTTACATTAAAGTCCCTGCTTCAGAATTAGGTAACTATTTTTCTTCATCCCTCCTCAATTTCCCTTCTGATTTTTTCTACAAGTTTCTTTGTGGATTAGGAAGGCTTGTTCCCCCTTGATAATTAAAATAATAATTAAAATGGTCTTTTAGCTTTAACTTGATAATCAAAATGGCCACTTAGTTTTAAAACCAATCAAAATGAACGTTCAGTATAAAACTTATTTACGGTTTAAAAATGAAGAACTATTTTGATTAGTTTAAAAATTAAGAAACTATTTTGATTTTGATTATCAAGTTAAAACTAATGTACCATTTTGATTAGAATCTCCTTGATGATTTTTAGCTGTTTACGTAAGTTAAAATAAAGAAAAGATTGAAATCCCAAATTGGATCTAAAGATTTTTGTATTGCATAAAGTACTAACCAAAAAGCACATTGACAAATTAGTCTATAGTCATTTATAATATTAGATAATGTTCCTAATAAAATAAAGAATAAATTATGGTTTTTATCTTTAAAATTTTTCAAAGGAAAATTCTTGGGGCACCAAATTTTTATAATTTTGATTATCATTTTCATAAATACTAAATTCTCTTTAACAAATATTTTTTATTAATATATATGTCTAAATTTTAAAAAATATAAATATAAATTATATTAATTTATATATATATATTTTAATAAATATAAGTATAAATTATATATTTTTTACTTACAAACATCTAAAAATATAAATATAAATTATTGCTGACTAAAATTGATAATATTTGTTATTCATATAAGATTGTTTTTCTGAAATGCTAATTCTCACTTCAAATCCACCCTATATATTCTTAATCATAAAGCCCCGTCACCCCTAAACACTGCCAACACCCGTCACCTCCACCGCCACCACCCATGTAACAACCATGCCCGTGTCCCACACATTCATTGCCACCACCCACAACAATAAAACAATAAGAACAACAACAATAGAAAAGGAAGAAGAAGAAAATGGAAAATAGTAAAACTACGGTGACAAAGGAAGGGGGTAGGACGAAGACAAGGAGGATGCAGAGGTGGTGATGTAGCGACAGACTTAGAAGGTGACGCAGTGACGGAGGTGGCAACACGAGGTAGGTTTAGAAGGTGACCTGGAGGGGTGACAAAGGTGCGGAAATTGTTAAGGTAAAAAAATAAAGAGCGAATGGAGAAGAAGAGGGAGAGGAAGGATGAGGAGGCAAAAGTAGAGGCACGCGAAGGAGGAAGAAGTGGCATAGGCAATGATGGTGGTGTGTAGAGACGATGACATCGAAAATGGTAGCAAGTAGAGGAAAGATGATGATGGACACGTGGTGCTGTGGCTTTGGTTTTGGTTGGAGATAAAGAGAAGGTTGGGGAGATAGAGGAGTTATAGGAAGGAAGATTTAAAAGTAAAATTGTAAAAAAAGTTGACTAAATGGTTGACTGTAAAAACATTAATATTAAGGATAAAATTAATTTTTTTTTAAATGTTATGAATAAATTTTAACCAAATTAAACGTTAGGAATGATTTTAAAAAATTATAAAATATTAAAAATATAAAAAATATACTTTATGTTAAGATAAATTGATAAATTAGTCTCTTATCTTTTAAAATTAGGTATAGATAAACATATTAAAATCAACCATTTTAAAAGTTGTTATAGAAAATAAACAAAATTCAAGTTTTTAAAAACTTTGTTTCTAATAGTAATCTTATCATCAACTATTAATGTTTTCAACCATTCTAGTGTATAAAACTTATGCCAATAATGTAGAGTATAATTATATATGTTCTCATCTTTCTTATGACAATGCAGCAGCGGCTAACGGCCATGGGAATATGAAAAATAAGAACGTTGGAATCATAGTAGGTTCGGTTATCTTTGGATTAATCGCATGCGCTGGCACAATGTCGATGATAATTAAAAAGAAAGGTAAATATTATTATGGATCTAATTTGCAATAGGCATGTAAAAAAGAGAAAGAAAAAATATGCTACTACTAAGTGTTGTAGACTCAATTGTTATGCGTTGTTGTTACCACCAAACAGGTGTAGCAAGAAATATATGCAAGAAAAAGCATAGTTGGAAAGATGTCGATCTACCGATATTTGATTTTTCAGTCATAGCTAAAGCTACAGGAAACTTTGCATCTAATAAAAAGCTTGGAGAAGGTGGTTTTGGTCCCGTATATAAGGTAATATAGAAAACAAACAAGGACTTCTATTTTTTAATGTTCTAAAAATCGATCTGGTCAACAAACCACTAGAACTAAAATTAAAAAGTTTAATGGTTCGACTTTTATTTATCATAAGTTGAATCAGATATAATAAATAATATATTTATGTATATTAAAAATTATTTTTTTTATAATTTATTATTTTAAATCAGTTAACTGCTAAAACTGAACTAATTTAAATTGGTCCGGTCTAATGGCCGGCTTTAAATTAACCGGTCAAACCATGCTATTTTCCATTACAAACTCTAACGACACATAATTGTTTTAGGGCATACTTCAAGATGGTCGAGAAGTAGCTGTAAAAAGGCTTTCAAAAAGGTCTACTCAAGGGCTGGAAGAATTAAAAAATGAGGTGGTGTTGATAGCTAAACTTCAGCATCGGAATCTTGTCAAGCTTCTTGGTTGTTGTATTCAAGAGTCAGAAAAAATACTAATCTATGAGTTCATGCCTAACAAAAGTTTAGACCAATTTATTTTCGGTAAGTTTTTTGGTGTTTATTGAAAATTCATAAGCCTTGACAACAATTTTAATATTTCTGATACATTGTGTCATGAATACCCAAGCAGTATGCTAAGCAATATGCATAATTGACCAGATGAAACTGGACGAAAGCGGCTAGATTGGCTAAAGCGTTTCAACATTATTAGTGGAATTGCTCGAGGACTTTTTTATCTTCATCAAGATTCTATATTGAGGATAATTCATAGAGATCTAAAAACTAGTAATATTTTATTAGATGCAAATTTTAATCCCAAGATATCACATTTTGGTTTAGCTCGAACATTTTTAGATGATCAAGTTGAGGAAAATACAAATAGAATTGCTGGAACATAGTAAGTCAATTTATTTGAATTTAATTTTATGTATACATGTTTTGTTTTAATCACCTTAATTTTAAATTTGATTATATTTTATTTCAGCGGTTATATGCCTCCTGAATATGCATTACGAGGACAATTCTCCATGAAATCAGATATTTTTAGTTATGGTGTAATAATATTAGAGTTGATAAGTGGAAAGAAGAATAGAGAATTTTCAAACTCTGAAAATTACCTTAATCTTCTTGGACATGTAGGTAAAATATTACTCTATAGCAAATAGTCAAATTTAAATTTCTTTTCAACTGACTAATCTTTCCAATGTTTTAGGCATGGAAATTGTGGATTAATGAGAGGCCACTGGAATTATTGGATGAAGTATTAAGGGAATGGTGCAACCCTACTGAAGTCATAAGATGCATACAAGTAGGTTTATTATGTGTGCAACAAAGGCCAGAAGATAGGCCTAACATGTTATCGGTGGTTCTAATGCTAAATGGTGAGAAATGGTTGCCCCAACCAAAATTTCCTGCATTTTATGTAGATTGTGTTGGGACACCGAAAGAAGAATCTTTATCGGCAAACTATGTAAAATTCTCAGCTAATGAAGTTTCCATCACAATGTTGGATGCAAGATAAAATATAGTGGTAACTGGTAAAATAGAACTTTTACTTATAGAAAAGTATTAGGTGATTAATATTTTTTTTTGTATTTGTCTTATATTTAAGCCAATTTTAGACATAAATAGATTATTGTGCAACACAAATTAACTTGCTTTTATTATTTTTTGAGTAAGTAGCTATTTTGACATCTAAGATTTTAATTTTGTCAAAATAGACTTTTATATTTATTTTTGATAAAATAAACCCTTAAATATCTACTCCGTTTGATAAAATAGTCTAATTATTAACTGGTCACTTTGAATAATTAGATCATTTCATGCATCAAACAGAACACATATATATTTAGAGATTCATTTTATCAAAAACAAATATGAGACTAAATTCAGGTACCAAAATACTATTTACTCTATATTTTTTTCAACTTCTTAATCTTCTTCTTAATCTTCTGCTTTTGTTAACCTCCAAATATCTCCAACTGCTCGGTTTTAGGAAGAGCTATACGTCGCTTGAGGAGAGTGGTGGCAGACCTCGGTGATGCAGAACACGGCGGTGGGAGCACTTGTAAAAAGCACTCCGACGCTCAAATAAAAAAAAGTATTAAGAAGTTAATACGAGTATTAAAGTAAGGAATGTATTTGTAACATGTCTTCTTCTGAGCTATTTGGTTCGGTTTTTATAGACGAGGGAAGTGTTATCTTCCTTCTGCTCGTTCCGATATTTTGGGTTGGATCGTGTGTGCCGTTGTTGGTGGTAACCGTCTAAAGATGACGTTTGTGCGTAGTCGTGATTAAGTTGTGTTTTGGCTCTGCTTGCTTGTTTCTGGATTATATGGTCGGTTTTGATATTGATCTTGTTTCCGAGTATTATGGGGTACACATCATAGCCCCAAAGCTCGTCTGGCTTTGTAAGGAAATGGCAGGCGAGCTTAATGGAATTGGTCCCTGCGTATATGTTTGGATTTTTTTTTGTAGCATTGGGCTCTCCAAGGGTTTAAGTTTTAAAGAAATTTTGAAAGAAAATTGAAAGACCCCTCCTCCATTTGTTTCCTTGTGAAACGTGCTGCGTTTAATGCGCTTCTTTGCCGTTTGGGTTTTCCATACTTTGAGAGGTTATGAGTTAAGTTACCCACTAAGTTGGTGGGCTTGCAATAATATCTTTTCGCTGTTTTGGAACTTACACTCTGCTGTTTCAAATTCTTTCTACCGGCTGACTCCAACTATGACTTCTAAAGGTTTGTCTTGTTTTCCTAAGATTGCTTTTTTTCTTCTGTTTTTTGCTTGAAATGGCAAGAGAGAAAGAGAAGGAGAAGGTGGTTGAAGAGAATAAGGATAATCCGTATTACTGGGTGCATGATGACGTGAGGACTCGTTCCTCGTCGTTTGTTGATGCTGATTCAATGTGTGAACTTCGGGGTTTGAAGGTAGTGAAGGAGGGTTCGGGCGCAGTCGTTGAGCTTCTTCACTGCTCTGGTGAGGATAGGGTTTACAAGAGAAGAGGAGATTGGCCGTACTTCTATTTTTATACACCTTGTCTTATCGAGCTTCGTGTTAAATTTCCGTTTTCTACATTTGAATGTGATGTTCTAACTCAACTAAATTGCGCGCCTTCACAGTTACACCCTAATTCGTGGGCGTTTCTGTGCGCCTTCCAATGTCTGATGAATTTCCTTTCTCTTCCTTATTCTCTAGCTGTATTTTTCTCTTTGTTTCAATCTAAGGGGTTCGGAAGGGGTTGTGGGTATGTTTGAGTAGCTTTCCTGGGCGTTCCCTTTTTATGCTTTATAAATCATCTTTTAAAAATTTTAAGTCTTTGTTTGTGAAAGTACGATCAGTGGAGGTCGAGTCTCCTTTCTATATGGATGATAAGTTGATAGAGAGATTTCTCCTGTACTGGTGTTCAGAGTCGTGCCAGATTCTCGAGGCTATTGAATGGAGTGAGGAGGAAGAGTGGTTGTTAGATTATTTGGTAGAGAGTTTTGCTGATGGAGAGTGTTTGTCTATTCCTAGGTTCTTCGTTATCATGATTCTGGTGATAGTGAAGGATTGAAAGCGTACATGTAATGTTTTTGGGTGGTTGTTTCCTTTTTGCCCTCATGTTTATTTTCTTTTGATTTTTTTCACTGTGCTTGTAGGTGGCCGATTTCCTTTTCTCGATCCTTCTCGTTTCAAGTCTTTTCTGAAGAAGAAAGAAAAAATTACTGATGCCTCTGAGACCGTGAAGGAAGGTGGAGATGCTGCTCAGTCTGTTGATCAGCCGGTGTCTTCTTTCAAGAGGAAGATGGATGATACTGAGAAATCCCTAGAGGTTATTTTTGAAGGTGATAGAGAAGCTGTTGGTGCTGGTAAATCGGTGTTCGATAGGCAGAAGAGGTTGCATGGCTTCATCCTAGTTACAAGTTCTTATTCGTTGTGGAGTGATCAGTTTCCATTTGCTGAGCTTTCCGATAAGGTATCTCAATACCCTGGTGATATGCTCATGACTCGTTGGATTGGAATGGAGGGTTTGGGGAAGTTTATTCAAGTTAATATATCTTGCCCAGCTCTTTTCTTTGTTTTGTTTGTATTGTTTCATGTTTTGGGCTTATGTGGCTGATGTGCACTGATCGGACGACTGAACTTATTGGTGTCGAGCAGCAGGTGACTGTAGATAGGATTGCTGAGTCGGAGAGGACTTATAAGGAGAGAATTGCTGAACTGAAGAAGTCTCTAAAATAGAAAGATGACGTTCTTATTAATGCTACAACGAAAATGAAAGAATCTAAGGAGGAAGTTGTTCGTTTATGGGATCAGATTCGGCTGCTGCAGGCTGAGGTTAAAGAGAGTGATGTTGCTAAAAGTCGGCTTACATCCAGGGTTTATGAACTGGAGGAAAATGGGATGGAAATGTTCTCCTTTAGTTTTGAGCGTACTGTTAGCCAAATTGCTGTACTGGCCTCTGAGTTTGATTGTGATCGTCTTGATGTGACCAAGATAGTGGTCGGTGAAAAATTAGTGGTGGATGGGACTGTGGAGGATCATGATGAAAATGTCCCTCCTTCTTGATTTCTGATATTTCGGTTGTTTGTTTTGGACATGTTTATCCTTTTGATGTATTTTGATAACTCTGTGCTTTTGCTAACCAAGTTGTGGTTAGTTTTTGACTGTTAGATATATGTAGTTATAAATGTTCGGTTTGATGTTTTGAACTTGAGTAACTGTTGTTTGAATAGACCGAGGTTGGGTCAATTTGACAATGTTTGTCGTCTTGATAATATATAAAGTAATGCATAGTTAAATGTTTTTCGCATTTGAAAGTAGAAATAGGATGAAGATAGAGAGTAAAGATCAGATCGGTTAATGATATATATTGGTCTGATTTTGATACTTGATATATTGGGCGTCCGGCCTCGTTAAAACCCTCCTTAGTTAAAAACCCTTATTTGGGAAAAAACCTCTAAGGGGGAAAAAGAGTACCTTCATCCGCGAAATGTACAGGTTATGATCTATACAACTTTAGGGAAGAGATGTTCCAATTTCCAGATACTGAGTCGCCTTGTAGCGTTTGCAGCTGGGAAGCCCCCATTCCGAGAACTTTCGCGATCCGGAATGGCCCTTCCCAATTCGCGGCGAGCTTGCCGTGTGATGGCGGTCGCCTTGCTTCCTCTGTTCTTCTGAGGACTAGGTCGCCCTCATTGAACATCCTCGGCACCACCTTTTTGTTGTGCCTTCTCTCAACTTGTTGTTTCATTGCTCTCTATTTGATAACGGCGATATCTTTGTCTTCCTCAGCGAGATCAAGCTCGGCGTTCCTTATGTTGGTATTATGTTGTTGATTGTAAAGCTCGGTTCTTAATGTAGGGACGTCGACATCAATTGGAATCAGTGCTTCTGATCCGTAGACTAGTTTGAACGGTGTCTCGCCTGTGGTAGACTGTATTGTCGTGTTATAGCTCCATAGTACTTCTGGGATCAATTCTGCCCATTCTCTTTTCGCATCATTGAGATTTTTCCTCATCGCCTGCAACATTACTCGGTTAGCAGCTTTGGCCTACCCATTGGTTTGTGGGTGTTCGACCGAGCTAAAATGATGATGTATGTTAAAATTTTTCAAAAATGATGCAAGTTTGTTATATGTAAATTGTCTACCATTGCTGATATTATTTCCTTTGATATTCCGAATCGGCATATGATGTTTTTTCATATAAAAGATTGTACCTTTTCGGCAGTTATTCTTGCTAGTGGCTATGCTTCTATCCATTTTGAGAAATAATCTATTGAAACCAAAAGGAATTTTACCTGTCCTGGTGCTATTGGAAATGGGCCGAGGATATCGAGCCCCCATCTGTAGAAAGGCCAACTTACCTCTATGGTGTGCAATACCTCGGCGGGCTTCATGGAGACTGCAGCATGCTTTTAACAATTGTCGCAGGTTTTGACCTTTGTGATGCAGTCTCTCTTCATGGTCGGCCAATAGTATCCTGTTCAGATAATTTTTGCTGCCAACACTCATCCTCCTATATGGTTTCCACACACGCCTTCATGGATCTCGTTCATGACTTTATTTGCTTCGTTCTTGCCGAGGCATTTCAGTAATGGATGTGAGAATCCTCGCCTGTATAGTTCTCCTGCGACAGTTGTAAAAAAACTTGCCTTTCGCTTGAACGTTTAAGGGTTAGTCTCATTTCTGGGAATAATTCCGGTATTGATATATTCAAGATAGGGCATTCTCCAATCGTGTGTATGAGTGATGCTCATGAGGCATAGTGATTCAATGCTAGATTTTTCTAGTGTAAGTTGTGATAGTGCCGATGTGTGTGTGCTTGCTCTAGTGGCGGCCAGCTTAGATAGTATATCCGCCCTAGTGTTGTTTTCTCTATGTACGTGTGATATGATAAATTTGTCAAATTTTGAAATGAGATCCTTTGCTACGAGCCAATACTGCTCTAACAAGGGATCTTTTACCTGGAATTCTCCATTGATTTGTTGAACCACTAAGAGGGAGTCCCAATGTACTGTTAGGCTCTGTACTTGGAGGCTGAGAGCGAGCTTAAGTCCTGCTATGACCACCTCGTATTCAGCCTGATTGTTGCTTGCCGAGAAATAAAATTGAAGGGATTGCTCGGCCATCACTGTGTCTCCCTCCTTTAGTACTATCCCGGCTCCGCTACCTTCTCGGTTTGATGCTCCATCTACATGTAACTCCCAAGTCTTCTTGCAGTGGTGCTCGTCAGGTGTGAGCTCGGAAATGAAGTCTGCTAGGATTTGTGACTTCAAAGCTGGCCTTGATTGAAACTGGATGTCGAATTCAAAAAGCTCGATAGATCACTTGGTCAACCGTCCTGCCAGTTCTGGCTTTGTTATATTTGCCTTAATGGTTGGTTTGTCCTTACAATTATTGTGTGGCTCTGGAAGTAGTGTCTAAGTCTTCTTGCTGTTGTTACTAGTGTTAAGGCCAGCTGTTCTACTCTGGGATATATTTTTTCCGTTGGTTGCATGACTCTGCTGACAAAGTACACTGGCTTTTGTGTTTTTCCTGTCTCAGTGACAAGGACGGAGCTTATTGAATTATTGGAAACAGATAAATATAAATATAAAGGTTTACCGACTTCCGGGCTTTGTAACACTGATGGCGATGATAGGATGGCTTTATGTTTGGCGAATGCCGTTTCGCATTCCTTTGTCCACTCGAATTTCCTATTTTTTGATACTGTCTGGAAGAAATGATATGATCGGCTTGAAGTTACTGGTAAAAATTGTGACAAGGCGGCCACTCTTCCTGCGAGTTGCTGCACTTCCTTTATCATTTTCGGACTTGCCATGTTAAGTATCGCCTCACACTTCTTAGGATTTGCTTCGATCCCTCGCGAAGTCAGCATGAAGCTGAGAAATTTGCCTCCTTGTACCCCGAAAGCACATTTCTCTGGGTTGAGTCTCATGTTGTATGCTCGGATTTGATTGAAAATTTCTCTGAGGTCGTCGCAATGTGATCTTTCTGGTGTGGTCTTGGCGACCATGTCATCTACATAGATTTCCATGTTGCGACCTATCTATTGGCGGAACACCTTGTCCATTAGTCGCTCATATGTTGCACCTGCATTCTTTAGACCAAATGGCATCACTCTATAACAAAAATTCCCATGTTCAGTTATAAAAGCTATTTTGCTCTGATCTTCTGGATGCATAAGAATCTGGTTGTATCCAGAATATGCATCCATGAAGCTTAAGCTTTTGAAACCTGACGCATTATCTACAAGTTTGTCAATACATGGCAGAGGGTAGGCATCCTTTGGGTATGCCTTGTTGAGATTTGTAAAGTCGACGCACATGTGCCATTTACCTGAATTTTTTCTTACCATTACTATGTTCGAGAGCCATGTGGTGAAGCGGATTTCTTTGATGAAGTCGGCGCTGAGTAGTTTCTTGGTTTCCTCTAGGGCTGCCTTTTCCTTTTCTGTCTTGAGATTTCTTTTCTTTTGGGCTATAGGTCGGATCGTTCTGTCAATGGCGAGCTTGTGGCAAATGACGTTTGGTTCTATTCCTGATATATCTGCTGGGGTCCAGGCAAATAGGTCGGCATTGTCTTGTAATACCTTTATGAGCTCTAATTGTTCTTGTCCTCGGAGTGATCGGCCGATGTAGGTGAATTGTTCTGGTTTTGATGTCAAGGGAACTTTCTGGAGCTCATCTGCTGGTTGGGGCCTTTCTTGGGTGTCCTCCCGAGGATCGAGTTCTGCTAAGGACAGTACTTCATTCGTGCTGTGAATTGCCTTAACCTCTTGTTGATATTTTTGCCCCTTGTCTGATCTTTTGAGGCTTGCGTTGTAGCATTGTCGAGCTTGTTGACGATCTGAGTGGAGTGTTTCTATCTTGCCGTCCTGTGCCTGAAACTTAACACATAAATGAAAGGTAGACACTGCTGCTCTGAATATGTTCAGAGCAGGTCTTTCGAGAATAATATTGTAAGGACTAGGGCAATCAACTATAAGATATTGTATGTCAATGGTTCGTGATAATGGGGTGTTCCCTAGTGTCGTTTTTAGCCATATATAACCTTTAATTGGGACCCTTTCTCCTGAGAAGCCTACCAGTTCTCCAGATGAGGGTTGCATGGATTTTTCAGATAAATTTATTTTTTGAAAGGTAGAATAGAAGAGAACGTCTACACTACTACCTGGGTCCAAGAGGACTTTTCTTACCAATAGTTCGCCTATTTGGATGGAGATCACCACTGGATCGTCTAAGTTAGGTATGGCCGAAGATATGTCTGCCTGAATGAAAGTGATTCTGACGTCGGTGGTATCTTTGTTGCTTTTTGGTACTGTTCCTTCGATTGCTAGCATTGCTTGGTAGCTTCATTTGCGTGCCGAGTTTGTTTTACCTCCTCCTGTAAATCCTCCCGATATGCAGTTTATGATCCCTTTTGGTGGATTAGGGTTAGACCATCTGTTGTCATTTTTTCCCTTTGAAGTTTGTCGGTGCTCTTCTCAGTCTCGGGTATCTTCCTTGTTTCTTCTTCCTTCTACATACTTGTCTAGGAGGCCTTGCCGGGCTGATCTTTCTAGCAAGTCTTTGGCGATCACACATTCGTCCGTCATGTGTCCGTACTTCTAATGGAAAGCACAATGTTTACTTTTGTCTACAAACTGCTGATCCTGATAACTGCCTGCTCGGGCTGGAAGTTTTATAATTTTGGCGTTGAGAATTTCTTTGATTTTTTTTTCTCTCTTTGTGTTGAATCTGGTATAATTGTCAAATTTTGGGGTGAGCTTGAATGGCTCCCTTGGTTCCCTACTGTTTGGCGATCTTATAGATTTGTCTTCCTCTTTTCTAGGCTATTTTCTTTCTGTCCTCTTAGCCTCACGTAACTCTTCGATCTCCATTTATCCAGCTGTTCTTTCTTGGAACTCCTCCAGTGTCTTAGGCTTGGTCATCGCGATTGTTTCTCGGAACTTTTCGGGTCGAAGGCCGGCCTTAAGGGCATGTAGGTGGACTGCTGGGTCTAGATCTGGTATTTTCATTGGCGCTTTAGCAAATCTGGTCATGTATTCTTTCAAGCTTTCGTGCTGTCCTTGTCGGATGGTGCCAAGGTAGTCAAATCCGTGTACGTATATCCTTGAAGCTGCGAAATAGTCAATGAAAAACCTCGCTAACTCTTCAAACGAGGAGATTGATCCTGCAGATAGTTTGGAAAACCAAAGTAATGCAGCACCATCAAGATAAGTATGAAAAGCTCGGCAGAGTATAGGTTCATTGTTAGCGCCGTTAAAAAACATCATAGACTGCAATTTTTTAACATGAGCCCGGGGGTCACCAATCCCCTTATATGGCTCCAGTGAGTAGATAGCACGAAATTCTTGGGCATCTGGAAGTTGGTAATCTCCTCTGAGAATGGGTTGTCCAAGGTCAGCTTTTCTTTCGGCGGATTGATACATAGTGGATCAGCGTTGCCTTGAGCCGAGCTTTTGGAGTTTCCTTCTTCATGCTTTTCAGCATTGTTGCGAACGGACAGTTCAGCTATCCTTCAGACCTCCGCCTGAAGTTTGGCGATTTGAGCTAAAAGCTCTGCTTGGGTGGGTGGGTGAGTCCCGTTGTCAGCCATGTCCGAAGATTGGGGATCCTGTCACAGAAAAGAACTAGATATAGAAAATAGTGGGGTTAAATAAGTTTCGGACCCATGGTGGGCGCCAAATATTTCGCTCCAATTTAGCCGAGGTATAAGGCTCCTTCTCCGACTGCTCGGTTTTAGGAAGAGCTTTACGTTGCTTGAGGAGAGTGGTGGCAAACCTCGGTGATGCAGAACACAGCGACGGGAACACCTGCAAAAAGCACTCCGACGCTCAAGTAAAAAAAGAGTATTAAGAAGTTAATACGAGTATTAAAGTAAGGAATGTATTTGTAACCTATCTTCTTCTGAGTTATTTGGTTCGGTTTTTATAGACGAGGGAAGTGTTATCTTCCTTCTAAACGTTTTGATATTTTGGGTTGGATCGTGTGTGCCGTTGTTAGTGGTAACCATCTAAAGATGACGTTTGTGCGTAGTCGTGATTAAGTTGTGTTTTGGCTCTGCTTGCTTGTTTCTGGATTATATGGTCGGTTTTGATATTGATCATGTTTCCGAGTATTATGGGCTACACGTCAGATTCAAATAGGACACTTTAAATCTTATGATTACGCTAGCCAACCAACTTAGTCTTATTTATAATGTAGTATTACTCCCATGTATGTTTGCCATCGATCTCCCACAACTGATTAAATACTTGAAATTGATGAAGGAACTGACAGCAACTGCTCGTCTCCGACAAGTGACGAAATACTCGAAATAAAAGAAACCAACAACAACAACAACAATGTCAAAGAAGCGGTGACGTCACAAGCATGCCACCCAATGCTGCAAAGCAAGTGAAGGAAGTTGAAGAGGTCAAAGAAGTACTAATAAGGATCCTCCGATCCCCATTTTCATGTCAACAATAATGCTAATAAATTGTTGCCTAGCTCAGCTTTTCACCTTCTCAATGCATCCAACAATCAGCTACCATTGACAGAAATCTGCCGCTATATATGTCTGCTTGTGTAGTAATCAGCATAATCAGTTCGTCCTTGTCAAATAGCAATAAAGGATATCAATTCAACGAGATTTAATAAAGTCCCAACAGCTCTCCAACGACTTGCAATGTTTAGCATTAAGCATTGTTCCATAATTCAATTATTCAAACCACATGCTTGGTCTACCATGTCTACCCACTGAAAATATCTCTTCCCATTGACCATTATAAGCACGCACTCAAAGAGAGTGTGCACAAATTTCCTAAAGCGCAGCAATGGCCAAATTCATCACAACCTTTCTATTTCTATTATTCCTTCCATCTTCTCTGCTTGCAATCGATACCATGACACAATTTCAGTCACTTCCTGATGGCAGTACCTTGGTTTCCGAAGATGAAATCTTTGAGATGGGATTCTTCAGTCCCGGTAATAACTCAAATCGCTACCTTGGAATCTGGTACAAAGGAATCCCAGTTAGAACTGTTGTTTGGGTTGCCAACCGTGAAAATCCGATCAAAGACAGCTCCAGCAAATTGAGCATCAACTCAGAAGGACGACTTGTGATTCTCAGCCATAACGAAACTCTTGTTTGGTTAGTCTGGTTAGCAACCAGTAATGATGTGTCATTAAGTCATTTTGGTAATTACAAAAATAACCGATTCACCTAACATTTTTTTCAAATTTTTTAACTGCATGTGCATTCTCCTTTCTTTATCATTATTTTTCTTTTCGATCAGATAAAACTTGCAACTCTCTGCATGTGCATGCTTTGCTGAGGATTTTTCAAAGTTGTACACTTGTATTTATCCCATATATTCAATAAACTGCCTCAACTTTTTCATACTGATGGGATTTTATATTACAATGATGATTATGGTATTTAGGTGCTATAGAACTTTAATGTTATTTGAAAAATATAGCTAAAATTATAAGATAACAATTTTAGCTGTAAAAAGAAACTGGAAACCGGATACCCCACAGACCACATACAACCCCTTTATTGTTAGTAATAAACAAATGTTTAATTACTCCATTATTAATCCTTATAATTTTATCAGATTTTTAATTAAAATTTTATAATTTAAATATTTGTAATTAAATTTTATATTAAATAAAAAATTTTAATTAAATACTTTTTTAACCTTTTTTATTTAATATAAAATAAATTATAAAATATTCTATAAGCAAAATATTTTTAAATTATTATTTTTTTTCTGAAAAATAACAATTAACAAGAATCTAATTACAAATATCTAATATAATAATTCAATTACAAAATTTTTAAGTTATAAAGATCTAATTAAAAAATTTATAAAACTATATACCTAGAATTAATGATGGATAATATATGATATCTAGATTGAAGTAATATTTTTTTTGGTACTTGAAATTGGTTAGAAAAAGTTTTTAATTTGATTTTTTGACATTTTAAAATTACTAATTAAGCCTTTCACTTTATAAATATAACTTATGATTGGTTGTTATTTACATTTCAATTCTTTATATTTTTGCAATTTAAGATTCTTGTTCTTTAAGTTTCAGCAATTTATATTTCTATTATTTACTTTTTTGTCAATTATTGCTTTTCTTTCATTCTTATTTAAGTTATTTAATTCTCAAATTTCTTATCATCCAACATATAATCGTCTGACTAGAATATCTAATCAAACATTGCTTGCTTAATTCCTTAATTTTAGTGGGATCAGCATTCACTCACCGTGAGTTTATTACTTGATACGACTCAATACACTTGTCGATAGTTTTACGGATATTGCATTGTAAATTCTGTATCAAATTTTTGGCGCCGTGGTGGTTGATCAAACCTTCATCTTACATTTATTAGCGTAATTCGATTGTAATAAACATTTAAGTGTTATTGTGGTGTTTTAATCTTTATTTATAATGAGAACACTTTTTAATTGCGGTCCTCAGCACGCAAGATTGATATTCAAAATTAATTCATGGAATTTAATTACATGAAAATTATTGGTAGATACCAATAAAGTTACAAAAACCAACTTCACATACCATATTAACCGCAATTAAAAGGTATTCGACTTAACTGGCCATTATAATGTCAAAGATGTCATTCAACTATCTATATCTTTGCAGTATACTAAATTACTAATGATTGTAAGACAAAAATTTACTGAGAAACTAATAAACCCGTATTTTTAAAAATAAAGATTTAATTTATCATTTTAAAAGAGTTTCTAAGAATATAGATTAGTAAAAGATGATTAATTTTTTTATGGAAAAAAATAATGTCACTCTCATTTTTCATAATATCATTCTATAAATATATATTTTTGTATTGTATGTAGAAATAAAAGAGTGACATTATTAAAATTGGAGTGACAATAATATAAATGAAGAGGAGAAATGGTGAAGAGATGAAGATTCTCTTTGATGGATGATTGGATAGTTATCACATAGAATATGTAATTTTATTTTTGTTTATTTTTAAGATAACATTAAGTATTTGCTTTCATATCTATTGTACAACACAGGTCATCAAATTCAACAACACAGAGGCAAGTCAATAGTCCAATTGTGCAACTTCTAAACTCAGGAAACTTGGTCCTAAGAGACGAAAAGGTTAATGATTTCGAAAGCTACTTATGGCAGAGCTTTGACTATCCATCTGATACGCTGTTACCGGGAATGAAGATTGGTTGGAACCTAAAAAATGGCCTTAATAGGCAGTTATCAGCATGGAAGAATTGGGATGACCCTTCTCCAGGAGATTTCACTTGGGGAATTGTACTTGGAACCACCCCTGAGTTGGTTATATGGAAAGGAACTACAAAGTACTATAGGAGTGGTCCATGGAATGGGGAAAGATTCACCAGCATAGCGCTTTTCCAATTAGAATTTGTGTCCACCAATGATGAGGTGTTTACCACATACAACCTCGACAATAAGTCAGTGATAACAAGACTCGTTCTAAACAAATCAGTTTATTCGCGTCAGCGCTATAATTGGATCCCGGAGAACCAGACTTGGCGATTATATTCGTCGGTGCCTCGTGACAATTGTGATAACTACAATCTTTGTGGTGCTTATGGGAACTGCCTTGTGCAAGAGTCACCGCCATGTAAGTGTTTAACAGGTTTTAAGCCGAAATCACCACGAAGCTGGGAGGCATTTGATTGGACAGAAGGATGCATGCAAAGTGAAGAATGGAAGTGTAAAGTGAAAAATAGAGATGGTTTTGAAAAATTAAGTGGGTTAAAAATGCCAGATACCACCAAGTCTTGGGCAAGTAAAAATTTGACACTTGATGATTGCAGGATTAAGTGCTGGAAGAATTGTTCTTGCACTGCCTATGCAAACTTAGATATTAGAGAAGAAGGCAGCGGCTGTCAAATTTGGTTTGGAGATTTAATGGATCTCAGAGTTGCTTCAATTCCAGGACAAGATTTGTATGTTCGGATGCCTGTATCAGCTACTGGTATGTATTGTTTCTCTCACAAAATGCTGCCATCTTTTTATTGTTTTGATAAAACATTTTTTTATTTTTTATTTGAAATAGGTTTTAATGTTAATGTTTTAGTAGTCAACAAATGATTAAGTTTCTAAAAAAAGTCTAAGAAGCCAATATTAATTCAATCAATTAATTTGTAAATCAGTTGACAATTGAACATTAAAAAGAAACATTCAAAATTATAACAACAATAATAACAATAACAATAACAAAGCTAGATTCAAATAGGTGAGTTCAACTACATGGATCAAATGACGTAGTTGATCCCCATCAAGTATCATAATTATAATGAGACTATTTACATATAAATGTCCTTTAAATAACCACCCCATGTATTGTTTTCATAGGTCTTTGTCTTTTGTCCCATGTCTACCTTTTATCTTATGTACCCTCCTGACTTGATGGCTTATAGATCTTCTTTCTATATGTCCAAACCACTTGAGATAAAATTTTACCATCTTTTCAACAATAGACGTTATTCCAACTTTCTTTCTTATATCTCCATCCCTTATTTTATCTGTATATGTGTGATGTAATGATCCAACATTATCATGTCATGACAAATGCTGATCCCTTGGGGATTACTCATTGGTCAACCTATATGGCTATAGACCCTGTATTTAGTTATATAATATTGAGCCTGTCGCACTTATTGTATGCGGATTTATGTGTACCTATATGTTTGCATGAGTTATTAAGTAGATAAATATACAATAAGCACAAAGACAAAGGTAAACAGATTATGACATATAAGACCGTTAAGACTTTATAAAGACATATAAAAAATAGCATCAGTCATATAATCCATAAGATAATCTCTATCCCGACATGGACTCCATTAATAATATATATGTATATATAATTAATGTATAAATACTTACGAACATAAGATATTCCAAGTCCAGGTCCATTTAAGAAGTTCCTAGTCTGGAATCCGGTGCTAACAGAAAATAGTAGAATCCTATCCTTCGAGAAAATACTAACAGGCAGAGAAAAAAGTACTCTAGTCTTTATATAGCTATACATGCTAACGGGGTATCCTCCAAAATGCTAATATACTTGATAGTCTAAACCATGAGTAGTAGCCTCAGCATTTAGTACACATCATCATCAGCTCCACTTGTAGGAATAATGAAGGAAAGGGTGTAAGAACCTACAATTCCAGCAGGGTACTAATGAAAGGGATGAATCTTGTATCGGTCTTAGGATGCAGCTCTAGCATATAAGATCATTGTGCGTTTTGTCGTGTTATCCCTAGGATCAAGTTTTAGTCTTTGCTCATCTATCCTATTCTCAGTTCCTCATTAATTAAACCCTAATCTATCATAGTAAACAAGTAACAAAATGGTAAACATGTATAGATTAAGCACAAAATACAGGAAACAATGATAAAACATAAAACACAATCACAGAGAATATGCAACAAGTACAAACATTGAGAAGATGTGGCAAACAATATGATGCATGTCTGTCCTAAGAAGGCCATGAGCTCACGTGTCAATTTACAATTGACATCCCGACATTACCTAGGAATTAGTCCCAGATATGGCTTCGAATTGCATCTGTCTGTGATAACAAGCAATCGTTGTAGAGCTTGACGCCATAATATACGCACAATAGAAAATAATGCGTAGCAGTTGGTGGGTATCCCTGCCTTCAAACAAACCTCCGTGGGTGGAATCAAACACACTCCCGTATACAGTCCGTGCACTAGGCAAGCGAGATGAAACCTTTGACCTTGCCAGGCGAATATCTAGTTAATGATCCCTTGTGTTCTTAAATCTGTGAAAATTTCTATTTTGTCCTCCATCTTTTCTTAAAATAATCCTTTAATATTTTCTCAAGAGACTTTTATATCTTCTTTTCTCATAATTATCTTTCTATCCTTAACATTTTACAATATGATTATTTTACCTTTTACTCTTACATTTTCCTTAATAACTTCATACTTTTTTTAATATGACTATTTTACCCTTGTGTCATCCAACAGGACAACATCCCATAAGTAGAAAAATTGTTGATTGTCCATATTAAGGCGGCTTTAAGTGTGAAGTTAATTTTGGATGACACATCATAAATTAAAATTTTAGGAGACTACAACTGGTTTACTCATTAACGAGGGGTTGAAGACATACTTCTATTTTAGTTTTTGGATTATTTGGGTTAGAAATAACACAAGTTAGAAACATATAAGCAGGGGCGGAGCTAGACTAACTATTTAGGGGGGCGGTGTTTAATAATTTACTAAAATTATTACCTGCTGCAAAGTAAAAGTGGAAAATTTGAGTGAATGAAGATATTGAGAGAAAAAAAATTTATATTTTATTTTTTAAATAAAGTAAACTATTAGACTAAACCTAAAACTATTATACTTTGTTAATGTTATATAAAAATAGACTGATTTTTTTATGAATGAAAGGAGGACTGAAAAAGTGTACCCAAAAAAAAAGGAGGAAGGGCTAGGAAATAAAAAAAAAGAGGAACTATGTCTATTATTCTTTTTTTTTTTAACAAAAATTAAAAATTTGGGGGGGGGGTCATTGCCCCCCTTTTCATATGTGTAGCTTCGCCCCTGCATATAAGGATCCTTTATACACATCTCATGTAGAAGATTGTAAGGGATAACAATAACAGGCCAATATGAATAAAGGATGCTAAAGTAGATGTTAGGGGCAAACCCATCAGAAAAAATTAAGTTTAATATTTCTTGGTTCAATTCTGCTATAAAATATGGGTGTCTTTTTTTTTTTTTTTTATGAAACTAAAACCAGACTTTTCCATGGAAAAGGTGGGTCATAACATCATGTGTTCGATGGTTGTTAAAATGCCATCTCATGTGAGGAGCAGAACTCTTTGAAGCATACAATTTTTGGAGTCTAGGGATTACGGGTAAATAATGCATTCTCTTATATGGAACCTTTTTAGTACATTTTTTTGTGTTAAATCTAAGTGAATTGCAAAATTTGTACTTTGTTAGTCTCTCATCATCCTTGTAATATATCACACAACTGTTAACATGCTTTCAATCTATCTTAACATCATTTAACCCCAATTGCAAGACAACCTTCTTGGCTTTATAGTAGTTATTGGGAATATCACTTGGATCCTTGCGACTTCCCTTACTAACGTAGCCACTTGGTTAAAAGAGTATTGTGAATGATTATTCTTGAACTTAATGACTAACATTCTAGTGGCAATTGATAGTTATGAGTGAACAGATCTTTCTCATAGAGGCCTACACACTAATTCCAGAATTGATTCATACCTACACTAGGTTGTTAAAATGTATCTACCACCATTGATTATACCTAACAATATTATCCTCCTAGAAAATTACACCTGTACATCATCATTATGACAATACCCACCTACTTTAGGGCTACTTCCAACTTATAGGCTCTCTTCTAGCTCGTTGTTGTATCCAAACCCTATAATTTGGCATAAACACGTTAATCAACAAATCACATGTAACATCATCAATAGTCTTTAGCGTAATTCATTTAACTTGGCACATGTGAACCTAACTTTAATTAGCATCAGATGATCATCTAACAACCGACAAGTATTTAAGAATTCGTCTAAACCCTCAACAAAAGAAGGTTTCAAACTCTCCTATTTAGATAGACTCTATCATCCATGCACGAGTGATTTTGAGCCATTAATACCACAATTCCTGCTATATTTTCCAAAAGAATTTTATATTTAATTTTTATTAAGTGTTTGAAAATTTTAAAAATATTTTGACAGAGTTTCTCCTAAAATCAAGACACTCTAAAATTTCCAGTTATTAACCTCAATCATATATTTGATATATTTAATCATATATAACACAATATAGATAATCAACATGCAAACAACATTTACTTTGTTAATCCTAAGAATGGAGCAAACTAAACAAATTTCACAGCAAAAATATTTACTTTGTTAATCCTAAATATAGAGCAAACTAAACAAACTCTACAGCAAACAAATAGAAAGGATCTATAAGCCCTCGCATAGAATTATTTTACATCTCTCACACAACTCTATTATAGGATTCAAGTCTCTATCCTAAACAAGCATAATTGGTAAAAAAAAAAAATAAAATTTTCAAGTTATAATTTTTTTTCACTTATTTTAAATTATGTAAATTTTTAATTTCAATAATAATAAAGTTTAATAACATTTAAAACATATTAAATTAGAATAGAGACCAACCTAATTAGGCCAATTGATCTCTTGAGACCACAAAAAGCAGTAAAAAAAATGTTTAATTACTCTACCGGTCTTGATAGTTTCACTGAATTTTCAATTAGGTCCCTATACTTTTTTCTTTTCGATTGAGTCAGTATACCATATTAGATTTTGTAATTAAGTCCTTGCCATAACAAAAATGTTGGAATTAACGAAATATTTCGTTAAACAAAACGAATATGATTAAGAGTTGACTGAACAATCTATATAGTTTAATAGAATATTCCGTTAGTTCCAATATTTTTGTCATAGTAGGAACTTAGTCACAAAATCTGATATGATATAGGGACACAATTGAAAAGAAAAAAAAGTTTGGAGACCTAATTAAAAATTTGGTGAAATTATAGAGATCGAGAGAGTAATTAAACCTAAAAAAAATAAACAACCCTACCCTGATAGCAAGCTCAGCCTCCACATGTTACCTGAAACATGCAATAAATGACAATTGAGATAACCCCAAACTCAGAATAAAAAATTTAGGGGCACTCAAAATGATCGAAAAAATGAGACCAATAAAAAAAAGTAAACCGATTAAATTGAAGAGAAACTCACTATAAACACAACGGCAGGGTCAAGATCTTAATCGGAGTTTTGATGATGGCGAGTTGTGAAATGACGGAGTAAGCGTCATTTTAAATTCAGTTGCGCGCGCTGATTACCTATGGCATGGCCATCGGTAATTACTGATGTCACAAAATACTGCATTTTATTAAACTAGTTTTTCCGACGATCTAGCCATGGGTAGTATTGAAACATGCACAAATTTTGAAATTTTAAATAATAATTTAATTTTATAATTAAATAAATATAAATGTGAATTTACCAACAGTGGGGCCGTTAATAATTAGTTACCTTTTTTATTTACAAAAATTAATTTCTTCGTTGTAGAAATACCAACAATTTGGCCATCAGTAATTATTATAAATATTTTTTATTACTAATATCGTTATATATATTACCGATGGCCAAGTCATGAACAAAACAATTAAAGAATTTAGTTTAATATTGACATTCGAGGCATCGGTAACAACGACCGTTTGTAAATGTAGCGCACGCCAATCGACGCTAACTTCGCACTAAATCTTGCCGAAGTTACCAACAATCAAGCCGTCAATAAATGTATTCTTAGAAAAAAAAATGATATTATGAATGGGGATGTTCATATAACTTAGCCAGATATTATGGAACCCAATAGTGTGTGAGTTAGCCTATTTGGGAAGTTTCAAAAGTTATTTTTTTGAGTTTTTGATTTATGAAAAGTAGTAGTATTAATATTTGGTACAATTTTCAAAATTAAATTGTAGCTTTCTAAGAAATTATTTAAAAGTACTTATGGAGAAGTTAAACAAATGACTTCTCTCATAATAAGAACCTTTTTATCACATTTCTTTTAAAATAAACACTTTTAGAACTAAAAAAACAAACATAAAATAATTTATTTATAAGCTACTTTTAATATAAGTATTTATTGTTTAAATTATTTTTTTAAAAAGAACTTAATTAAGTTGTTTGTCCAAAATCCAAATTGAGCCGAATATAATGTCACTACAAGAAAAAAGGCCTGTCGGCACCCTTTTTTTTGCCACGCTTTAAAAGCGTGCCCAAAAGTGGTCTATAGGCACGCTTTTGCGAGGGTGGCCACTTATTTGTGATTTGGCCACGCTTTTTTTGTCACGCTTTAAAAGCGTAGCCATAGAGGGAAATTGGCACGCTTTTACGAGGGTGCCCACTTACTTGAAATTCAGCCACTCTTTTTTACTGCCACGCTTGAAAAGCGTGGCGATAGAGGGAAATTGGCACGCTTTTACGAGGGTGGCCACTTATTAAAAATTTGGCCACCTTTTTTTTTGGCACACTTGAAAAGCGTGCCCATAAAGAGAAACCGGCACGCTTAAAAAGCGTGCCCATATTCTATTTATTTTGGCACCCCCAAAAAAATGTACCCATAGTTTAATTTCCCTCCCAACAAATTTAGTTTCCCTCCCACCCAATTTTTTTCAACACTTAACCTTTTTTCCCTTAGTTTTCAATTTTAATTAACCCTCAAACAACAGAACACTAGTTTTAGACCCAGCCACCAAAGAAAACCCTAAGTTGCCCGCGCCTCCATCTTCATTGTTCATCGTTCTTCACAGCCATGCCTTTCCTCATGCCTTCATCGTCCGAGACCGTTCATCGCCTTCATCTAACCCTGGTACCCATGAACGCAACCCTCTTCCCTCTTCTCGTCCACTACTGCCACCGCAAACCCTAGCTCTGCTGCTTCTTCTCGTCCATTCTCTTTTTCATTCGCTTCTTCATCCTCCACTGTAGGAGGAAGCGGCGGCGTCACTACTACCTTCCTCCTCCGCAGCCTGTGCGCCGTCATTTGTCCTTTGGTTTTGGGTCCACGACCGCATCTGCTTGGCTCCTGCTCCAGCTCCGTCTCTGTTTGGATCTGCCTCTTTGGCTTCCACTGCGGCAGCTTCGAGTTCGGGTTCTTCCATTTTCGGTGCCGCGAGTTCAGGCTCCTCCTTGTTCTCCACACCGTCTTTTGGTGGAACTTCATCTGCCACGACGCCGTTTGGGGCAAAACCCTCTGCTGCGACGACACCGTTTGGCGGAGCATCTTCTGCTTCACCCTCGCTATTTCGTGGAGGGAGTCGTAAAAGTGATAAACTTGGTGGTGCCGGAGGAGTTATGGCCTTGGAGAGTGAGGTAATGAGGTTGGATTAGGGGAAAGAGGTCTTGGTCATAATAATAATAATTACTATAATAGTTAATTGTGCTATAATAATGGTAAAAAGAATTGAGAATGGATATTTTTAAAGTGTCATGGACCAAAAGGTGATGCAACCCAAAATAATGGTAGAGATTGAATGAGCCTTTAGATGGTAGAAAAAAGTTACAGTAGTAAGCTAACCCCATTAGATTTTTGTCCATGTCCTCTTCGGTTTGAATTTTCTGCAGAAAGAGCACACTTTACAATAGAGAGGAAGATGATGTCAATTAGAATAGAAAGATTGAAAGAGAAGCTAATATTATAGACAGTGAAAGTACTCCAAAAGGGAGTACTGCATGTAATAGTGGGATGAGGAGCAAAGAGTGGAACAAAGCAATCAGCAATAAACAAATTTGTGAAGAAGGAGGCATGATCTTCTTGATATGTGAGGAGAACAAAATTTTAAAGGAGCTAATGGAATTCAATAACATAAAATAGAGAGAATCAAGGACTAAAGAAAATAAGAAAAGCACAAGGAAGCAGGCAAAGGAACATAACATGGAAATGAGATCAATAGAATATCACTCAGTCGGTGTTAAAATTTTTTCCAAATGAAATTTTTATTTTGGAAAGTTAGGCAGTTAGAGAAACAGGAAGGTGAAGATGGTTGAAAAGGTTTCTAGAAGAAATAGAATTGTTTATATTGGTTTAATATAAATAAAAAGTGAGAGTATTACTAGGAGCTTGGCAAATAGAATTTGGATAGTGAGCAATATTAAACGGGCAGGTTTAAAGTAAATAACCATTCAAGGGTTTTTTTTTTTTGTTGAACAAGTGAACTCAACACAAAACTTGGAGTGACAAAAGAGCCAAGTCTAAAAATTAACATCCACAAAATAATAAACAAATAGAAAAATATTTCTTGTGTTATCTTCGGTATAGCCATCAATAACCAAAGGGATCTAAACTACTCTACTCTTTATAGCTGGTTATTAGGAATTTCTGTAACACCTTTTCTACACCCGTTTCCTTGTTATTAAAGATCTGTCTGTTCCTCTCTAACCAAACATTCCAAATAACGGCAAAGAAGCAAATGAGCCACTTGTTACGCTCCTCTTTCCTGTTAACGACACATGTCCAACTCTCAAAGTATTTTTTCAGTGAGCCCGGAACAGACTAGAGCATCCGAAAGTCGGATAGCCATTCACACCACACCTGCCAAGTAAACTCACAACCAAGGAACAAGTGGTACGGAGTTGTTTCTGAATGCAAGACCTGCACAAAAGAGTTAGTTGAAAAAATGCCTTCTTTATCAAACTTCCAGACAACTCTATCTTGCGTATCATATGATAACTTTACAAGCCGTAAAGTCTCATACAATTGATCCACTAAATCCAACTCCCATTGTATAACTCTCGCCTCCATTGGAAGTTCCAAATCCACTCTAACCTGTCCCAAAACCCACAATCCTGTATGACAGATCCTTTTTGGTTTGAAATAGAGAAAAGCCTCGAAAAACTCATCTTTAGTGAACCACTTTGTAGCCAAACATCTTCCCAGAAGCAACTCCTCCTTCCATCACCCACCTCCATGAACAACCCAGTAATCATCTTATCTCTCACATTACTATCCTTGAATTGCAGCTGACAGATATCTTTCCATGGACCTCCTCTACTAGGCAAGGTCTGAGTTGATAACATCACATTCGGATTCAAGTTATAACAAGAGCATATAACTTTCTTTCATAATGGACACTCCTCTTTTGAAAAATGCCACCACCACTTGAACAGGAGAGCTGTGTTCCTAACTACGGCGTCACCCACTCCCAATCCACCCAACTTTTTAGAAGCCTGAATCATTTCCACTTAACCATTGGCAAACCATTTCTACTATCCTCCTTGCTCCATAGGAATTTTCACTGCAACAAAATCAACTTTTTTGCCACTGTTTTCAGCATCTTATACAGGCTCAAATAATACACCGGCAAGCTATTTAACACAGATTTAATAAGGACTAGCTTACCCACTTTATTGAGCATTTTTGCCTTTCACAAGCTAAG
Organism: Arachis hypogaea; assembly: GCF_003086295.3. Taxonomy (NCBI): domain Eukaryota; kingdom Viridiplantae; phylum Streptophyta; class Magnoliopsida; order Fabales; family Fabaceae; genus Arachis; species Arachis hypogaea. The sequence continues at coordinate 28,630,836 of NC_092048.1, forward strand.
TTTCTCCTTCACTTTATCAATTATAGGTTTCCAAGTGCTGATCAGCCTTGGGTTCGCTCCTAACGAGATGCCAAGATATCTAATTGGAAGGTTAGCCTCCTTACATCCCAATGAGTTGCACATGTTGTAAGTCCACTGCTGATCACAATTGATTGGGATTAGACTTGATTTGTCAAAGTTGATACTTAACCCCGACATCAACTCAAAATACCTTAGCAGCCTGGCATAGTTCTTGATGGTCTCCTCCTCCGGTGGATAGAACAATATAATGTCATCCGCAAATTGGAGGTGTGATAACTCTATATTATCCTTGCCAACCAGCAAAGGTGAAATACGTCTGTTCTTGACTGCCTCCCCTAGCATCCTATGCAGAACATCAACAACAAGAAGAAACAAAAATGTGGGCAGTGGATCACCTTGTCTCAAACCCCTCTCCATCTTAAAAGGTTTAGATGGCGAGCCATTTATCAGTATCGACACAAATGCAGTACCAACACACTCCTTCACCCATTCTCTCCACCTCCAACCAAAGCCCATCTTCTGTAGCACAACATCCACAAAGCTCCATTTTACCTGATCATAAGCCTTCTAAAAGTCTAATTTAATGATAGCCACTTTCTTTTTTCTCATCTTTAACCATTGGACTGTTTCGCAAGCAATAAGTGCCCCATCATGTATTTTCTGACCCTTCACGAATGCGCTTTGGGTCTTCCCTACTAGACCTGGCATCACTGATCTCAATCTTCTGACCACCACTTTAGAGATTACTTTATATACGCAGCCTACCATGCTAATCGGCCTGAGGTTCTTAATCTCCTTGGCTCCAGTGAAATTAGGTGCTAAGGCCACCCACGTAATATTGGAATTAGAAGGCAACCTTGATGACCGAAAGAACTCCAGAACAGCTGTCGTGAACTCTGTACTAATCTCATCCCAGCACTTTTTAATAAAATTCATGTTATACCAATCACTTCATGGAGCCTTTGATGATTCACAATCCCAAACCGCCTCTCTAACCTCTTCCATTGTCGGCATTCTCTCCAAAGCTACAGAACCTTCTTCATCAAGCCTATTTACCAGTCCGTCCCTAAACCCCACAACCGGCGACCTCTCCTGATGATACAAATTCTTATAAAACTCTCTAATAGCAATTTTGATCCGAGCTTGATTTCTTATCAACCTTCCATTAATTACCAAGCGTCAATATTATTGTTCCTTCTTCTTGCCGATGCCAAGTTATGGAAGTACCTAGTATTTTTATCCATATCCTTCGCATGCTTGGATCGCGACATCTGTTTCCAGTGTATTTCCTTTCTCACATACCACCGCTTGCAGCAGCTTACTAGAGCCTTCCTTCTAGCCTCCACTGTACTATCATAAACTCCATTGTCAGCCATCTCATCTATCTTGATCTCCTCCTCAAAGTGCTGAATTTTCTCGTCCATGTCACCAAAATTGTTCTTATGCCATCTCCCCAATGATAGCGTTATAGCTTTCAGCTTATCTATGAACTGTACCTCACCAAGATTCCTTCATTCATCCTTGACAATTTTTAGGAAACCATCATGTGTGAACCAAGAATCTAAGATCCGAAAAGGGGGGTCGACCACTTCTGAACTTGGAATCCTTAACTATAATTGGGCAGTGATCTGACAAACCTCTTGGGCCTTCTTTTAAATGAATATCTGGAAACTCCTCAGTCCATTCTATACTCAGTAGAACCCTATCAATACGATTGCAAGAGTGGCATCTAAACCAAGTAAAATGTCGATCATTCAACGGTAAGTCCACTAACTGCATATCTTGAACCTAACCCTTAAAATCTTCTGCAGACACTGTTAACCTGTCCTGAACTTTCCTTTCTTCAACATGAATAACTTCATTAAAGTCACCCATATAACATATCAGAACTTGACATAGACCAGCTATAAAGCTCAGTTCCTCCCACATTGCAAGTTTCTCCACTCTAGTATGAGCACCATATACCAAACAAAACACACAATTGAACTCATTTTTAAAAGAACTCCTTCAACACATAACCATCAATCTCCTTTGTAACACTTATTCATTCTAAACAGCATGTCATCCCATATCAACAACAGACCCCCAGATGTTTCTTCTGATCCTATATACTCCCACCCCACAACATTGTTCCCCCAAATACGTATTACATCAAACTTAGTCATAACTTGTAATTTAGATTCAACCAAGCCTAACATATTCAATTTTTGCTTCTTTTTTAGTTCTTTCACCATACTCAATTTTCCAACATCGCGTAACCCCCTAACATTCCAGGAACTGAAAATCATTTTAAAGCTTTATTACACACCATATTGAGTTTCTTTGGTATGCATCTCCGTACCTTTTCTTTCTGCTTTGCCATCCTCCTTTTTTTAGCTAATGCTTCATTCTGTTCTTGAATAATTGTCATGATATCATCTTTTTCGTCGTACTGCACTGCTCCTGATTCGACATCTAATTCCCATGTCTTCTTATTTTCTAGCAACTTCTCTTCTCTTTCCAAAGCCATTCCTTCACTGTTCCTCAGTTTACCAACACCAAAATCCATGCCAGCTCTAGCCTCAACATAGCCATCATCAAGGCCCACACCATTAAACGTCACACAATCTTCTATCTCGCTTTCTCCATCTTGTTCTATTTCGACTCCGTAGTCCACAGAATTTTGTCCAGGCACTATTTCACTCACCTCCGCATCTCTGTCAAATCCATCATCCCTGAAAGAACGCTGCCCCACTGTCACCGGCGATGAGAGGTTGTCAGGAACGGTCACGCGATCCATTGAGAGGCACCCCAGTGGCTGAGTCTCGCCTTCCACGGTCCTCGTCGCAAACCCTACAGTGCCATCACCTCCATTGCTGCAGCGCTGTAGCTCTCCGAATTGGTGCTCTCCGTTGCTGCGAGAGATAGCCGCACCATCGTAGTCTTGGTTCGCACGCTCAATCTGGTTTGGAGTAACGGCGCACAACCCAAGTCTTGGAGCGCTGTAGAAAAACGGAGTAGCACTAACCCGACCCAGTCTCCCTTCCACCAGCCCGCCTCCTCCTCCTGCCCCATCAGCCCTAGCCCGACCTGGTCTCCCTTCCACCAACCCGCCTCCTCCTCCTGCCCCATCAGCATGACATGGGCTTTTGTTAATTTGGATAAGGCCGATCATGCTATTTTTAACACAATTAGTACACATATCCTTATTGGGCCAACAATGAAGTCTGTTTTGGTTAGATTTTTCCCTCCAAGTGAAACCTTTCTTCAATCCATCTTTATCATACCCCCAGCTCACCGTTCTTTCTGATTCATCATCATTAACCAAATCTTTATATCCCATAAAATCAGCATTTCCTTCTATAGCATCATCCATTACCCTTTGTATTTGAAATTGAATTGAATTGCAATAACTCCATTCATTCAAAATCTCCTCAGGAATTACCAATCAATTTGTACCTGTCCCACATTGAAAGAGAGGCCTGATTCTGTGGCTTTGTCACATCGAATAACTTCTCCCCATTGGCTCCCTATCATCGTGAACGTCTCTGCTGACCACGTATGCAAAGGAACACCAAAACACTCAAGCCATACCCTTCGAGTTTCACTGCGCTCTTCCTCATCCCATCTCCATACGATGAAAAAATTGCAGAAAATTATTCATTTTGAACGTGAAGGCTTCTTCTGCACTGATTACAGTATCAAAAGTCAGGAGTGCTTTGTACGCTCCTAATTCTTGTACTTACACAACTTGAGGCAAATTCTTTTCAATCATGGTCTTCAAAGAATTATAGTCAATAGCCTTTATCATCCCTCCTATTAGACTCCTCTGTAACCAGTTCAGGTTTTCTTTTGCCACAGGCATTTCTATCTTCTTCGTCCACCCATTGCCATGTGGATCTTCTTTTTTCTCCTCTTTCCTCAGTTCTTTCACCATTTTCCTTGAAGACCTATGGTTCTCCTTACGATGAGGATGAAGCTTAACAGTATTTTGGACGTCATCCGCCCCATGATATCTCTTCATATTCTTCACTTCATTCATACGCTGATACTTAGCTTCTCCTACCGAAACAACCTTACCTCGTAACCTCATTCCATTCATTTCCGTAATAGCCTTCATTACTCCGCCCTTCGTTGTATACCGAACGAACGCAAAAATGCCTCTAATCTCTACTAAAATGTCTAGTTTTACCCCTTCCGGTGTTTCTCACTCCCTCCCGATGTTTCCCACCCACTTCAAGGATTCTTTTATGTGTTTGGAATTATGAATTTATTGAAAATCCACAAATAATCAGAGGCAGAAGATGGCTGGCAGTTAAATGTGTAACTAAAGAAGTGAAGTTTAAATTTGTAATTTGTGTAGATTACAATCTACAGTTGAAAGGGGAGGAATGAGGTTTTGGCCAAAATTGTCCCTAAATGTAACAAAGATAGGCAGAGGATCAATTTTTTTATTGTGATATGGTGCATTTGGAGGATAAGGAACAATACATTTTTTACGAATATAGAGGTAATGTTGGAAGTAATAATGCAAGACGTTAATTACTACTATACTATAAGGTGGGTGAAAGATAGGTTAGAAGACAAAGGGTGATGATGGAAAGAAATAACACAATGGTTAAAAAAATCTCTATTCTGATATGTGTAGTACAATTGTGGGAGTATTGAGTATTAAATACTAAATATTTTTTTTTATATTTTGTATTTCTTTTATTGGTTTTATAGTTTGGTTATAGATGGCTAGAATTTGTTCATTTTCATATTTGTAATAGTATTGACGATACTTTTGCTTCATATACTAATTTAACACATATTCTATTTGGATTTTTGTGAGTGTCTAATTATCAAAAAAAAAAAAAAAAACTTAAAGTGTACTTGACAAAATATCTGAATAAAATAAGATCTAAATACAAATTAATTAGCTAGATTAATTTATCTCATATAAGAGTAAATTGAATAATACAAAGTATAAGAAGATTTGTATTTATTGAAATCAGTATATAAATATTTTCTATTATTTTATCAAAAAATATAGAATAGTATCTTATACCATTTAGTACGTATCTCATATGAACGAGTTGGTCATTTATGAAAGATCAATGTTATAAAAGATATTAATTAGTGTTAATTCAAATACAAAACAAATGCAAAGATAACGTTTGTGTTTATTAAAGCTATCAAGTACATATACAATCTTCTTTGTTTATTAATTATGTATACACTTTCTTTGGGTAGATTCCTCAAACAAAACTATTCCAAGTGAAGAAAGTTCAAAGGATGAGCAAAGGAGAAAGCTTGCTGTGGCAATTTCAGTTAGCTTTTTCTCGGTTCTTATGATTGTTTTAACTTTCTATTGGAGGAAAAAAAAGCTTAGAGGTAAATTTACTCAACTGCTCTCCATTGAACATTATGTCAGAAAAATTATTTATTTCAAACCTCAAATTTAATTAATACATATTTTGATTTTTTTTAGAAAAATATATGATATTATTTTTCTAATTTGAAACATTGAAACGCTCATATGAAAGTTCCAGTTACATGATTCTCTCTAGATGATATTTGAAAATAAAATTTGATTGCATCCGAATAAAAAAAATTAAAAGGGAGTATAGACACTAAAATCTTAATCGTTATTATTCTTATATTTTTGGGCCTATAAATTTAGTTTTCAGAAAAATTAAATAGATAACTATCTTACTGCCCATATTTGACACAAAAAACATCAATTTAAGAATTATTTTCACAAAATAATTACTTTGTTGTCATTAGTATGTTATGTTGATTTTACTCGTAAAAAAACAGGAAATATACCACAAGAAAAAGGAGATGATGAAGCCCATGAAGAAAAACTTGAGCTTCCATTATTCGATTTTACCACAATAGTTCATGCCACTAATAACTTCTCAAGTGACAAGAGGCTTGGCCAAGGTGGTTTTGGGCACGTGTACATGGCAAGTAACTAAGTATTTAACATTATTTCTCTAAATACTATATGCCAAGATAATAACACTACCCATTTTTAATCATTGTTTCAATTGTACACTAATTAAATACAGGGTACATTAATTGATGGGCAAGAGGTTGCTGTCAAAAGATTGGCGCATAAGTCTGGACAAGGAGTAAGAGAATTTAAGAATGAAGTTATATTATGTGCCAAACTTCAACACCGCAATCTTGTTAAGGTTCTTGGTTGTTGCATCCAAGGAGAAGAAAGAATATTAATCTATGAGTATATGCCCAATAAAAGTTTAGATTCCTTTCTTTTTGGTATGTTCTGCAAACACAGTTTTTTCTAAGAACAATTTTTTTTTTAATTAAACTAATATTATTGACCGCCTTTACAGATTCTTCTCGAGAACTTCTTGATTGGATGAAACGATTTAACATCATATTTGGAATTGCTCGTGGACTTCTTTATCTTCACCAAGATTCAAGATTGAGAATTATACATAGAGATCTTAAAACAAGTAATATTTTATTAGACAATGAGTTGAATCCAAAAATTTCAGATTTTGGAGTGGCACGAATGTTTACTGAAAATCAAATGGAAGCAAATACAAAAATAGTTGCAGGAACATAGTAAGTATTTATTAGCTGGAAAATTGATTTACTTTTTCAATTTTTACATACATTTTAATCACAAAAATAACTCAATTTGTTCAATTTTATCAAGTGGCTATATGGCACCAGAATATGCAATAGAAGGGATATTTTCTACCAAATCTGATGTTTTTAGCTTTGGAATAATATTATTAGAGATAGTAAGTGGACGGAAAAATACAGGAATTTTTTATCCTAATCAAGGATTCAATCTTCTAGGACATGTAAGTGATCATAACATTTGTTTTACATATATGTGAAATTTTAGGATCATAAATATTTTCCTCCAATGTTACTATTACAGGCATGGAGATTATGGAAAGAAGAAAACCCAATGAAACTAGTAGATGCTTGTTTGGAAGACACTTTTACAATTTCAGAGGTTCTACGTTGCATACACATTGGTCTTTTATGTGTGCAATTGCATCCTGAGGATAGGCCAAACATGGCATCGGTGATTTTGATGCTTACCAATGAGAACACTTTGCCTCAACCAAAAGAACCTGGTTTCCTTATAGAAAGGACGCCAATAATTGAAGAACAAAGTTCATCTAAAAATATGACTAATTCTTCAACTAATGAAGTAACTGTGACATTGTTAGATGCCAGATAAAATTGTTTTTTCCCCAAGTCTGTCTTAGTTAGAATATAAAAAATTTATGTAAATCACACACTCCACCTCCTCCCCTTCCCTAAAGCTTTCAAAAACCAAGTATATTTCTAGTTGATTAGTTTATCACAACTTGTTATTGTTAAGGGTATAACTATTATGGCCAAATGAGTAATAGCTCAAATGGCATAGTCTCCCCATATTCAATTAAGAAGTTGCGGGTTCGAGTCTTCTATCTTTGGTAAAAAAAAAAAAGGGTATAACTATTATGGAAAAGTATAGGTAACCAACAACATTTTTGAACAATGTGAATTAATAGGGTTAAAAGAGTAAATTAACCTTAAATTTAATTAATAGCATTAAATTAGGGTGTAGTATATTTTGATGTGATTGATGATTGTTCATGTTGTTCAAAATGATCATTGTTTACCTAGCATTCCCCAACTATTATTGATAAAGGTTAGCCTCAGTTAAGTCAAGTAGTTATAGGTTAGTTATAGTTTCTCTTTGCACAAACTGATTGGTTATTTTGTAAGTGTGTATATATATATATATAGTCTAGTAGTTTTCTATCTTCTACCTTGTTTTATTCTATTACTCTACATCTTATAACACTAACACGCATATAAATCTAACATTCTTTAAAAAAATAAATATTCATGTTCAAAATTTTATTTTTATTTTTTTTTTATCGAAGATAGGGAGACTCAAACTCGAAAAATTATACCATTTGAGCTATAACTCATTGACCACAATTTTATTTTTTATTATTTATTAAATATATATGCAATAGTATTCATTTTATTTTTTATATGTTACTTATTATAATTAATTAAATTAAATAAGACGTACTGTTAATATTAATGACAACTTTGTAAATTATTGTTTTTAAATTTCTATAGCTTTGATTATTACAATCATTCTTTTAATCTATGTGAATCATTTAAAATTAGATGATTAATTAAAAAAATGAAGGAGTAGCATATTTGGAAAACATAATATTTACTTGCGTAGAACTATAGATTGGGTGAACTAACGACAAGAGTTGTTTTTAAAGAATTTTCAATGTTTTACGTTCATTGTTGTCTTTCTCTTGTCATTAATTAATAGATATTTATAAACAAAGATAAGGAAGAACAATATTACGTATATTACTAGAGTGAGAAAGTGATACAAAATAATTCCAAAATATTTGGTGTAGAATTTGGATCAAACAAATAAGTTTTGAGTCTAAAGAATCTTTATTTTTTATTTATAGAGTTAAATATAATTTTGGACTTTATAGTTTAGGTCGGAAATTTTTTTTGTCTTTAACCTTTTTTTCCATATAAAATTGCCCTAAAATTCAACGTAGTTTTAAAATCGTTCTTTTTGATAGATTAAAATTTTAAATGATAAAAATATCTCCTCTCTTTTCTCACCACCATCATTATTGATTCTCTCTTCTCACCACCACCACTACCCCACCCACTACCACTCCATCACCACTTTTTTATGAATCCAATTCATCACCAAAACAACCATCATTAACATGAAACAAGAAAATTATTATCATCATTGTCAAAACAAACATTAATAAAAAAAAATTAGACATTAACAAGAACAACAAATATCTTGTTCTTCCTCCAATTTCTCACCAAAACCAAAGAACCAAGAATGTGAAAATGAAGGGAAAGGGAGGGAAGGAAATTAGGGAATTAGGATTTCTCTGTTAGCTCACCCATGCTCTACAAGAGTCTGGACGGCGAAGGGCAGGGAGGGAAGGAACACAACCACCACCAAGGGCGAGAGACACCAGCGAAGCACATGTGAATATTTCATAAACACAGTTGCTATTAACATAACCAAACAAAAGAAGATCCATTTCTTGAAGTTAGGGTCTGAGAGCAGCACGCATCCACCTTCTGATGGCATTGCCGTCATCTAAGTGTGCCGCACATGAGAGGCAGAGCTTTTGGATGTCAAAAAACATGTGCTGAGATAGAACTGTGTCAACAAAAGACATGAATCTCTCATTGTTCCTAATGCGTTGGGTATCAAAATCAAAATCAAAGGCTTGGAGATCCTTCTAGAGGTGGCGCCAGCGGCGAGACAAGAAACTGGGCCAGGCGAGGCATGGTCAGGCGAGGGCGACAACAAGGGCAGGGTGCGGCGAGGGCGACAGCGAGGCTTCCTTTTCCTCTCTCTCTCTCTCTCTCTCTCTCTCTCTCTCTCTCTCTCTGAGTTTTTTCTTCTCTCTGATAGAGATAATGATATTGAGGATATAGTTGTTCGAAGAATGATTTTAAAACTAAGTTGAACCTTAAGGACAAATTTGAATGCAAAAAAAAGTTAGGCACGAATAAAATTTTTGACCTAAACCTTAGGGACCAAAATCAACACTTATTTATATTTTATTTTCTTGTCTAGATGTATAAATTAACGGGCACTTCTATTGTATGAAAGCGAAAAAACATCCATAGGTGTATGAAGGTTTTGATTGGCCTAGAGAAAGAGGTTGAATCTAGGACCAAATTTTAGGTGATGCACTAAAACAACTTATAATGAATTTGTTGTGGTGACTTAAAAACAAAAAATTCATGAGACTTTTGTTTTGTTTTATAGCGACAGTATGCAGAGAAGAGAAAAGAAGCAAATCTTGCAATACTATGTATCTTGGTTCAACCATTTAGTGCAATGTGATTTACATTCCGTCTCCATAATAATAGTAATAGAATTTCACTATAATTTCAGGGGAATAACAAACACCAATTCCATAGGATTACAACCTAATCCATTTAGGAATCACCTAAACTTTTCACCAAACTTCTCAACACAAAGCTCACTTAGCCTAGCTTTACACTGAGTATTATCCCAACTTAGTAAGGATGACCTAACATGGTTCAACAAACCATTACGCTTCTCCACAAGCATAGTCAATCTCCAAGTGCTAACCCAGTTTAAAAAAGAGAACAAATCCTAATTCAAGAAATCAAAACACCAATTATAATAAAATGAATATTATGGCTTTTCTCAAACTGACCTCTTTTGCCTTTTTTCTCTCATAGCATTTACTTTGATTTCTCATATGATGAAACTCAGCCTTTTTTAGTTACAAAAAAGTGATAGATAGAAAAGATAAAAAAGAAATATTCTATGTAAACTCCATGAAAGAAAGAATGAAACTTCAATAAGAATATGTGTTGTAAATGCTCTATTTTCCTTGATTTCAAAATCTGGTTAAGTGCCACTTTATATGGAGGTAATGCATCCAAAAATTGAATTTTGAATTATGAAAAATCAGAACATTGTAGCAGAATGTTAGAGAAAAAAATTCTTTAAGTTGTGGTTGTACATTCTGCTGACCTTGCACTCTCTTTAGTTGCCAAGTGTGTAGCAGTGATTTAAGGATTGTAAGAACCAGAAATTTAATTAACCGATTAATTAAAATAAAATAATAGTTTAATTTTTTGGAATAGGTTCGAAAATTTAGAAATATTAATTTAAAAATTTGAAGGAGAGATTTGGATTCGGTAAATTTTTTCGAGTGAAAAAGTGTATTTTTCTGGGGAAAATTTGCGTAAAAATGCATATCGATAGTACCGATTTAAGTCTGTCCGGTACTGCGAGTGAGAAATTAAAACTGCAAAAAAACTTAGAAAAATATTTAAATTGAAAATCGGTCACTTATTTTAAAGGTTTTGGCCCAAAATTAGGTCAAACGAGCCAAAAATACAAACCAATTGGACCGGGTCCAAGTTGGACCCAAGCCCAACATATAAAAGCTCCAATTAATGAACATTCACCCTCATTTCAGCACACAAGTGAGAGAGAGAGAGGCAATAGGTTTGAGAAGAGAAGAAGAAAACCCCACTTAGCACTATTCGTCTTCTTCTTCCTTGGCTCATATCTTGAGCTACAGAGCTCCAATTTGCGTGCTGTTTACGGTCACACGAAGCTCTCGACGAGCTCTTCATTTCTATCCAAACAAAGTGGTAAGAAAATTTCAATTTTTTACCTAGTTCTCTGCTCTAACAGATTTTGAGTTTTTGGCTATGGTGGTTGAGTGAATTTTGTGATTTTGGTTGTTTAGGTGTCAACTAACATTAAAAAATTATTGGATTTTTCATCAAATACCATTGAATGAAGTAAGCCAATTCAAAACCCTTGTGGTTTATTGAGTTTGTGAACATTAGTGTTAATTTGGGTGTATTGAATGATATTAAAGTAAATACATGTTGATTGGAGTTGATATTGGTAGTTTGGATTGCTTGGAGTTGATTTTGGTGGCTAAGTATCGTTGAACTTGTTTGAGGATCAATTTGGTGATTTTGTGCTTGTGTGAGAATCTGCCAAGGTATGGTTTCGGTTTCCTTTAGTTAATATGTTATGTTGCGTGAGACTTAGGTTAGTTGCCTTAAGATAGGTTGAATTCGTATGAATGATTGAATTGTTGATTAAATGTATGTGTGGTATGTGAAATTGTGAATGGAGGGGTGATATGATTGTTGTGGAATGATAATGGTTATAATGCTATGAAATGAATGGATATAGTTAATGGTTGATGGTGTTTGTTGATGATTATGTTGATAATGAGTATTGATATGAATTACGTTGAATTGAGAATTTTGAATGAGTTAATGAGGTGAGAATTGAATGGTTTAGATGGTTGAATGATTGAGAAATGGTTTAGGAATGTTTGGTATGAATTTTTGGATTGTTTTGGTATTGTTTGGGCTATGATTAAATTGGTTTGGTTTGAGAGATTTGGTCTTTTGAGGATTGACAAATTTGGTAAAATCTTGTTTTTAACCAACTTCGGTGGGCCATAACTTGGCTCTCGGAGTTTGGAATTGAGTGAAATTTATTTCAAATTGAAGATAGTTGTGAGAGCTTTAAAATGGTATAAATATGAGGGAAATTAGAGTTTAATAGAGAAAGTTATGTGATCAATGGTTGCAGGTACATGTCGATATCATTTTATGGCGATTTTGGTCCCAGTATCAACAAAGAAAGCATGAAGTATTCTTGTTTCATGCACATCCATGGTGGCAAGTTATAAGTCACTAAAATAACTGACCATGTGCTATGAGATATACTCATGGTTCGAAACAAATTGAATCCATTGCTCGCCAAACCAAGTCTCAAGTTACGAAGTTCCTTGGCAAATTCTGAATGTCGGTTATCAAAATCCTTCCATGATTGACCATCGGCAAGATGCTTTAGCTTTCCATCCTTTTTACGCTTTCTCCTGATACCAACTCATATTCTTAGCAATCTTTGAGCACATGAATAGCCTTTGAAGCCTGGAAATTTAGGGAAAGTATCGCAATATCTTTGCAAGAATGTTGTGAGCTTTCTTTGAAGATATGTCACCTTTAACTACCACATTCTCAATCCAATGAGAAGTTCCACATTCATGGCAACATGTTTCATTCTTGTGCTCTTTTCAATATAGCATGCAGTCATTTGGACATGCATAAATCTTTTTGTAATCAAAACCTAAATCTCTTACTAGCCTTGGCTTTGTTAAAAGAAGAAAGGAGATTCAAGTTAGGAATAACCTCTTTGAATAACTCCAAGAGGGAAGTGAATGAGGCATTGCTCCATTTGTGTAGACACTTCAACAAGTATAGTTGGATAGTGAAAGATAACGTAGAGAATCCATTGCAAACAGGATATAGTTCCTTGCTAGCCTCGTCAACCAAATTATAGAACTTCTTTGCATCTTCGTTCATAGCTTCTTTTTCTCCCTCAACATCTGCCATATTCCTAAACCTTTCGTCTAGCATGCCTTTAATGTCATCGCATGAATAAATCTCATCGGTATCACCAGTATCGACATCCATACCAATTATATTTTTCCTATGATTAACCCATCGTGTATAGCCCTTGATGAATCCAAAGCAAATTGCTATAAACAGACTGTCTTTGACAAGGTCAAAAATAGTTGCAACATTTTGCACAAGAACATATAATTTTCTCTCCTCGAGGATTTTCAAAGAAGTAAGCATAGTCCAAGAATCTATTGACGTTGTCCCTAAACTCTTGGCTATGTCTTGGTAAACTCATCCAGTTCTTGGATGAGTCTTGGGAAAACATAATTGTTCATAGGATATTACTGTTAAACTAAGAATCTAGGTAGCAAAAATGATGTAATTTATATACCTGCTAACAACACCTTAAAAGAATATTAATAGATGAATGAATTCTATTAATAATTCAATAGTAGACAAACATTACATAAAAAGAACATTATACATAAAAAAGTGCAAGAATATACACATATAAAAGCAAATAAGTATAAGATAGAAATATCTTACGAGGTTATGACGCAACAATTTGCTATATACGCACAATTTGCACTTAGTGTTCGCCAAAGATTCGCAAATATTTTTTATCAATCTCCTTCAAGAGAAAAAAGAAAACAAACACCAATATTAACAATTAATAGTAACTAACTATATTGGAAGAAAGCAGCAGTAGCTAATGAGAGTAGTTTATTTTTAGAGGACAACCAAGGAGGAATAATCAACATAAATTCTTTTGGAGCAGCTTGATTTTTCAGCCAAAAGACAAGAAGGAATAATCAACATAAATTCTTAGGAAGCTTAATATTTAAAATAAAATAAAAAATAGTTTCCTTTATTCTGCCTAAAAATTTTCGTGCCTCGAAATCTTAACCTGCACTAAAGCTGAACTTTTGAATTAGCATAATCAATATGTCTATTATTATTTGACACACTAAAATGAGAACACACTATAAAATGAGAACACACTAGAGCTTGCACAGCTTGTTAGTGTTATTATACGACCTTGCTATGCTACTATGTGCTTTGATATCCCAATTTCTCAAATAGTAATCGTCATTCCCACAAAGAGAAGCCCAACGTCTTGACAATACAATAAGCCATAAAGTAAAATTATAAGTTTAGATTTTACCAGCAATTGGTAACAACAAAGTGATCAACATAAATGCAATCAACTAAGGCATTGTTGTAGAAGTAGACGAGGATAAAAAGCATGCATCAACTGTAAATCAACTTTCACAGTGTCATATCATCAACATACGGGACATGATATCACACCTAATTTTGATGAAATAAGTAGGGATACATGCTCATAATACTGCAAAATTTTAAAAATTTCTTTGACTGGGGATTCAATAATTGAATGGATGGATTGCCACCAAGAGGCCATATTTAAATGGGAGGCACAATTTAGCTCAAAAAGAAAATAGAACAAAGCTTGAGTCTACAACTACTCAGCTAATCAAATAATATATAGATTACAAAATACTAAACAGGTGGTTAATTAGATTAAATTTTGCGATCATAACACTTCAATTTTAGGAATGCCTAATACTAGTGCATCAAAAGGCACTTATGTGGATTATTATGTATAAAAGGGAAACCAAAGAAGTCTAAGAAGAATATAAGTATATTATATGTATTAATCCCTTGGTAATGACCAGGAAATGATGCAGTGAACACAGTTGAGGTAAAAACAAGTATAATAACCTTAACTTGAAAAACCAATAATATCCCTCAATTCATCTATAGACTCCCAAAATCCAGATCTCAAGATAAAAAAATACATAGATATTAAATTAGAGACAAGACGAAAAAGTTAAGTCTCTATTTATGCATATTCACCAACTTCAAACTAATAAATAAAATAAAAAAATTAAAAAGGATATGTAAGATCAGAGATGAACGGCGAGCATACCCTAGAAAAGCTCGAAACGGCAGCATTATAACCAAAACGCTATAATAACAACAAAATTATCAAAATTAGGATTCAAAGCACAAAAATGAAAAAGAAATAGGCAAAATCATAGGTACCTGCGAAATAGTAACTGACGGTAATGAACAAAATAGAGCAAAGAGGATCGAAGCTCAAAACGCAAGCAAAGAGGATCGAAGCTCGAACGGCAAGCAGAGAGGATCGAAGCTTGAACGTGAGCAAAGAGGACCCAAGCTCAAAACTGAAGAACAATGATGAATGAGCAAAGAAGAACGCGTGTAAATGTCTCCATTGTCATCATCGAAGAGAGGAAGATGAAGATGATGATTTTATGTTTGGGATTTCAAAAATTAAAGTTGGGGTTGTTTCACCGAAAGATGAAGATGATGAATTAAATTGGCTTTTGTTTTTCTATTTTTAAGCTAAGGAGGGAAAGAATAATTTTTGTTAAAATATTTGGAGGGAAGATTATAATTTAAAAAAAAAAGATACTAATTTATTTTAGACAACATTTATAAGTTGATGTTTATTAAAAATTTAAAAGTAACTTTTATAAAATATAATATATGAATATAGTGAATGTTATTTATTTAATCTATTAAAATAACATTTTTTATATGTTTTCTAATTAACTAAAAAGAAACACTTATAACATGTTGATTAGAAAAATGTTGTAATAGTCTTATTTCTTTAAAACAAATATTAAGAGTTTTTTTTATTATTTTAGACAATATTTTTTAAGCATTTCTTAGAATATATATTGACATAGATAAAAATTATTGTAGTGAAAGGGAAAGAAAAAAGTTAAAGGAGTGATTATTATTATTGTTGTTGTTGTTGTTATTGTTGTTGTTAAATTAGAGTGTAATGGGAAAATGGAAATCTTTTACTATTGTATTACTCGTGTGCCTTCGAAGAGCACACAACGTCCTCTCCAAATGAAAACCTCACCCACTTTAACAGTAAACTCGTTTTTCTTTTTGGAGGAGACTAGGCAAAGCTACTTGGTTTCCAAAGAAGGATCACCCTAAAAATCATCTAGTCCGGCCCATAATCCATGCCTAATCATATCCTACCCAACCATACCACTAATATAACACCTCATTGACACTATTAATTACACATACTAGAAACGGAAAAACGACAAAAAAAAAAACATCTATAACGGTCCAGTAATATGCACAGTCTCTTTCGCAACGCCTCACTTGAAAAGCACGCCACATTCAAACTGCATCACATGGTGATTTTGCTCGTCAGCACCATAGAACCTCCTTTTAAATTAATGCTTATGATTGCTTCTCTTAATTTTTTATTTATATACATGTCTTCTCTCACATCGTTTATGACAACCCTTACTTCTCACTATGTCCAAACTTAAATGATTCATATATATTCTATGCAAGTTACTCAATTTATGTCCACAAAACCTTGGGGTTGAGTATGTCCGGGTTATGTCTCTTTTTTTAAATATTTTGAAAGCTCATAATTGATTTACTTGTCAACACATCAGTTTATGTTTGAGATCAGAGCTGTGATATATTTGTTATAACTCGGCCATAACCAACCTATATCTCAGATATTATTACAACAAATTGCATGTTATACGTTCAACTATGTTAAATGAATTGCCTTGTTATAGTTATTTATTATTTATCCTATAACCGATTCTTACGAACAATAGACTAAAAAGAATAAGTCAGATATAACAGAAGCTTTTTGTGAAGAGAAAAAAGTATGTTGAAACCAATATTTTAAAGATTGAGCTGAACTGGTTGGTTGAACCGAAAACTATTTAACTTATAGTTTAGTTGATAAACCAAAATCATTTGTTTAAGAATCATTTGTGAACTGTTAAATCGGTCAGAAATTTGTCAGTTGGACCGAACTAAAAACTGGCCAATTTTTAAAATTTTTTCTACAGCTATTCAAGTCTACAACAAAAGAGACTTCTTGTGTGGGTATTTCTAATGGGCTACTCAAGTACATGACAAAAAAAAAGAAAGCTTTTTTATATATAATAATTATGCTTATCTTTAATGTTAAAATATAATACATTTAATAATACAAAAATTACATTCAATTTAAATTAAATATATATTAAAATTAAAAGATATAAAATACACTTATTTTTCAAATAAAAGAAACACAAATTAAGATATAATTGAACTAAAATTTGTTTGTTTTGTTATACATATATAAACCTTGAGATTTGAAAATTTTTTTCTATTTAACTCTTGTGTTATACTTATATGAGATTATAAAATTTTAGTTGGTTTTGTACTTTTAATTTATGTACTTTTAATATTTATATTAGCATATATTTATATTTTTGTCTAATTATTTATAATTTTATAGATTATTTTATTATAATTCTAATTGAGTTATAATTAAATTAGTTGAACCTCTAATACGAATCATTAGCTAGTTAGAGAAGTTTGATGACTGATTCAACTTTTAGAATCTTAGTTAAAACTATTAACATATTACCAACATCATTTGGATCTAACCTGACTTAAATCTCATAGTGCTTTTTGTAGGTACTCACATTTTGCACTACCGAGATATTCTTCACCCATCAAAAAGGAAGTCGCCAGTTTCATCTTACTTTGACAAGTTATACATTGGATAATTGATGCATGCAGTATATATTGGACTATACCAACAACCTTGGTTTTCGAATAAATGTACGAGCATATACCAGACTAATGAGGAATCCTTGGCAACCCACAAAAGTCGAGATTCTCGCACAACTGAAACAGATATTCAAAAGCATAATGAACTTTTCGAGAAAGTTGACCACTTACTCTACAAGCCGTTGCAGGGACTGATCTGGCTCATCTATATAACAGCGTGGAACCAATCTCACAGGGACAGATATAATACCAAAAAAAATAAGATACACTAGTTTCCTTATCATTGATAAGATTATTGATTTGAGCGTTCGAGTGTTTCTTGCAGGTTCCATGCTCAAGCCCAAGTTCAGAGGATAACCTTCCCAGCGACCACAAAGACTTGCAGAGACACGTGGTCAAGTTATAACTCGAAAGAGTATCCTTGATGGAATATTTGACGTCTACTGTGGGGCTCGTTTTATTTAAATTAATCCCCATGCACATTCTGTTTTGCTAGTTTTTGCAGGATCATGGCCGATGATGTTGCACCGCCGACTCCTCCGCCCACCCATGACGAGTTGGTAGCCCTGAACAACATCCTTTTGGCCGAAGTTAAGAGGATGGCCGATCTGTTGGAATCAAATCGCAACGGTAAGTCGAATGTGGAGGATCCAAAGAGTGCAACCTCAAACGGAACACGACCGCAAGGATCAAGATTCGACGAGGTTACCCCACCAAAAGAAAGACTAACAATTGACAATCCCTTTTTCAGAGGACATTGTCAAATTTAAAATGCCGAAGAACTTTGTGTTGCCCACCGCCCTCAAGGCATATGAGGGATTCAGAGATCCCCACGTCCACATTAAGAAATTCCAATCCATGATGTTCTTTAATGGTGCCTCTGAACCTATACTTTGCCGAGATTTTCCTACTTTTCTAGATGGTGATGCATTACTTTGGTTTTCTAAGTTGCCTGCAGGTTTAATCTCCTCTTTTGAAGAGCTGGGCCGATCTTTCATCGACTATTTTGGCGCTTCAAGGATATATGTACATGGATCAGACTACCAAAGTACCATCAAACAAGGGCAACATGAGAGTCTAAAAGATTATATGACGTGGTTTTCCAAGGCAACCATGGAAATCCTAAATTTAAGCCCAGAAGTCCACTTACACACTCTCAAAAGTGGTCTCCACCCTGGGAAGTTTCAAGAAACAATAGCTGTTACCAAAATGAAAACATTGGCAGAATTTCGGGAAAAGGCAGATGGTCAAATGGAAATCGAGGAACTCTAAGAAGCTCGACGAATTGACAGACAACAACCTCCCTGAGATGAAGAAAATCAACCCAAGACCCAAAATAACAAAGACCACAAGAAGCCCTTTAAATTGACGCCCAAATAGGGGTGGCAATGGGGCGGGTAGGGGCGGGTTTTTGCTCTACCCGACCCCGGCCCGCCCTACAAAAAACCCGCATGAAACCCGCCCCGCCCTACCCGCGGGTAGTAAAATGTAAAACCCTAACCCGCCCCTGCGGATACCCGCCCCGCCCCTACCCGCCCCTATAATCATTAAATTCAACAAGTAAAATAAAATTTTAAAAATTATATAACCACCATTTACATACATAACATAAATTAAAGTAAAAATTTATATATGATATAATATTATTAATCATTTTACTAATTATTTTATATATGTAACATATATTATATATTAAAAATATATATATTTATATATATATTATATATATCGGGGCGGGTAGGGGCGGGTTTAACCTAAACCCGACCCCGCCCCGCCCCGTCCAAGAACCCGCCCCGTTAAAATCCGCCCCGGTACGGGGGCGGGTAATTACCCGCCCCGAGCGGGTAGGGGCGGGGTGGGTACCCGCGGGTTCGGGTAGTGTTGCCACCCCTACGCCCAAATACGATGCGTACACATAATTCAATACTAAAAGAGAGGACATCATTAAGGAAATACTCAATGCAAAAATGATCAAAACACCGAACAGAGCAGATTCCTACCAGGACCAAAAATATGTTGAGAAGACGAAGCATTGCGCTTTCCACGAAAAGTTCGGTTATGCCACCAACGAATGCGTAATTGCTAAAGACCTCTTGGAAAGGCTGGCTGATGAAGAAGATTTATGCCGGTTTGGAATTTCACAAAATAACTTCCATTGCAAGTATAGTCCAAACCGGCAATGGATCCACTCATCAAAGTTTAAAATAAAGAATTTGTCACAATTCAAAACAAATATAAACTGGGAGTTTTAAATCCCAGGTCGTTCTCCCTAGGAATTACAATTAAGTGCTCAATTATTGCCTATGAGGAATTGGGGGTTGTGATTGCAAGTGACAAGAAAATTAAAATGCAAGAATTAAATAAAAAGCAATTAAAGTAACAAAAATAGAAATTAAATGGCAAAAAGAACTCTTGGCAAGGATTGGGGAATTGAGGATTCCTATCATAATCATAGACCACAAACAAGGTAATTGCATAGAATTAATCCCAATTAGTCAATCCTAACATCGAGAATTAGTCAAAAGGGTATAATTGATCTCAATCCACAAGTCCTAATCAACTCACTAATTAACTTAGTGAAAGACTAGCGTTAGGGGAAACCAAACCAACTAACAATCCTAACACAATATGGAATGGACATCTATGACTCAAATTCACCTAATTACCCAATTCCAAGCCAATAGTGTGGAAAACTATACAAAAGCTAGAAGAGACATTTTATCAAATACCTAGCATGCATAAAAGTGAAAAACATCATAAATTGCAATAAAAATAAATCTATACTACCAATTGCATGAAAATAATAATCAAAACTCAAACAAGCATCAAAGAAATATCAAACATCAAAATTGCATTAATAAAACCAAAATTAACAAGTGTTCACAAACTAAAAGTAGCAAAATTGAGAAGTAACAAAAGAAATTAGGAAGATCAAGGCAAGAGATCATAATAACATAAATGAAACTATACTAAAACAAGAATTAAAGACTGAAATTAAAGAGAAATTAAGCTAGAAGCCCTAAATTCTAGAGAGAAGGGGGAGCTTCTCTTTCTAGAAAACTAAGCTAAAACATGTAAAAAACCTAAACCTAAGTGCTCTCCCCTTCATCCTTCTTCACTTTGGCTTGAAATAGTTTCAGAAATGAGTTGGACTGGGTTTTGGAGGCCCAGAATTTGCCCCAACGAATTGTAATTAATGGGCTCACGTGACCAGGGTCACGCGTACGCGTGTCCTGATGAAATTCACCCTCACGCGTATGCGTTGTCATGAGCTCACAATTGTGCGTACGCACGCATCATTGTGCGTACGCACAGATGCTGAAACTTCCAAACTCCATTTCTTCATGATTTCTTCTCTTTTGCATGCTCTTTTCTCACTTCTTCAACCCATACTGGCCTTGGAAACCTGAAATCACTTAGCAAACACATCAAGGCATCAAATGGGATTAAAGTGAATAAAATTTAGCAATTAAAAGGCCTAAAAAGCATGTTTTTACTTTCAAGCATAATTTAGGAAGAAATAATGAAACTATGCTATTTCAATAGATAAATGCAAGAAAATTTGATGAAATCCACCCAAATAGAGCAAATAAATATCATGAAATGTGGATTCATCACATCCCCACACTTAAACAATAGCATGTCCTCATGCTATACCAAAGAAAGATAAGAAGGGGAATCACCAATTATTCAATGTAACTATTGTATACAATCTATCTATATGTATGTAACTATCCTTCCTTATACTATCTAACTATCTATACGTATTTACTTAGTCCAAGTCATAAATTAATTTCCAAGAAAGCATTTATATACAATCAAGGGCTAAGACTATCATAACCAAATCATATTCGCAATTGAATTGAGTCATATAAAACAATTTAACAAACTTGCAAGATAACAATGATCATAGATGGAAATGTGGAATTGAGTAATTAAACCATCACCGGATTTATATATGCACTCTAGTCGCTCAAGTGTTTAGGGTCAATCCACTCAATTCTCCTCTAATCATGCTTTCTAAAGTTTGTTCTTCATTTAACCAATCAACAAAAATTTAATGTACATATGCAAAAAACATGAGGTCTTTTTAAGGTTGTAATGGGGCTAAGGGTAAAGGTAAAGATATATATATGGCTAAGTGAGCTTGCATTTGAATCTTTGATTAACCTAAGTTCTCACCTAGCACATACACAATCTATACAACTTTAATATTAAGCTTAGCTACCCATAATCTCACTTTTACATATACACACTCTCATGCATTAAATGCAATTCATCACATATGCATGATTTTTATTGAATTTCTCATAGGGGTAATTTTGTCCCCTTTTCATTATTTCTTTTTTTTTCTTATTTTTTTCCTTTTTTTTTCAAGAACATAATATATACCAACTCATCAATGCATATAGTTTCTATAATATTACATGAGCATGTACCCAAATTTTTAATATTTTTCAATAAGAATTAAAACACATTTTCATCAACCAAAGTTTCCAAATCTTTCCCACACTTAGTTGACACACACACTCACTATCCTAAGCTATTCAAAGATTCAAATTAGGGACAATTAATTGTTTTGCGCTTAAAGTTAGTGATGTGGCAATATAAAGAGAAAAAAGGGATCGGATTATAAAGGTTCAAAGTGGCAAACAAAGGTAAATGAAATGGTAAGCTTTTTTGGGTTAAGTGAGCTATAAAGAAGTGATGGCCTCAATCACATAATTGCATAAATATACACTAAATAATGGACATATAGAATTAAACAAACCAAAGATTGTAATCATAGAGAAGAAAACACACAAGAATGAGATAAGTGGTTAAATAATGTAACCACACAATAAGGCTCGAAACTCACAAGTTGCATGTTCTTTAACTCACAAATCATATTCCACAATGTATGAATCATGCAAGTTTTAAAAGATTTAAACTCAATTCAATTTGAATTTCAATTCCCTATAAAAAGTAAGTTTCTTGGAGATTTCATTAAATTGACTAGCTTTTATTTTATATATGTATATAATGTGATTGGATGGAAAAGGTCAAAAATCCTAAGTTTAATTCCTAATTTCAATCAAACCAAAATAGCAACTGTATAAAAAATTAAACTAGGTGCAATCATCACATCATCCAAATCACAATCATAACTAAACACTAAAAAGCATATGTAAAAGCCAAAATTAAAAGAAAATGTAAAAATATGCATCACTACAATATCATACTAGGTTATGTACAAGCAAAATTAGAAGATGCAATGAACTAAGTAAAAAGTACTAAAATAAGTAAAAAGGTTTTCAAAAATATGAAATATATACAAAGCAACTAAAAAGCATAATAAGAAACTAAACTAAAAGTATTCGAAAATGAAATTTTTTACCCAAAATGCGCTGCTGAAGTTAGACAACCTCCCCACACTTAAGATGTAGCACCGTCTCGGTGCTCAAGATCAGGTGGAGTGGAAGGAGTCGTCACTGTCATCACATCCACCTTCAGCTAGTGAGTCAGGCGATAGAGTGGCTGCAAGAACGATGGTGGTGCTGAAAAGGAAAGAACTAAGTCACAAAACAGCATATGAAGTGAACAGATAATAAAAATTTGAATGGAAGCATACATAAGATTTAAGTTAAAAGCAAACAGAAGTAACTTCCAATCAAATTAAGTAATCTAAGATAGCTAACTTACTTCTTTATCAAAGATAAAGAGAAGAAGGGAGCATTGTTGCTATGCACGAAGAAAAAAGAAAACAATTAAAAAGTTAATGTTAGTTGGAAAGGAAAAAGAAAGTCAAGAGTTAAGTGAAGAAAAAGAAAATGGTTAGTTAAAAAGGAAAAGGAAAGTTAAAAGTTATGTGAGGAAAAAGAAAGAGTTAGTTGAAAAAGAAAAGAAAAGTTAAAAGTCAAGTGAAGAAAAAAGAAAAACAGTTAGTTGAAAAAGAAAACAAAGGTCAAAAGTTATGTGAAGACAAACAAAGAGTTAGTTGAAAACAAAAAGAAAGGCAAGAGTTATGTGCATAGCAAAAATGTCCCTTAATTCTGAAAATTCCAACAAATTCTAAAACAAGCAAGTTCATGTTTAACTTCTCAACAATTCAAAATGCCAAAACAAGTAATGCACATGTATGTGTGGAGCACATAATCAAATGAGTGCTAATTATCCTCATTTGGCATAAGTTAAATCAATTTGGTATTGTCAAAGTTAAAACATTGAGAAACAAGTTAACCAAGTAACATTCAAACACCAAATTCCAATGAAGCATAAAAGTCATAAGTTGAAACAAGAATTGAAAACCCCATGATCTATGTGACTTAATGTAAATTAGGTATGAATAAAATGAATCAAATCAACCACATAGATTTAAAACCTTTAAACTTGTGAGTTTATGCAAAAGAGGCTCAAATTCTCAAAAGAATTTCAAGTTTATGGTCAATTGAAAAATCAATTAAGGCTATGTGATACTTATGAATAACACACAATTTAAAACAAGCAAAGAAGTTCAAGAATTGACCAAAACTTGTAAGGAAGCTCTTGAGAAAATTTCCAAAACCATTTAGCAAACAAGATTCTTTTTTACACAGAAATTCGTCAAATAGAATCTTGTTGCACCAAATAAAACAATGTCTTAATGAAACAAGGTTAGAAAAAATCATGCAGCATTTCAGTAGTAAATTGGCCTATTTTCCAATATTGCTCAATCAAACCAAGTTTCATATGAATGTATTAACACTAAACACACAAAAATCACATGTGAATTCATATGAAATAAACAAATAAACCAACATACAACAGCAAATAGCAATGCACAATTAAGCCATAACCAATTAAGCAACCAGCAGAAATGAGCAAATAATGGCCTAAGATACAGCCTCAAAACAGTAATAATGAACAATCCAGCAGCAATAACAACTCGAATTCAGAAATTTATCAAAATTATCATCACTGCAACAGCCATATCCAGGAATTGTTTGTTTCAAAAATCAGCCACCAACAAGAGTAAAGCAACAATAACAACTATGCAGCAGCGTCAAACAAGACATAACCTAAATCAACTATCCACGCCAGATTCTCAAACATCCTAATCAACTAAGCATGCATAAACTAACTAAACTAAAATAAGCAAAATTAACTATAAACAGTAATAAACTAAACGAAATAAAACATGAGAAAGACGAAAATCTGGGAAGTAGAGAATGAATAGAGCAGAAGGGAAAGGGATATATGTGTTGTAGCAATGGTGAACGGCGGACGTACGGTCGTCGGTGGCAGGAAGCTCGCTGCAAGGGATGGAGAACAGGGGAAAGAGAGGTGCCGCAGAAGTAGGGCAGTGGCATTGGCGATGGTGGATCGCGGAGGTGAAGCCGACGGAAAGAAGAAGAAAGGGAGAGGGAAAGGGTGGGTGCAGCGAAGCGTGGTGTGGCTCGCTGGCGATTAGGGTTGCTGGCGGCGCTAGGTGGTCGCATGATGATGGTTTAAGGCAGGGAAGGAGAGTGTTGAGGTGCTAGGGTACCGTGAAGTGTAATACCCGGTCTAACCGAAATTAATTAAATAATAAGTTAAATAGGAGCGAATATGGTTGGAAGATTTGGCAATTGGAATTTGATAATTTAAATATGATATTTGGATTCAGTGAATTTTTCCGAGTCGGAAAATATAGTTTTCTGCGTAAAAGCGCGCAGTGGAATTTTGACCGGCAGTACCGGCTGAGATCTGTCTGGTACTACAGCTGAGGAAATTGATTATGGGTAAATAAGATTAAGAAATGAGGAATTATAATTAGGGAAGGTAGAAATATTTAAAGTGCGATTTAGAGCGCTAATCTTAAAGGTTTTGGCCCAAAATTGGGCCAATGGGCAAAAATAAGTGAACCGGGCCTAAGTGGGCCCAAGACCCAACATATATAAACATTAGTTGTGAGCATTTCAGCTCATTTTACCCTAAAAAGAGGGGTTGGGGCGCTGATTTGAGAAGAGAGAAGAGAAGAGAGAAAACCTAACTCTCTTTGATCTTCAAACCACCATAACTTGAGCTACGGAGCTCCGATTGACGAGCCGTTTGCGGCCACACGTCGCTCTTATCATTCTCTACAATTCTATCTAAGTTTGGTGGTGAGTATTCTATTCATCTCTGCCCAATTTTCGAAATTCCCCACTATTACACGTTTTTGGGTAGTTAGTGTTGAAATCTTGTGATTTTGGGTGTTTAGGGATACTCCAACATGGATTCTAAGTGAGTTCTATCCCTACTTCATATGGGCTGAGGTAAGAAGTGCTCAAACCCTTGTGATTTGTCATTTTTATGAGCCCTAGGTTGATGTATGTATGTGATATTGGTTATGTTAGTGTATTTGGTGATGTTGGTGCACAATTGGGAGATTGGTATTGCTTGAGGAGCTTTGGTAAGGCTTGGAGCTAAGGTTGGTGAAGACTTCCAAAGAAGAGGCTCAATTGGTTTGGCTACAAGAGGTACGGTTTAAGTTTCATTTAAGTACCGTGTGTTGTGATGAGAATTCCTAGGCTAGATGCCCCTAGGATTAAGTTTGGATTGCGTAAATGGTTGGTGCTAATATGCATAGTTGGTATCTAATGTGAATTAATGATTGGGTTGAGGATTGTGTAGCCTTGTATGCTTGGTGTATTGAGAATTTGATGTACTGGGTAATGAGTATTGAATTGTGATTCATCCATTTAAATTGTGAAATTGGGCCGGAGGCCGTGAATTTTGGGCCGGAGGCCGGGGAAAGGTAAGAAAGGTAAGTTGATGTGTGCATTGTATGATGACACAAGTGATTGGATGAATTTCAGATAATGAATATATGAATGATTGGGTTGGTTATTGAACAATAAGGTTTGAGGAGTTGAAGTGTGGAATTTGGTAAATTTGGGTGAAATTATATAGATGAGGCATGTTTGGTTTTGGTTGAGATATATTATGTGGTCATATATGTGATTATGATTATTGATGCCTTGATGGTATTATGATGCATTAGAGATATGTATGTTGTGATATATACTTGAGGAGTGATTAAGGTTGATTTGTGGGTGAAACCACGTGATAGTGAGTATGATATTGATTATGTATAATGATAGTTGATTGGAAATAGTGTTGTTGAAATTTGGCATGAGGAAGAGTATATGATATGTAAATGTGCTTGAGTTTGCGAAAGTGTCAATGTGTGAGTTGAGGATGGCTTGATGTTGATTTTGGTACATTTTGATTGATTTCAAAAAGGGTTGAAATTGGCATGTTTTGATTGACTTTGGAAAGAGTTGAAAATGGCTTGTTTTGAAAATGGCACTTTGTGGTTTTGTATGAAAAGATGGTTTTTTGGGCATACTTTGACGGGACATAACCTGGACTACGGATCTCTGTTTTCTGCCAAATCTATTTAGAAATGAAATTGGATCCGGGATGTCCATGCCGTTCGAAGAACGGGTGAAAAATGATTTAAAATGAGAAAGTTATGTCCGTCGGAAGGTTGGGGGTTGAATCTGTAAATTCTGCAGCTTTTAACTTAGAAAAAATTTTAGCAGAACGACCCTACGCGCGTAGGCGCACTTGGCGCGTCCGCGCCGTTCTTCCAGAAAGCACCATCCACGCGTGCGCGTGGTGTGCGCGGGCGCGTCGATGCGCTGCACCAATTGCCCAGCCATTTTCCAGAGAGTTGTGCCAGGGTTGTGCCAGTTTTGTGCCTGGGCGCAAGAGCACCCACACGTACGCGTGGCTGACGCTTGTGCGCCGTTTGGATATTTTTCAATCCGCGCGTTCGCGCATATGGCGCTTGCGCGTCGATGAGTTTTTGGCCATCCATGCGTGCGCGTGGAGTGCGCGTACGCGTGGCCCTGTTTTCATGCCAAAGTTGATTTTTGAGTTTTAAAAGCCAAATCTCATACTTCTAAGCTTCCGATCTCACCTCTTATGTATTAAATCATTATGATATGCCTAGCAATGAGAAAGGAGCTAGGGGATGTGGTAACTTGCGAGTGAAGCAAGGGGAAAAGTTATGATCAATGATGATCAAAGATGATTATATGAGATATGGAGGATGACGGTGGAAGTACCGTGTATGCCATGAGCCGGATGGCTATATTTATTGATAAATGGCCCGTTCTTGATTGGACCATGAGCCGGATGGCTGAGTTATTGCCGGGTTACGGCAAAGCCATTATTGTTTATGGCTGAGTATAAATGCATATATGATTAATAAATGAATATGTTAAATGGATAATAATGAAAAGATATTGAAATGTGATGTGCGACCCCGGGTAGTAGGCAGTGGCGTTGTCCACTTGCTTCGGTATGAGACGGGAAAGGAGGATTATGATAAACGAGTTTAATCATGGAGTTTTAAATAAATGTTTATTTGTGATACCTGGGTAGTAGCAAGGGTCGTGGTTCGTCCCGCTTGCTCCGGGTTATTGTCTGAAAATTGATAATAATGAAGGGTGATTATAAATAAATGTTTATTTGTGATACTTGGGTAGTAGCAAGGGTCGTGGTTCGTCCCACTTGCTCCAAGTTAATGTTTGAGATTTGGTAACAATGAATGTTGATAATATGAATTGAGATTGAATGAATATATGTTTAAGATACCTGGGCAGTAGCAAGGGTTGTGGTTCGTCCCACTTGCTCCGGGCCAATGCTTGAGATACCTGGGTAGTAGCAAGGGTTGTGGTTCGTCCCACTTGCTCCAGGTCAGAGATTGTGACGCCTGGGTAGTAGCGGCAGTAGTGGTGAATCCACTCGCTCCAGGTTGAGTTTTTAAACACCCGCCTGGGTAGTAGCCGCAGTAGTGGTTATTCCACTGGCTCTGGGTTGAGCGGGTAGTAGCAAGGGGGTTGTAGCTCAAACCTACTTGCTCCGCAATGGGTGTTTCTGTCCAATGGTTAGCTACCAGGACATGTCGGGTTGGCTATATAACCGACAGATGATATCATCAGCCATAGGGCAGGCATTCATCATTTGCATATGTTTGAATTGTTTGGGTTTGCCATTTGTTTTGGATTTCTACATCATATATGCCATGTTACCTGACTATATGTTACTTGTTCTACTTGTACCATATTTGTGTATTACTTGCCTGTATTGCTTGTGTTTGTACAACTGAGAGGCCCCTCATGCTGGTGTCGGTGGGTGTTGAGGGTTGTTCTTGATGGGATGAATTGATGATGCGATTGCATGATGATGATGATTATTGAATGAGATAATTGTAGCTCCCTGGGTAGACGCAGTGATGTGGTTTCACTAGCTCCAGGCGAGTGTATGATGTATTGATATAGAATTGCTGAGGCAGAACAACTGGTGATGGTTTTGCTTATAATTCTGAGTCTGATTCGTGGAAGAGTCAGCGAGTTGGGAAACATGTGAAACATGAATTAGATTTAGCACTCCCTTATGACAGTTGCCTATTCATGGATTAGCGAAAACCTAAGATGAATAATTGGTGAAGAAGCTTAGGATGCTTAGTGAGTTTTATTGCAGTGCATTGTATTTATTTGGCACTTTTACCGTACTGGAAACCCATGGGCCCGGGGTTCTCATTCCGTATATATCTTTTGTTTTTCAGATACAGGTCCAGGTGCTCAGAAGTGAGTTGTGGGTCGTCTGAGAGACGGCGAAGATCTTTATTTCCTCTACTTTGTGTTTTGATTAGAATCTCTCCACCTTTGTTTTGGAAAGTTTATATTATGTATTGAACTCTTTGAATTTGCCTATAGAGGCTCTCATGTTTCCTTCGGGAGAGATTAGGACATACTGTTGTCAACTACTTTCATACTGTACCCTAGCCGACCTAAACTTCGCGGGTCGTGACTAGTGGCTATTTACTTATGTTATATATATCTATCTGTTATCTATCTCTCAATCTCCTCTATGCCTTGTCCGCATATCGTTTTCGACTTCACGGTTTATCTTTTGTTGTCGAAACGTGAGAGATACGTCTTCGTGATTTTATTTCTACTCTTTTCAGGCGTCTCGATTAATACTCCTTTCGAAATTACCTATATTTATTTATTAAAAATCCACCTGAGAGTCGTACCACCGTAATATCATTGACTTATGACTCGAGCATAAGGATTTGAATATTAGGGTGTTACACGAAGAGGAAGGTCGCGGGGTTGTGGATTAGCGTGAGGGTAACAGGGCTTGGGAAAGCGGAAGAGAGAAGGGGTAAGGGACGAGAAAAGAGAGATGAGAGAGGAGGAAGAAGAGAGGGGGAAAGGGATGGCAGCTGCGGCAATCGCCGGTGGTGGTGTGGTGGTCTGAGACAGTGATGGATGATGATGATGGTGAAGAAGATGGAAGCTTATTGACGGTGAATGGTTGGCTCAGAGAAGAGGAAAAGAGAAGGGAAGGGAAGAGTAGGGGGATGCGGACGCACAAAGTTGTGTGGGCGCTCCCACCAGAAGGGGTTGAATCACTACAAAAAATTATGGTAAAAACGGCCGTTTTTTGGGTATTTACGGCGGTTTGAACCGCCATTATTACCAATAATGGCGGTTTCGTAAAGCGACGTAATTTTGGGCGCCATTCTTGTTATTACGGTGGTTTTCTGAAAACCGCCACAATTTCCTGGGTTAAAATGGCGGTTTTTGAATAGGTTAAAACGGCGGTTCAAAACCGCCATTATTTCCAGGGTTAAAATGGCGGTTCTTGGATAGGTTAAAACGGTGGTTTGAACCGCCATTATTACCCTGACAGAGTGGTGTTTTGGTTGGTTAAAACGGCAGTTCTAATCGTCGTTATTTCCAGGGTTAAAATGGCAATTTTTTGATAGGTTAAAACAGCGGTTTGACCGCCATTATTACCCTGACAGAGTGGCGTTTTGGTTGGTTAAAACGGCATTTTTGAACCGCCATTTTTACCCTGACAGTAGCATTTTGGTTGGTTAAAATGGCATTTTTGAACCGCTGTTTTACCATGACAGTGACATTTTTTATCGTTTAAAAAATAGTTTTTACTGTTATTTTTATCGCGTTAAATGAATAATTTTGTGATTAAAATTTCACAATAGCAAAAAATCATAATCCATAAATGAAATATTATATAACTCATAAATAAAATATTAATATAATATATAATTTTTTATTAGTGAATCAATTTGTAGGTCTACAACAATCACATTTATCGCTTATAGTATAATGAATCAATTCATTCTAACCTGATATTTGCTCATTGCTATTTAATTAATAAAATCCTAACTTATAGATTTGCCAATGAATTTCTTAAACTGTTTTCCGTTTCATGTATGTGGTCATCACACCACAAATGTTGCAATGCATTAATATTCAGCACTAAACATTTTCATGAACCACCAGCCTCCTTTCTCTCAATGAGTTTGATAAAGTTTCGAACAATTTCCTTTCGTTCGGTTGTTATAATGCTCTCTGGATGAAACTGCACACCCTGCAATTTTGAAGAACTTAAACTTTAGCACAGAATTGCTGGTTAATAAAAGCATGAACAACCAAAATAACCCCTTCAATGCTAGAGAGTAAATTCTTGATTTGTACATTCACCTTTTCAAACATCAAATTCTCAATTGAGTTTATATTTTAATATGCAGCACAGTTTAGTGTCTACACAGACGTACTGATTTATTAACTCATGCTATGTACCTTTGTAGTGTATTATACCCAAATTGACTTCTCGGACATCAAAATAGTAACAAAGCACATATTAAACAAAAGTGATGATGATAAAGATCTCTACAAACTCTAAATTCAGGTCCACGAAATTTCAAAATATTTCAAAAGCTGTCAGCTAAACTCCATATCAAAATTGAAAACCAGATTACACTATTTTCCTGAATTTAAGAGAAGGGCGATGAATCTTTTCTTGATCTGATCAAAAGAAATCCCCATATAAGGAATAGGGTGTTACCTGTAGATGCTTATACTTCTTATGACGAGCTGCCATTATAAGACCATCCTCAGTCTAGGCTGTCACCTCAAGTTCTTCATGAGGAAAACTCTCCTTTTCGATCACAAGGCTGTGATATCTACCAGCTAAGAAAGGATTGAAAATAACAGCGCGGTAAGGCCAACTAATGACACAACTCAAAAATAGAAAATAGAAAAAATCAAACAAATCAGAATACAAAAATCGAATTTCATAAATAATATCAATGAATCCCTACTTTGATAATCCGGCAAATAATCCATCTTCTCCTTTCTCATCATAATACACCAAAGAGCTTTTCCCATGCATGACACCATGAGGAGAGCGAACAATTTTCCCTGCACAGGTTAAAGGCATAATGTCTTAATCCTATTTCAACTGTCCAGAAAAAGGGAAGAAATGAAAATGATGGAAGTTAAACTACAGGGGATGCTTGCGCTGAAACCAAAAGCCATGTTTGCACCAAAAAATGTAATGTGAATAATATACAAATTTATCAAAGAGATCTTGCTGTCAGTTATATGCACCAAATATATCAGTGGTGGCTAAAGGTTGAAGAAATCTTAGATTATCATTAAAGTTAATAGTTTATATGATGATTTTTATTAAATGGCAACGAGTGAAGAAGGAAAAAAAACTATACAAAATTCGATAGAACCCAAACCAAAATCAAGAAAAGAAAAAAAAAGAATCAAAGAGTTAACAATTAATAGTAAACTAGTTAAACCATTAACTTGGACAACACAAATAAATTTAACCAAGCAACTTATTACACTTTAGTCTGAAATCTACTATCTTAAATTAGCAATTCTAATATGAAAATTTCTTATAACTGCACAATAACCATATTACTAATAGATCCTGATAATCTAGCTTATGATTGATTCAGGTATGAAATATAACATATTTAGGCCTGGAAAATTTGTTACCATCAGCTGGTTCTGTTGACAGCAAGTTAGCTATGTGTGCTGCTAATGCATCTAAACCTTCCCAATCATCCAGACTCTCTTCTGAGAGTTCTCCCACATCAAACCCTATTCAATAATTTTCAATCAGCATGTTATTTATCAGTAGAAATAATTAGCAGTAGAAAAGCCATTGATCACTGCAATTAGTTTATGTTCAAGGTATTGAACTTTAGCTTCTTCTTTTTTATGAATTTTAGTGAGAGGGCATGCTTGATATTCAATTTGAGAATTGAACCTTCCAAACAAAAGTGAAGCTTAAATATTGACATCTATTGCTGTCATTCTATAATATTTTTGCTTCAAGTTAAAATTTAGTGATGATAAATATTCTATTATGCTTATGAAAATTCTCTGGTCCGCATAACAAAAATGAAAATGAAAGAGTAAACCTTATGCAGTTTGGTATGAGATCTTGCAATGCACGCATCTTCTCATTGATCCTGTCTCTTCGCCTCTGTATAAGTAGAAGATCACAATGATAATCATACAGATCACAAGCAACAAAACATATGCTACAGATGGAAAATTTGTTGATTCCAAAAACCACTTGCTCTGTGTTCTATTATTCATCTTTTACATAAAGTATTATCAAATCATTGATCATTACAATGGTACCTAGAACATTATTATTATCTTTTACCATCTAGTTATACATAAAGATCTAATTAAAAAATTACCAAAAAGTATATAACAATATAAACAGTTCACATTATTACAGGCTATTCATATAATATTTACCTTTTTCAATTCTCAATCCCTTTTCACACTTGTAATGTTCTTAGTAATATATGCTTCCTCCAACCGGAGGATCAAAGGTCACAGATAACAAGTTGTAATCACCACTTGTGTTGGAACCTGCCTCCTCTTGCAGTGCCAGGTCATGTTGAAGTTGAGCTATCACTTCATTCATTGTTGGTCTCTCATTTGCTTCAAACTTCAAACAGCATTTTATGACATTCAAGAATACTTCCCAACACTGTAGTGCAATCTTTCCCTTTAGATTGAGATAAATAACCCCTTCAACAATTGATAGCTTGTTTGTTAGTACCATTTTTAAGAGAATTATACCAAAGGAATAAACATCACATTTATCTGTGAAATCATGTCCTTGTAACAACTCCAGAGCAGCATAATCTTCTGTAATAAGCCACAGAATTGGTGACTGGTTAACAACAACAAATGATTAAATAAGTATTTTTGCTTTGCTAAGATAAAAATGAAAATAAAAAGTCACCTGCATGAATTTTCTTGGACCATGGGAGCCCAAAATCTGAGAGTTTGGGAACCATATCATAATCCAAAAGGATGTTGCTGAGTTTTATGTTATGGTGAAAATTTGATGTTGTGTGAAGGTAGCTCAATCTTTCTGCTACTCCAATGCATATTTCTAGTCTTTTCTTCCATGTTAGAGCTTCTTCATTCCAATTTAAGTGATAATGGAGAGATCCATTGGGAATATACTACTCTGCTACACTATCTTTACCTGACTCCACATAAATATCTTCTAACTACATAACTAATTAACTTGCTAACTGTAACTAACTCTCAAGTGAGCTAACCACTTTTGGCGCCGACCTAACTATTTTACGTAATAGCTATATCTCAAATCTCTAATATAATTCATTAGATAGATTTTCATAAACTGATCATCATTGATGACTATATATTCTAAAGTAATTACTAATTAATGAATTGGATTTTACATTTAAGATATCTTCTTTTATTTTAAAAGAAAGAAACAGTTAGCTCCATGAAAAAAATAATCAAATCTAAGGTGCTGTTACGTACAAAGTACAAATATATATACGTCGTTAGTCCTGTCTTTTCCCCCCAATAAAGAATGAATGACCATTTTAGCTCGTTGGTCAATTAACGCATACAGTGGTACATGGATTAACTTTTTCCAATTTCCTTATGTGATATTTGATTAACATTTTCTAAATGTTGTAGGGAATGAATGCTTTAGTTTTTTTATTTTAATTAATCTTGTCAAGTGTGACTTTTTATTTCACTTAAATATCAAGTACCTCTTCACAGGCAGAGTTCACAGTGTAAACTCCTCTTGAAGTCTTCAGCCTGCATCAAGTGGAAAAAAATAAAGTGAAGTGAAATAAGAAAAACCAAATTGAAAACAAATTCAGACAAAACATCTTGAGAATCAGCAAATCTAAGTCCCAAACTGAATCTTGAAAGAGAACACTCTTAATTTTGCCTCCACTCTTGGCACTTTCATCAGCTCCATAAAATACCAAAGCATAACAAGAACATGAAAATATTACACAGGCTGGTCCTTAGCTTGAACTAACAAATACCAAAATAGCCTTTTTTTTATAAGTCAATTTTTGAAGACACAAACACTTGAATCAATTAGCAGAGGAACCTCTTATAAGTTCAATATATGTTCCCCTCACAATGAACAATTTTCTTTTCACGATTACTCTATATAAAGAAAACAAAGAAAGCATGTCCTTGCTGGATTCACATTGGGAGCTAAGCTAGTTTTAAATTTCAAAATTTCACAATGATGAACATGCAGTAGTTATAATAATAAGCACCAAAGAATCATCATCTATAACAGAAAACAAGTTCCAATCTTTTCCATCTCTCTCAGGAAATTCATCAACCACATGGCAAGCATAACAATACTAAACTGAAATACAGTTAGAAAATAAGCAACTGAGAATAAACAAGAAGAGAAAGAGAATACAAACAGAAATTGAGAATGAACAGAAACACACTACGAGCAATGTTGAGTGGATTGAAGAAGAAGAGAATGCAGAAGTGAGAACGCACCGGCGCCGCTGGCGGAGGAGACACATTAATGGAATAGGTGATTCGCTCAATCTCATAAGCTATGGCGTAGTGACCAGATTTTGAAACACGTCGATAGAGGCGCCTTCACTCGAACGCAGAAGGTTGATGAAAGCGGCTGAAATGAGATGAATGGTGGTGACGATGGCGGCGACAAACTCTAGGGTTTGAGATGAACTCACTCTCGTTCTCATTTCCCTCTCCCTCCGATGTGCGATCTCAGATTATACCTAGAAGGAAAAAGAAAATTAACCAAGGGAATTATACTTAGAGAGCTATTGAGACGAAAGCGTTACAAAACTCAAATTCAACCAATCAGGACCACCATTGAAGGGGAAAAAGAAAATAAAGGCTTTGTAAAAGCTTATCCAAATTAGAATTAAGAAAATTTAAGATCAACAAAGATGTACAAAACTAGATAGCAGAAGCTCCACCGAGGACAGCAATGATAGCGTTGCTTATGGTGACGAAGAGATGAGCGGCGGCGCAACGAACCCTCAAATCAAAGCCAGAAAACCTAATCAAAGAAGAGCGCTCCTTCGAAGGCAGCAACAACGGCATTGCCGCCAGAGGAAAGCATCGTGGATGAGATCGCAGATCTCATGTTACGATGGAGTTTCTTCTTGATTCTCACATTGTGATGGAGGTTCGATTGAATAGCATAGCCTTTATTAGTGAAATAGAATAGTTTTTTTAATTACCAGTGAAGCAGGAGCAACTGAGCAAGTAATGGCGTTTAAAACCGCCTAAATCACCAAAAGACTACCACTTTCTACAAACGAATTATGGCAGCTGCATAAACCGCCTCACTTTATGAAAATAACGGCGGTTTTATATAACCGCCATTATATTGATGCCATTTTATATCCATTTTTTGTAGTGAATTGGGGGTGCATACGCACAAAGAGGTGCGTACGCGGGACTGGTGAAAAATTGGAAGCGACGCATATGCGTCTAGCAGGCGCACGCATGGCCAGGGAAAAACGGAAGCTCACACGTACGCGTGATAGGCATACTTGAGAAGAAGTGTGCACACGCACTTAGGTGTGCGCATGCTCTGAATAGAGGGGCAGTATGAAAGTGTGCGCACGCACAAAAGGCAAAATTTTTTTTTTCAAAACAGAATTTTACCTAACACTTCAAAATGCATATAAACAAGAAATAACAAAAATATGTAACTATTCACATTAAAATTTAAAATTGCCCAAAAATTTATTTTCCAAATCAAAATCATTGGACTATTTAAAGCACTTGTAATATGCACAAGTAAGAATTTACCAAAACTATTTCAACCATCCAAAAACTAATTAAAAATTTTAAACATGCAATTCAAGTCAAAAAGACAATTTAAACAAATTTACTAACTATTCAGATATGCAATTTAAAACAAAAATCTATTAAGGCAAGCTAACAAAAACAAAAGATAACCAAAAAAACAAAAACAAAAGATAACCAAAAATCAAGCTATTTACATATTAACATATTTACAATAGCTAATAATATAACACCATTGCAACTCCCCAGCAACGGCGCCAAAAACTTGATGAAGAAGATTTGTGCTGGTTTAAAATTTCACAAAATAACTTCTGTTGCAAGTATAGTCCAAACCGGCAATGGATCCTCTCATCAAAGTTTAAAATAAAGAATTTGTCACAATTCAAAACAAATATAAACTGGGAGTTTTAAATCTGGAGTCGTCCTCCCTAGGAATTGCAATTAAGTGCTCAATTATTGGCTATGAGGAATTGGGGGTTGTGATTGCAAGTGACAAGGAAATTAAAAGGCAGGAATTAAATAAAAAGCAATTAAAGTAACAAAAATAGAAATTAAACGGCAAAAAGAACTCTTGGCAAGGATTGGGAAATTAAGGATTCCTATCATAATCATAGACCACAAACAAGGTAATTGCATAGAATTAATCCCAATTAGTCAATCCTAACATCGAGAATTAGTCAAAAGGTCATAATTGATCTCTCAATCCACAAGTCCTAATCAACTCACTAATTAACTTTGTGAAAGACTAACGTTAGTGGAAACCAAACCAACTAACAATCCTAACACAATATGGAATGGACATCTATGACTAAAATTCACTTAATTACCCAATTCCAAGCCAATAGTGTGGAAAACTATACAAAAGCTAAAAGAGACATTTTATCAAACACCTAGCATGCATAAAAATGAAAAAAAAATCATAAATTGGAATAAAAATAAATCTATACTACTAATTGCATGAAAATAATAATAAAAACTTAAACAAGCACCAAAGAAATATAAAACATCAAAATTGCGTTAATAAAATCAAATTAACCAGTGTTCACAAACTAAAAGTAGCAAAATTGAGAAGTAACAAAAGAAATTAGGAAGATTAAGACAAGAGATCATAAAAATATAAATTAAACTATACTAAAACAAGAATTAAAGACTAAAATTAAAGAGAAATTAAGCTAGAAACCCTAAATTCTAGAGAGAAGGGGGAGCTTCTCTCTCTGAAAAACTAAGCTAAAACATGTAAAAAACCTAAACCTAAGTGCTCCCCCCTTCATCCTTCTTCACTTTGGCTTGAAATAGCTTCAGAAATGAGTTGGACTGGGTTTTGGAGGCCTAGAAATCGCCCCCAGCGAATTGCAATTAATGAGCTCGCGTAACCAGGGTCACGCGTACGCATGGGTCACGCATACGCATGACCTGAGGAAATTCACCCTCTCGCGTATGCATCGCCATGAGCTCACAATTGTGCATACGCAGGCATCACTGTGCGTAAGCACGGATGCTGAAACTTTCAAACTCTATTTCTTCATGTTTTCTTCTCTTTTGCATGCTCTTTTCTTACTTCTTCGACCCATACTGGCCTTGGAAACCTGAAATCACTTAACAAACACATCAAGGCATCAAATGGGATTAAAGTGAATAAAATTTAGCAATTAAAAGGCCTAAAAAGCATATTTTTTTTCAAGCATAATTTAGGAAGAAATCATGAAACTATGCTATTTCAATAGTTAAATGCAAGAAAAGTTGATGAAATCCACCCAAATAGAGCAAATAAATATCATGAAATGTGGATTCATCATTGGCCAGGCAGGGACACTTAGACAAATATATAAGTGGACGTATACAACAAAGCTCAACTGACGTTCACTGCGAGCAAACCCCAAACACCACCAGAAGAACAAGGTACCAACCCCCGCCAACACAGGGGGTTATTAATTGTATTTTAGGTGGTTTCGCGAGTGGAGGACATACAAGTTTGGCTAGGAAAAGAAGCTACCGAACAATGCTAATGGTCCAAAGAACAACGACAGAGGCCATACCTCCCCATCCATATCCACCGTAACCTTCGAACAATCCGACTACCAAGCAAAGGCCACATATCTAGATGATCCCGTGGTCATTTCGATCCAGACGGGAGACCTCCTAGTAAAGAAGGTCTTACTTGACCCAGGTAGTAGTGTTGACGTATTGTTCTACTCCACTTTCCAAAAGATAAAGCTAAGTGATAAAACAATGCAACCTTCTTCGGGAGAGTTGATAGGATTCTCAGGGGAACGGGTACCTATACTCAGGAGCACATGGATGAAAGTAACAATGGGTGACCATCTCTTATCAAAAACAAAGGACGTATAGTTCTTAGTGGTCGACTGCATTAGCCCTTATAACGTCATTCTTGGTAGACCTTCTTTAAATTCTTTTGGTGCTATTATATCAACTGTTCATCTTTGTGTTAAGTTTTAGGTACAAGATAACCAGGTAGCAATGATGATTGCCAAAAGTAGGTTTGGAAATTTTTTCTCTCGAAGAATTGGTGTTGCAAGTATTGTCCCAAACCCACAATCAACCAACATCAAAGTTTAATTCAAAGATGTCACAATTCAACATAAAATAACCGGGAGTTTTAAATTACGGGTCGTTCTCCCTAGGAATTGCAATTAAGTGTCCAATTATTGGCTATGAGACAAGGAATGTAAATAGGCAATGAATGAAACAAGCATGCAAGGAATTAAATGGAAAGAAATTAAAGTAACAAAAATGGAAATTAAATGACAAAAAGGGCTCTTGGCAAGAATTGGGGAATTGAGAATTCCTATCCTAGTCATGGACCACAAACATGGTAATTGTGTGGAATTAATCCCAATTAGTCAATCCTACATCGAAAATTAGTCAAAAGGACATAGTTAATCTCAATCCACAAGTCCTAGCCAACTCTATTAATTGAAGGCTTAGAGTTAGTGAAAACCAAATCAACTAACAATCCTCACACAATGTGGAATGGACATCCACCACTCAAGTTCAC
Source organism: Arachis hypogaea (assembly GCF_003086295.3). NCBI lineage: Eukaryota > Viridiplantae > Streptophyta > Magnoliopsida > Fabales > Fabaceae > Arachis > Arachis hypogaea. Next base: position 28,670,367 of record NC_092048.1, read on the forward strand.
CTAATTACTCAATTTCTCAACCAAGAGTGTGAAAAACTACGCAAAAATCCAACCAAGTATTTTATCAAATACTTGGAAGGCATAAAAAGAAAGCATAGTAAAATAACAAGAATTAATAACTTCTACAACTACTAAGCAAGGAAAATAAGAATAGCAACTCAATTCAACAATAAAAGAGCATGAAACATAAATTGCATTAAATGTAAATTAAAATAACAAGAGTGCTCATAAACATAAAAAGCAACAAAAATGAGAAATTAACAAGATAACATAAGAAAATTAAGGCAATAGAACAAAGAAAGGTAGAAGAAACTAGATGAAAACAAGAATTAAAAAGAGAAATTACAAAGAAATTAAACTAAGAAACCCTAGTTCTAGAGAGAAGGGGAGCTTTTCTCTCTAGAAAATGACCTACATAATGCTAAACTAACCCTAATTTCTCCCTCCCCCCCTTCACATGGAATGAGGCCTCCTTTGATATAGCAAGAATCAGCTTCAGAGAGTCCCAAAACTGGGCTCTGGAGGCCCAGAAATCGCCCCCAGCGATTTGCATTAATGAGGTCACGGGCTGGCTGTGACGTGTATGCATGGGTCACGCGTACGCGTCGTCTGGCGTTTTCTTGCCACGCGTACGCGTGGCCTTCGACGATGCACCTCTTCACGTGTGCGCGTCTGTCACGCTTGCACGATGCTCTAAGCACTCCAAATCCTTGTTTTTCCATGCATTCTCCACTTTGCATGCTTTTCTCTTCACTTCTTCCATCAGATACTTGCCTTATGAATCTGAAATCACTCAACAAATATATCAAGGCATCGAATGGAATGAAAGTGGAATAAAATTGATTAATTAAAGCACAAAATAGCATGTTTTCACAATTAAGCTCAGTTTAGGGAGAAAACACAAAGTATGCTATTTAGATGAATAAATGTGGGTTTATGTGATGAAATTCACTCAAATCAAACCAAAATATATCGTCAAATATGGATTCATCAAGATTTAAGCAACCATACACTCCAATCAAAGGGAAGCACGACATTGTTACAATGAAAGCCTGAAAATTAGATCGGAGAATACACTGAAAACTGAGTTTCCACAAGACACCTTCAATGTGGCAAATATTTCAAACACAGCAGAGCTTGATCCAAGAGGAGATCTCCGCAACAGACCATCGCTAATAGACGATATCGAAAAGGTAATCTTATATAACAATGACAATCACTTCACTTATGTAAGTCGTTATCTTTTGCAAATAATAAAAAACAAATCGTCAACATACTTCGACAAAATGTCGTCCTCTTTGCTTGAACCCCAGCAGATATGCCAGGTATAGACCTGAGTTTTATATGCCATGGGTTACAAATTGATCCAAAGGTCCAACCCATAGCGCAAAAGAAAAGGAACATGGGTGACGAAAAGAAGGCAGCCTGTCTAGACAAAACTCGGAAACTACTGGCAGTCGGCTTCATCAAAGAGTTACGATTTACAACATGGTTGTCCAATGTTATCATGGTAAGAAAAGCCTCATGTAAATGGCATAGACTTTACTAACTTGAATAAAGCATGCCCAAAAGACGCATATCCCCTCCTGTGCATTGACAAACAGGTGGATAACGCATTAGGTTTTGGTCTTTTAAGTTTTTTAGATGCATATTCAGGTTATAATAAGATTTTAATGCATCCCAAGGACGAGGATAAAACTACTTTTAACACTGAATTGGGAAAATATGGTTATAAGGTAATGCTCTTTGGCTTAAAGAATTCAGGTGCTACTTATCAACGGCTAATGAACAAAGTTTTCAACACACAAATCGGACAGATCCTCGAAGTCTATGTTGATGACATGGTGGTAAAAACAAAACGAGATCTAAACCATGGAGTTAACCTAGAAGAGATCTTCGGGCGATTACGACAACATAACATGAGGCTTAATCCCGAAAAATGTGCTTTCAGAGTTAAGGGGGAATTTCTCGGTTTTATGCTCACCTCTAGAGGCATTGAAGCAAAAATCAAGAGAAAAGTAAAGCAATAATAAACATGAGAAGTCTACAAACAATAAAAGAAGTACAATAGCTAAATGGCAGAGTAGCAGCATTATCCCGGTTTTTACCAGCCATATCCAGTCATTCACACCACTTTTTTAACGTATTGAGGAAACAAAGAGACTTCAACTAGAGCTCGGAATGTGAAACAGCATTTCAAAATCTAAAGAGAGTGTTATCCTCGCCACCGATCTTGCAAAAGCCCACACAGGGTAAGCCCTTATTACTTTATTTATCAATTTCTACTAATGCTATTAGCTCTGTTTTAGTTACAGAAACAGGAGGAAAACAAGAGCCGGTATACTTCGTTAGTAAGACATTACAGAACGCCAAGCTCAGATATCCGCCAATGGAAAAGCTAGATTACACCTTAATAATCACGGCAAGGAGACTAAGGCATTATTTTCACAGCAACAACATCGTGGTCAAGACAAACTAACCTTTAAGGTAGATTTTAACAAGATCCGAGGTATCTGGACGATTGATAAATGGTCGATCGAGTTGTCCGAGTTTGACATTAAATACAAACCTCGAACAGCCATCAAAACACAGTTTCTAGCCAACTTCATAGTTGAGCTGGCAGAACAACCAGAACAAGACGACACCTGGCACCTGTACGTGGATGGAGCCTTAAATATAGAAGGATCAGGCGCAGGTGTATTACTCACCAACAACTATGACTTATATACCGAGCAATCCATCTGCTTCACCTTCCCAACAAGCAACAATCATGCCGAGTACGAGGCACTGCTCGCTGGACTTAGATTGGCTCAATCCTTAAACATCACCCATCTACAGGTATATTTCGACTCATTATTGGTTGTAGAGCAGGTAACAGGACATTTTCAGGTCCGAGATCAATCACTGGAGAAGTATTTCATCATGGTAAAAGAGCTTATTTCTCGATTTAATTCATTTGAAATAACACACATAGCTCAGGAACACAATACCCGAGCAGATGCACTGTCTAATTTAGCAACCACCAAGAAACATATGAATGAATCTATAATTTCCCAACTAATCACGGTTGAACCAAGTTTTGGCAACAAATCTGGTCTATCTGTATCCCAAGTCCAGGACTGGAGAACACAATACAGGATGTACCTACAAACAGGAAGCATACCAATAGGAGTAACCAATCCGACAATATTCAAAAGGCGGGTAGCATCTTTCACAATGGCAGGAGATGAGCTGTATAAAAGAGGCTTTTCTCAACCGCTTTTGAGTTGTTTAGATGAGGAAGAATGAAAGGTCGTCATGGACGAAGTCCATAAAGGAGTATGTGGCAATCACATAGGGGGAATGAGTTTAGCATCAAAGATAGCTAGGGTAGGGTATTACTGGCCAACAATGAAACAAGACTGCATCAACAAGATCAAACGATGTGATAGATGTAAAAAATATTCTCCAGTAATACACAACCCAGGCGAGCTATTACACACCTCGGAGGTAAGTTGGCCTTTCTAGAAATGGGGGCTAGACATCATCGGGCCATTCCCTAAAGCCCCCAGCCAGGTAAAATTTCTGTCAGTAGCAATTGATTACTTCTCAAAATGGATAGAGGCAATACCATTAGCCAAAATAGGAGCAGATAAAATTAAGTCATTTATCTGGAAGAATAGTATTTGTTGCTTCGATTTACCCCATGCTATCATTACTGACAATAGTCAACAGTTTACAGGGGTTCAATATTAAACACCATTTCTCCTCTGTCGAGCAACCTCAAACAAATGGGTTAGCCGAGGCTGCAAATAAGGTCGTTAAAGCTCGGTGATGCCAAAGGCGAATGGGCCGATCTCATCCTTGAAGTCGTATGGAGCTACAATACTACAAAACATACCACTACGCAGGAAACACTTTTCTGACTGGTATATGGGTCGGATGCAATGATCCCAGTAGAAATCGCCATAAGCTCAAGGCAACCCGAGAATAATACGTCAGATGACAACGACAAAGTAAGACAAACAGAGTTGGGCACCATCAAGGAGGACAGAAACAAAGCGGAAATGAGACACAGTGCAATGCAAACAATAATCAAAAGCAAATACAATAAAAAGGTGCACCCACGAGCCTTTACTGAGGGAGACCTCGTCCTCCGACGGACAGAAGAGCCAAGAAAGCCATCAACCCATGGAAAGCTCGCCGCAACATGAGAGGGACCCTACCAAGTAACACGAGTGCTCGGCAAAGGTGCATACACACTCCAAACATTACAAGGAGCCGAGGTTCCCAGTATTTGAAATATTTCATCACTAAAGGTTTACTTTACTTGAAAGATGATATCGACAAGGGGAGATACTCTTTTTCCTACTCACAAGGTTTTTTCCCACCCCGAGTTTTTCTCGGAGAGGTTTTAATAAGGTTTCCCCCCCCCATATCATGCATATGTACAACTCTTCTTCTATCAATAATACAAACACACATTATCTACTTTTCTTAGCATCAAATTCACAAAACAAAACAAAAGTCCTCGCACAGACTAACCCATCAATTACAATTCAAAATCCAAAAACTAGTTTCATGAAACAAGTTAACACAATCAACATAAGTACAATCTATAACACTATTTAATTTCAAATAACAACAAACACAAACAGAAATCCAATCAGCCCTCCTTTTCAACAGAAGCACTTTCATCTTGATTATCAGCCAACGCATCATCATCCAGCAATTGACCGTTACTAACAATTTTTGTAACGTCTAATCTGCTTGCATTAACATCAGGAGCAATCACTCCGACCTATGCGACAGCTTGTTCAAATCCAAGGGCGAAAGAACCCAACACCTCCTCCTCCAATTCCATAACCCTAGCCTTCAGCTTGTCATTCTCAGAAACACTATTTTCTAGTTCATCTTTTGTCTTTCTTGTTTCACTCTCCGAATTCTTCACTTTCTCCTTCAAATTCTTGACCTCGGTCCTCATCTTATTCATTTTTTCATCCTTTTCTTGCAAAAATTTCTTCAGCTTTTTGATAGCAGTAATATTGTCACTCTCTAAACTAGCACCAAACTCAGACCCAGTTCTATAGAAATAGCCAAAAATCAACTTAACACACACAAACTAACCTAAAGATACCGGGCCACTTTAGTCTTACCAGCATCATGGATAATCTTTACATCACAATCTCCTTAAGCAAACTCATCGGCAACAGCCATGAAGGGATAACCTGCAGCCCATAAAGAATTTTTTGGACCCTCTCTATACCTATATAGGACAAGCTGACTCTGATGAGCAACTTCAATTTTCTCAGCTGTAAAAGCACCAGCACTCTCCTTCAAGTTAGTCAAATCAACCGCTCGAGATGATGCCTCACCCCTCTTCCTTTTAAAGGGCCCCTCCTGATTTATACCAGAATGACTACCACCTAATTCACTGTCTGTCAGAACGTTAGTGGAGGACCGTTCCTTTTCCTTTTTCTTAGCCTTAGAAACAAAGGCCTTCAAATTTACAATAGTAAGGGTAGGAGCTTTCTCGCTTGAAAGAGAAAAAACTACAAACAAAGAATATTAGGAACACAATATACACTATCAAAGCTCAAACACACAATGTACAAACCTAGATTACCTAAATACTCTTCCATTGCATCCCTATCTCCTTCAAGCTTCAACAAACTAGATATAGACAACAATTCTGACGAGGCCACCACAGAAACCAGAAAATCTAAAATATAATCCTCACTTCTCACCCTATTCTCACAATCTAAAATTTGCTTTGGTTCAGAAGACCAAAAAATAGGGAACCTTTCATTCATTAATGAGTCCAGGAAAAATGGATAAAACTCCTCATCAATCTGTACCTTGACAAACATCTCTTTGAAGTCCTTAAATCAGGACTTGTACAAACTAAAGATAGTCTGACCTGGATAACTACTCAAGTTTATCCAAACACCTTTCCATACACCTTTTGCTTGGAACAAAGAAAAGAACAACCCCAATGATGGATAACACTATAAGAACTCCATCAGACAGTCAAAAGCTCGGACGAAAGCCCACGAGTTGGGATGTAACTGTGTGGGTGCACAGTTTAATTGAGCCAAAACCCCACACTCAAAGTCAGAGAAGGAGAACCTCATACTTAGTTACGTTAACATGCAGGTGTATAAATAGAAATAAGACCAATCAGACCTCCGTTTACACACCCTATCACCCTCTTCACAAGGCAAAAACTTTACTCCTAAACGTTCCCCGTTCCTTATCCACGTAGCCTCATTCAACTGAGAAACTAACTCAACAGTGCTGAAAATAGACACGCGACTTTTTACGTCACTGTCATCCCAACCGTAGAGGTCCCCTTCATCCCTTACAACCATTGTCTTTTTTCCCATTATCTGACAAAACAAACAAAGATGAAAGTACAAACAAAAAGCAAACTACTAACATTTCATACTCATGATTCTCCTTTCAGTAAACAGTACAACTTGGAGAAGACAAATAGTTTTTCACAAACAAATAGAAGTTACTAAGACACTAACAATTTTTCACCCCCCCCCAACTACTCGAACGGTTCCCTTACCAAAGCAGACACAAAAGGGACCAAACACATGATAGACCCATCAACGGCCCACAACGGAAGCCCACAAAAAAAAATAAATAAAAAATAAAACTAAAACATGTTGAACTTGGGGCTCATACAATATATCCTCTCTGTACACATTCTTCTAAAGTCGAGGATATAGAAGTTTAACCTATTTTTTTTTTTTTTCACAGGCTAAGCTTAGGGGTTGTGGACTATATCAACAACATCGGCTTTCGAATAAATGTACGAGCATATATCGGACTAAATAATGAGGAAACCTCGGCAAACCACAAAAGCCGAGATTCCCGCACAACTGAAACAGATATTCAAAAGCATAATGAACTTTTTGAGAAAGCTGACCACTTACTCTGCAAGCCGTTGTAGGGACTGACCTGGCTCATCTATATAACAGTGTGAAACTAATCTCACAGGGACGGATACAATAATACCAACAAAATAAGATACACTAGTTTTTTTTATCATTGATAAGATTACTAACTTGAACGTCGGAATGTTTCTTGCAAGTTCCACACTCAAATCCGAGTTCAGAGAATAACCTTCCTAGCGACCACAAAAACTTGCAGAGACACGTGGCCGAACTATAACTCAAAAGAGTATTCTTGATATATATATATATAATGAGAATGAAATATGTATTTATAGATATTGAATTAATTTAAATAATTAACATTAAATATTTTTAATAAATAGTATATAAATAGTTATGAAAATATATTTATAATCAGACTCAGACCCACTAACAACAATAAAGAGACATTTTTCTTACTCTGTTTTCAATTTTATTCAAAAAAAAATATAATTATATTTAATTTAACAAATTAATTTTTAAAAATTTTAATAATAAAAGATTTTAAATTTAATTATTTTCATTTTATATATATATATATATATATATATATATATATATATATATATATATATATATATATATATATATATATATATATATATATATATATATATATATCATGTCAATTCGTATTATCGCGTACGAATCATGCGAGGACCTATTCGAGGGCGAGGCTTAAAGGGGAGCATTTCTCCCCATTGAAAAATTTCAAAATTATTAAAAATAATTACGTAAGTGTATCTGTGTATGTATATATTTATCTCTATTAGTCACCAAAAAATATATTTATCTCTATTATAATATTATATTTACTTCTATATATACTAAAATAAAAATTAATCTGTTGAGTTCTATGTGATGAAAAAAATTATTTTATTTAATTTAACTATAAATAACGATAAACTATCTTATTAATTAATTTAAGATTAAAATCATAAAAGAATATACCAGAAAATCCAATAGAATTAAAAAATAATAATAAATATTGTGAGTGATAATAATATTTATTTTTCTTATGTTACTTTTTTCGGGAAATAGATTCTTTTCAATGAAAAAAATATTTGATAGAATAAAGTGTGATTTTTTATTTTTAATTTTTTAAGTGAGACTAAAATTAAATAATAAAAAATTAAATTAAACACTAAACAACATTTATTTTTTTTTTACTGGAGAGGATCCACTAGGCTCTGAATGTTTTCTTGTATAGTAATCAACATAAACGGTGTTGACTTGTTGAAGGTAGGGCTCCGTCATTGTGAAATAGCCATAAAGGATAGTAGGATACCAACAAAAATATTAAAAGACCAGTAAAATTTATTATTTTTTATCAATAATTAATTAATAATATTTAAAAATATAGACTAAAAATTATTTTTTGAACTGTTAAATTAAAAATATTAGTTTAATAGTTAAAAATACTAAAAAAAGTACACTTTGCTAACCTTTTAATTTTCAGTTATGTTATACATACAAATTTTTTTTTTTTAGAAATCTTACAAGTTGGGCCAAACCTAACAGAAGTTACGCTCACCCACAAAAGCGTGTTAACACGCGCATCACGTTTCCAAAGCGCTCCTTCACCATTATGAACGACTCTTCTTCTTTCTCGATGAAAACCGCAACTGCCATTTTTTCTTCACGTTTCTCCTCTTCCTCCTCTTCTTCGTTTGTCTTCTCCTTCTTCTTTGTGTTTCTCCTCCAGTTTCTTCGTGTGTTTCATTTTCATCGTCGTGTTTCCCCTCATTCTTCTTTTGATTTTGCAACATTATGTATTTTTTTTCTTTATTTGATTTTTTCCTCCTAAAAAGAATTATGACAATATGAAATAAGAAGATGAAGTAACAGCAGAAGATGAGGAGGAGGAAGATAAAGAGTTTTGAATTATGCAGAACTTATCAGAATAACAATACACCCAAATATCTTCGTGTTACACCCAAATATCTTTGTTTTACACCCAAATTCGCTACAAATACAGAAATGAGTTATGCTACGTGTACACTAAAATCAACCACCAAAGCCAGCCACCAATATAAAATACATACTGGAATATAAATATACAATGAAAATAAATTAAACCACACATGTATTTATACACAAATACATTGGTGGATAATTTTAGTAGCTAATTTTAGTGTACAAATAGCATTTTGGTACAGAAAAATGTTTCCTCTAAAGCTGTATTTTTTTTTCTTCTTCTTTTCCTTATTTCTTTCTTTCTTTTAGTTAAATGAATGTAAGTTCACCATCTTCTAAGTAATTTTACAGCATTATGTGTTTCTTCTTCTTCTTTGTTTGATTTTTTTGTTTTTATTATTATTAAGGGAGTAAAACAAGAAAAAACTTGAGAAGGTAAAATAAAAAGAAAAAGATGAATAAGAAAAAAAAGAAAAAGATGGTGATGATGATAAAAAAAGAAGCAGCGGTAGAAGAGGAGGAGGAAGAGGAAGAGTTTTGAATTACGCAGAACTTATCAGAATAAAAATACACCCAAATATCTTCGTTTTACACCCAAATATCTTCGTATTACACCAAAATATCATCATTTTACATCCAAATTTGCTGCAAATACAGAAATGAGTTATGCTACATGTACACTAAAATCAGTCACCAAAGTCAACCACCAGTATAAAATATATACTGGAATACAAATATACATTGAAAATAAATTAAACCACACATTTATTTATACACAAATATATTGGTGGCTGATTTTAGTGTACAAATAGCATTTTTGTACAGAAAAATGTTTCTTCTAATGCAACATTTTTTTTCTTCTTCTTTTTCTTATTTCTTTCTTTCTTTTAGTTAAATGAATGTAAGTTCATTATTTTCCAAGTAATTTTGGAGCATTATGTGTTTCTTCTTCTTCTTTGTTTGATTTTTTTTGTTTTTATTCTTGTTAAGAGAGTAAAACAAGAAAAAACTTGAGAAGGTAAAACAAAAAGGAAAAGATGAATAAAAGAAAAAAGAAGAAGAAAATGGTGATGATGATGAAAAAAAAAGAAGCAGCAGAAGATGAGGAGGAGGAAGAGAAAGAGTTCTAAATTATGCAGAACTTATCAGAATAAAAATACACCCAAAATTCCTTAAAATACATCCAAATATCTTCGTGTTATACCCAAATATTTTCGTTTTACACCCAAATTTACTGCAAATACAGAAAGGAATTATGCTATGTGTACACTAAAATAAACCATCAAAGTCAGCCACCAGTATAAAATACATACTGGAATACAAATATACATTGAAAATAAATTAAACCACACATGTATTTATACACAAATACATTGGTAGATGATTTTAGTGGCTGATTTTAGTGTACCAATAGCATTTTTTTATAGAAAAATATTTTCTCTGATGTTGTATTTTTTTTCTTCTTCTTTTTTTCCTTATTTCTTTCTTTCTTATAGTTAAATGAATGTAAGTTCATCCTCTTTCAAGTAATTTTGGAGTATTATATGTTTCTTCTTCTTCTTTGTTTGATTTTTTTGTTTTTATTCTTATTAAGAGAGTAAAACAAGAAGAAACTTGAGAAGGTAAAACAAAAAGGAAAAGACGAATAAGAAAAAAAAGAAGAAGATGGTGATGATGATGAAAAAAAAGAAGCAGCAGCAGAAGACGAGGAGGAAGAGGAAGAGTTTTGAATTATGCAGAACTTATCAGAATAAAAATACACCCAAATATCTTCGTGTTACACCCAAATATCGCTATTTTACACCCAAATTTGCTGCAAATACAGAAATGATCGAGTTATGCTACGTGTACACTAAAATCATCCACCAAAGTCAACCACCAGTATAAAATATATACTGGAATACAAATATACATTGAAAATAAATTAAACCACACATGTATTTATACACAAATACATTGGTGACTGATTTTAGTATACAAATAGTATTTTTGTAGAGAAAAATGTTTCCTCTAATGTTGCATTTTTTTCTTCTGAATTGAACCACACCTCAGCCACTTGATTGGATTCAAAACAATAAAAGGTGAAGAAGACTTGTATGAGAAAAATACTTGTATGTGGAGAACAAACTGCTCACAAACATCACAGAGGAGCTGCAAAATACACCAAAAATACACCATATTAAAACAAGCATAAACTATAGAATGCAAATACAACTATAAAACCATCATAAAAAATGACAAAAATCATATTCATGAATCATCATTAAACAAAAACTAAAATAATTCAACTAAAACAATAAGACAATTCACCCTCAGTGAGATGAAAAGTCATAAACTTTTCTGAAATACACCCAAATATTCCTGATTTACACTTGAACGTCTGATATAAAATGCAAAAATTCATCAGAACTAGTACATTAGATTCAATTCAGACAAGAAATAATGAACAGAAAATTTCACAGACAAGGTTCACGCATTATTCAGCTACACAATCATAACCTACTAACTGGATTCAAATTCATATTCAATTATTAACTGGAACCAAACCACACCTTAGGAACTTCATTGGATTCAAATTCAAAATCCACTTTGCTCTGGTTCAGTTGACAATCTGAAGTTGAATCATTCATTATCTTCAAAACGATTTCAAAGCTTGATTTCAAAAACAATGGAAAACGAGAAAAACGAAGAAAGAAAACAGAGAGAGAAACTTACGTAAACGGCGAAAGAGAAAGGAGAGAAAACACACGAAAGAGATCGAAGAGAGAAGATAAGAAAATGCAGAAGGAATTCAAAAAAGGAAACGAAATCCTTTCGAAAAAGGAAGTTATATATTCGCGCGTTGATTGATTAGAAAATCTGTTAAAAAAGCGCGTGAAACATTCGTGCCATAAAAGGCGCGTTTTAGGGATAAGGAATATTGAGGACTTGTAAGACTTGTATAATAAAAAAACTTGTATGTGGAGATTAATTTTTTAATTTTTTTTTGGATATAAATTCAACGATTTAATAAAGTTCCAACTCCCAACAGCTCTCCAACAACTTGCAAGGTTTAGCATTAAGCATTGGTCCATAATTCCATTATTCAAACCACTTGCTTGGTTTCTTCTTCTACCATCTACCCACTGAAAATATCTTCCCATTAACCACTATTATAGCACGCACAGCTAGAGACGTTTTCCATATGATTAAAATATAATTAATAGATGATACGGAAAATATTCCTCAGGGTCCTCATAGAGTGTATAAAAATTTCCTAAAGCATAGCGATGGCCAAATTCATCAGAACCTTTCTATTTGTCGTAACCGAACTCCTTATAGTATTCCCTCCATCATCACTTCCAACCGATACCATAACACAATTTGAGTCACTTCGTGATGGCAATACCTTGGTTTCTGAAGATGAAAGCTTTGAGATGGGTTTCTTCAGTCCCAGTAATAACTCAAACCGCTACCTTGGAATTTGGTACAAAGGAATTCCAGTTAAAACTGTTGTTTGGGTTGCCAACCGTGAAAATCCGGTCAAAGACAACTCCAGTAAATTGAGCATCAACTCAGAAGGAAGACTTATGATCCTCAGCCATAACAAAACTCCTGTTTGGTTAGTATGGTTAGCAACATAATGCATACATATTACTCTATTTGTACTCTCAGTATGTGTCTTAAATTTATTTATGTGTCTACAACATAGGTCAGCAAACTCCACAACACAGAGGCAAGTAGTGAGACCAATTTTGCAACTTTTAAACTCAGGGAACTTGGTCCTAAGAGAAGAAAAAGACAAGGATTTCAAAAACTATTTATGGCAGAGCTTTGACTATCCATCCGATACATTTTTACCAGGGATGAAGATTGGTTGGAATCTGAAAAGTGGCCTTAATAGGCAGTTATCAGCATGGAAGAATTGGGATGATCCTTCTCCAGGAGATTTAACTTGGGGACTTGTACTTGGAAGCACTCCTGAGTTGGTTATGTGGAAAAACACTACAGAGTACTATAGGAGTGGTCCATGGAATGGGGAAAGATTTAGCGGCAAAACCACTGCGCTTTTCCAATTAGAATTCGTGTCCACCAGTGATGAGGTGTTTTATACATACAACCTCAGCTCAGTAATCACAAGAGTCATTCTAAACGAATCGGTTTATTCACGTCAGCGCTATAATTGGATCCCAGAGAACCAGACTTGGCGGCTATATTCATCCGTGCCTCGCGACAATTGTGATAACTATAATCTTTGTGGTGCTTATGGTAACTGTCTTGTGAATGAGTCACCACCCTGCGAGTGTCTAACAGGTTTCAAGCCGAAACTATTCAGAAACTGGGACGCATTGGACTGGACTCAAGGATGCGTGCAAAGTGAAGAATGGAGGTGTCAAGCGAAAAACAAAGATGGTTTTCAGAAATTTAGTGGGTTGAAAATGCCAGATACTACCAAGTCTTGGGTGAGTAGGAATTTGACACTTGATGATTGCAGGGTCAAGTGCTGGGAGAATTGTTCTTGCACTGCCTATGCAAATTTAGATATCAGAGGAGAAGGTAGCGGGTGTCAGATTTGGTTTGGAGATTTAATGGATCTCAGGGTTGCTTCAGTTTCGGGCCAAGATTTGTACATTCGGATGCCTGTATCACCAACTGGTATATATTATATCTCCTGTGAATAAAGGAGAATATTAGGGAATTAATACTCTGAATGAAAAATAAGAAGTTGATTAATCTTAATTCATATACAAAATAAATTAGAAAAAATATCATCTAACATTCTTGTTTATGAAAGTTATTTAATACATATAAAGTCTTCTTTGTTTATTATGTGTACACTTTTTTGAATAGGTTCCTCCAACAAAACTACTGCAAATGAAGAAAGTTTAAAGGGTGGACAAAGAAAAAAACTTCTTGTGGCAATTCCAGTTAGCTTTCTCCTGGTTATTATGATTGTTTTAATTTTCAGTTACTGTTATTGGAGGAAAAGAAAGCTTAAAGGTAAAGATTCTCAACTGACTGAAAAATTATTTCACTCAAGGCGAAGTGACTTAGATGAAATTAAATCTCAATTTTAATTAGTGCATATTTTAATTATTTCTTAGAAAAACATATGAGATGGTTCTTGAAAACACTCATATGGAAGTTGCATAATACTCCGCGGATGATATTTAAAAAGAAAATTTGATCCCCCCCCCCCCCCCCCACAAAAAAAAAAAAGAAAGACAACGAAAGAATCAACCAATTTAATTTTATTTTCAATAGCTTATGTTAGTCTGACATGTCCTAAAAGAGTAACACATCAATACATACACTCGGGGCCTATAAATACAATCTCGAAGCATGCATGCAAAATAAATTTGAATTCAATCTCCATGACTCCATGTATAGTATAGACACCAAAATCTTAATCGTTATTCTTGTAATTTTGGCTTAAAAATTCAATCTTCATGTAGAATTATGTTTAACATGTTATCGCGAAAATAATTACTCTGCTGTTACTATATTATGTTGATTTGCTCAAGAAAAAATAGGAAACATATCACAAGAAGAGGGAGACAAAGTCCATGAAGACAAATTTGAACTTCCATTCTTTGATTTTACAACAATAGTTCGTGCCACTAATAATTTCTCAAGTGATAAGAGGCTTGGCCAAGGTGGTTTTGGGCCCGTGTACATGGCAAGTAACTAATTAACTATTCAACATTATTCCTCTAAAAACCAATTATTTTTTTTTACTCATTGTGTCGATTTCGATTGTTCCCTAAATGTATATAGGGTATATTAATCAATGGGCAAGAGGTTGCAGTCAAAAGGCTGGCGCATAAATCTGGACAAGGAGCAAGAGAATTTAAGAATGAAGTTATATTATGTGCCAAACTTCAACACCGCAATCTTGTTAAGGTTCTTGGTTGTTGCATCCACGGAGAAGAGAGAATATTAATCTATGAATATATGTCCAATAAAAGTTTAGATTCTTTTCTTTTTGGTATGGTCTCCGCAAATATAGCTTTTTCTAAGAAGAATTTATCTTAGTTTTTATTAAACTAATGTTATTAACAAACTTTACAGATTCTTCTCAAAGGGAGCTCCTTGATTGGCCTAAACGATTTAACATCATATTTGGAATTGCTCGTGGACTTCTATATCTTCACCAAGATTCAAGATTGAGAATTATACATAGAGATCTTAAGACAAGCAACATTTTATTGGACAATGAATTGAATCCAAAGATTTCAGATTTTGGGGTGGCACGAATGTTTACTGGAAATCAAATAGAAGCAAATACAAAAATGGTAGCAGGGACATAGTAAGTATCTATTAGCTAGCAAATTGATTTGTTTCTCAAATTTTTACATATTCTTTCATCACAAAAATAACTCAATTTGTTTAATTTTATTAAGTGGCTACATGGCACCAGAATATGCAATTGAGGGAATATTTTCTATCAAATCTGATGTTTTTAGCTTCGGAATAATATTATTGGAGGTGGTAAGTGGACGAAAAAATACAGGAGTTTTTTATCCTAATCATGGATTTAATCTTCTTGGACATGTAAGTGATTATTGACATATTTTTTACCTATATAAGAAACATGAATATCATAAATATTTTTCTTGAGTTTTATTATTACAGGCATGGAGATTATGGAAAGAGGAAACTCCAATGAAACTAGTAGATGCTTGTTTAGGAGATGCCTTTACAATGTCAGAAGTTCTACGTTGCATACATATCGGTCTTTTATGTGTACAATTGCATCCTGAGGATAGGCCAAACATGGCATCAGTGATTTTGATGCTCAACAGTGAGAATACATTGCCTCAGCCAAAAGAACCTGGTTTCATTATAGAAAGGATGTCAATAAATGAAGGAAATACTTCATCTGAAAATAAGACTAATTCTTCAACTAATGAAATAACTGTGACATTGTTAGAGGCCAGATAAAGTATTTATTTTTCTAGTGTTGCTTAGCTAGAATGTGAAAACTTTATGTATCTCTAATTCACATTCATCACAAATTCATCATATTGTTAAAGGTCTAGCGGTTATTGAAAATAAAGGTTAGTTTAAATTAAGTCAAGTAGTTATAGATTAGTTATAATTTTCTCTTATAAAAACTGTTGGTTTATTCTGTTAGCAAATATATTTGAGGCAGATATATAGTAATCAATCTAGTAATTAATATTAGTTTTCTATTTTCTACTACTACTACTAGCAGCAGTCTTTTACCGGCATTTGTCGCAACCACTGCTATCAGTCTTTGATGCTGTAATACTCAAAATTTTCGAAAATTTTATTAATTAATTTTAATTTTTTTATTTAGTAAAGATTTTATTTTTAAAATTTATTCTATTAAAAGTAACTAAATCAAATTTTGATAACTAAACTAAAAATTTTATTTAATTTTATAATTATTAAATAATTTTCTATATTTAAATTATAAAACTTAGTAGTTGTAAAAAAATAAGAATTTTATATGATTTAGTTTAAATAATTGAGATTTTAGAATTTAATATTTTAATTTTATAAACAAAAAAAATAAATTATATCATCTCTAAATTTAAATTAGAATACTTGATTAAAAGCCAATTAATAAATTGATGATTAAATATTATTTTTAAAATAATTTTAAGAGATTAAATTAGATTTTAAATTAATACAATATATCCTAATTTTATTAAAATTACCAAACTCCAATTTCACCCAAAATTTCCAGATCCAACCCTAATCCTAACAAAACAAAACCCTAATTTTACTCTAACCCCTACCCACACTCACCGCCACTCACCCTACCCCTTCCTAACACACACACGGCTGGGATCCAAAGAAAAAAGAAAAGAAAAGGAGGAAACGGGACAGGACATAAAGAAAGAAAAGGGGAAAGGAGAGAAAGATCCGAGAGAGCAGAGAACGGGAAGAGATGGGGCGACAGTGAGGGCCGCGATGAGAAAGAGAGAAGGAGAGTAGGGAGACGTCGTCGCCATCATCGCCGCGAAGCAGCCGTCTGAGGAGCTTCCATAGCCGCTACCGTCGAGCTCGCAAGTGAGAGAAAGAGAGGTCGCAGGTGAGAGAAAAAGGTGTTGCGCCACCATCCGTCGCTGCTCAGCCACCGCCGCGCCTTGTCGTCGTCGTCGGAGCCGCCACCACCGTCTATTGAGGTCGTTCATATCGCCACCAGAATCTATCCTTGTCGTCGCCGTCGCCATTGGACAAAGGAGAGAGGAAGAGACGCGACGCACAGAGCAGCTAATTGCCGTGCTTTGTCAACGGTGCTGTCATGGTGGCCGGCGAGTTGCAAATGAGTTTAGTGAATTAATGCAAATGAATTAATATCTGTAATTGAAATGATTTTCGTTCTACTGTGATTGAAGTTGTGGCTGATTTGATTATTGATTTTTTTTTTTTTGAATTTCTGGTGAAAATGATTGATTCTGAATAACCAACGTGAAAATGATTATTAGGGGAGGTTTTGCTGAAATTTTTGAAAAAATTTAAAGAGTTTTAAAAGTTTGGTTTAAATGAGAAAGGTATTTTATGTAGTGGCAGAGTTTAGTTCAGACAAAGGAGAATTATGGCCCCCCAAACTTTTTATAAAAATTTAGTAGTACTTTTTCAAAAGATAAAAAATAGTTCAATTGATTTAAATATTTTATTATGACTTAAAGTATCTAATAAGTTCAATAAACAACAATCTCTCTATCTTTAAGTTCAAATATAAAAAATTAGATATTTTTTATTTATTTAATTTAATATTATTTTATGTTTTACTATTTATTTAATTTAATTTTTATATGATAAAAATAATAGAATATTCAATAAGTATTAATATTATTGTATTTGTATAAATTGATAAAAAAATTCAATAAATATTTTAAATTTTAATATTTATCCTTCTAACTTCTTTACATATTTTACAGAATATATATTTAAATTTTTATATAAAATAATAATAAAAAATCAAAGAATTGATACATTTTTTAAGAAGAAGACTAATATTTAAGAAAGAGAACATATAACTTTTACAATATCAACACCTGTAGATAGTTCTTCTAGTTTAATGAATTACGAAGAAAGTGAGATATAACTTTCAAAAGTTTAAAAAGTTACATCTGATGACTTTAGCCTTAAGTTTTTGGAACGAGATCTTGAAAAATAACTTTAAATTTGGCAATATCACCCAAAACCAGAGAGATGAGATTAGACGAACTTATCTTAAATGTGGTTCATATCAAAAATATTTTGACAATTATTTTCTATCTGGCCCCTCCAAAATTTGGTTTCAAGTTCCGCCACTGATTCTATGATTTTGATTTGTTAAAATGGATTATGATTTTAACTTATCTAATTTTAAATAACGACAAAAAGATATTTATTTAATTAGTTGAAATTTTAAAAAGGCAAATTACATTATCAAATCACGGGTTCGGGTTTAGGAAGTATGAGAGAAAATACTATTAATAGAGTTAGGTGATGGACTTGAAGGAAGGAGAGATACTTGGAGAAGAATGTAGTTGAGTTTTGATTTATAAGAATTCTTGTGATAATGGTTGCGGACTTTGGGAGTATTATATTGAAATTGAGGATTTAGAGAAGTTTGGCTTATCAATCTATAAAGTGACTAATTAGAGAAATGATTTAATGAAATTGAATAGGTTATGCCATGTTTGAGTTAGATTATTTTTTGCTATGAAAGATTTTGTTTTATTTTGAGTTAGTATACAGCCTTGACCTCAAGTTTAGGGTGTTGTATTTAAAGCCCTAATACCCGCAAGCCGTATGAAACAGCCCAAGCCTCACCTAGTGAATGATAGAGGTGCGGAGTACGGTTTTGGCGGAGTTGTTGATGAGTATGTTGAGAGTTTTGATTGAAGTTGAGATAAGTAAATATTGAGATTATAATGAATGAGGTGATGATAGTGATGATGAGATTAATGATGAATTTGAGGTTTAATGAGAAATGAATTGATAAATAATGATGACATTGAGAATAATGAATTAAAATTCTATTTGGTTTGTATAATTGAGACATTGTTGATCCTCTATTACAAGATGTGACCGGGCACTTTAACTTTCCGGGTTCTCCTATGGGCATATATATATATATATATGTATATATATATATATATATATATATATATATTTGAGCTTGGGTTGTCTCACCTATGGATAAATTGAGCTTGGGATTTTTCCATGGAAATTATTGAGCTTGGGGATGCGCGCATAGAGGGATTGTCCAATTGTTAGCTACTAGGACATATCGAGTTGGCTATATAACCGACAGATGAGGCTCATCAACCATAGGACAGGCATGCATCATATGCATTTGTATGTTTTGCTTGAATATGCATTATCTTGGTTTGCCTAAATGATTAACTGTGTCTATCTGCTACTTGCTTACTTATTGTATCTATGCTCTATTTGTGATTTCTTTGTTTGATTTGAATGTGTATGTTTATCTGAGAGACCTTCTTTAGTGGAGGTGTGATGAGGATGGTTTCTGATTTGTGTTAATGAAGGTTGAGGTAGGATGGACTAGGTGCTACCTTATTATTCTAATTTATGTATTAGTTGGATATGAATGAGTGATGTAAGTTGATGGGTAAAAGTCCTTAGGCACGTCTTTGGTTCTTTTCATTTCTTTAAACTATTCACCTTACTGATTTGTAAACTAAAGGAATTTCTTTACGACTTTTCAAAGTAATTTTTTACACAAAACTTTTCCAAAAGATTATTTCACGGATAAACTGTTTTTATAATGAAATTAATTCTATTTGTAAGTATTTCACGATGTTCTCACTCCCCCTACATACTTTTTTTTTTCAGTGATAGGTTTAGGAAGCTTTGGCGCGAAGCCGCGACCGAACTACAGAGTTTTAAGTATATGTGTTTTCATTTTCTGTATTTGGTTTAGTTTTAGATTTTATTTTTTCCTTCGTCGTTTATTGTTTCGGTTTTTAGAGGTGTAGGACTTGTATTTGAAGAATCGTAAAAATACTATGTATTTAATATTATGTGGATATAATTGTGTGATTAAGAGATTTAAAGTAAAGACTTTTTCGCTTTCATAGTTAAAAAAAAATATATTTATATTCGCGAAGCCTCAATATTAAATAAATATAGTATGTTATTAAAGGATTAAGTAGGTAGCGCCTGGACTTTTAGTTGGATCATGAGGTGCTTAAAGTTAGGGTATTACATTATGGTATCAGAGCAGTTCATCCTGATTAGAGCCTTGAAAATGGACTGACTATACTTCATTGCATAGTTTGAGTGTCTGTCATGTTGTAGGCCTTATACAGATAACAAGAATTAGAGCTTTATGCACGTGACTGTCTATTGATTAACGTTGTTAGCTTATCATTGCATAACTGTTGATGTTACATCTGGCCAAAATGTTGATAGTTTATGTGTACGGGAAAGTTAACAGGTTATCATAGGCGAAATAGAAGTAATAGATAACACGAATTTCACGGTTTGAGGACGTTAGGAGTTAATTTTTGAGGTTATTTTGTTATGTGTCTTGAAATTCTGTTGATGACATGTGACTTATTCTTTCATGGTGTGCCTTGAAGTCCTTGTTTGAGATTTCTTTCTTGAAAAGTAGTTTGATTATTTTCCAACACTATCCCTTGTTCAAATGCATTCTTGTTTGATCCTAACTGCTTATGTTTACTTAAATTTCTTGGGGGTATCTGCCTTTGTATGTTTAAACTCTTCTTGACTCATGTACTCTTTGATGTAATTTTGAAATTGTTTGATGCATCAAAAGGGTCTTTGAAATATTTAAGAAATTGATATTGATTGGGATGTCCTTCTTTAAAAGTTTTGTATTTCTTCGGATCAGCTGAGAACTTGTTCGATTTGTCATGCCTTGTGAATTTTGTTCAAATTCCTTGATTTAAATTTCTTTCTTGAAATGTGAATGGATTTCCTTTCTTGCATTTCTCAATCTTCTTGAATATCCTTGGGAGATTGCGATTTCAAGAATACA